>NW_027361715.1:3557500-4757500 GCF_039654945.1 Dendrobates tinctorius | reverse complement strand
GAAGGCTATATGTGTATATGGTTCATATGTTTTTTTTTTGTCCTGAAGAACTGCGAAACATGTAGACGAAATAAAAAAATGCATATTATCCTAATGTGTACCTGGACTTATTACCATCCATCAGCAGCGCCGATTTTTTCCTCTTTTTCCTTTATATACATGTGTAAAAGGCAATGAATGAATGCAAGACATGGGTTCCCACAGTGACAACATCTGATCACAAATGTGTGGACAAGTTAGGCTTGTGGCAATCAGATGATCATCATTAGAGAAGAGCGGATCTTTTGAATTTCCAATTCATCGGTTTAGCCAAATTTTTCCCAGAAAATTAGATTTATGTGAGTACATTTTCGCTTATTTTAATACTGGAAAATTTGTAATTGCTTGGAATATACAGTGGGAGAGGAGAGACAGAGAACCTCACTGACCCTAAGAGCTTGCATTTTACAAGAGAGTGGACTGGCTGACCATAAGAGCTTACACTCTACAGAAGAGAGAGACGACCCCAGCGACCATAAGAGCTTACACTCTACAGGAAAGAGAGGACCCTGCTGACCATAAGAGCTTACACTCTACAGGAGAGAGGACCCCACTGACCAAAAGAGCTTACACTCTACAGGATAGAGAGAGACTACCCTGCTGACCATAAGAGCTTACACTCTACAGAAGAGAGAGACGACCCCAGAGACCATAAGTGCTTACACTCTACAGGAAAGAGAGCACCCTGCTGACCATAAGAGCTTACACTCTACAGGAGAGAGAGAGGACCCTGCTGACCATAAGAGCTTACACTCTACAGGAGAGAGGTCCCCACTGACCATAAGAGCTTACACTCTACAGGAGAGAGGACCCCACTGACCATAAGAGCTTACACTCTACAGGAGAGAGAGAGGACCCCACTGACCATAAGAGCTTGCACTCTACAGGAGAGAGAGGACCCCACTGATCATAAGAGTTTACACTCTACAGGAGAGAGAGGACCCTGCTGACCATAAGAGCTTACACTCTACAGGAGAGAGAGGACCCTGCTGACCATAAGAGCTTACACTCTACAGGTGAGAGAGGACCCCACTGACCATAAGAGCTTGCACTCTACAGGAGAGAGAGGACCCCACTGATCATAAGAGCTTACACTCTACAGGAGAGAGAGGACCCTGCTGACCATAAGAGCTTACACACTACAGGAGAGAGAGGACCCTGCTGACCATAAGAGCTTACACTCTACAGGAGAGAGAGGACTCTGCTGACCATAAGAGCTTACACTCTACAGGAGAGAGGACCCCACTGACCATAAGAGCTTATACTCTACAGAAGAGAGATTGCAATCCACTGATCATAAGAGCTTACACTCTACAGGAGAGAGAGGACCCCACTGATCATAAGAGCTTACACTCTACAGGAGAGAGAGGACCCAGCTGACCATAAGAGCTTATACTCTACAGAAGAGAGATTGCAATCCACTGATCATAAGAGCTTACACTCTACAGGAGAGAGAGGACCCCACTGACCATAAGAGCTTACACTCTACAGGAGAGAGAGGACCCTGCTGACCATAAGAGCTTATACTCTACAGAAGAGAGATTGCAATCCACTGATCATAAGAGCTTACACTCTACAGGAGAGAGAGGACCCTGCTGACCATAAGAGCTTGCACTCTACAGGAGAGAGGTCCCCACTGACCATAAGAGCTTACACTCTACAGGAGAGAGAGAGGACCCCACTGACCATAAGAGCTTGCACTCTACAGGAGAGAGAGGACCCCACTGATCATAAGAGCTTACACTCTACAGGAGAGAGAGGACCCTGCTGACCATAAGAGCTTACACTCTACAGGTGAGAGAGGACCCTGCTGATCATAAGAGCTTACACTCTACAGGAGAGAGAGGACCCTGCTGACCATAAGAGCTTACACTCTACAGGAGAGAGAGGACCCTGCTGACCATAAGAGCTTACACTCTACAGGTGAGAGAGGACCCCACTGACCATAAGAGCTTGCACTCTACAGGTGAGAGAGGACCCCACTGATCATAAGAGCTTACACTCTACAGGAGAGAGAGGACCCTGCTGACCATAAGAGCTTACACTCTACAGGAGAGAGAGGACCCTGCTGACCATAAGAGCTTACACTCTACAGGAGAGAGAGGACTCTGCTGACCATAAGAGCTTACACTCTACAGGAGAGAGAGGACCCCACTGACCATAAGAGCTTACACTCTACAGGAGAGAGGACCCCAGTGACCATAAGAGCTTACACTCTACAGAAGAGAGATTGCAATCCACTGATCATAAGAGCTTACACTTTGCAGGAGAGAGAGAACCCCACTGACCATAAGAGCTTACACTCTACAGGAGAGAGAGGACCCTGCTGACCATAAGAGCTTATACTCTACAGAAGAGAGATTGCAATCCACTGATCATAAGAGCTTACACTCTACAGGAGAGAGAGGACCTCACTGACCATAAGAGCTTACACTCTACAGGAGAGAGAGAAGACCCCACTGACCATAAGAGCTTACACTCTACAGGAGAGAGAGGACCCTGCTGACCATAAGAGCTTATACTCTACAGAAGAGAGATTGGAATCCACTGATCATAAGAGCTTACATTCTACAGCAGAGAGAGAGGACACCACTGACCATAAGAACTTACACTCTACAGGAGAGAGGGGACCCCACTGACTATAAGAGCTTACACTCTACAGGAGAGAGAGGACCCCGCTGACCATAAGAGCTTACACTCTACAGAAGAGAGATTGGAATCCACTGATCATAAGAGCTTACATTCTACAGCAGAGAGAGAGGACACCACTGACCATAAGAACTTACACTCTACAGGAGAGAGGGGACCCCACTGACTATAAGAGCTTACACTCTACAGGAGAGAGAGGACCCCGCTGACCATAACAGCATGCATTCTACAGGCTAAGAGAATCCCGCTGACCATAAGAGCTTACACTCTACAGAAGAGAGAGGACCCTGCTGACCATTAGAGCCTACACTCTACAGAAAAGAGAAACTTACCCAGAAACTCTGAAGATTAAAAAAAACCACTCTTGTACAAACTGTACTCCACTAGGATCCACTGTTCTATGATGACGCCGGTACTGACCACCATTGTAGAAAGGTATAGTAATTCATAAGATATTATTGCTAAAGACATTATGGGAGAGCCCACACAGCTAAACAAAAAGACATTAGCCTGCTCTCTGATGCTTAAGCAGCATGAGATATGGTGCCTGGGAAGTTTTTTCTATTTACAGTGTTCAGATTTGCTTGGAACTTTGAACTGCAGGAAATTAAACTCAAACTCCATCCCTTGCGGATCCATCTGCTCAGTCTAATCGGCATGCATGTTTGTCCTGAGGGAAAATATTTTCCAAATAGTGATGTTGTAGTTATCTTAGGAACGATTGACAAAAACATTTTTAGGAATTATCTTTCCAGGGACTGCAAATCACTGATCCACCCAGAAAACCTTTTCAGGAGTAAACAATAGCGGCTCACTTTGCTTGGAATGGTGCTCTACAAGAATTCTGGCTTCAACAAGGCCTTAGTGGTCATGGTGCATCATGATGTCCCGATGCTCTGTGATGTCTGAGGTTTGATCATGTCCCAAGGTCTGTTTTAGAGTGGAGAAAATGGTGTGCAACTGTGGAAAAAAGAAAGAGAGTCCCTAAAGACTTGGCAGCGACCAGCGGAGGTGGTTGCAGCCGACTGACCACCACTTTGCTGATTTTTGTGCTGAGATAATTACAAAATAATCTGTTGTTTGAAGTTTAAGAATTTTTGTAAAATTCTAATAGAATTCACTTCTTCACCCATCTCATGGCAGTCCTTTCATTGACCTCATTATTAAAGGGAATCTATCACCCCTTTTTTTGGACTATCAGCTGCTGCCACTGACATGAGGGGCTTATCTACAGCATTCTGTAATGCTGTAGATAAGCCCCTGATGTAACCTGAAAGATAAGAAAAACACATTAGATTATACTCACTGGAGTGGGCGGTCCTGTCCGATGGGTGTCGCAGTCTGGTCCGACGCCTCCCATCTTCATACGATGACGTCCTCTTCTTCCCGTCCTGTAGTAGCTCTGGCGCAGGCGCATTGCTCTGCCCTGTTGAGGGCAGAGCAGAATACTGCAGTGCACAGGCGCCAGACTTCTCCCGACGCCTGCGCACTGCAGGACTCTGCTCTGCCCTCAACAGGGCAGAGCAATGCGCCTGTGCCAGAGCCACTACAGGAAGGGAAGAAGAGGACAGTATTGTATGAAGATGGGAGACGTCGGACCGGACCACGACACCCATCGGACCAGACTGCTCCCTCCGGTGAGTATAATCTAAAATGTTTTTCTTCTCTTTCAGGTTACATCGGGGGCTTATTTGCAGCATTACAGAATGCTGTAGATAAGCCCCTGATGTCAGCGGTGGCAGCCGATACCCTTTTTTGGCCTGACAGATTCCCTTTAACTTCCTCCTCTACTAATACATTTGACACAACTCTGCTGACTCTGACCCAATCTGAAAAGTAAAGCTTAAAAGTGAGTAGCAGAAAGCAGTTAACGTCAGACTCTAACTCCACTTTCCTGAAAAATATCAATGAATAGTAAATATCCTCATGTGATACTTCGATAATCACTGTGCGATTAATTAAGAAACGTTAATTAATACAATAAAAACAGAGCAGAACTCATAACTAAACATACATCCACATATTATAATAATATTGCACGATCCAGTAGAATGAGTGATTTATAATAATATGGTCAAATCCTTGTAACAAGTATCTGTTTCTAGTATACAGACATAACTGTGTTAAGAACGGCTAGCACAATATGCAGGAAGTTCCCAAATTGTCTTATGATTATTGACGAAAGGAAAACATTAGTAATCTTTGATGCGAAAGATCTAACAGAACTTTGGACACCTGGTTTTGGTTTACAAAATATGTTTATTTTACTGCTTAAAGTTTGTGACCTTAGCAGTTGTGAACACATAAATATGTTGTTGGCTTTAATAATCGGACGCCCCTGATATTAAAGGCACGTGACATTCTGCATTTGCTGACTTAAGGGTAGCCAAGGAAGCCAAGGAAATGTAAATAAAAAGCAAACATGATCTCGTCTTGTTTCATCAGCTGCAATAATTACACATGCCTGGATTTTGAGAAATACCAAAGCCTTTTTTTAAAAAAAAAAAAAAAAAAAAGTTTAAATACAAATATTATTATTATTATTTTTTTTTACCAATTTTTGCATTATTTAAAATGTATTTATGAACATGTAATGAAAGATCTGGGTGGGAAAGTTTTCACTAAGTAATTTTTGGCAATTTTTTTTGTTCCTTCAAGTATCTTTCTTAGAATAAGTTGTGATGTATATAGAATCATAGAATGGTAGAGTTGGAAGGGACCTCCTGGGTCATCTGGTCCAACCCCCTGCTCAAAGCAGGATTCACTAAATCATCCCAGACAGATGTCTGTCCAGCCTCTGTTTGAAGACATCCATTGAAGGAGAACTCACCACTTCTCGTGGCAGCCTGTTCCACTCATTGATCATATATATATGGGATAACACTATTTCTGGTCATTCAACGACTTGAGTCATGCATTTTTCAACAGTTCTGCCCTCTGTAGCATTCTCAATCAATTCCGGCATTGACTGGCAGCCAGCTCAGCAGTTCATCAGCACACAGCTGGCTGTCAGTCAGTGCCTCTGGCTCAGTTACAACCGCCTTTCAGGATGTGCTGTGCAGTGACTGAATCCACGCCGACTCCAACTCAATGACTGAAAGCCGGAAGCTGCCTGGAGGAATAAAATTCTTTTTGTCCCGGCAATCAAGCTTTCGTTGCGGAGTGTGCATGAATTTAGAATTCTATTAATGTGAAAATTAAGCCTATATATGTAAGTTTATATTGTTTTTATTTCTATCACACATTCCCTCTCGTTAGATGTGTTTCAGAACAAATGAATTCAAGAGGTGACAGAGAGAAGTGGCTCATAAGTGGAGAAATAAGCATATTTTCCTGATAAGACTGATAAGTTATATACACTGTTTCTTATATTTTCTTCAGTAGTGATTTATGCAAAGTTTGTTGAAGTGACAATCACCATTTAAGTCCTGTACAAGACAAGAGGAAAAGCGATGAAACAAACAAGTTCTTCTTAGAAGAAGATGAATTTTTTTTTTAGTTCGCAGAGTAACATTAAAATTGATTTTAAAATTGTTTGATTATTATTCAAGTCCCTCACCATTTTTTGCTGTCTTAGCAGAGTAGATAAACAACTATCATTTTGACCATCAGGTATAAATGCCATATAGTACATCAGCTTATTGTTCAGGCACATCAACCTAACTAATAAGCTGTTTTATCTAGGCATTTTTTACAGTAGTATAGGAATCAAACATTTCTTTTAGAAAAACAGGAAATCATAAAGGAAGTCTCTTGAGCGGAATACACACTTAAAATTAATATTGTGGATACCTGGAACTAAAGAAATGGTCTGGGGTAGAGAATCCCAGAGCACTGGTGCAGCTCGAGAGAAATCTTGGAAACTGTAGTGTGAGGCTCAGATTATAGAGGTTGTTAGTCTAATGGTCCCGTTTCACTTAGCGATGCACCAGCGATCCCAACAACGATACGACCTGGAAAGGATCGCTGGTGCGTCGCTAAATGGTCGCTAGTAAGCTGCCAAACAGGCAGATCTCTTCAGCGACACAGCAATGATCCTGCGATCCGTGTAATGACCTCGCTGGTCGTTGGTACCTGGTCACACAGCAGTTTTTCAAACGATTCCCGCCTGGGTCCCTGAGTTCTGCGTCGCTAACGAGGTCGCTCATCAGCGTCAAACACAGCGATGCACGCTGGCCAGCGGGACGCCACCAGCGAAAAAATGGCCCAGGACATTTGAGCATGATCAGCGATATCCAGAGGGGGGGCCAGTCGCTGCTGCATGTCACACGTAGCGAGATCGCTGGTGAGATAGCTGTTGCATCACAAAATCGGTGACGCTACAGCAATCTCGCTAGCGATCTCACTATGTGAGACAGGGCCTTTAGTTAGAGAGGTAAGCACAGGTAGGGTGGCAGACTGAGGTCAGGGAGGAGATATAGAGTAGTACAAAACCATAGTGAGATTTGTGAGGGTAATTAGTTATGTTACACTCTGTGACAGAAAGGCAACCAGTGCAATGACTGTCCTATGGTGGAGGAATCTCTGTAGCAGCTGGAAAGGCATATGACCATGGCTTTTGCATTCAGATTAAATTGGAGAGGAGAGCATGAGCATTTAGTATGAGGGAGACTGATTAGAAGAGAGGCGAGGCGTGAATGAATCAAAGCAACAGAGTATTTTCAGAATCAACAGGTAAGAAAAGTTAGATTTTCGAGATGTTTTTGAGATGAAGATGACATGATCAAGTGAGTCATTGAATATAGGGATATGCAAATTCCCTCTTCAGAGAGAAAGAGGACTTGAACTCTATAGCGCCACCTGTTGGTAGTAGCGATCCTACAAGTCACAATCAACCCTTTAACGAGTCTTGTAATATGACTTAGGATAAAAGCCAAATCAGAATCTCAATTTGCAGACACGGTGTTTCGAGCTATTGACCCTCATCAGTGCAAAGTATGAGAACTGATTTGGCTAGGTGAGAGGCTCTGGACTGAGGTCTAAGAGGTAAGGTTTCTCCTTGCGGAGAGTGACATGTCAGCTCTGGCTTGTCAAGGTAAGGAGGCTTATTCGCCATGCAATGCTCCTCTGGGAAATTTAATATGAATATAGGGAGTAACGGAAAGATCTTAGTCTAAAGTAACCAACACAGCCCATGTCATTCATTGATTCATTTTGCAACAAGATGAGGACTTTCATTAAGGATTGTACAACCCCAAAAATATGTCTGAGGTTTCTTCTGCCTCCATTATAAATGGTCTTGTATACATTGAAGAACACAGTTAATTACTGAGGTTCTTTATTATTGTCTTGATTTTTTATGCGATAAAATGTAAAAAAAAAAGAGAAAAGATTTTTAAATCTGAATGGATTAACAATATTTAGTTAATGAACAGCTTGGGTTGCTTTGACATTTCTTCTGTCTCCAGATAAACTGATAACCGAGCATCAATAAACAATGGAATGACCGAGTTGGTTTCTTGCAATTAAAGTTAAAGGGCCTGAATAGGGGCTGGGAATCTTTGAGCTAGATCCCGAAAGAACAAAGAAAATTAGGTTTTACAAGGAAAGGGAAAATGAGAAACATGGACAATGAAAAATTTACATCTGAAAAACTTTGCATTAGCAATATGGAGATGAAAGGGTTCAACTTTCTAACACTTGAGCAGACGTAATATTGAAGTAATATTATTCGGACAGGTTTCATAGATATAATGTTCTAAAAGGCAGAGATGTAAATGACAAAATATCGAAAGCTTTTATCACGAATTAACATTTTCATCTCCATACTTGTACACTTAAGAAATAGTTTTCCAAGTATTATTCTGTTTTACATTTTCTTTTCCTTTTTTTTTTTTTTTAACATTTGTTATGGATGATGTTTTTTTATTCTTAAATGGTCGTTAAGTATTTATATTTGTTATCGATATCGCTGTCATTACTTTCCCATGATCTCTTCTTGTGCACCTGGCATGTTTTAATTAATTTTACAGTCTTTGAACTTTTTCAGCAGCAAAGGTTACCAAGGCAGTAGATCTTTTTTTTTTTTTTCCTTTTGGTGAATGTAAGTGTTTTCCTTTTACATTTTCAACATTGCCAAGTTGCTTGCCAATGCCTGAGCTTTAAAGGTTTGACATTTGGTTTGACAAATGTTTTCATACACAATAAATATGCACAAACATAAAAACCGCTGCCAAAACAAATACTTTAATTGTATTGTGTGGCGAATACCATTTGCTGGTGAAGCCTGAGTTACAAATTGTATTTGGTATGTTACAAAAGTTTGAAGACTTTCTTAACTTAGCTATAAACATTGACTATCCCGTAAAGAAAGAAAATTTCTCTTCCCGAGCAAACATTTTTTTTTGCTTTACAGACAACATGTACCGCTTTGGCAAAAATTAAGAGACCACTTTCAAATGTTCGGTTTGTCTGATTTTTCTCTTTATAGGTATATTTTTGAGTAAAATGTAAATTGTTATTTTAGTCTATAAACTTCTGACAACATGTCTCCGAATTTCCAAGCAATAAATTGTGTATTTTTTTTCTGACAAAGAAAAATGGTAAAAATTAAAAAAAATCAGTGCTTTCAGACCTCAAATACTGCAAAGAAAACAAGTTCATAATTATTTAGAAACAGCAATACTAATGTTTTAACTCAGGAAGAGTTCAGAAATCAATATTTTGTGGAATAACCGTGATTTTTAATCACAGCTTTCATGAGTCTTGGCATGCTTGCCACCAGTTTTTCACACTGCTTCTGGGGCAAAAATGTAAGCAGTTCTTCTTTGTTTGATGGCTTGTGACTATCCATCGTCCTCCTGATTACATTCCAGAGGTTTTCAATGGGGTTCAGGTCTGGAGAATGGGCGGCCCATGACAGGGTTTTGATGTGGTGGTCTCTTAATTTTTGCCAGAGCTGTATGTCCCATATGGTGTTGTATCAAGGACCCTGTCTTTGTGATGCTGAGCATAAATAATAGTATCTCATTTTCATGAAGCGTGTCGGGGTGTGGAAGACAAGTACCTCACTCACAGCTACTACCCCACACCTCGCTACACACTCTCGCCTCCTTTAGACATTCATCCAGAAGGAGTCAGAAACATGTAGCATGCTCTCATTTCTTCCATATGTCAGTTTGATTCAAAGGAAGGTAGAGTCAAACAGCCTCTGATTGGCTGACATAATTATGTCACGTGGGCCTTGGGAGAGCAGGCGCCAACATTCTCAGAACATAACAGCTACACTCGCCTCTGGTGCAGGTGATTACTTTACATGAGGGAAATATATTGCTTTAGAAGGGGTTTTCCTAGTAGTGGACAACCCCTTTAATCCGGTTAGTTACTGTATCATAGCGGTTTATTGAATCGGCTCCTTCACATCGAAAAATAAATAATACTGACAGGTAACAAACGGCTTTCTTTACAGTTTGAGTATACACTTTTCCTAATCATAGGGTTTTACTTTGTTGAGTGACAGCACTTTAAGGTAATTGACATCAAAGGAAAAATACCAAACCTGTTGGACATTACCGTTAAGCTACGTGTGTTATCTAGAGTATAACCATATATTAACACAGCGGAATTAAAATACTGATGCATCTTGGAGGGATTGTTGCCGATAAGGCCAAATATTCGAAGCACTCATACATAGCAGGAGCCAGTGGGTCATTTTATGAACATGTGTGGCATGTTTTTTCTGGAGCATTTGTAAAGCTGCCCATGTACATTAGATTTATTCCAGTGTCCACCAATATTCTAGTGTGTGGGAGGAATCTTGACTATTTTACGATTTCAAGATTTCAGCTTAATCAGATTGTGCCTGATTTCTTTGTTCTGGAGATGATTTTCAAGTGTCTGGTAACAGCTTGTGCTCTTTGCCCAATAGATATAAACCTGCAAATGCAGCTTGTATAATATAAATTATATAAGAAACATAAAGGACTTATGCCCCTGATGAAGACACTTGTCGATACTATTGGGGTCTGACCTCCCCATGGACCGCACTTAGCACTTTCTCATTCCCATGTCCGTTTGATCACTTGGATATTTCAGGTTCACAATTAGCTACACTTGTGTCCTGTTATATGCCACTACTTCTTTAGAGCTTTGCTCTGTTAGCAACTACCTTATTTGAGGTTATAGGTGTTATTCCCTGTTATCCCCTTTTCTAGGTATATGTTTATATGCTGGCTAAATATTGGTTAATCACTTGTGACCTGAATATTGGTAATGAACATGTGCCTTTTGTGCTTTTGTGTCTTGGGTTCTAATTTCATCGGTCAGTGCTCTTGTCTTTTTGCCTATTTGGCTTTTTAACTGTTTTTATCTGTTTTGTCCATGCCTATGTGTGAATTGATATTGTAATTTTTGGAATAAATATTTTTGCACAAGTTGATCCCAAAAGTTGTGTATACTCTTTTCTCTATTTTGTTGTATGTACTATGGCCTTATACACATGGTAGATCCCTGTTGTTTCTATTTCAGGGGTGCCCACTTATCTCTACAAATTCAGTCAAGGTAAAGCAGAAAGCTACGGGCTTATATTATCAGGCTGTGTAGGTCCATGGCTACTGGGCACTTCCCAACCTAAAAATACAAGCACTTAGCAGCCCAAAAATTGGCGCCAATTCTGGAGATGCGCCCAGCGAGGCAATCAGGAAAATAATACTTAAGGTTGATGTCAGCTGTGATTTGTAAAAAACATCACAGCTGTCATCATCTCCTGGGGTTAGATGTTCAATGGAGAGGTGTCTATAAGATACCCCCATTTACTGACCCGGTAATACAAAAAATAAAAGCACACAAAAATAGAAAAAAAAAACTTTATTTGAATAAAGACTCCCCCACACAGTGGCGTATCTAGGGGGGGGCAGCCGGGGCAGTTGCCCCGGGCGCAGCCAGCAGGGGGGCGCAGTCGGGCCGCCTAATGCAGCGGTCCGCAGTGTCCTCCCTGTCGGCTGCGTTCTGCCGCCCCCCGGCCTGGGAGTCGGCGGTTCTCTGTGTCAGCTGTCAAGCTGACAGCCGGCGCAGAGAAGGAGGCCGTGCCGGCTCCCAGGGAGCAATTGTACTGGCGTCTATACAGACGCCTGTACAATTGAAGCTCTGACCGCCGGGCCAGAGCGACGTCAGCATCGTGATCAGGTCATGTGGTCACGCTGCTGACGTCACTCCCCGGCGCCCAAAGCAAATGCTGGTGGTAAGTGTGCTCCTCTGTGGAGCTGAAGAACCACCGAAGATGGGAGATGAGGGGGAGTTAATGAGTGGAGATGGGGGGGATTTGTAGAGGGGATGGCGGTTAATGTGTGGGGGTATTTAGAGTGGGGATGGGGGTTAATGTGTGTGGGGGTTAATGAGTGGGGATGCCATGGGGTTAATGTGTGGGGGGATTTGGAGTGGAGATGGGGGTTATTTAATGTGATGGGGGTTAATGAGTGGGGATTGGGTTAATGTGTGCGGGGGTTAATGAATGGGGATGGGGATTAATGTGTGGGGGCATTAATGAGTGGGGTTGGGGTTAATGTGTGGGGGTATTTGGAGTGCTGATGGGGGTTATTTAATGTGATGGGGTTAATGAGTGGGGATTGGGTTAATGTGTGCGGGGGTTAATGAATGGGGATGGGGATTAATGTGTGGGGGCGTTAATGAGTGGGGATGGGGGTTAATGTGTGGGGGTATTTGGAGTGCAGATGGTTATTTAATGTGTGGGGGGATTTGGAGTGGTGATGGGGTTAATGAGTGGGGATTGGGTTAATGTGTGCGGGGGTTAATGAATGGGGATGGGGGTTAATGTATGGGGGTGTTAATGAGTGGGGTTGGGGTTAATGTGTGGGGGTATTTGGAGTGCTGATGGGGGTTAATGAGTGGGGATTGGGTTAATGTGTGGGGGGATTTGGAGTGGGGATGGGGGGTTATTTAATGTGTGGGGGGATTTGGAATGGGGATGGGGATACTTAATATATGTGGGGGATTGGGGATGGGGGGATTTAATGTGTGGGGAGATTTGAGGACACAAAATAAAGAGTATGTATGAGGAAACAGTATGGGGGTTGGGTGCAGACAGTATGGGGAGCTAATGGGTTAATGTATGTGGATGGACACAGTATGGGGAGTCGGGGATATGTGTGAGCAGACAGTATAGAGAGTGAGGGGGTAAATATATGAGGAGACAGTATGGTGAACAGGTGGGATGCTAGAGGGGAATAGTGTGAGGTGACAGTATATTGCAGATATTTGTATTTAGGGGCATTATAATGACACTTCTATCTTTAAGGGCATCGTGTGGAGATTTGCTGCAGAACACCGGAGAAGATGGAAGTCTACAGAGACGAGATGTGGATGAGAAAACTCATCATGGGGTCTGGACAAGAAGAAAAGGAGACCGACTGCAGAGACGACGTCATCTATCAGGTACTTGGATGTAAATGTTATTTGTGATACTGACTAATTCTCATGTTTTTATTTGTTAGGAACATTAAAGGGGTTGTCCAGGTTTGTGCTGAGTCTGCAGTCATTCTATGTGACTGCAGACGTCTGAATTCTCGCAGTGCTCACTGAACGCTGTCAGGATTCTCTCATGCCGGTAATTTACATACATGCGGTCACATGCTGACTAGACATGTGTGGCCTCACTCAATGAAAATGAACGGAGCGAGGCCGGGCACGTCTAGTCGGAATGTGGCCAGAAGTATATAAATCACATACTTGTGCTGACATGACTGTACATCGGCAAGTGAGAATCCTAAAAGTGTGCAGTGCATTCGTTGTGAGAATTCAGAAGCTGCAGTGTCAGGATTCAGCTCTGCAGGTTGCCGTAGTCATCACATGGACACTTCACTCATATGTGATTTTCATAGGTATGGTCCTGTGACAACGAGCTTCTCTTCCTGCTTCTCTCAGTTTTTTACTGAACATTGAGAGCATTAGGGAGAGCAGCTCGTGGGTACATGGCTAAGTGTGCAAGTCGCATATGTACTTGGGGGGGGGGGGCGCCGAACCGAATTCTTGCCCCGGGTGCCAGAAAGCCTAGATACGCCTCTGCCCCCACACTATCATTCTTTCACCAATTTATTCCAAAAAAAAAACATTGTGCAGGTCCAAAGTAATCCACCGAATCCAAAGTAGTCCAGAAATGGATACCTGAAAAACAAAAAAAGACAGAAATAAAAACAATAGTCACTTCCTCGTTCATCAATTCATTACCCAAAATGTGGTCACAAATGCCCAATGTGGTCCCCTCACCCGGATGTCTATGCCATCTGAGAATAGCAATAAGGTGACCGCTATTCACAGGTGCTAGGTAGTAGCAACAACGCTCATCAGAGCCATCAAGTCTCATTTTCAACCCGATGCCTGTGATCTCTCTTTTTGTGTTTTTAAGGTTTCCATTTCACGACTACTTCAGATTTCGTGGATTACTGTGGATCTGAGTTGCATTTAAAAAAAAATAAATAAATTGGTGAATGAGGGATAGTGTGGGAGGGTCTCTATTCAAATTAACTGTTTTTTTTCTATTTTTGCTTGTTTTTATTTTCTGCATTACCGGGTTTTTTTTATAGTAAAATCCATTTTATCTTCAGTTTTTGTATGTTTTATTGATAGTGTGTAAAAGTTGAATAATACTTTGGCAAATCTGTACCCAGCAGTGACCCAGGAGTCAGAGATGTTTTCAGGCGTCTTCCCCATGCTGTTCCCATTCCATTTTAGCACTGTTTTCATCCATTACCTATCCTTCCTGCTAGGGTCTTCTGGAAAAAAGCTTGATTTTCTCATTGACTTACATTATACTTGTTACTCTAATTGAGCTCATCCAAGCGTCTGACCTGCTCAATTCAAGAGTACCGAGCACTCAACCAATTTTTTGCTAGATCATCACAGTTTCTCACCCATCTTTAAGTCTGCTAACCACCTGTCTCTGTTTCAGTTAATAGCGTGTTTCAACCTGCATACGAAGATGATGATCGTTATCACCCGTTTGGTATAATTGGCTACTCATGCGCCTGACTATAATCCTGAAAATTTCCTGATATTTTGCACATTTTAAAGGCAATGAGTGGTCATACCAAGTATGAGTTTGATGTAGATTTGTCTTTTGTTCATTCACTTTGCATTTTTTTAATTGATAAAAATAAAGTAATCGGTCCTGCTGAGGTCAGTGGCTTTGGTCAAATATAATCCAATGTGTATGGGGGCTTAAGGTTTTGCCATATATACTTTCTATAAATCTACATCTTGATTATCATCTCATGCTAAAGTGCACTAAGAAGATGGGATCATACTCACAATATTGTATGCAGACTCGTGTCCTTAATGCAAAATTTGCTAACTGTTTTAACATGCCAAACAGTCAACCAAAACGTAGTGTTTTGTAGCTAAATTATGCAATATTTCCATCTTGGTTAAATAAACTTCAGACGTCATGAACTTGTGAGTAAACTGTTCTCTTTCTGAATATTTGGAAAAAGACACAATAACTTTAGTGTATTTGGCCATTTTGGATGATGTCCTGCTGTTGAGCGTATTTATGTGGTTTCGGGTTTCTTCTCATGTTACGACAATGTAGATGCTACAGTATAAGAACTACTATGCAGATGCTAGCATGTATCTAATATACCTGTCTCCATATTCTCTTCCATCTGTCCCTGGATTCCAGCTAGAAAAGAACATGCAGGAGAGGAGGTTATACTGTATAAGGGTACCGTTACACCTAGCGATGCACCAGCGATCCCGACCAGCGATATGATGCAGTCAGGATCGCTGGTGCATCACTAAGTGGTCGCTAGTGAGCTGCCACACAGGCAGATCTCACCAGCGACATCGCTGGGGACGGGGATCACTACTTACCTGTCAGACGCGGCGATCCTGCGTCCTCCCGCCCGGCTCCACGCGTCGCTTGTCGGCGCCACAGGAAGCGCCGCAGGAAGTGACCGACGAGGAATGATCCAGGAGCTTCTCGCGTGACCAACGATAACCAGCGGGGGAGCCGGTCGGAGGTAAGTATCACATGCAGCGATATCGCTAGCAATATCGCTGCTACGTCACAAAATCGGTGACTTTACAGCGATGTTGCTAGCGATATCGTAGTGTGTAACGGGGGCATAAGACACAGATAGCCAACTGCCTTGGGCTGAGGCAGTCCATAATGTCCACCAGCCAATGGTGATAGGCAACGCTGCAGTGTTTATTCCACCTGTCTTAATATAGAGCAGGTGCATGAGTAATTTAGTAGCCATGAGCTATATAATTTCTTTTCTGCCAACCAGTCCTTCTTACTATAATGAATCATTGGTTTTACTCAAGCCAATATTTTGGTACTCTCCATTTTCTCTTCCGGGAATGACTGTTATGAAGGGTGTTTGCCACAATGTTTATTTCTTTTTGGTTCAAATCAAAACCCTTTGGTCTTTGTTCCACTTTAGATTGTTTTGTGAGTTCTGAAATTTTCAAACATAGTTTCCATAGTTGGAGGTAGATTCACCCAATCTTTATAAGTTGTCAGACAGAGAAGTGTTGGACTGTTGCTACAAAATTCTTAAATATATTTTTTCCCATCTGCCATAAATAGCTCAGGTTGCAATAGCTTTTATTTCGGGTTCTTTGAACCCAAGGTAAAAATCTCTTCTACCAGCTGTAGCTCTTCACAGACAAGATGGGTGATAGACGGTAATGTTTACTGCTTCTGACTTTAAAAAATCCTACTTTTACCACTTAAAGTTAAGACTAAACTACTATGTCTTGGGATTTTGTCTCTTGGTGGAGAGTGCTAAGATAGTGTAAGGAAACTTATGGGCCATGCAATGCTACTTTGGGAAATTAAATATGCAAATATTCTTTTCATAGAGGAATAAAATTAGAAATCTACTGCGACTTATTGGGAGTAGCAGTCCTAAAAGTCAATATTGTCCCTTTAACAAACCTTGCCTGAAGACTTGGAATAAATAACCAAAACAGACTGTCCATTTGTAGGCACATGTTTCTGAGTGTTTGTCCTTCTTCAGGTCAAACATGGTACCGCTGAAAAGGTCATCTTGTCCCGCAAGAAACAAGCCACCATATAGCTCCATCATCGGAAAAATAAAAAAAGTTATAGCTCTCAGAATAAAGCGATGCAAAAATAATTATTTTTTATATAAAATTGTTTTTATTGTATAAAAGCTCCAAAATATAAAAAAGATATAAATGAGGTATCGCTGTAATTCTACTGACCCGAAGAATAAAACTGCTTTATAAATTTTACCACACGCGGAAAGGTATAAATGCCCCCCAAAAGAAATTCATGAATTGCTGTTTTTTGTTCATTCTGACTCACAAAAATTGGAATAAAAAGCGATGACAAATGTCACGTGCCCGAAAATGGTACCAATAAAAACGTCAACTCGTCCCTCAAAAAACAAGACCTCACATGATTCTATGGGCCAAAATATGAAAAAATTATAGGTCTCAAAATGTGGTGATGCAAAAACTATTTTTTGCAATAAAAAGAGTCTTTTAGTGTGTGACAGCAGCAAACATAAAAACCCGCTATGAATAGTAAATCAAACCCCCCTTTTCCACCCCCTTAGTTAGGGAAAAATAATAAAATAAAAAAGTATTTATTTCCACTTTCCCAATAGGGTTAGGGTTAGGCTTAGGGCTAGGGTTGGAACTTAAGTTAGGGTTAGGGTTGGGGCTATAGTTATGTTTAGGGCTGGGGCTAAAGTTAGAGTTAGGGTTGAGGCTAAAGTTAGGGTTAGGGTTGGGGCTAAAGTTAGGATTACGGCTATGGTTAGAATTATGGTTAGGGTTGAGGTTAGGGTTGGAATTAGGGTTAGGTTTGTGGTTAGGGTTATGGTTAGGGTTGGGATTAGGGTTAGGGCTGAGATTAGGGTTAGGGTTGGAGTTAGAATTGGGGGTTTCCACTGTTTGGGCACATCAGGGGCTCTCCAAACGCAACTTGGCATCTCATCTCAATTCCAGCCAATTTTGCATTGAAAAGTCAAACGGCGCTCTTTCCTTTCCAAGCTCTGCCATGCTCCCAAACAGTGGTTTACACCCACATATGGGGTATCAGTGTACGCAGGACAAATTGCACAACAACTTTTGGTGTCCAATTTCTTCTGTTACCATTGGGAAAATAAAAAATTGAGGGCAAAAAGATCATTTTTGTGAAAAAATATGATTTTTTATTTTTACAGCTGTACATTATAAATTTCTGTGAAGCACTTTGGGGTTCAAAGTGCTCACCACACATCTAGATAAGTTCCTTAGGGGGTATACTTTCCAAAATGGTGTCACTTGTGGGGAGTTTCCACTGTTTAGGCACATCAGGGGCTCTCCAAACGTGACATGGAGTCCAATCTCAATTCCAGCCAATTTTGCGTTGAAAAGTCAAACGGCGCTCCTTCCCTTCCGAGCTCTACCATGCGCCCAAACAGTGGTTGACCTGAATATATGGGGTATCAGCGTACTCAGAACAAATTCTGCAGCAACTTTTTGGGTCCAATTTCTCCTGTTACCCTTTGTAAAATAAAGCAAATTGTATCTGAAGTAAATTTTTATAGAAATGTATTTTTCAGTTGTTATGCAAATGAGCTACACATGCAGTGGGTGGGCACCGAATTCACAGCTCTGCTTCCTCTCCTTCCTATCCCCCTTCAGTTATTCGTTTCCTCCAGATTCTCTGGTTTCCTCCCACACTCCAAAGACATGCTGATAATGAATCTAGATTGTGAGCCCTAATGGGGACAGTAATGTGAGCAAAGCGCTGCAGAATATGATGGCGCCATATAAGTGATTAAAATAAATATTGAATAGTCTTACACTGAAATGTTGCATTTTTATACTGGGCCTTTTCAAAGTCGTCGCTCGCCTTCCATGTCAATGGCTGCATGTCATTGAAACCTCTGAAAGCGTTTGCCAGTAAATCATGCTACGATCTTTTCCCATCTTTGTGTTTAGAAGTAATCTGGGAGCAAAAGATATTGAGCCCCTCTCGCGACCCCTCCTCCGCAAAACCCTGAGGATCCACAGTGATCAATTTAAGTCCCAATCAAAGTCCTGCAGACAAGCACTGAGCTGATATAAAGAGGTGGTAGATTTTTCAACACTTTTTTTTTTCACTCCTAGCTTTCAACATTCGCATTAATTAAAGCGTAAACATTAAATATTGATTAATGCATTATCAGCGGGGCACAGTTGCCTCCTCTCGGATTGATTTCGGGAGTGATTTATTGTCATATTTGAAGAGTCATTTCGCTTGATAACAAAGAGGAATAGCTTGCCGCCTCGCCCTCCCCCTCATGCTCGGTAGCAATGGACATGTTTCTTCCATTCTCAACAGAAATCTGCATACAAGTCCACGTTACAAGAAAATGAAGCTAATTTATAGTCCAGAAAGCCGTAGGATATGCTTAGAATTAAAGATCCAAAACGGGAGGCAACCTTCTCAAAATTCACTTCATTTACCTCGAATGTTGTGTCGGAGACATTTTTTGCATTTGGGATAAAAGTAAAGTTTATATGATATTTAACTGAGAACTCATAACTTTGTGGTCATGTAGTGAACAGTAAAGTAGGAATGGAATATGCTGCAGAGCAGATATTTAGTGGGTCTCTCCATACATTATATTTGACCTTACATATATGTATTAGATAGGTCTCAATGGGGATGTTCTTTGACACCAAAGTAGTTAAATCTTAGACTTTAATGATATAGGCTAAAAAAAATTGAGAGAACATGCACATATTAAAAAAGCCATAATGCTTACAAGTTTTGAGTAGAAAAACTCTTAAAGAAGCCCTACTCCTCCTCATATCAAAGTTTTTATCCTCTTAATATGTTGCAGTCATCATATTATATAGCACTTTATACTTACAATTGCTCATTTTTCCTTTCCACCCAGTTATTTCATCTCTTTTCTCTGCTCTACATAAAAGGATGAAATCTCTTTTCCCAGCATAACTCTTTCCCCTCTTCAACTTCTGACCCAGCTGTTCCCTCCTTCCCCTGTCATAGACTCTTACAGTGAATGATGACTTGTGCAGAGAAAATTGACCTCCTGTTTCTACATAGAGATTAGAAGGATTCAGGAAGTCAGTTTTTTTATCATGTGATGTCATAGACTCAATAGAAAACAATTAACTGGGTAAAATGTCAAATAGCTGAAGAACAAGCGGCTATAGCATTCTGAGACCATCGAAGCAGTCTGTGATGGAAGAAGGGACCTGCAAGTATTACGTTTTTTGCTATTTCGCATCTGTGATGCTAGTCACTACTCACGCACAGACTGTGAGGCAGAGAAGTCACACGCGTTGGGGTCAGTACCAAGAGAGCACGTATATAACCAAGGGAAAAGACAAAGGCATAAGTCAGGTCACGGTGCAAGGGTAAAAATACCAGGAAATAGCAGATCAAAGCAAAAGGACAAGACAAAGGGATAGTCAGCACACAGTCCAGAGGTTCAGGCGGCAGAAGATCACAGCTCATAACATCAGAATCAAGTAAACACTCACCAGTAGGCACAAACAATGTCTGTGAGGGATCAGGGGCAGACAGATCAGTTAAATAGCTAGGGCCATCTCCAGAACACAGAATACCTGGAGAAAGTCCCGCACCTCCCAGTCACAGATTGGATAGCCGAGCTGTCAATCAAAGCACTGAGAGCTCAACATGCCAATCACAAGTTTGGACAGCTGAGCTGTCAATCAAAACACTGACAACTCAGCATGACTCAGTTTCCATAAGACAGCATAAGAATCACTCACTGAGTGAAGAGAAATCGTGACAGTATTATTATAGACACTTTTATATAAGATGGAGAATCCATTTAAGTGTTATCATCTTATTGTTGTTTCACTAGAATGCCAAGTAAAATGATATCATGATGTTTACTTAATATTTTACTTGATAGTACAATTTCAAGTAAAATTATATCACTCACTTGACGTGAATGAGAATCTACTCAGCATGTGACTGCTTGCATACTGTACTCCATCTGAGAAGTAAGGGGAATCTTGACAGTGTCCATACAGCACACTGTCAGGATTCGCCAATCATCAGAGCGAAAGCAGAAATTTACTTCAAGCCCTTACAACCGTTTTAAGGTTACATTTATGGCTTTGTATTTCTCCAGACATTGGTGGTACTTTATCAAGTTAAAGACCTCAACTGCCTTTAATCTCTAGTACCATTAGTTTTCTCATATGGACCAAGGGATTTTTTGGCCCCTAAACACTCCATAGTTACGCTCCTGCTAATTTATCTTAAAGTGAACCTGTCATGTCCCCAAATGCTGTTAACCTGCAGATATCAGGCTAATCTGTACTTTAATAGGATTCTGAGGCTGCACTAAAAGCACAGCTACCGGGAGGAAATAAACTTTAATCCTCCTTGCTGCCTCCAGCTTTCAGTCATAGAAGTATGGCCAGCATGACCTAAAGGGGGTTTTACACATAGCGATATCGCTGGCAATATCGCTAAAGCATCATCGATTCGGTGACGCAGCCTATGTGTGATACTTACCTCCGCTGTCTGTCGCTGATCGCGTGATATCGCGCAGCTCCATTTCTCGTCGGGCGCTCCCAGCTGGGCTTCCTGCTGGCGCCGACGAGCGACGCGTGGACGCGGACGGGAGGACGTCAGGATCGCCTCGTCTGAAAGGTAATTAACGACCGCTGTATCGCTGCTGCATCGCTGTGAGATCTGCCTGTGTGGCAGCTCACTAGTGATCATTTAGCGATGCACCAGCGATCCTGACCGGGTCATATCGTTGTCGGGATCGCTGGTGCATCGCTAAATGTAAAGGGGCCTTTAGTCTCATCTCAGTACACAGTGAACACGCCCAGGCACCTCAGTGCAGAGACGACTGTCAGTCAAAGTGTCGGGGTGTGCTTACAGCTGAGTGGTGAGTGAAGTCGCTTTGGCCTCAGCTTTATGACTGAAAGCCGGAGGCTGCTGGGAGAAATTAAGTTTCTTTCCTCCCACTTGGAGGTATCTGAAGAGCACTGTTAACCTGCAGATAAACCCCATATCTGTAGGTTAATAGCGTTTGGGTACATGACAGATTCCCTTTAAAGTGTCCATACACGAAAGATAGTGTTTGCCCGACAGCTCTTTCTCCTGACATCCCCACTTACTTACAAGCAGGATCAGCTTGGCCCATCATGGATATGTGTTCACTAGGGCAAGGACAGTAGGCAGCTGCAAGACGCCTCTGGTATTGTGTTTGGAGCGTAAGCATCAGGTGTTATAATTTAACATTACCAATCCTTCCCTCCCCAACAGGTGAGTCAAGTGGTCTCTATGCACAAAATTTGCGATTTTCTCACAATAACTGAATGTGTACAGGGGCCTATAATCAGAAGATAGGTAATTAGTTCACATTCTATTTGCCCATTCAACTTGACCAAATGCGCATTTTATTTCTATTCAGGGAAGAGATGTACATTTAGTTGTCAAACATGTAAAACCACTTATCAAAGGAGAAACAAAGGATTGTATACGTTCATTTACAGCCTTTATAAATCAGTGTTTTCCCCCCAACAGAGGAGACGTGGAGGCCAGTCAACTTGTCCCCATATAAATTAAATCTGAATATATCCATAGGAAGATTTAGCCTCATGCTTTGCAAATGAATGCAGTAACAAAGCAGGTGACATTAGGACTCATCAGGTGTGTGCGGCCTCCCATAGTTATATATTGCTTTTGTAAAGGAGCAGGAAGGTTTACAAAAAATTATGGAAACTAGACTTTTCCTGTAATAGGATTTCAAATTTGCATGTGTCAGGATGAACAAATACAGACATCCTGTAGGTTAGATTTTAGATTTTCAATATGGCAATTTCTTCCACCCCTGTTCTTCCATTCTTCCATATCCTTATAAATAAAGAAGGAAACAGTCAGAAAGGCAAAGTTTACTGTGGCAAAATTAATTTCTTGCGCGGACTCTTTCATTTATATCTTAGGTTTAAAATGGCATTCTCTTCTTGACCATTCATGGAATATCCACAAGATGTGTCAAAAATGGCCGATAAAAAGTCCTTCCTCCATATGAAGAATTGGAATCATCACTTTTGTGGAAGTTCAATCAATTTTCATACAACAGAATAGAGAGAGTCGCTTTATGTTCAGCAACCTGTCTCCTCCAGGTGACACGTGATGAGGCCTTACTCCTGTGGATACATCATTAATAACATGTAGGATTGTTAAAGAGGTAATGAAGTATTAGACAAGTTGACTTTCAATCAGAGACAATAAGCCACCATCAGAGGCATCTGGCAGCATCCACTAAGTGAGAACACATGCACAAACTACAGGCCCCCATTAGACAAGTTCAGCCACAGGCCTAATATGTACTGTATAGTGGTGCCAGACAATTGATGTTTGAGAGAGATGTCGATCGCATTGTTCTCCTGGCCGATGTGTCAGTTGGTGGCTTTCTCATGGAGAACACAGGAGTGCTCGGTCTAACGAATATTTGTATGAGACGGTCAGCTGACACGGTTGTGGGCCAAGCAATTGGCCAAGGCACCATTTGACTGACAGCGGTCCAATGTGTGTGGCTAGCTTAAAGGGCATGTCACACTAAGAGATATCGCTAGCAATATCGCTATAACTTGTGACGTTATAGCGATATTGCTAGCGATATCGCTGTGTCTGATACTTACCTACGACGGCTCCCCCGCTGGTTATCGCTGATCGCGCGAGAACGTCCAGGACTGTTTCTCGTCGTCAGCTTCCTGTGGCGCTTCCTGCTGTGAGGACGAGCGACGCGTGGAGCCGGGCGTGAGGACGCAGGATCACCTCGTCTGACAGGTAAGTAGCGATCCCCGTCCCCAGCGATGTCGCTAGTGAGATCTGTCTGTGTGGCAGCTCACTAGCGACCACTTAGCGATGCACCAGAGATCCTGACCGCGTCATATCGCTGGTTGGGATCGCTGGTACATCGCTAAGTGTGACAGTACCTTAAGAGTGAATGTAGATGTAGGCATCTGTAGGAATAGCTGTCAGTCAAACAAGCATTCAGCTGGCAACTGTTGAGGGTGCATGGATACCGTTAATTGGTGATAATAGTTTCCATCCAGGTAAATTAAAAAGTGTTCTGATGATATGAAGTTATGGTAACCAGCAAGGTTGCCGTGGCTGAGGTTCACATCAAAGCCTCACTATGCTACAAAACATAGGAATCGTGACTGAATGTGTGCTGCTGTTGCCTTAGCGAAATGCCATTGGAGACTTCATGCTGTCTCTTGACATGGCAGGCCAGGACCCGTTGAAGTAGGGATGAATGAGGGAGATCAGAGTCAGAAAATAAACATTTTTTTTACTGAAAAACTGATGAGATGCATAGACTTTAGATAGCAGGTACAACCCTTAAAGAATACATCTTCTGCACAATCCAGAGGCAGGAACTTCTCTGTTACAAACAGAAGTACATTACTTCTGTTACATGTTACATTAGACCAGTAAACCATAATGGGAATTTCTATCCTCTCTTCAGGTGAGGACCTCACAGTCGGAGGTGCATCACTATGACTCCTCACTACTAGAGTTGAGCGATACCGTCCGATACTTCAAAGTATCGTATCGGATGGTATCGGCCGATCTTTAAAAAAAGTATCGGTATCGCCGATTCCGATACCGGAAGTCCCATTCAAGTCTATGGGACTTCCGGTATCGGAATAAGAAAAACCCTTTCCTGCCCTTGTACAGCCTCTCTGGGGTCTGTACGGGCCTTTCGGGGGGCTGTGCCGGCCTGCCAGGGGGTCTGTGCAGGCTCCGGTGGTCTGTGCCGGCCTGCCGGTGGTCTGTGCAGGCTCCGGGGGGCTGTGCCGGCCTGCCGGGGGGCTGTGCCGGCCTGCCGGGGGGCTGTGCAGGCTCCGGGGGGCTGTGCCGGCCTGCCGGGGGGCTGTGCCGGCCTGCCGGGGGGCTGTGCCGGCCTGCCGGTGGTCTGTGCAGGCTCCGGGGGTCTGTGCAGGCATCGTCCGATGGGACTACAAGTCCCATCGGGCGATGCCTGCTACCATGACAGTGATTGACACATTAGCCAATGATGGGACAGTAGTAGTCCCATCATCCGGCTAATGTGTTAAATGTAAAAAAAAAAAAAATTACATGCTACATACATACAACATGCATACTACATACATGCTACATTCATACTACATACTACATACATGCTACATTCATACTACATAAATACTACATGCAACATACATACTACATGCATGCTACATACATACTGCATGCTACATACATAACACATATATACTACATGCATGCTACATACATACTACATGCTACATACTACATATATACTACATGCATGCTACATACATACTACATGCTACATACTACATATATACTACATGCATGCTACATACATACTACATGCTACATACTACATATATACTACATGCATGCTACATACATACTACATGCTACATACATACTACATATATACTACATGCATGCTACATACATACTACATGCTACATACATACTACATATATACTACATACATACTACATACTACATGCATGCTACATGCATGCTACATACATACCACATACATAACACATATATACTACATGCATGCTACATACATACTACATGCTACATACATACCATATACATACTACATGCATGCTACATATATACTACATGCATGCTACATACATACTACATGCTACATACATACTACATATATACTACATGCATGCTACATACTACATGCTACATACATACTACATATATACTACATGCATGCTACATACATACTACATGCATGCTACATACATACTACATGCTACATACATACCACATATATACTACATATATACTACATGCATGCTACATACATACTGCATGCTACATGCATGCTACATACATACTACATACATACTACATGCTACATACATACCACATATATACTACATACATACAATACATTCATACAATACATACATAGACATACAGTACATATAACATAGAGTAACATACTTACCAATACTTGTCACATTGTTCCCCGAAGCCATTGTCTTTTCCGGAATAAATATTAACATAACAAACCACAAAAATACTCACCCACGATCCGAAGCAGTCCACGAGTGTGTCCCACGACGATCTTGGGTAGAGAACTGCAGCATCAGCTGTTGCTGCCGTTCTCTACGGGCTGCAGGAATCCAATGACGGAAGGTAGGTATCCTTCCGCACTGTATTCCTCCGCCACTTAAAAAAAAAAAAAGTCCCTAATCTCACTTTATGCCATTGCTGTGTGGGAATTTCCCACGCAGCAATGGCATAAAGTGAGACTAGGGACTTTTTTTTTTTTAAGTGGCGGAGGAATACAGTGCGGAAGGATACCTACCTTCCGTCATTGGATTCCTGCAGCCCGTAGAGAACGGCAGCATCATCTGATGCTGCCGTTCTCTACCCAAGATCGTCGTGGGACACACTCGTGGACTGCTTCGGATCGTGGGTGAGTATTTTTGTGGTTTGTTATGTTAATATTTATTCCGGAAAAGACAATGGCTTCGGGGAACAATGTGACAAGTATTGGTAAGTATGTTACTCTATGTTATATGTACTGTATGTCTATGTATGTATTGTATGGATGTATTGTATGTATGTAGTATATATGTGGTATGTATGTAGCATGTAGTATGTATGTAGTATGTATGTAGCATGCATGTAGCATGCAGTATGTATGTAGCATGCATGTAGTATATATGTAGTATGTATGTAGCATGCATGTAGTATATATGTAGTATGTATGTAGCATGTATGTAGTATGTATGTGGTATGCATGTAGCATGTAGTATGTATGTAGCATGCATGTAGCATGCATGTAGTATGTATGTAGCATGCATGTAGTATGTATGTAGCATGCATGTAGTATGTATGTAGTATGTATGTAGCATGCATGTAGTATGTATGTAGTATGTATGTAGTATGTATGTAGCATGCATGTAGTATATATGTAGTATGTATGTAGCATGCATGTAGTATATATGTAGTATGTATGTAGCATGTATGTAGTATGTATGTGGTATGTATGTAGCATGTAGTATGTATGTAGCATGCATGTAGTATATATGTAGTATGTATGTAGCATGTAGTATGTATGTAGTATGTATGTAGTATGTATGTGGTATGTATGTGGCATGTAGTATGTATGTAGCATGCATGTAGTATGTATGTAGCATGCATGTAGTATGTATGTAGTATGTATGTAGTATGTAGCATGTATGTAGTATGTATGTGGTATGTATGTAGCATGTAGTATGTATGTAGCATGCATGTAGTATATATGTAGTATGTAAAATCATAGAATCGTAGAGTTGGAAGGGACCTCCTGGGCCATCTGGTCCAACCCCCTGCTCAAAGCAGGATTCGCTAATTCATCCCAGTCAGATGTCTGTCCAGCCTCTGTTTGAAGACTTCCATTGAAGGAGAACTCACCACTTCTCGTGGCAGCCTGTTCCACTCATTGATCACTCTAACTGTCAAAATGTTTTTTCTAATATCTAATCTGTGTCTGTTTCAATAGATCTGTTTCATCCCATTGCTTCTAGTCTTTCCTTGTGCAAATGGGAATAAAGTTGATCCTTCTACAATGTGACAGCCCTTTAGATATTTGTAGACAGCTATTAAGTCTCCTCTCAGTCTTCTCTTTTGCAAACTAAACATTCCCAAATCCTGCAACCTTTCCTCATAAGACAGGGTTTGCAGACCGGTCACCATTCTGGTCGCTCTTTTCTGAACTTGCTCCAGTTTGTTGATGTCTTTTTTAAAATGTGGTGCCCAAAACTGGACACAATATTCCAGATGAGGTCTGACCAAAGAGGAGTAGAGGGAAATAATGACTTCACGTGATCTAGACTGTATGCTTCTGTTAATACATCCTAGAATTGCATTTGCCTTTTTTGCTGCTGCATCACACTGTTGACTCATATTCAGTCTGTGATCTATTAGTATACCCAAGTCTTTTTCACATGTGCTGTCACTTAGCCCTATTCCTCCCATTCTATATATGCTTTTTCCATTTTTATTGCCCAGATGTAGTACTTTGCATTTCTCCCTGTTAAAAACCATTCTGTTAGTTGCTGCCCACTTCTCCAGTATGTAGTATGTATGTAGTATGTATGTGGTATGTATGTAGCATGTAGTATGTATGTAGCATGCATGTAGCATGCATGTAGTATGTATGTAGCATGCATGTTTTATGTATGTAGTATGTATGTAGTATGTATGTAGCATGCAGTATGTATGTAGCATGTATGTAGTATGTATGTAGTATATATGTAGTATGTATGTAGTATATATGTAGTATGTATGTAGCATGTAGTATGTATGTAGCATGCATGTAGTATGTATGTAGCATGTAGTATGTATGTAGCATGCATGTAGTATGTATGTAGCATGTATGTAGTATGTATGTAGTATATATGTAGTATGTATGTAGCATGTAGTATGTATGTAGCATGCATGTAGTATGTATGTAGTATTTTTTTTTTTTTTTTTAACATTTAACACATTAGCCGGATGATGGGACTACTACTGTCCCATCATTGGCTAATGTGTCAATCACTGTCATGGTAGCAGGCATCGCCAGATGGGACTTGTAGTCCCATCGGACGATGCTTGCACAGACCCCCGGACATCAGCACAGCCCCCCGGCAGGCCGGCACAGCCCCCCGGCAGGCCGGTACAGACCCCCACAGGGTGCACAGACCACCGGCAGGCCGGCACAGCCCCCCGGCAGGCCGGTACAGACCCCCACAGGGTGCACAGACCACCGGCAGGCCGGCACAGCCCCCCGGCAGGCCGGTACAGACCCCCACAGGGTGCACAGACCACCGGCAGGCCGGCACAGCCCCCCGGCAGGCCGGTACAGACCCCGGGCAGTCCACACAGCCCCCCGGCAGGCCGGCAGAGACCCCCGGAAGGCCCGAAATGACGGCGCATCATGATGCGCACACACCGCAGTTCATGATGACGTCAGTCTGTCAATCAACTTTGAACTTCCGATTCCGATGCCGAATTCCGATATTGAAAAAATATCGGAAGTCGGTATCGGAATTCCGATACAGCAAGTATCGGCCGATACCCGATACTTGCGGTATCGGAATGCTCAACACTACTCACTACTATTCTCAAAGTCCATTTGGTGAAGGCCATGCGCTCTTTGGTGTGCCATTGTATCTGCAATTCCCCAAAGGAGAACATGTGTCCCAGCCTGGCCATCTTCTCCTCTATGACCATCTGGTCTGGCTACACTTCCACTTCTTATCTAGTAGAGATAACATTTGTTGTAGGGCCCACTTGCCTGAGAAAAATGAATCCTTCTGACACTCAATCCTTGTTTACTTCAGAATGTACTATCCGAGTTTGCTCTCCCCTCTTCGAACACATCACCCCTATTCAATGCAGGTCTGCGAAGAGTAGAACCATAGGTCCTTTCCTTCGCAATACTCTTCCCCATCTGCCCAACAACAGGAAATAAGTTCCTTTTGTCCATGAGCTGGCTCCAAAGGTTAAAGGTGTTGCCCGGTTCAAAATGATAAGTTGTGTGACTACAGACTTATGATTCCCCCAGAGCATGCACTGTGCGCTGCGGAGATTCTCCAGTTACTGAGCTGTTACCGGCGGATACGTGTGCATTGTACAGCCCGGTTAGTGGGCACGGCTTTGCTCCATACACTTGAATTGAGAGTAACCACGTCCCATCTAGTGATCCAGCCATCCAGTGGGCATGGCCGACAAGCGGGCGCAGACTCGCTCAATACAAGTGTGACTGTAGACTTATCATTTTGGACCTGACAACATCTTTAATCCTGTCTGCAGCTAACCAACCTTTGTAGGCCACAAACCAGATAAAACAACATACAAACCATGGCAAAGCATTACATCACTAACAGATATTTAAGTGTGGTGTCAACAGCTTCAGCATTGATTTACATTATTATTACATACTGTTAAGATTAATCCAAAATCAGTGGGAGTTAATGTGACCAAAAGATGACTTCATATGTCCGAGTTTTCCGGACCAAAAGTGAACCATGTTTCCTTTTGCCCTTGACTCTACAATACGATATATGCCTAGAAAGCTGTTAATTTTAGGACAGGAAATCTGTGGCTAAACACATGAAAATTAGACATCGGAGACTGGTCTAAAAATGTCTTAAGGGCCTGTCACACTAAGCGATATCGCTGCAACGTCACTGTTTTTTGTGACATTATAGCGATATCGCTAGCAATATCGCTATGTGTGATACTTACCTCCGACCGCTCCCCCGCTGGTTATTGCTGATCGCGCGAGAACGTCCTGCACCATTTCTCATCTTTAGTTTCCTGCTGTGCTTCCTGTGGCGCCGACGAGTGACGTGTGGACGCGGGTGGAGGACGTCAGGATCGCCTCGTCTGAAAGGTAAGTAGCGACCCCCGACCCCTGCGATGTCGCTGGTGAGATCTGCCTGTGTGGCAGCTCACTAGCGACCACTTAGCGATGCACCAGCGATCCTGACCGGGTCATATCGCTGGTCGGGATCGCTGGTACATCGCTAAGTGTGACAGTACCTTTATGCAGACCATTTCTATATGAAGGAAGAAAGTCATTGAACAGTCAAGCCTCAAGCCTCATGCACATAGATGCATTACAGATGTACACTAGCTCGTGTTCTACAAAGTTGTAAGACATTCATAGACTTGCAAGGTTCTTACTGTACTGTTAGGTAAATCCATATGACAGTACTACACAGTGGCACCATATGGCAGCACATAGAGCTTCTACACCTCAATAGTAGCCTTAGCTATTATTTTACCATGGTCATATATTAGTCTTTAAGAAAAATTTATTCTCAGTATTTTAAATAATGAGAAAATTCCGCCACACCCTGGTTTCCCAAGTGGAACATTATAGCGGTAGCACTAACTGATTTGATAAAGATTTTGATTAAATACAGATTGAAACTGTTACATTTTAATAGGCTATTAAAACTCCACAAAAAGGTTGGCTTGAAATAACATAACGTGGTTGAGGTGAATTTTATAGCTAAATTATCCAATTAAACGATCTGAAAAGGAAACCGCTGCATAATCAGAAATCAATTATGAATCCCACATTTTATTCTTCTGTTCTGTAAAAGAAAAAATAAAGGAAGTATTAAAAATAGAATCACACACATATTGATTTTCTCTGGAATCACTAGGTTTCCATAAATAAGTCTCAATCAATAACGCATTGACATAAGGGCAATACCTCTAGAAATGGATGTGCACTTTCATTAAATGAGATGATGTGAATGTGATACCACACGGCAGGCTTTTGTCATAGCATATATCAGGGTTTGGCCATAGCAAAGTCCTAGAAGCCTGTATTTTGTTTAAATACATTACACACGCCTCGATTTTGGAAGTGTGACACCAAGAAGTAAAAGATGTGGAATTATGGAAACCACAGAATGAACAGACATGTAGATGATATGTAAATGGTGGAAAAATGGAGGCAAAATTTTCACAACATCTCAATTTATTCAGCACTGTAAGTGATGTTATTAAAGAGATTTTCTGATTATAGGGTATTGATGACTTATCTACACGATAGGTCATCATTTGCAGTTTTGGCATTTCCACCAATCAGCTGTTTTTGTTCAAGAGCGAGCCGTACATAAACACCTTGAACGGAGCTACTGAGCACAGCTCCAAGCAAAATGTAACAGCTGATGACAGCTATTGTCATCTACTGAAGTGTCCCCACTAAGCTGTTCTGCAGTAGTCGACAATGGCCAGTAGTGGCATCTATACTTTGATTGGAGTTTGGCGCAGCAGCCGCTCCTTTCGAAATGTTTACATCCAGAGATGAACAAGCAACATGCAGTCTGGCGTTGTGTTCAAAACCATTATGTGGGACACTTTGGTGAAGTGGCCATACCACTGGTTACACAATGTATCCATTTCTCATTAAAAGTGAAATTGGATAGCACATAATAAGACTTAAGGCCCTGTCACACTAAGCGATATCGCTAGCAATATCGCTGTAATGTTACTGATTTTGTGACGTAGCAGCGATATTGCTAGCGATATCGCTGTGTGTGATACTTACCTCCGACCGGCTCCCCCGCTGGTTATCGCTGATCGCGCGAGAACGTCCTGGACCGTTTCTCATCGTCAGCTTCCTGCTGGGCTTCCTGTGGCGCCGACGAGCGACTCGTGGACATGGGCGGGAGGACGTCAGGATCGCCTCGTCTGACAGGTAAGTAGCGACCGCCGACCGCTGCTATGTCGCTGGTGAGATCTGCCTGTGTGGCAGCTCACTAGCGACCACTTAGCGATGCACCAGCGATCCTGCCCACGTCATATCGCTGGTCGGGATCGCTGGTGCATCGCTAAGTGTGACAGTACCTTTAGGCAACAAACAAAGCCATCAGAAGGCATTCGCGTAACATTGGGCTATGGGCAAGACATTGAGCTATAGATCTTCCACTGATTTTGCGCCACCATTTCTTCTGTCTACTGAGTGCGAACACATGCAGAATGGAGGCTGAGATGTTGGTCTATCCATCTCAATGATGAGTCCCACTTTTTCTTGGACACAATGATTGATGGAGATAGATTTCGAGACCACATAGGCAATTCCATGAAGAGCCTTCACAAGGGAATCGCACACTGGTTCCACTACTGGGATTATGGTGTGGGGTGACATAATGAGTGGAAGTCAAACACCTCTAGTCTTGATTCCAAGTAGATAAACAGTTTGGCATTACATTGATTTGGTCATTGAACCAGTGTATGGCTATTTGTCCAAAGTTTCCGTGAGCCATTTTTCAACTTGGCAACATCATTATTGATTGCCATTGACCGTGGCATGTTAAGAGTTAATTTGTTGCTGCTAACACTGATAGTGCTCAGTTCCATATGCTATGTCTTTGCTTGAAGGGAGCATTAAAGTCTTTTAGGATGTGGTAACCCCAGGATCATAATCCCGAGGTTAATAAGTGGCATGTCCTTTAGGACATGGAAGATAGTAAGGTGACAGAATTTGGTTAGCTAAGAGTAACTTTACACATATTATTATTTTATATGGCTTTTATTTCTCTATTAAATAATAGTTTATATAAACTCGGCATTAGATGCTGGTCATATCATAGTTTTTTAACAGCATCTAAAACATATCTAAAGGCCACCATCCATATCAAATTAAAGGGTTGTTCTCCAGTTTTGATGTTATAGAGGACAACTTTCTTATCGCTAGGGATCCGACTTCTATGACTGCCACCAAAGAAGGGGGATTCTAAAGAGCGAATGAAGCTGTGGTCAAACATGCACATTGTCACTCTACTCATTCTTATAGGAGTCCCGAAGACCTTCTGAGTGCAGTGCCTTCTATTTCCGGGGGTCCTACCAAGCATGAATGGAGGCATGCATGATCGAATAACGTACAATCCACACTTTCTAATGTATATAGGGTCCACCTAACTCTCTCAAGATAGAATCAAGCTTCTGACACTTTTGTCCTCTATGAGATGAGCAACTGTCAGAACTGTCAGATATTTGTTTTCTCCTTTCATCCCATTGAAAACACATAAATGTTCATGTGTATTGGGAAGTCAGGAGAGACAGCTGTCTTCTGGTTAACAGCTACATCATGAGTTTAACCACCATTAGAAAGAACTGTAATATAGAGAATAGACAACTTTTTTTAAGGCCACAGGAACGTTTTTCCTTATGGAGATTGCCAACCCAACATAAGGAGACTAAAGGGCCTGTCACACTAAGCGATATCGCTAGCAAAATTGCTATAACGTCACTGGTTTTGTGACGTTATAGCGATATCGCTATGTCTGGTTATCACTGATCACATTAGAACGGCCTGGACCATTTCTCGTCGTCGGCTTCCTGCTGGGCTTCCTGCTGTGACGACGAGCGATGCGTGGACGCGGGCGGGAGGACGTCAGGATTGCCTCGTCTGACAGGTAAGTAGCGACCCCTGCTATGTCGCTGGTGAGATCTGCCTGTGTGGCAGCTCACTAGCGACCACTTAGCGATGCACCAGCGATCCTGACCGCGTCATATCGCTGGTCGGGATCGCTGGTGCATCGCTAAGTGTGACAGTACCTTTATAGGCCATGCAGTGATCATCTGGAAATGTTTAAGATGCAGACATCCTCTTCAGAGCAGAGAGTAAGAGGACTGGAGCTCTAGCATCACCTATTTGGAGTAGCAATCCAAAAAGTCAGTTATGACCTTGTGAAGTGAAATGTGGATATTACCCGCGCTGCTGAATAAAACATTAATCCAGATATTATGAATTAAAAGATTGTGGGTTTATTCTACACGTTTCGAAGTATGTTACTTCTTCATCAGGAAATTACCACATGCAAAGTCTAGTTTGGTATGCATGTGATAATTTCCTGATGAAGAAGTAACATACTTCGAAACGTGTAGCATAAACCCACAATCTTTTAATTCATAATATCTGGATTAATGTTTTATTTAGCAGCGCGGATAATATCCACATTTCACTTTACTCTGGCTCTCACACGGTCACTTGCTGACCCGTAGATCTGCTGCAGCTGATATCTCCTACATATATTTTTCGCTTTGTCGAAAGATTGAAGCAGGTTACCATAATCTGACTACATATTTGAAACCTATATCAGAAAAGACCCTATTAGCGCTGATTTCTTCTACATCTTCACTGGTAATTATGACCTTGTTACAGTAAAATGTCATATCTGAGTCTCCATTTGCAGACCTATGTTTTGGGGTCTATGCTCCTCCTCAGTGGGAGATCTGATTTGACTAGGGGAGAGACCTCTGACAGGTTCTAAGGGAGAGAATTTCTACATATGGAAGGTGCCATTTCCTTAGAATATGGAAAGAAACCGGAGGAAATCCACGCAAATGTAGAGAGAACATACAAACTCCTTGCAGATGTTGTCCTTGGTAGGATTTGAACCCAGGACTCGAGTGCTGCAAGACTGCAGTGCTATCCACTGAGCCACCATGCTGCTTGATCACTGCCTCTTTACCGCACTGTGTGAATACCACTGCATTACAATACATACACTCACTGGCCACTTTATTAGGTACACCTGTCCAACTGTGTGTTAAGACTTAATTTCTAATCAGCCAATCACATGGCGGCAACTCAGTGCATTTAGGCATGTAGACATGGTCAAGACAATCTCCTGCATTTCAAACCGAGCATCAGTATGGGGAAGAAAGGTGATTTGAGTGCCTTTGAACGTGGCATGATTGTTGGTGCCAGAAGGGCTGGTCTGAGAATTTCAGAAACTGCTGATCTACTGGGATTTTCACGCACAACCATCTCTAGGGTTTACAGAGAATGGTCCGAAAAGGAAAAAAAATCCAGTGAGCGGCAGTTCTGTGGCCGGAAATGCCATGTTGATGCCAGAGGTCAGAGGAGAATGGGCAGACTGGTTCGAGCTGATAGAAAGGCAACAGTGACTCAAATTGCCACCCGTTACAACCAAGGTAGGCAGAAGAGCATCTCTGAACGCACAGTGCGTCGAACTTTGAGGCAGATGGGCTACAGCAGCAGAAGACCACACTGGGTACCACTCCTCTCAGCTAAGAACAGGAAACTGAGGCTACAATTTGCACAAGCTCATCGAAATTGGACAGTAGAAGATTGGAAAAACGTTGCCTGGTCTGATGAGTCTCGATTTCTGCTGCGACATTCGGATGGTAGGGTCAGAATTTGGCGTAAACAACATGAAAGCATGGATCCATCCTGCCTTGTATCAACGGTTCAGGCTGGTGGTGGTGGTGTCATGGTGTGGGGAATTTTTTCTGGGCACTCTTTGGGCCCCTTGGTACCAATTGAGCATCGTTGCAACGCCACAGCCTACCTGAGTATTGTTGCTGACCATGTCCATCCCTTTATGACCACAATGTACCCAACATCTGATGGCTACTTTCAGCAGGATAATGCGCCATGTCATAAAGCTCGAATCATCTCAGATTGGTTTCTTGAACATGACAATGAGTTTACTGTACTCAAATGGCCTCCTCAGTCACCAGATCTCAATCCAATAGAGCATCTTTGGGATGTGGTGGAACGGGAGATTCGCATCAGGGATGTGCAGCCGACAAATCTGCGCCAACTGTGTGATGCCATCATGTCAATATGGTCCAAAATCTCTGAGGAATGCTTCCAGCACCTTGTTGAATCTCTGCCACGAAGAATTGAGGCAGTTCTGAAGGCAAAAGGGGGTCCAACCCCTTACTAGCATGGTGTACCTAATAAAGTGGCCAGTGAGTGTATATATCATATATACAGCTAACATCTAATGCATATGAAAGCACTCTGACAGTCCATTGATGGTAAATGCTGGTTTTCAACATCCCTTGTTCTAATATCCCAAAGAAGATAAGTTGAATGATGTCTGGCATCAACCGATTCCCCCTCTTTCTTTTAAATAAACATGCTCATTTACTAGCGAAAAGTAAGATAAAAAGCAATGCATTAATTTGTTATCAAATATTAGCAAAATGAATTTTGCACTTGAACTTTTCTCTAAATAAGACATTTTTATGAATGCATCTGTACTTTATTTGAAAGCGAATTTTGCGGATGTGGGTATGATTAGAACCATAATCAATATTTGCAAACTTAGCTTGGGTGATTAAAGTGACATCGAAAGTGTTAATAATTTGTATACTGAGTAATAAAACAGCAGCTTCCTCCCCTTTCATTTATCCTGGTCTCCCCCGCTATGTAAATAATGTTTGTATGCCGATGGATTACCAACTCCTCACACAGCTTGCAAAATTCCAGCAGGAGATTTCAGTTTAAGAAAACAGCAGCCAACTCAAAAGGATACGGGAGGTCCATACTACAGGGAATAATAGATTAAATATTACAATATTTAAGTAGCAGGCTCACGCTTTTCATTTTTCATAGCTCTGGGGGTTTAACACATCTGTCTAAAATTGTGTATCCAACAGGTTACATTTTTTAAGTATCAGTGGGGTGAGAAGAATTTTAGAAAGTCAGCGAACTCTGTCGGAAGGTAATAGCTGAAATTGTTTATTGTAAGAAGTTAATTATCCTATAATAAAATAAGCATAGAGTAAATAAATCAGCACTAGTGATGGATGAGCCCAAACAGTAAAGTTTGTGGTCTGTACCGGGCAGCAACTGTTTGGGCACAGACCCCCGAAAACGGACTTCTCCAGGATGTCCATGTTACTATTCGGGTTTGGTACCCCAGAACATCGGTTGTTTCTCACGCTGTCATCTGCATGACAGCATGAGAAACACCGGCAGCTCTGATTGGCGGTAAGATTATTGCCACCGGTTAGAGAGCTACGGTTCCCATGCTTTCAGATGACAGCATAAGCCAGCAACTGTGACAGGCAGTAAAAAGTTTACCTCCAGTTACAATGAAGATGGTTGATGTGAGTACTACCACTGTCAGCATACACCTGCTGTCACTGATAACAGTGAGAGTAGGCTCCACAGTCACCGCAGATGGCTGGGGGCTGGTATTCTCAGGCTGGTAAGGAGCCATGGATATTCTACCCGGCCTAAAAATAGAGTACCAAAGCCCCCCCCAAGAAAGGCACATTTGCCCAGCTCTTCCCACTTGCCCTGTGGCGTTGGCAAGTGGGACAATATTTGTGAATTGATGTCACCTTTGTATTGACATCAAATCCCCAGGTTAGTAATGGAGAAGCATCTATAAGACACCTATCCATTACTAACCCCACAGTCATATTGTAAATAGAAAAAAAGCATAATAAAGTCCTTTATTTGAAATAAAAATCCACACCCTGTTTTTCAAATTTAGGTTACCACAGTTCATCATCCCGGCTCACAGTGAAGTGTGGTAATGCAGTCTCAGTGACCTGCTGTAACATTGATGACATCATCACTAGTCGCTGAAGCTGCGCTCACAGTACCTCATGCTCCCATGGTTTTCAGCCTGTACTGATGCATAATGGTACCGTCAAGGTTGTAAACCACATATCGCAGACATGGATTATGGCATGAGACATCTTCAATTTGGACAGGTGAGGGATATGGTTGTTTATTATTTTTCTTTTTTTTTACATGGGACAAGGGCTTCAATGGAATGGGTGTAAGGTGAACATAGCTTTGTTTGTTATTTTTAAATACATTTTTACAACAGTGTTTGGATTTTTATTTTAAGTAAATAACTTTATTATGGGTGTTTTTTATTTACAATATGACTATGAGGTTAGTAATGGATGGACGTCTTATTGAGGTAAACTTTTTACTGCTGTTCACAGCTGCTGGCTCCCGCTGTCATCTGACAGTGTGGGAAATGCAGCTGTCTGACCAGTGGTAATGATCTCACTGCCAATCAGAGGCAGTATTTTCTGCTCTGTCAGCAAACAAAGGATATTCGGGCCCCCAATTCTGCTGGCTCAGGTACTGTTCTGGTATCTGAACAGAACTTTTTTTAAATGTTTGTCTGAACCTGCAGGACCTGAACATTCAGGGGTTCGCCCATCACTAATCAGCACATATTAGCTAATGTTGGAACGATCAATTCTAATGCAGCCACCTTTCCATCCTGACAGCAATAACATATTCTGTCAATATGCAATAAACATCTCAGATGAGAAATACTACTTTAACCCCTTCACACCGAAGCCTGTTTTCACCTTTCCGACCAGGCCAATTTTTACAACTCTGACCACTGTCACTTATGAGGTCATAACTCTGGAATGCTTCAATGGATCCCACTGATTCTGAGAATTTTTTCTTATGACATATTGTGCTTCATGATAGTGGTAAAATATCTTTTATATGACTTGCATTTATTTGTAAAAAAAACGGATATTTGGCGAACATTTTCAAAATGTTGCAATTTTCAAACTTTTAATTTTTATGCCCTTAAATCAGAGTCATATAGCAAAAAATAGTTAATAAATAGCTTCCCACATGTCTACTTTACATCAACACAATTTTTGAAGCATACATTTTTTGTTAGGAAGTTATAAGGGTTAAAAGTTGACCAGCGATTTCTCATTTTTGTAAAAAGAAAATTTTTAGGGACCACCTCACATTTGCAGTGACTTTGAGAGGCCTATATAACAGAAAATACCCAAAAGTGACACTATTCCAAAAATTTCACTCCTCAAAGTACTCAAAACCATATTAAAGAAGTTCATTAACCCTTCAGGCGCAAGAATTTTTGGAATGTGGAAGGAAAAAGTAAACATTTACTTTTCTTTCACAAAAATTTTCCTTTAGACCTATTTTTTTTTACTTTTGCAAGGTCAACAGGACAAAATCAACCATTAAATTTGTTGTGTAATTTCTCCTAAATGCACCGACACCCAAAATGTGGAGGAAAACAACTATGTGGGTGCTGTCATGATCCATGTTGGATCTGACAGATAAATGCACATAGTAACCTTTTTTTTCTTTGGCTGTGTGCCAAGGTTGGTTTTTGCCCCCGGTGGCCATTAGGATTATTGCACTGTGGTGTTTTTTGTTCTAAATTTGCCCCCCGGTGGTGGTGAGCATCATTGCACTTGGCTACTTTAGTTTGTGCACGCAATTATGTAACAGGTGTGATTGCTCTTTAAGAGAGTGTCAGGTGTGTCAGTCAGTGTTGGTGATTAGTCCTCAGTTACATGCAAGCCTGGATGAGGGATGGAGCTGAAAGAGAGTCCCAGGCAGCTCAATGAGAGTCCTGGAGTGGCAGCTATGGTGTCTGCAAGGAGGGCTGGCATGGCTTGGTGGAGTTGCAGCTATGGTGTCAGCAAGGAGTTCTTGCATGGCTTGGTGGAGTGGCAGCTATGGTGTAGAGCTGCACTCATGATGCTGGATTCGGTTGCTGGAAAGCTAGACTCAACATGCTGGACTCTTTGGCGGAAAGCTGGACTCTTATGCTGGACTCTGTTTTCTGGACAGCTGCACGGAGGTGGTGGACTCTGTTTGCTCCAAGGCTGCACTATGGTGTTGGACCCGGTCAGAGGAAAAGATGCACGCAGGTGGTGGGCTCTATTGCTGGGAGCATAAGCAACAGAGCAAAGCTAAATGGTGTTCCCCTGTTTTGTCTCTTTTCATTATGTGTGTTTAGTGGAGTGGTGGGATTAGTTTCCGCACCGTCCATTTCACTAGTGAGGGTTTAGGTGGAGGGCAAACTAGGGTTTAAAGGTATCCTGAGCGGTGCCCAGTGCGGAACCGGCCTAGAGAACGCTAGGAGTGTAGAGACACTGACTCAGGGGAGTGCAGGAGGTCTCCACGTCCCCATTCCCTATCGCAAGGCCACCATTGTTATTGTTACCCAGGTTTTCCCTTTATTGTTTAAATTCGCCTGTTGGAGGCGGCGTATCCAGCTGCACGTGTTATTATTTAAATTCGCCCAACTGGAGGCGGTGTATCCAGGGTCACGCATGTCATCTAAATCCGCCCAGCTGGAGGCGCTGTGTCCAGCCACGCGTGACCGTGACAGGTGCATGGCAAGGCTTGGAAGGGAAGGAGTGCTATTTGACGTTTTGAATGCAAAATTTGCTGGAATAATTAGCGAATGCCATGTCGCGTTTGGAAAGCCTCTGATGTGCCTAAACAGTGGAAACCCCCCATAAATGACACCATTTTGGAAACTAGATGCCATAGGAAGCTTATCTAGATGTGTGGTGAGCACCTTGAACCCCCAGGCGCTTCACAGAAGTTTATAACGTAAAGCCGTGAATATAAAAAAATCACATTTTTCCAAGATAAATCTTTTATAGCACCAAATTGTGCATTTTCATAAGGGTAACAGGAGAAATTGCTTGATAAAATTTGTTGTGCAATTTCTCCTGAGTATGACGATATCCAATATGTAGAGGAAAACAACTGTTTGGGTGCACGGCAGGGCTTGGAAGGGAAAGAGCGCAATTTGACTTTTTGAATGCAAAATTTGCTGGAATCATTAGCGGACGCCATGTAGGGTTTGAAGAGCCCCTAATGTGCCTATATAGTAAAAAAAAAACACAAGTGGCACCATTTTGGAAACTAGACCCATTTGGTAACTTAGCTAGATGTGATTTGAAAACCTTGAACCCCCTGGTGCTTCACAGAATTTTATAACGTTAAGCTGTGAAAATAAAAAAAAATCAAATTTTTCCCTCAAAAATCTTTTTTAGCTCCAAATTTTGTATTTTCACAAGAGCAATAAGAGAAAATGGACCAAAAATTTGTAGTGCAACATCTCCTGAGTTTACCAATACCCCATATGTCGTCAAAAACTACTTTTGAAGCACAGTGCGAAGCTTAGAAGGGAAAAAACGCCCTATTATAGTGCAGATTTTGCTGCACTTGTTTGAGGGTGCCTTGTTACATTGGCAGAGCCCCTGAGGTGCCAACACAGCAAAACCCACCATAAGTCACCCCGATTTACAAACTAAACCTCTCAATGAATTAATCTAGGGGTGCAGTGATTATATTGACACCACATGTGTGTCACAAACTTTCTTACCATTGGGCAGTGAAGATAGAATAATTTACATTTTTACCACCAAGATTATGTGTCAGCCTCAAGTTTTACATTTTCATAAATGGGAAATGGGTAAAAATGGCACCAAACTTTGTCCTACAATTTCTACTGAATGTGACAATACCCCGTATGTGGCTCTTACATTACTACTTAGCATCACGTTGTCCTGATTAAAGCATGCAGGGAACCCATTCCCTGCATGATGCTCCTCTATGTAGCTGTCAGTGCTGACTGACAATGGCTTCAGAGGGGTGTCAGCTCTTACACAGAGCTGACACACATATCTGATCACCACAGCACTCAGTGTGAGACTGTGCGATAGAGCTGCCGTACATATACTGCTATTTGCGGGAACGCACCTCTCACTGAGCAGTATATGTACGGCGCATGTTGGGAAGGGATTAAAGGGGTTATTCAGCACCATTCAGGGCTGCTTATTTTTGCACCAAAAGTGCCAGTGACATTTTGTCCCCTCACACTTACCGAAATACATGCCTGATTGGCAGGTATCGTGCATGTATCTTTCTGTTTAGAATAACACATGTGCATGATACCTATTGATCATGCATGCATCTGAAAGGTATGTGGAGTCATGATGATATCACCAGTACCAATAAAAAACTAAACAGCTTTGAATAATACCCTTTATATGTTGAAAAAAATTGAAACTGAACACAGCTAAGTATGTGGCGGATATGTACAGTACAACTGGAGAGAGGGCCCTGCCCGAGAGAGCTCACATTCTACAAAGGAAGCGAGAAGAAGATTTTAATTAAGAGTCAGTAGCGTAGCTATCGGGGTGGCAAAGGGGACGCTTGCCCCAAACTCCATGCTTTGAGATGCCCAACCATAGCTACGCTACTGTAACTGTATCGGCTTGCGCGGCACCCCGTTACAAATAATCTTCGAGGCAGAGAAGGAAGATTCAATCTACCTGCACTGCCAGCTGGCCGCTATGGGGCCCTTGAGCAGAAGGCGAGGCTTGATACCAGCAGCCTGGTGCCAAAGTTCACCTGTATCAGCTGTATGCCGATACAGTTGAAAGCAATGATGAAACAAGGTGTGATACACCCCCTCTCCCATCATTCCCCATCTGCGTCTGACATCAATGACGCAGACACTGACAGCGGGCGCGATGATGTCAGTACATGGCACCCGCTGTCCTGAGATGAGCGGGGGCTCAGAGCAGCGGGGTAGAGGTAAGTATTGCATTTTTATTTTTTTAATGGGAAGTGCATTATACTATATGGAGGCCAATGGGAAGTGCATTATACTATATAGAGGCCTATGGGACATGCATTATACTGTAGTAGGCCTATGTGGAGTGCAATGTTCTTTATGGAGGTCTATGTGAAGTGCATTATACTATATGAAGACCTATGGGGAGTGCATTATGCTATACGGAGGCCTTTGGGGAGTGCATTCTACTAATGCATTATACTGTATAAAGGCCTATGGGGAGTGCACCATACTCTATGGAGGCCTATGGGTAACGCCTTATAAAATATAGAGGCCTTTGGGGAGTGCATTATACTATATAAAGGCCCATGGGGAATGCATTATACTGTATTCAGGCCTAAGGGGAATGTATTATACTATATGGTGGACTATGGGGAGTGCATTAAACTATATGGAGGCCGATGGAGAGTGCATTATACTAAATAGAGGCCTATTGGGAGAACATTTAATTCTGGGTGTTTGTCGAGGAGGTCAGTCAGACTCCCAGGTACCTTTTTATTCCTCTGATAAAGTACTGCTGAATATGGTGTTATGCTTCAAGAACCAGGTAGTATTAGCAAAGGCATTCATTGACTGCTGATCTGCTGCTAATTTTATTGATTTGTGACTTGTTCTAAAGTTAGGTTTGGGAACAGTTAATTTGGAAACAAACATTCAAATTTCTTCCATTGACAAGACACTGCTAGCCTGGAATTAGATGAAGAGGGTAAAGGTGGATATGACACTCCAAGTGGGAGCACTCCACTCTGAATCCATCACTTTTGTTGGAGGGACAATTTACCTGCTGGGTTGGTACTGGGGCTTCCATGTTTGCTTCTTCTCAACCCTGTTATCAATTGGTGTCCAAAGGAAATTGTTAAATGGAGCCCCAGTTGTTACAAAAAATGTCTGACGTTGGTACAAATATGCTGTGCTAATCTGAAGGGTCTGCCAGGGTACATGAGCGACTGCAGAGATACGGTTTCGGAAAAGGAGGTAGAGATACTACTTTCCTGTCATCCTTAGGATTGTACTAATAGTCTTGTCCCTTATGCCAAATTACCTAAAGTTAGTCTGTACAATTAGCCTGGGCCTCCATGAACCGCTATGAAAGCTATGTTAACAGTCCATGCACATTGGACTGTCATCCACACCCATTAATATAGACCAACATTAGTCTAGTGTGTATGGGGGAATTTTGTCTTACATGGTTGTCACCTCCCACAACCCAAACTACACTGATATCTCTAAAGATTGAAGTCTATCTCACAGGACCAGAACAGAGTCTTCAAAGTCTGATAACATTTTTTAGTCACACTATATTTTCCCTATCTGTGGTTAAATGTCCATGCCTGCTATATTACAATGATTTTTTATCTCACTTTCTCTACTTAGCCTCTGGTTTGATTTGCTTCTCCATGCCTTGGATATTCTTTCCTATTGTTCCCAGTAAAGATTTTTAAGTGACCTATTCCACAGCTACTCCACAGGCCAATTGTCAACCAATCCAGCCTTCACCTATCTAGCTTATCTCTTGTAATGTAGGAGCTTCATCTGCCTCCAGCTGTCAAGATTAGATCTGGCAGTCTTGTAGTTGTCTTCCGGCATCTCTATCCACTGAGCCACTGGAAAACCTTTCGCTGTCCGAGTGCTGATTTCCCTTTGCCTATTGTCACTCCTTTCTTACAGCTGTTTTTTTCCATTTGCTATTTGGCCTATCCTATCACTCTGCAAGGCTTTCTGGTTAAACCTCACTGCTTCCTCTGTTCCCTACCAGTTTGGTGATGAAGGAGTAGTCCTTTTTGGGTCAGTCTGTTTGTGTTTTCTCTTGGAGTTATCTGCAAGGTTGTGGTAGTGTGTGCATTTCCTCTTCATCTTCCATTTAGTTGATCACTCCTACTGTTCTCTTATTTTCCACTTTGGTATTTCATGGGCGTTTTTGAATGATTGCAGTTTCTTTTTGTCCCGATCTGTTGCCCCTGTCTGTCCAGTCTGTTCTATCTGTTTAATGTCAGTCCTATGCCTCCCTGGGTGGAAGAGGGAAAAGTTTCAGTGTGCATTCAGGAGCACAGTAAGGTTGGAGCCCCAGGCCTCTCTACCTTCAAGAGTTCCTCTGGGACAGGGATAGTAAGGGTCCCAGTTCCAGGGACAGTTGCAGGCCCCTTTTCCCTTACTTCAGATCTTGTGTACCAATGCTGCCTGTCCGATAGGTAAACATTAAAAAATGTATATATTACGCAACTTTAAGCATACTAACAATACCTTTTAAAGTATGAGAAAACTGTTTCACCGAAAAAAATTTATATTTGCAAATATTCTTCATTCCAGACCTCACCAATAAAAATCAACATCACCAGACTATCCTATATTCACGTAACTTTAAGGAATATTTTTTTTAGGTAGTGTGGTTTAGCAGTCACATGACTTTCATTGTCATACTAAAAGGGGGGGTGTCTCCCCTTAAAATGCTAAATAAGCCATTAATATGCTGATGTGGGGGGCTTAGCCCCTATAAAAATAATTCATGAAGTAAATATTTTAGTGGTATAGTTGCCAAAATAATGGAATGCAAATAATGGACTTCGGTGAACCCTTGGTGTGACCAAAGATCAACCAATACCTCCTCTCAATTTGCATAACTTGTGAAATGGTCTGTAAACCCACTTATTGGACAATAAGATGAAAATATTTGCGTTTTTTATTAGATTTAATTGTACGTTTCTAAATGAAAAAAGTATGACTTCTCATTTCTAAGTTGCTTCATATCTCTTGAGACACATATAACCTTGCACTATAAGTGCCTCCATAAACCTAAATGATGTCTCCATCTAACATCACAACATTCCATCGCTAATAGGTTTTGTTATTGTAGCACAGTTGAGAGGCATTCATGTATTTTTCTTATTTTCACACTATTTTATGATAATATAAGTGATGTGATGACATAGAGACGGTAAATAATCTGTAATTTTAAAAAAATGTATCTCTCAAGTCAACATACTAATATCCACAGCTCTTGGAGGTGCTATGTCAGACCCTTCCAGGGCCTGCAAGTCTCTAGGGTCAGTGTTCTTTTGATGCATCTGGTAATTCCAACCTTCACCATTAAAGCTTAGTTTTCTAACTGTCCCTTGGTGATTGTTTGTGAAGGGCTGAGACAAGTAATACTATCCACAGGCATCGCTAAGGTCAAACCCTGGCAGAAAGCAGTTTGATGTTATCCCGGAGATTGATGTTTGTATCACCTTTATTTTGATGTCTTAGCCAATGATATAAAATGTGCTTCAGTCGCTGATAACATGAGAACAACCGCCGTCTTACAGGACAGTTTATATGTCTTCTGTCCTATCACTGAAGCATAAATCACAATTGCATGAATTTATCACTTTTTTATGTAATTCTTTTCCATTGTCTAAAAAACTTTCGTACCAGACATAAATAAGAAAAAAATGCTTAAGGTGATATGCACATTTTTGTACTGGAGTACTAATGTTATATACACTCCTCAACATTGAAATTGCAACCCCAGAAAGGTTGTAGAATTATGAAAAGAACAAGATCAATAGTCATGTTAATGGTATGCAAATGGTGTAAAAATGGAAACACAGTTTTCAAAACACCTCAATTTATTCATGCTTGAGAAATAAGCGACATATGTCGGAATGTTCTTACACATGCTATCAATAAGGTTATTGCCAGAGTTGCATGTATGCTGTAGTACGTAAATTATAATAGTACATATAAAGAACATAGGGTACGTAGATAACAGTATTTTGAGCAAAAAAAGCGTAAGAGCCTGCTCTGCGATAAGGTGCACCCAATTGCGACGGTACTATGCTATCGCTAGAATTAAAATCTCAACTTGTGTCAGCCGACTTCACTAGAGATAAGGACAGAGTAGTATACAGGAGAGACTGTTCCGATACAGTTGTGGCCAAAAGTATTGACACCCCTGCAATTTTGTCAGATAATACTCAGTTTCTTCCTGAAAATGATTGCAAACACAAATTCTTTGGTATTATTATCTTCATTTAATTTGTCTTAAATGAAAAAACACAAAAGAGAATGAAGCAAAACATTGATTATTTCACACAAAACTCCAAAAATGGGCCAGACAATAGTATTGGCACCCTCAGCCTAATACTTGGTTGCACAACCTTTAGCTAAAATAACTGCGACCAACCGCTTCCGGTAACCATCAATGAGTTTCTTACAATGCTCTGCTGGAATTTTGGACCGTTCTTCTTTGGCAAACTGCTCCAGGTCCCTGATATTTGAAGGGTGCCTTCTCCAAACTGCCATTTTTAGATCTCTCCACAGGTGTTCTATGGGATTCAGGTCTGGACTCATTGCTGGCCACCTTAGAAGTCTCCAGTGCTTTCTCTCAAACCATTTTCTAGTGCTTTTTGAAGTGTGTTTTGGGTCATTGTCCTGCTGGAAGACCCATGACCTCTGAGGGAGACCCAGCTTTCTCACACTGGGCCCTACATTATGCTGCAAAATTTGTTGGTAGACTTCATAATGCCTTGCACACAGTCAAGCAGTCCAGTGCCAGAGGCAGCAAAGCAACCCCAAAACATCAGGGAACCTCCACCATGTTTGACTGTAGGGACCATGTTTTTTTCTTTGAATGCCTCTTTTTTCTCCTGTAAACTCTATGTTGATGCCTTTGCCCAAAAAGCTCTACTTTTGTCTCATCTGACCAGAGAACATTCTTCCAAAATGTTTTAGGCTTTTTCAGGTAAGTTTTGGAAAGCTCCAGCCTGGCTTTTTTATGTCTCGGGGTAAGAAGTGGGGTCTTCCTGGGTCTCCTACCATACAGTCCCATTTCATTCAGATGCCGACGGATAGTACGGGTTGACACTGTTGTACCCTCGGACTGCAGGGCAGCTTGAACTTGTTTGGATGTTAGTCGAGGTTCTTTATCCAACATCCGCACAATCTTGCGTTGAAATCTCTTGTCAATTTTTCTTTTCCGCCACATCTAGGGAGGTTAGCCACAGTGCCATGGGCTTTAAACTTCTTGATGACACTGCGCACGGTAGACACAGGAACATTCAGGTCTTTGGAGATGGACTTGTAGCCTTGAGATTGCTCATGCTTCCTCACAATTTGGTTTTTCAAGTCCTCAGACAGTTTTTTGGTCTTCTTTCTTTTCTCCATGCTCAATGTGGTACACACAAGGACACAGGACAGAGGTTGAGTCAACTTTAATCCATGTCAACTGGCTGCAAGTGTGATTTAGTTATTGCCAATACCTGTTAGGAGCCACAGGTAAGTTATAGGTGCTGTTAATTACACAAATTAGAGAAGCATCACATGATTTTTCGAACAGCGCCAATACTTTTGTCCACCCTCTTTTTTATGTTTGGTGTGGAATTATATCCATTTTGGCTTTAGGACAATTCTTTTTGTGTTTTTTCATTTAAGACAAATTAAATGAAGATAATAATAACAAAGAATTTGTGCTTGCAATCATTTTCAGGAAGAAACTGAGTATTATCTGACAGAATTGCAGGGGTGTCAATACTTTTGCCCACAACTGTACCTGCCCATAGGAAGCTATTTAGATGAAATGCCTAGCTCAAGAAGGGGGAGCCACGCCCCTGTTTATACAGAGTTCAAGAAACTACACCTAAGCAAAAGAAATGAGCTGGAGCATAAGTTAGTATACCTGCAATGTGTAAGAACACGTTCACACTGTGGCCATTTCACAGACAAAAGCAACAAAAAAACAAAAAACAAAATGAGCATATACCCTGTAGTAAGTAAATAAGTAAATGGTAATAGTATATGTAAATAACATAGAGTACTTATGTAACACTATTTTGATCCAAAAATAGTAAAAGCCATTCCACTGCTGCAAGGTGTACCCAATCAATATAGTACTATCGTATCTCTAGTTCTCTAGTATTAAAGCCTCACTGGCAGAAGAGGACTGGAAAAAAACATATATATGATTGTCACCAATTCACACACTGCTGAAGGTTCAGTGAGTGGGATAATGACATTAGATATGCTGAGGATGGCTTCCTAATAATGCCCTGTAGCTATTACATCACATTGTCTAGCACAGACAATAAGGGAGCTATCACAGAAAATATAAAATATGAGGGCCAGCCAAGAAGCACCATTTTAGGCTTTTACAGTGGAGAGAAAGGAGGTCAGAGCGCATAACTGATTTCACACTAGTTAGAAAAGGCCTAAATCTGATTGTGGTGTACTAAAGCAGTGCTGAGGCACATTGAAAATTGGTGTGGCGGTCTCAGTCTCTGGAAAACAATCCAAAGATTCAAGTAATATAGGAAGGTCCAGGAGCTGAATAGTCAGTGTAACTGGGAAGTGATTGATCTGTGATATTCTGCAATAACAGCACCTAAATTGCAGAATTTTTCAATTCTTCACACTGCAAATAAGAAGGACATTTAATATCACTCTGTTCAAATTTTGCAACTAAACTAAAATCCTTAAACCAAGACTTGTGTATCACAAAAAAGTGTTTTTCCTGGGTTATATCACAACTTTTTTTTCTTAAGAGACAAAAGAAAAATCTCTATAATCCTGAAATGAAAACACAACTGGCAATCTCACAAACGGTGCATGTTGTAACAACTTTTCTACTTTTGTCTGCACACTTCAATTTTGTTATAGTCTAATATTAAACTCCTACACGCTCCCTCAAAGGAAAATTGCAAGGGCTTGCTTTTGGGATGTGAACTTCTTTAACTTTCTTGTCCCATCTTTTTTGCAAAGGTTTGGGGGTGTTTAATTCTCCCATTTAACAAATGTACATCCCACAACCATCACTGCATGCTGTTTTCGAAAGTTGGCTTACAGTCATGAACTTGCATATAGTTACTTCACAACATAGCTTAGTTAGCTCACGTAACTTACTTTGCATTTATTTTGAAGGGGTTGAAGAAAAAAAGAAAAATGGTAAAAAAAAAGTTCAGATTTGGCAACTTGTTTACTAGTCAGATATGACAATCATAGGTGCCGCAACAATTCTGTTGGATGTTGCAACAAATTACTTTCTATACATGTACCTAATTAGCAACATGGTTTATTAGGGTTATATAATTCTTGTTAATTGGCGAGAATACAAATATGTAGATAAAAAAAGTTTGTTTTTGCATTTTTTTTGGCAAGTCTAATTTAATGAGAGATTGCACCATAAAAATGCTGCTATCACTGCTACAAGTTCCTATCCATGCATGTACCTACCAACCAATGTAGCATTTTGACTTACGTTATTTTGTCTGGGGCTTTGGAAAACACTACACCAGAAGAACTTCTGCCAGCTAATTTATTGGAAGAGATGTAAAGTCAGTCTTTGTACTCCGATGACATGGGGTTGTAGGGGATGGGGACATGATTCCAAGCTACTGTCACATGGACCCGTCCTGTGTGACATGACCCGCAGGTCAGCAACTAAAACAACAAGACACGGCTCGTGTAACTGTCCTGTGTGACACGACCCGCAGGCCGGTAACTAAAACAACAAAACACGGGGGAAGGGGAAACAGTTACAACGGTGGGCCCTGCAATAGGGAACGGGGACGTGGAGACCTCCTGCACTCCCCTGAGTCAGTGTCCCTAACACTCCTAATGTTCCCTATACATGCTCCTCACCTGTCGCCGAGCTGGAACACCCTACACCTATCCCTTGCTAGGGAGCTGGGTGGTGCAGGCACTGGCCCCACCGCTGTACTAATACACACCAGGGAAAAATGCAAACAGGGAAACACCACTTAGCTTTGCTCTATTGCTCTTGCTCCCAGCAACAGAGTCCACCACCAGAATGCAGCTTTCCTGCTGAATAGCTGCCACCAAGCTCTATCAGAGCTGCAAGGAAATCCCCTCTGTGACTCCTTCACACCAGGACTCTGACTGTGCTGCAAGGAACCCTCTCTAGCTCCTTCCTCCACCAAGGATGGTTGGAAATGACCACTATCACCAACCGTGATTGCAACACCTAACACTCTTTTATAGCAGAGCCAGAGCAATCACACCTGCTTTATAATCACAAGCACTAAACTAAAGAAAGCAGAGTGCAATGACCCTAACGGCCACCGGGGGCAAAACTAGAACTGAAACCACCACAGTGCAATGACCCTAATGGCCACCGGGGGCAAAACTATCTTTAAGCACCAAGCTTAAGGAAAAAAAAAAGGTTACTAGTGCATTTTATATGTCATGATCCTGCATGGATCATGACAGCTACGTTGCAGACTCTCCAAGCTGATGTTGTTGGGGCACCGGCAGTGGTCTTAGCACTCTGAGCCAGGGCAAATCTCAAAAGCAAACTAACCAGAAGATGAGGAAGCTCAAGCTATTCTTCTCATTATTATCATCTTTTTGGTATTCAGTCTTGTGATAATGCCTTGTCATTGTCATCAGTCTCATCATCATCCTTATCTACTGTTTTCTGTGTTCTTCTCCTCCATCCCTTCCATTTCTGTGCCCAAACAACATGTGTCTATTTATGTGTTTGTGTGGAAACTGAACTTCCACATATTCAAGATCACCACAAATGTTGGCAGAACATTTGGACTCCATTGCCTTTTGTGAAATAATTGCATGCACTCAGCCTTAATGGAAGCTATCTTGCAATTTTTGGCACAAAATTCTACATTTTTCAGATTTCAAAAAGAAAAATTGTTTTATGGACATCATATTTTCAATGTCTTATTTAGGTGAAATTAAGTTTATTGTGCCTTCATCTACGTTGACTTTTCCTGGGAATACCCACCTCAGGACTGGGATCCTGTGCAGGCAAGGCACAAGGTGCTAAACTGTTGGAACTTATCGAAACAAAATTCTTAGCATTCCATAAATAAAAGTTTATTTATTAAAATGCCTAATTTTTGTTGGAATTGCTATTGTTCATTTGGGGTAGGTTAATTAATGTTTTACCAGGATCAGCTTTGTTCTTTTATCAGTGAAGGTTTTGCAGAGCGGAGTCCAAATTTCGATGTGTGTGTGGCCCCTGCACAGGGTAAGGTTACAAAGGACAAAATTGTTGTAAATTAGCAAACCAAAATTTGAGTAATTCTGTAATATCAGTTTCTGTAGCAAAATTTAACATTTTTGTCAAAAAAGTGAATGTTTGTTTTTTTGGGGGGCAACATAAGCCAGCACTACAGATACAACAAATAACAAATATGGCAGTGCTTGCAGTATACATTAAATGGACTGGATGTGTTATCAGATGCACCAACCTATTGCTTATCAGCAAAAATAATCACACCTCTTAAATAGCATGGTTCAGCTACACTCTGTCATTCTAAGGCAGATTCTCAGAGCCTTGATCCCATGGACTTCTGTCTCAGTAAATTGGACCATTGGCAAGAATTTGAGCAAATTTCCAAAGCCTCGATCCCATTGACTTTATCTTAATAAACCGGACCATTGGCAAGATTTGGCCAAGTTTACTAGGGGCACACTGGTATATAAAGCCTCCAGTGTATTGTCAGAGACTGAATTTAGAATGGCCAGTGACTTTGTCCTAACCCAACTGTGGAATAGCACTTTTTTTTGCAGTTTCACCATACTTGGAAATTTTCTCCTGTTTTCCAGTACATGATATGTTAAAACCAATGGTGTCGTTCAAAAGTGCAACTTGTCCTGCAAAAAACAAGCCCCTCATGGCCATTTTGCCGAAAAATTAAAAAAAAAGTTATGGCTCTGGGAAGAAGGGGAGCAAAAAATGAAAACCCAAAAACAAAAATACCTCCAGTCATTAAAGGGTTAAAGCAAGTCAGTAAAATTTCATCTAGAGTTTTTCTCCTTGATGTTTCTGTTCATTATTCTGCACCTATCTTCTGTTTCTTTTTTGGAAGTAGGCAGAATATTTTCTAACAGTACGTATTTTATACTTTGTTTTATATTTCGTTGTTTATTTTACTCACTCTGGCATCTTTTCCTTTTTCAGCACACTTTCCCTTTTGTAGGTAATTCACACTCTGCTCTGCCCTCTAGCTCTTTAGGAGGAACATGAATTTAGGCAGCATAGCTCTTAGTTGCCATTTTCTAGTCTGTGGTTAGGGTGATCTCTGCTCACGCAGGACCACTATGGACTGTGGGGTCAGAATCTTTAGTCTGTACAGGAATGGGCAGAGTCCGTTACAATATTTATATCTACCTATTATCCCTAGTGAGTAGCTAGGGATAATAGCATAACATAACATTATCACCAGCCCACTACCTTTTTTGTGTGCTGAGAAGTCATCATGGACGTTGTGGACGCCATGACCGTACATTTGCGGTCTTTGTCTTCAGAGGTGGCAAATATCAACAGCAACAATAGCTGTTAACCACCGCTACACAGATTCTACTAACCCTAAAACTGCCTTCTGAGCCTAAGGAAAATTTTCTGAATTGTTTAGATGGGACCCAAGTAAGTTTTCCATTTTTCTTTCTTCATGTAAGCTATTTTTTTCTACTCAGTCTTGCCTCATCTGGAGGAGAGACAAGATGTGAGTATTGTTCTGTCGTTGCTCCGTGAAGATCCATAGGCATTTTCTCTGCCAGAGGATTCTCCAGTGCTTTTCTCAGTTGATGCTTTTTTCTCTGCTCTGGGGCTCATTTATGACAACCCCGATAAAGTTGTTGCTGAATAAATGATACACAGGTTGGTTCAGGGAGATAGTAATGCGGAGGACTACTACTTTCAGTCCAGATGCTTGACAGTTGAAACCTCCTGGAATGTCTCAGCTCTCAGCAGTCAATTTTGTCAGGGTTTTTCAAGCCAGATACCATATATGATAGTTCATAGTCCCCCCCATTGTCCCCGGATGAGACCATGTCACTGGCAGTACACTCAAACAGACGTCTTTTTGTGACTTCTTCCTCTCATCTTATTGAGGCAGGAGAACCAATGCAAAATCAGACCTACAGAAAGTCCAAGGAGGGGAAAAAGACCTGAAATACCTGCTTGTTTCTGTCTACTCTACTTTTGAATTGGTCGTATAATGATTCAGTGTTTCAGATACAATAATAATAAATTTCTTAAAGCAAAAGAGAAAAAAAGAAAATAATCATTAATATGTAAGGACACTGTTCTCTTAGGGTATGTTCCCACGGTCAGTAAACGCTGTGGGTTGGGCGCTGCGTACCTCCGCAGTGCCAAACCTGCTGCGACCAGATATTACAGCATAGTGGATGAGATTTCAAGAAATCCCATGCCCACTATGCATGCACGGACGTCTCCGGCTTCTCAGCAGAGACACACATGCGGCACGTCTTTCCAGACCGCAGAATGTCTATGTAGTGGATATGCTCCGTCTCCGCTACGTAAATTACCTATTCACTATCATTAGATGCAGTAAAATCGCATTTTCTTCTTATTCACATGTGTAGTAAGTGCGGGAATGCAGCTTACCATGCATGTGTACTAATTTAAATAAAGATGTACCTTGTTTCAGCTGGAAGGTTGCGTACACTGCAGTTGAGCTGAGCTGATCACGAGAACTGCCGCACATGTGACCACCAGGGATGGGATTATCTCTGGTCACTAGTCAAGTTCTCACAATCAGCTGACCATGAGAACTGCAGTGTACATGACCACTGGGGACTGAGTTATCTCCGGTGATCATCTTCAAACTCCACTGTGTCTGGATGTCAGGCTGAATGGTGGCATAATGCCACCATTCAGCCAAAGGCATCCAGATGTAGCAGAGCTGGACTCATCATGGGACAGTATGTATATCTTCTCACTGGACAGGTAAGGGTATTGTTGCTTTTTTATTTTAATTCTCCTTCAGGAGACGTTGGCGTCAGTGGAATATGTGATGCAGTAAGTATGGTTTAATAAAGATCTATTAAAGGAGTCTGTGTCATTATTTCAATTAAAGTACTTTATTCTTGCTGTGTCTTTATTTACCATGGGCAGGTGACAGTGGCAGATGGGGTGTTTGACTGGGGCGGTACACTTGTCAAACAGTAATGCAGGTGTCCTAAGGCGAGCTCTGGGAGGCCAGAAACCTGCCATGCAGCAGGAAGGCTTATAAATGCCTCTCCATTACTAACCCATAGGCTTGATGTCACCGGACAATACAAAGGTGACATCAACCCCACAATAATGAAGCCCACTTGCCACCTCTACAGGGCAAATGGGAAGAGGCAGGTAAAGTGCCACAACTGGTGTATCTTCAGATGTGCCAATTGTGGAGCGGCTGTGGGGTGCTTTTTTAAGGCTGGTGAGGGCCAAAATCCATGGGCCTCACCAGCCTGAGAATACCAGGCGGCAGCTGTCTGCTTTTTCCTTGGCTGGTTAACAAAAATAGGGGGACCCCATGCTATTTTTTAGGGAATCCCACTATTTTTGCTAACCATCCAAGGTAAGCAGACTGCTGCTGCCTGGTATTATCTGACTGGTAAGGTTCATGGATATTGGATCCTTACCAGCCTGAAATACCAGACCCAGTAGTCTGCTTTACTCTGGCTGGTTAAGGCTACTTTCACACATCCGTTTTTTTAAATCCGGCATGATGCGGCGAAATTTGTGAAAACCGGATCCGGAATTGGATCCGGTTTTTTCACATAGAATGTAATGATCGCCGCATCATGCCGGATGGACATGCGGCGCCTCCGGGTTTTGCCGGATACGGCAAACATGCGCCGTCCGGCATCTGCAAAAAACGTTGGCTGCAACGTTTTTTTGCAGCGTCGGACCGGCTTTTTCAACTGCGCATGCCCGGGCACTATGAGTTTTAACCCCACAAGTGCCCGGCGCGCATCTCTCTCTCTGCCCCTCCCCTTCTCTCTCTCCCTCTCTCTCTCTCCATACGCTCCATACCTTTCTTTGGCTGGCTCTGTAGTCCCCCTCTGTCTCTCTGGCTGCTCTCTCGTCCCCCGCTGTCTCTCTGGCTGCTCTCTCGTCCCCCGCTCTCTCTTCGGCTGCTCTCTCATCCCCCGCTGTCTCTTTGGCTGCTCTCTCGTCCCCCGCTGTCTCTCTGGCTGCTCTCTCGCCTCTCGATCTCTCTCCGGCTGGCTCTCTCGACCCCCGATGCTGCGGCTCCTTTAAATGTCCTCCAAGCCGCATCAGGGGCCGCATGTACATCCGGTTTCATCGCTGCAGGCCGGATCCGGCGGCCCGGCTATTCGCAGCAGGCCGCCGGACCCCTGACACCGGATGTGTGAAAGAGGTCTAACAAATATAGGGGACCCCATGCCATTTTTTTTTTTAAATTATAATTTATTAAAAAGGAGGGGACCTCTCTCTGTGCTTTCCTCCACTTCCTGTGTCATGTACTTCTGGCTGTCTCACAAGATTCATCATTATGTAAATTAGTACACATGGGTAGTAAGCTGTGTTCCCGCACTTAACACGCATGTGACAACGAAGATAATGTGATTTTACCACATCTAATGAAAGTGTATGGGTAGTTTAGTGAGCGTCTCCGCTACATGAGTTGACATGCTGTGGTCTGGAAAGATGCTCTGCATGTCCATCTCTATGGGTGAGCCGCGGGCATCGGTGCACGCATAATGGGCTTGGGATTTTTTGAAATCCCACTCACTATGCTGTAACAGCTGGCTGCTGCAGGTTGGATGCTGTGGATGTACACAGCGTCCGACCTGCAGCTTTTACTGACCATGTGCACATACCCCATTATATCTGCAAATAGGAAATCATTTTTTTCCTTCCAAGAAGCCAACTTTCAATTAACTTTATTTCAAGTGACAAAAAAAGCATGCAACGAAAGTACGCATCAAAAACAGATGTGGAAAAAACAGGTGACCTGCCAGTGACCTCAGATGCAGATTTGGTGCAGATTTCAACTGCGTCAAATCCTGAGCAAATACTGAGCCATTCCTGATTGTGTGCACATACCTTTATGCATACTACTGTTTGTTTTTTACAAGTGTCTTTGTTTACTAAATCTAGACTAAAGTCCCTGTCACACATAGCGAGATCGCTGCCGAGTCACAAATTTTGTGACGCAACAGCGATCTCACCAGCGAGATCGCTGTGTGTAACAGCGATCAGCAACCGGCCCCACTGCCGATTATCGCTCCTTGCTGTGGAAATGTCTGGACATTTCTGGGGTTGCTGGTCTCCCACTGGCCACCAGGCATCGCTGCGTGTGACAGGCTGGAGACCAGCGATCAGGAGCTGGTAACCAAGGTACACATCGGGTTTCTATGGGGGCGCACGGCGCCTAGAAACCCGATGTGTACCTTAGTTACCAGCACGCTGATGCAGGGAGGAAAGTTAATTCACTTTCTGGTCTACCTCTGGTTGCTGGTGAGGGTGGTGGAGCTGGTTGTATTGACAGAGGAGTCATGAGTTCTGTTTCCGGGCTCCCTCTGGTGGTTGCAGGAGGTAATGAAGCTGATCTAATTAACAGAGACCTGCCACCTGATAATGAGGACAATGATTGGACATCTGGAGTCTCTGACTGGATTTAAGACAGCCGATTCCCTTTGTCCATGCTGGTGATTTTTCCTGCCTCCTGAGGTCTTAGCTTCCAGTTCAGTCCCTGCATTCCCTAGCTAAGTGTTCTTTGCTATTGTTCACATTTGATTTGGTTTTGTCTATTCAGTTTTGTGTGCTAAGCCAGCCCCGGCTGGGGCTGTGCTGAATTTCCATCCTTATGTTACTGTTTGTGCCAGGTTGCTTTTTGTCCCTTATTAGATTGGCCTCTTTTTGCTCTGTTTTCAGAATATGCCAGAGTGCTGATATAGTGGGTGAAGTCTAGTGACTTCAGGGTTTTTTTGCTATCAGAAGGGTTTTTTGGCGTGATTGCAGACAGCATCTTTCCTTTCCTGTCTTTTCTAGTTGGTGTGGGCCCCATCATTTGCTCAGCCTATTTTCCTACCTGTGTTTGTGTTTTCATCTTGTCTCACCAACAATATATGTTTGGGGGCTTGCTATTTCTTTGGGGTCTGCTCTGGGGCAGTTTAGATTTTCCCTTTTCTTGCTTTAGGCTTATTTAGTCCTCTGGCTGTATTGAGGCATCTAGAATCATTGTAGGTAAGCTCCACGGCTACTGCTAGTTGTGTGGATAGGATCAGGGGTCTGCAATCCGCTTAGTTACCAACCTCTCTGGTTTTCTGTGGCTTAGCTTGGTCTTGTTTTCCTCCTCGGTGACCTAATCATAACATGAGTCACTATGTGTGACAGGGCCCTTAGGGCCCAGTTACACATAACGATCTCCCAGCGATCGCACCAACGATCTGACAAGGATGGTATCGCTGGGACATCATTAGGCTGATCGTTGGTGAGCTGTCAAATAGACAGCCCCTCCAGTGATCAAGACCAGCAAGCAAGCTGGTTTCTAATGTAAACATTGGGTATCCAGGAGCCGCGGCTCCTGGATACCCGCTGTTTACCTTGGAAACCGGCATACATGCTGGTTTCTAATGTAAACATCTGGTATCCAGGAGCCGTGCGGCTCCTGGATACCCGCTGTTTACATTAGAAACCAGCGTGTATGCCGGTTTCCAAGGTAAACAGTGGGTATCCAGGAGCCGCGGTTCCTAGATACCCGATGTTTACATTAGAAACTTGCGTCCAGCGTTGCTGATCAATGGTCTCTTGCTGCTACATGCAGTGATGCGTGCTGGCCAGCGGGAGACCAGCGATCAAAAAACGGCCCAGGTCGATCGAGCACGATCAGCGATACCCAGCAGGGGGGCTGGTCGCTGATCCCTGTCACACACAGCGATCTCGCTGGCGAGATCGCTGTGGAGTCACAAAATCAGCGATCTCGCTAGCGAGATCGCTGTGTGTGACGGGGCTTTTATAGTTCCCTCTCTATTTGTTGACTCAGGTTCCTCTTTAGATCTCATTGACAGTAATTTTACTATCCAGTGTAGGCACACAGTTTCAACTCTTGGTCATCTTAGTCAAGTATCCGCAATTGATAATTTTCCCTTTACCCAAAGTCATATTACTTCTAAGGTGGATAGTGTGTGCATGAGAGTGGACGTGTTACACATAGAATCTATTTTGTTCATCGTTCTTCCTTCATTGCCAGCTAAAGTTGTGTTGGGTAGATGCTGGTTGCAGAAACACAATCCCATCATCAATTAGGAGACTCATGAAGTTAAGTCTTAGGGGAATTTTTGTTTTTCCCGTTGTTTATCTAAATCTCTGTCATCTATGAGATCTTGTTTCCCTGATTTTATTCAGAATTATGAGGATGTTTTTTTCTGAGACTGAATGTGAAGTTCTTCCCCTGCATAGGTCTTACAATTGCGTTCAGATGGATCCCATTAAGGTACAGGCCATCCTTTATTGGGTACAACCTACTAATCTTAAAGCTTTACAGACATTTTTAGGTTTTACTAATTATTCATACTAAGTTCATTAAGAACTTTTCAGTCATAGTCAAACCTTCTTACTCATAGAATCATAGAAACGTAGAGTTGGAAGGGACCTCCTGGGCCATCTGGTCCAACCCCCTGCTCAAAGCAGGATTCGCTAAATCATCCCAGTCAGATGTCTGTCCAGCCTCTGTTTGAAGACTTCCATTGAAGGAGAACTCACCACTTCTCGTGGCAGCCTGTTCCACTCATTGATCACTCTAACTGTCAAAAAGTTTTTTCTAATATCTAATCTGTGTCTCCTCCCATTCAGTTTCATCCCATTGCTTCTAGTCTTTCCTTGTGCAAATGAGAATAAAGTTGATCCTTCTACAATGTGACAGCCCTTTAGATATTTGTAGACAGCTATTAAGTCTCCTCTCAGTCTTCTCTTTTGCAAACTAAACTTCCCCAAATCCTCCAACCTTTCCTCATAAGACAGGGTTTGCAGACCGGTCACCATTCTGGTCGCTCTTTTCTGAACTTGCTCCAGTTTGTTGATGTCTTTTTTAAAATGTGGTGCCCAAAACTGGACACAATATTCCAGATGAGGTCTGACCAAAGAGGAGTAGAGGGAAATAATGACTTCACGTGATCTAGACTGTATGCTTCTGTTAATACATCCTAGAATTGCATTTGCCTTTTTTGCTGCTGCATCACACTGTTGACTCATATTCAGTCTGTGATCTATTAGTATACCCAAGTCCTTTTCACAAGTGCTGTCACTTAGCCCTATTCCTCCCATTCTATATATGCTTTTTTCATTTTTATTGCCCAGATGTAGTACTTTGCATTTCTCCCTGTTAAAAACCATTCTGTTAGTTGCTGCCCACTTCTCCAGTTTATTTAAATCTTTTTTAATCCTCTCTCTCTCTTCTCTAGTATTAGCTATCCCTCCTAGCTTTGTGTCATCAGCAAATTTAATCAGTTTACCCTCAATTCCTTCATCTAAATCGTTGATAAAGATGTTGAACAATACAGGGCCCAGGACAGAGCCCTGTGGTACCCCACTTGAGACATTCTTCCAACTGGATGTGCAGCCATTTACGACCACTCTTTGGGTCCGATCACTAAGCCAGTTATGAATCCACCTAACAGTTGCCTTGTCCATTCCATACTTAGTCATTTTTTCAATAAGGATTGTATGAGAGACTTTGTCAAATGCTTTGCTGAAGTCAAGATATACTATATCTACAGCATTTCCTTGATCCACCCAATCAGTGATACCGTCACAGAAGGAAATTAAGTTAGTCTGACATGACTTATTAGTTACAAACCCATGCTGACTCTGTTTAATCACTTCATTCTTATCCAGGTATTGACATACATGTTGTTTAATAATTTGTTCAAAGATCTTTCCTGGTATAGAAGTCAGACTCACCGGCCTATAGTTGCCTGGGTCCACCTTCTTCCCCTTTTTGAAGATAGGAACAACATTTGCTCTTCTCCAGTCTTCTGGCACTTCTCCTGTTCTCCAAGAATTTTCAAAGATTATGGAGAGGGGTTCAAAAATTTCTTCTGCTATCTCCTTCAGTACTCTGGGGTGTAATTCATCTGAACCTGGAGACTTGAATTCATTTAGGTTAGCTAAGTGTTTCCTCACTATCTTTCTGTTTATAGATATCCTGGATTCTTCTATTCCCTTAATAGGACAGTGAATAACAGTTGATGTTACATTTCCTTTCTGAGAGAAAACAGATGCAAAATAGGAATTTAAAAGTTCAGCCTTCTCAACATCCTGTCTTACCATTTCATCATTTTCATCCTGTAAAAATCCTATAGCATCTTTGACTTTTCTTTTACTTTTGACATATCCCCAAAATCCTTTATTATTGCTTTTGACATCTCTTGCAAGCCTCAATTCATTTTCAGCTTTAGATAATCTGATTTGTGCCCTGCAGGTTCTGCAGACAGCATTATATTCTTCTTTAGATATGCCTCCCTCTTTCCATTTTATAAACATTTTTTTCTTCCTTTTTAGCATGTGCTTAAGTTCTGTGTTCATCCATCCTGGTTTCCTTAAATGCTTCCTATTCTTCCCTCTTTTCGGGATTGTTAACAACTGTGCTTTAAGAATTTCATTTTTCAAGATTTCCCATCCCTCCTGGACATTTTTGTCTTTTAGGATATCCAGCCATTGGATCCCTCCAATTCTCTTTCTGAATCCCTTAAAATCTGCCTTTCTGAAATCTAACCTTGACGTCTGAGTCTTCACAGGTCTTCCGCCTCTAGTTATCCAAAATTCTAAAATAGCATGGTCGCTACCTCCTAGGGTCCCAGCCACTTTTACCTCCTCAACCATTTCCTCCCTGTTTATAAGGATTAGATCCAAGGTAGCAGTTCCCCTTGTTTTCTCCCTTACCTATTGGAAGATAAAGTTGTCAGCAAGAGAGGATAAGAATTTCCTTGACCTGTTAGTTTTGCCTGAGAGAGATTCCCAACAAATGTCTGGATAGTTGAAATCTCCCATGACAACTATGTCATATGTTTTGGAGAACTTGGCCATTTGATGCATAAAGAGTTCATCCATATCTTCAGCTTGCACAGGCGGCCTGTAGTAAATGCCTGCAATGGTGTCCTTTCCATTGTTCTGTCCTTGTATTCTTACCCAAACAGTTTCCACAGAACTCCCAGTCTCTGAAACTTCAATCTCTGTGCATATATACTTGTTTCTAACATACAATACGACACCCCCTCCTCGTTTATCAAGTCTGTTTCTTGCAAATAAGTTGTATCCTTCTAGTCTTGTATTCCAATCATGTGTATTGTCCCACCAAGTTTCAGTGATTCCAATGACATCATATTTCTTTTCCTGTGTTAGTAGTTCCAGTTCTCCTTGTTTATTGCCCATGCTTTGTGCATTAGTATAGAAACATTTTAGTTTGTGATTGTTTTCTCTTTCTCCAATATTTTTATTAATTAGATTCTTTCGTCTTTGTTCTTCCTTTCCACTTCTAATAGCAGAGTTCTCGATAGCATTTGTCAGGTGTATGGCTTTTTCTGGTCTTTTGCTTCCCTTCCCATGTTGTTCTAGTTTAAAGCTATCCTTACAAGTGTAGCAAGGCGACTTCCAAATACATGCTTTCCAGTCTTCGTAAGGTGCACCCCATCTCTAGCAAGTAGTCCATCGTATAAGTAGTTCACTCCGTGATCCAGAAATCCAAATCGTTGCTGACGGCACCATCGACGTAGCCAGTTGTTCACCTGCAGAATCTTATTCCACCTCCTTGTTCCATGGCCATCCACTGGGAGGATGGAAGAGAAGACCACCTGCGCTCCCAGTTCTTTCACTTTCTTGCCTAAGTCTTCAAAGTCTCTGCAGATGGTTTCCAGGTCGTTTCTTGCGGTGTCATTTGTCCCCACATGTAGTAGCAGGAATGGGTAGTCATCTGTAGGTCTGAAGAGTCCTGATATCCTGTCAGACACATCTTTAATTTTTGCACCTGGAAGACAGCACATTTCTCTTGAAGTTATATCCGGTCTGCAGATAGCGGCCTCTGTTCCTCTCAACAGGGAATCCCCCATGACCACCATTCTCCGTTTCTTCTTCACAACATTTTTCTTTCTCCATCCGGGAGGACTCTGAAGGCGTACAAGGTTGTTGTTTGTTGGCAAAGTCTTATTCTGATGTATTTCTTCATTGTTTTCCTGCGTGAGAGCCTGGTACTGGTTCCTGAGCAGTATGGGTGCTGACTGCCTCCTGATCCTCCTGCTTCTCTGGGTCACATGTCTCCATTCCTCTGTTTCTTCAGGTGCACTTCGAATTTCTTCTCTTTCTGTAACATGAAGAGATAATTCTGCTCTGTCCAAGAACTCTTCACCTTCCTTAATGATCTTCAACGTAGCTAACCTCTCTTCGAGATTTTGCAACTTTTCCTCCAACAGGGACACAAGCTTGCATTTGTGGCATGTGAAGTTTGGCTTTTCCACTGGTAAATCTGTGAACATGTAGCAAGAAATGCAGCTCACCAAATGGCTCCTGGCCTCTTCCATCTTGAGATTTCTTAAAAACGATCAAAGATGAGCCAAAATTCCGATTTCCTCTTTTCAGCTGCAACGGCCAAAACCCAGTGATCGTTGAGCTCGCGGAGACTCTTCACTTATCCCAGAAGGCACTGGGAATATGCAAATGATCTCCTCAAGACTCTTCCCCTGGTTTTCCGATTTCCTCTTTTCAGCTGCAGCAGCCAAAACCCAGTGATCGTTGAGCACGCGGAGACTCTTCACTTATCCCAGAAGGCACTTGGAATATGCAAATGATCTCCTCAAGACTCTTCCCCTGGTTTTCCGATTTCCTCTTTTCAGCTGCAGCGGCCAAAACCCAGTGATCGTTGAGCTCGCGGAGACTCTTCACTTATCCCAGAAGGCACTGGGAATATGCAAATGATCTCCTCAAGACTCTTCCCCTGGTTTTGATGAACAAGAAGGGTATTGACTTCCTATCCTCAGGCAACCTGACGTCAATTTGACTTTTTATAGTTGAGGTAGACGCTTCTTCTGTGGGGATGGGTGCTGTCCTTATACAGAAGAAGGATGGTTACTTTTATCACTGTGCTTATTTTCTCAAAAATTCCACAAGCAGAATCCAACTATGGTATAGGTGATCGAGTACTCTTAACTGTTAGAACTTTTGAGTAATGAAGGTATTGGTTGGAGGGGGCTAGGCATACTAGGCATAAAGTAATGGTCTTTAATAATCATAGAAAATTACAGTATGTTGCTGCGGCTAAATGCTTGAATACTAGACAGGCCCAGTTGGCCTTTATTTTTTACTTGGTTTGATTTCTTTGTGACGTATCTGCTGGTACAAAGAATGATAATGCCGATGCTTTATCATGTAGTTTGGTTCCTGAGTTGAAGGATGAAAAATGCAATCAAAATTCTTAGTGAAGGAGTGGTGGGTGCTCTGGGGATTTATCTCAGACAGCGCCTTGTAGAAGCTCAGGTTGTTGCACCGGAGAGCTTTCCACTCGGAAATTTTTTGTTTCATCATTGCTTCACATTGATCTTCTTAACCAAGTGCACAACTTTGTGTTGGCTGGACATCCTGGTTCCTCTGCCATCTGGTGAGCTGTTTCCAGGTCGTTCGAAATCGTGTTGATGAGTATGGCTGTATGTGCAGAGTTTATGCCAAGTCTGAAACTTCTCGCCGTTCCCAGGTTGATCCAGAAGATTTTCATGGGAGTCACCTAGTGAGGAAGTGCTGTCAGTTGTGTCAGCATTTGGGGATCTCTGTGAGTCCAGGGGCCCTTCGTAGAAGGGGGTCCTGTCATTCTCCTGGGTTTGAACCCTTGAGCCTTTGTTTTGTGGTTGGTTTTTCTGGGTGTTTTGGCTCTGTAATTCTGGCTGCAGTCTGTTTAGGATAACACAGATATTTTCATTTGTCTGCCCTATCACCTTTCGCATGTGTCTTTGTATTCTATCCCACTTCTGGCATTTGTGGCTCATGATAGTTTCTAATAGATGTTCAGCCATTCTACTGTAGATTAAAGCCAGTCACTAAAATTCCAGCATTGGTTTTTCTCCTTGCTGTTTCTATTCTTTATTCTGTACCTACCTTCTGTTTATTTTTAGAAAGTAAGCAGAAAATTTTCTATCAGTATGTATTTTATACTTTATTTTGTATTTTGTGGATTATTTTACTCACTCAGGAACCTTTTCCTTTTTTTCAGCACACTTTCCCTTTTGTAAGTAATTCACACTTTGCTCTGCCCACTGGTTCTTTAGGTGGAACGTGATGTGCTCGACAGCCTTTACTCAACATAGGTCTTAGTCGACATCTTCTGGTCTTTGGTTAGAGCAATCTCTGCTCATGTAGGAAGTACTAGGCACTTGTGGGTCAGGATCGCTAGACTGTAAAGGAACTGAGTCAGTTGCAGTATTTAGATTATCCCGAGTGAGTAGTTACTCTAGAATAAGACTTGCTTATCAATATTGCTCAAAGTACTCCTGATGGAGAATTTATCTTTATAAGAGAAGTCACCTTGGGTCACCTCCTAGACTGTTATACGCCTTTCCCTTGGAGTGATCTACTGTGTCTCTCCTGATCCTCCCATACACAAACACTCTCTTTTCAGCCGAATAAGCAGTTGGTGAACACGACTTATTACACAGGTTATGAAAACTGAGCATTCCCAAACTTTCTGTATTTGTTGGGGGAGGTTTGGAAAGCAAAAGCCCTCTTGGATATTAGACAGCTGTCTGGTTCTTACAAAAACTAGTGATTTTTCACAAGTACTCTATCATTACACACAAGACTCAAAGGGTAGGGTGCTCGGTATTAAAATTCAATGTTCCCAATATCTCAAAGAAAACATGCCAATTCTCTTGTGCTCTCTATGAGACAGATTCCTAAGGCAGTGGCTTTTCTAAAGGAAGAATAAAAGGATTGGCCATTGGAAATCCAACAGGCAGATATTTTTTTCCAACAACATCATCTGTTGTGAAGAGTCTTGTGGCTCCCATTTAAATTAGGCTTATGGCCGATCCTGCTAATATCGGTAGGTTCACCCAACTTATCTAATGTGAATGGAGGCCTTTAGATCACTTGTATCTTCATACCAAACTCATTTCCTGCCTTTAAGACCCAATGTCCTTGGTTGATTGTAATGAAATACTCCCTACGACAATCAAAAACTTTAGATTTTGCCTAAGGAATTAATAAGATCTCTCTATGTTGGTTCTATATTATTAAGGGTTTATGACCCTGGTTTATTAACATTTTAGTTATGCTTTTTCTTTCCCAAGACTATTATCTGATGCCAAATGGATTCTTTTTTTAAAGATCAACTAAAAAAAATGTGGTTCACAATGCAACAACAGTATAACTTATAATTAACAACTGTATGACAAAAGAGAAAATAAATGAAAAGAATATTTAGCAGCCAGCAGGTTTTCATTAGTAGAACATATATAATAGGTAATGCTTATTTTGTTAAGTGAAGTCACCTGAAGGTTTGAAGGTTAGTTAAGATAATTCATCTGCAGAACTGGTTTACATACATAATCTATAAATTGTCATGTTTATTAACTAAGGGAACATGTTTTGCTTATTTTAAATTTGAAAATTTTAATTTTTAAATTGCAAGAAACTAAAGATTTTACCCAAGGCTTTTGCAATTAAATTTATGATGGAATTTACAATAAACCTCCAAGGATTTATTGTGCATCCTTATTACACGAGTGCGCGACTTTCTGCTGTAAAAAGATTTCATTTTAGTCACCGTTTTCCATACATTTTTCTGTTCCTCTAACCTTCGCACAATAAAACAGAATAGAAAGAACAAAAGAAGCTTTTGTTTATTTATCTTTTTTTTAACGATAAAAAGGGAAAAAAATAAAAAGAAGAATGCAATCTCTGTTGCTAGGCTTCAGAAAATATTGTCTTCAAGTAAAGAGGACATCATTGAATCCTAAACAATTCTTGGGATGAAATCATCTTGCTGTCAAATGAGTCCTTTTAACTTCTGTTATAAAAGCATTGAAATCATTTGTTTATTTCCTAAATATGTTCAATAAAAGATAGAGTCGGGAAGAAGAGGACAGCATCGTATGAAGATCGGTGGCATCGGACCGGACCGTGACAACCATCGAACCAGACCACCCCCTCCGGTGAGTATAATCTAACATGTTTTTCTTATCTTTCAGGTTACATCGTGGGCTTATCTACAGCATTACAGAATGCTGTAGATAAGCCCCTGATCGCAATGCCAGCAGCTCATAGGGCAAAAAAAGGGTGAGAGATTCCCTTTAAGTTTGACCCTTGCAAAAAAATGTTCTAGTGAACTCCTATCTTGTGTGCTAGAAGGAGGACCAGATCTTCATGCATGGATTAGACTTAAAGTGAACTTGTCAGATCTGTGGAACTATTGAAGAAATAATGGCACTCACCAGCCTCGAATTCAAACTTTTATTGGAACATCTTCAATGGGTAGAATGGGAACAGGGGTGCAGGAATAACTACGGCTGTTTCGCACAAATGGGTCATCTGTTCCCATTCTCTCGTTGAAGATGTTCCAATAAAAGTTTGAATTCGAGCCTGGTGAGTGCCATTCATCTTTCTTCAATATTTCTTCAAGACAGAACTGTTTTATTTCTGGATGAGCACCCTAAGGTTCCAGGTTTAGATGCCGGTAGCAGCTCTCGCACTATAGAATGTGCTTGCATAAGAAGTGTCTCAGCGGTGCGGATTCTCTGTGCTCCTTTTTGGCATATTTGGTCTCAGATCTGTGGAACACTTGGTATAAATAAGTAGGATCTAAGCTGAATGACATATAAGTTTGTTGGACATGTGAGACTGGCCTAAAGGACAGCACAACTACCACCTTCTGCTATTGATTGGTGGCTCTATCTAGAAGTCCACTACATCTATCACTCAAGATTATGTCTTCACTGCAGATATTATTTCTGAGACATCGCGAGTGGTGGCTACATCAATATAAAACTGTCCCTTTGCTGACTATAAAGATGGAATAGTCCAAAAGTAATACTTCGTGCAGCACCTGTTATGTTTTCGAAAGGAAATAGTTAATGTAAGTTATTTTATAAAATTGCGTATCACATCCTGGGACTTACATTGCCAAATCCTCATATGAGAAGGTATTCCAAATCCAGTGACAAAACAGGAATAAGCAGACTGAAACAATTATGAAAGATAATGGTTTCCTTTGATGAGATGAAAGGACATTGTAACCTGACAAACTGTACAAAACCCAGTCTGACATTTATGTAAAGCGACATGGATCGCTGTTGCTGAATTTATAGGACCACAACAGCTAAATCCAGGCTGCTTCATATAAAATTACTGTAAAGGTTTCCAAAAGTTTAGCAGAACTTACATTTACTTATTTTTTTTGCTAGCCAAACAACATTTGCATGTATCATGAACGACTTATATGGATTCGAGGGAGTTTGCCCAGCATAGACTAGTCATTGTGCTAGATAATATCACCATACCCTGTACCATTGGAGACAGGAGAATTTGGTTTTTACTTCCTCCCAATTTACCTTTTCATGACAATTTTGCTCGCTCACTTTGATAGGTATGCTGCCAATAGTCCGGTGTTTTCTTTCCAGGTGGCTAAGCGGTAACTTTTTTTTTGAGGAGAGGAGCATGTCTGACATGCCAGTGTAAGGAGGCTCACAGGCTGTGCAATGCTCCTCTAGGAAATAAAATATTCAAATTGTCTCTTCAGAAAGTAAGATCTCATGCTTTGCACTGATGAAGGGCAACACCCCGAAATACATGTCTGAAAACTGAGATTCTGGTATAGCTGTCATCCTAAATCAGGGGTCTCAAACTCGGCAGAGTAAATGGGCCGCACATAAAAAAAAAAATTAAGCTGGCGGGCCGCATTCCTTTCAAGCTCCATCCACCTCGTACACACACGGCTCCGCTCCGTCCACCTTGTACACACATGGCTCCACTCTGTACACCTTGTACACATGCAGCTCCTCTCCGTCCACCTTGTACACATGCAGCTCTGCCCCATACACACAAAGCTCCTCTCTGTACACCTTGTACACACATGGCTCCTCTCCGTACACCTCGTACATACGCGGCTCAGCTTCGCACACACACGGCTCCTCTCCGCACACCTCGTACACACATGGCTCTGCTCCGTACACCTTGTACACACACAGCTCCTCTCCGTACACCTCGTACACATGCGGCTCCGCTCCGTACACCCCGCTCCATACACTTCAAACACACACGGCTCTGCTCTGTACACCTCATACACACACGGCTGCGCTCCATACACTTTGTACACACATGGCTCTGCTACATCCACCCTGTAAACCCCTCCTGACCCCACACAGACTTACCCTCATCCAGCACCATGACAACCAGCACAGACAGCAGCATCCTGCAAACACTGAGGCCCCTGATCAGGTGACCCCTGACTCCGCCCCCTCCTGTGACCTCATCCTAGGTCCTGTGCGCACAGAACAGTCATCGCACGCTCCTGAATGCGCGCCTTCCCCCTTCTACCTGCCTCAGGGAGTGAGACATGTGGTGCACCACGGGCCACAGATGCCTGCCTCAGGGGGCACATGCGGCTCGGGGGCCGCGTGTTTGAGACCTCTGTCCCAAATCATGTGGCAAGGCTCGTTAAAGGGTTCAAATTGACTTTTTGGATTGCTACTTCCGAAAGATGGCACTATAGTTCAAGCCCTCTTTCCGGGGCACACAAAGGCTTCATCTCTGTGACAATTTGCAGAAATCCTTAATCGCCAAAACAACCCAATGCAGAAGCATGGAACTGGTATTCAGGCTCTAATAACTCCGTAACACAGCCATGTGTAGGAATATAGGAATTTGATTTTTATTAGTTTATCAGTTTGTTTTTTATGTTTGCCCACTTTTTTTTATTAGAAATAATCTTTATTGGAAACAGAAAGAATAACTTTTAAAGAAACAGTATACAGACAGTCCCCAGCTTATGGAGATCTGACTTGCGAATGATTTCTAGTTACGCACTTAAAGATGTTAAAGAAAAGCATAAATGCTCACTGTCCACCATCTGGTCCTCTTCTTTCTGCCATAGCTTAGTACATCTTCACTATTGGCCAGGACTTCCGACCTCGTCCAGGACTCAGAGGTCACTGTACGTTTTTAGGTCATGGCCTCAAGTGAAGTTGAAATAAACATGATAGTACTGTATAAATACAGGGGAAAACATAATGTGAACATCATTACCCTTCTTCTTCTGTGAGACCCCATTGATTTTTTTATGGAGTTTGTCATTTTTCCATCGCGTTTGGGTATCTTTGATAATAAACTCGTTTTGCAAATTTAACATTTCCTTTATTCAAAAATTCCAGAATAACATAAGTTAAATTCAATTTTTAAGGGTTAACATATATCAGCTAGAAATTAGTGATGAGCGAGTATACTCGTTACTCGGGTTTTCCCGAGTATGCTCAGGTGTCCTCCGAGTATTTTGGCATGCTCGGAGATTTAGTTTTCGTCGTCCCAGCTGCATGATTTGCGGCTGCTGGACAGCCTGAATACATGTGGAGATTCCCGAACAAACAGGCAACCTCCACATGTATTCAGGCTGTCCAGCAGCCACAAATCATGCAGCTGGGACGACGAAAACTAAATCTCCGAGCACACCAAAATACTCGGAGGACACCTGAGCATGATCGGGAAAACCCGAGCAACGAGTATACTCGCTCATCACTAGCTAGAATCTGTTATTATTTTATGTCTGATGAAGTTATGTATTTTCTGCGCCATTCTAATGTCCATGTCTGGACACAAAAAACATTGCACGCAACATTTTTTTTAGGACTTTTATCGATCCAGCGCGCAAAACATAGGCCGAATTCAAGAAAAGGTCCCATAATAAAAAAGGATAAATTCTGGCATAAATTTATCCTTGGCTTCTTTTTACCTAGCTGGAGGGAAAACGAATACTTGATGGCTATTTGTATGTGAATCTAGCCTGAGAAGTTCCTTATATTGTTTCACTAACTTGTTCAGGTGGTCTAAGGTCATGTACACACTGCGTCTGTGTCCATTCATAAAAAGGAGGCAAATATGTGTTCTTTTAGCCTTCTTCTGGCAAGTATGTGTCTGCATGGAATTAGTTTTACTGCATAGGAAAGCACAGAAGACTGCACTCTCATATGCAGAGGGACGCTGCAACGGAACATATACCATGCAGTATATATAGGCCTCATTCATGATAGACTAACATCGGTTGAGCCAGCCAATATCAACGGGTTCAGTCGACAGCCAAATGTGTATGGGGGTGCTCCGACTCTCCTTCAACATATGATGTCAGAGGAGAAAATAATCTGGCAAGTCCAATTTTGGACTTCAGAACTTTTTGTTCGGTGAGAGATTAGCTGTCAGACCTACTATATCTACAGGATATGGAAGACTAAAATGGGTTGTCCACTACTCAGACAACCTCTTAATCACTGTTTTACTCTCTTATAAAATAATAACACTTATTTCACTCACATTAATTCCACAGAGCTTTACAATCATCATCATCTCTGTCTCCATTGTGACTCACAATATAAATTCCCTAGCAGTATGTTTTTGGAGAGTGGGAGGAAACTAGAGTACCCAGAGGAAATCCACACAAATGAGAACATACAAATTCCTTGCAGCTGTTGCCCTTGGTGGGATTTGAACCCAGCAACAGTGTTAACCACTGAGTCACCATGCTGCCACACTTAGCTCTGGTGCCAGTGTTGTTCCAATGGTGTATACCGGGGGTATGTGATCTCGGTAGCCAATCAGTGGTTGCTTCACTGACCCCCTCATTCTGACAGATCAGACATCTGGAAGAAGTGAGAAAGTAGCCATAGGTCTGACTTGCTCCTGATGTCTGTTATGTCTAAAGGAGGGGAGAGTGAAGGAGCTGCTGATTGGCCACAGGGATTGCGTGACATATCAATGTCACGTGATCCCTGAGAAAGTCAGTGTCGACACTGTTGGAACGGAGCCATCACCGACAGTGAGCCTAGGTGTAATTATTTTACAAAGGATGAAATATAGCGACTGAGAAGGGAACTAGTGGTTAACCCCTTTTTCTCGCTTTGTGAATTATTATGTGGAAACACTGTGAACTGCTCTCAATATTAACAGGAGCGTTTTAATGATAAAGTCTATATTTGTGATTTAAGAAAGAATAACTTTTAAAGAAGCAGTATACAGACAGTCCCCTGCTTATAGAAATCTGACTTACGTATGATTTCTAGTTACACACATAAGATGTGAAAGAATAACCTAATCGCTCAAGTGCTCCCTGCCCGCCGTCTGGTCTTCTTCTTTCTGCCATAGCATAGCACATCTTCACTATTGGCCAGGACTTCCGGTCTCGTCCAGAACTCAGAGATCACGGTGTGTTTTTAGGTCATGGTGTCATGACATCAAGATGTTTGCTGCAACCTTTTGAAGAGCAATGACTTTTAAGGCCAGAACACGACAGGAAATCCTGGCCTATAGTGAAAAGGCCAGAGAACTGACTCACTATGACAGAAAGAAGACGACTGGATGGACATCAACTGAGCGGCGTGATAGAACTGTGATGAGGTGTATAATAGGTTTTTTTCTCTCAGCCCTGTTCCAGCTCACGTGTAAAGGTAGGTAGGTAATGAAAAAAACCTACAGAACCTATTTCACTCATAGCTATTCAATATCTTAACAGTATAGATCTCATTCTATACTTGACTGAAATGTAAAGGAGTCAAAGGAGAACTTAATAAAGCTCTATAATTTATGGCAATTTTTGGACATTGAGACTGCTTCACTGACAATGTCATTATGTGTCCAAAAATTATGCTAGTGCAAGTATCGATTTACGCATGTCAGCATGGTTTTCAGCTGCAACATGACTACACCTTGGTGCTAATGAGGCCGCAACGTGGGGACATAGGGTTTAGGTGGATTTGAATTAAACAACGTCATGGACAAATAATTGTCATAGGTCGATGATTCCCAAATGCATAATTTAATTACATTTATTAACAATTATTAACAGTTTATCATTAGAAACTCTAGGCTTCCAGTATTTAAAGTCTATATTAGGTATAAATGTGGAGTTTTTTATTACTGTGTCGCTGATGTAGAAGCCACCATTAAATAGTAAGTTAAATAGTTACCTAGCTAGTTGGTTACAATTCCCCAAGGTTTTCCCGATAGTGTCATCGTCCTCCTAACAATAAGTGACAACAATAAGTTTAGTGTTTCCAGGCATGACACGCTCCGAATGATACCATTTTGCAATATGACACTGCTGACAGCAGGTGAATATGAAAAATACATATAAAAGACAGTCCTACCAGCTGTCTCTGTACAACAATGCGTCAAATATTTCCTTATTCTTAGCAGCAATGAAATGAAAATGTTAATTAAAAATCATGCACATTAAATGGAAAATATCAAAGAAAAATTACCTGTATTAAATCCATTTATTTAGTTAACAAGAAAAAATAGAAACACAGTCTTAACATTGCAGGTGCAGAACTTTCGCAAGCAACCAGCCAAAAAGCCTCCAAATGTTTATTATTAAAGATATATTTTATTGTTAGCTTTTGTAATGCATTTTTATATAATTATCTACATTTTTTTTACACTGGCCATAATAAGCTGAGGATACATATTTTTGCAGCTCTCTGTTAACTTTACTGTGTAGATTGGGACAGAATCAGCAGAAAGTATACAGAATATTATTATATTGCCTAAGACCTATGACAAAAAAATTAAAAACTTTATGTATCAAATTAATTACACTGTGTACGGCCATTTTGAAAAGTCACAAAATTGTTGCTCAACATAGAGTTAGGCAAACATTCTGCAACTTTCAGAGTCAGATTTGTCCAGCTTCGCCAAAATGAGTGGAGCTGGGAAAGAGCCAGTGCTAGACAGGTGTAGCCCTGCCTAAGCATCAAATTCATTAACATTCATACACAGAAATCCTACCAAGGCCAGGATCACACATGTGAGAAACTCGGATGAGTCTTGCATCTTAATATCCGGCACTGCCGCCCGCACTCAGGAGCGGAGCGTACGGCTGCATGTATTTCTATGCAGCCCCAGTCCCGAATGTCGGTGGCAATGCTGGGTATTAAGAAGCAAGACTCCTCTGACTTTCTCGCATGTGTGATCCCGGCCATAAAGTCCCTCTTTTGCAAGACACATGGAGGCGCACGTTGCAGAGAGGATGCGTCGAATTCATTAAGTGGCATACACCACTTAATGAATGTGGACATGCCGTGATCCTTTGAACCCTTTATTAAGACCGGTGTGGGCAAGTTTTGAGAATGACATCAATTTTGCACCATTTGCTGCTTCAATGTTTTTGAATCTTTCAGTCTTATGTTTCTTCGATTACTGAATTCCATTTCATAAGTTTTTACACTTTTAATGACAAATACATAGGTTTATGCAAATACAATATTTACTGCATTGACCCTTATTTTTGAAGACTTCTGCAATTCACCTTGACATGCTAGATATAAGTTTCGGGCCAAATACTAACAGATGGGCCACCCTTTGTCGACTAATCAGTGATTGGAGTTTAACATAATCTCTGTGTTTTGGTTTGTCCATCCACCTTTGGAAATTTAATCAAGGCTTCTTAATTGGATAGAGATATGAGATTTTTCCTGACTATGGACCCATTTTACTATTCTGTTCACTAAGTCAGTTAGTTTTTACTTTTGCCTTGTGACATGGTGATCTCTCATGCTGGAAAAAGAATTAATCATCATCAAATTGCACCAGGATCATTGGGAGAAGTTACTCTTGGAAGATGTTTAGATCTCATTTTTACACGGGCCATGTTCTTAAGCAAGATTGTGAATCAGCTCACTCCTTTGGAAGAAAAGCAACCCCACTCGTGAATGGTCTCAGGATGCTTTACTGTTAGCATGGCACAGGACTCGTGTTAGTGTTCATCTTTTCTTCTCAAGGCAATCATTTTTCCAGAGGTTTCAACCATTCTCAAGGGGGCTTCATCAGAGAAAACAACTTTACCCCAGTCCTACGATGTACAACCCATATGCTTTCTGTAGAATATCAGTTTGTCAGTTTGTCCTTGATGTTTTACTTTGAGAGAAGTCGCTCTTTGCTGTCCTTCATGACACAACGCCAGTTAACAAAAGCATTAGCCTCATTGTATATGCGGTTGCACTGACACCTGCTTGTTGCCATGTCAGAGCAAGCTCTGCACTGATCCTGTAGCTGATTCCTCTTTAGGAAACAGTCTTGTCACTTGATGGACGTTTTGGATGCCCTGAATCTTTCTTTATATCAAAGTCCCTTTGAAGTTCTTGAGGATCCAATCTCAAGCTTACAATCTATGAGCAAATAGGAGAGACACAGGAGGAAAAAGATGTTTATATTGTACGGTCCAGCCAGCAATAAAATAAATAGGGCCAAAAAAATAAGGCTAAGTGAACTAGTAATCAGCGATTATCTGTATAAGTATAGATTCAAAGTGCTATTGAGTGCATAGATTGTCTGGTAACAGATGTTAGGTTCAGGTTCGGAAGAAAAATTAAGAAGGGATAATAGAGTAGAGTTAGATTAGTGAACTGATGTGACAGGTAAATCTAAAGTTTTGTTTTTAGAGCATGCTTAAAATTGTGAATATTGAGAATTAACTGGACTGTCTGGGTTAGTGCATTCCAAAAAAATGGGCACGGCACAAGTAAAATCTTGGAGACAGGAATGGGAGGTTGAGATTATAGAGAGCGTAGGTAGAGTGGTAGACAAAGATGAAGGAGGATATGTCGGGTACGGCAGGGTTTCTTCACCAATTTAAAGCTGGAATGTGATTGCTGCATTTATGTGTAATGTCCATTCTGATTTTTTTCCCACAATCTTAATAGCTTTGATTTGAGCAAATTATTTACCAGACTGCAAAAAGAAAGGGAAAAGAATATTAAAGCCTATTATTAGAGAATCCTTAATAGCATATATGCTTTTAACCAGATTCTATCTTTCTTTCTCTCTTACTTTCTTTCTTTCTTTCTTTTTTTCTTTTCTCTCTTTCATTCTTTTTTCTTTCTTTCTTTCTTTTTCTTTCTTTTCTCTCTTTCTTTCTTTCTTTCTTTTTCTCTCTCTCTTTCTTTATTTATTTCTTTTCTCTCTTTCATTCTTTTTCATTTTTCTTTTGTTCTTTCTTTCTTTTCTCTCTTTCATTCTTTTTTATCTTTCTTTCTTTTCTTTCTTTCGTTCCTTGTTAATGATAGGAACTTTTTACTAATTATATGAGTGTACCTTATATTGACGGGACCATTTTATAGACCAGTGGGGTCCGTAGTCTACATGTTCTACATCTTACATCTGAAAACCAAATGGGATTGTTTTAGGGCAAATGCGAGTTTTATGACATTACAATAAACGTGGTTTGTTTAAAGTGCCTGCCTGGTAGACTGGACCAGCATCGTTCTCAATTATCTCACGCCTGCTATTAAATCATAATGTAAGCCTTTCTTACCGAAATCTTACATACTTCAAACAGCACATTAATGTTGAACGCTAAATAAAATTACAGAACAATGTGGGCTGGTCATAAAAGTAGAGATGTGTTCCTGAATCCTGTAAAGTTATATGACCTTGTTACAAAGCTCCGGTCCTACTTTGATTTCAGGTGAAAAAAGAAAAACTTATAGTCCACTGCAATTATTGTTGAGATCTTAAATTCACCATTTTGGACATACAGTATATGGAATTAAACCTTAAAGTGGTTGTCCTCTGCTAGGACTATCCCTTCTTGATCAAAATGTTTGACCCCCATAAAATAATAAAGCTTATACTCACCTTCCGTGCCGATGCCGTTCCCACAAAGTCAGCAGTCGCTCCCCTTGGAGCTCTTGTGCAGTATTGCCTGCTCAGTGCTGGCGTCACTGTCCCCACCTCCGGACATATCGGTCACGAACAGGAAGTCCGGGCTACAGCTGAATGGGGTAGTCAGAAGAGATAGCTGACGTTCTTCCAACCACTATCTCATGTGTATAGAAAACTTCTGTGGTCACCAAAGGTTAATTTCATTTCTACACAATCTGGCTGTATACAAATTTGGCTGCAGCCGATCACTGAGATCAGCAGCTCATGACGTCTACATCAGGAGAACCTCTGAGCTCCATGATCGGGTGCAGCTCTCTAGATATGACATTAGAGCTGCAACCTGTACACAATCACTGGAGCAGCATCGGAGACAAACTTTTGGCCTTGGATAAGGCGAATATCTGCAACATTTATTATTTTTTCATTACCAGCACAAATTTTGAAAAAATAAAAATTTAAAGAGGGAAAAAGTCCTTATCCAGGCTGAGTAAGGGCTATTTGACCAAGAATGAGAGTGATGGGGTGCTACGCCAGATGACCTGGCCTCCAAAGTCACCAGACCTGAACCCAATCGAGATGGTTTGGGGTGAGCTGGACCGCAGAGTGAAGGCAAAAGGGCCAACAAGTGCTAAGCATCTCTGGGAACTCCTTCAAGACTGTTTGAAGACCCTTTCCGGTGACTACCTCTTGAAGCTTATCAAGAGAATGCCAAGAGTGTGCAAAGCAGTAACCAAAGCAAAAGGTGGCTACTTTGAAGAACCTAGAATATAAGACATATTTTCAGTTGTTTCACACTTTTTTGTTAATTATATAATTCCACACGTGGTAATTCATAGTTTTGATGCCTTCAGAGTGAATCTACAGTTTTCATAGTCATGAAAATAAAGAAAACTCTTTGAATGAGAAGGTGTGTCCAAACTTTTGGTCTGCACTGTGTACCAGAATGGCTGAAGAGGGCTGCACTTCTACGTAGGCTGCAACATATATAAAGTAGCTCCTTGGGTTGCCTTTGTAATTCTCAACCTACAGCGGATATATGGCATGGTAAAAACAATGTCTAGGGGTGTACATACTTTACATTCATAATATGCTTCCATTTGGTACAGCTCTATGTATAGTTATACAACTGGAGGTACCTTGATGTAAATTTGCAAATGGATTGTTGGCTTACCAATGTGTTGAGAAACATTTTCAATGTCCTGTTCTACACGTTCCTTTTTGCTTATTTTAGATGGGAAAACATGGTGAAAGTTTTGTTTAAGGCTAAAATAATTAAAGGGGTTGTCCCGGCTTGGTGCTGAAATTTGCAATTACACTACATGACTGCAGACTTGTAAAGATTCATGTGACCGCAAGAATGCGATTTGCATACTTCTAGCTACATTCTGACTAGATGTGTCTGGCCTTGCTCAACTCACTTGTGTTTAGTCGGCATGTGACCGCATGTATGCAAATCACATACTCACCTGCCCACTTCCGTCGATGACACTGGAGAATCCTGACGGCGCTCAGCGTGCGCACTTGTGAAGATTCCCAAGTCTGTAGTCACATATAGTGACTGCACACTTAAACCTCAATCATGAACAATCCCTTTAAGATAAAGGGGATGTATATATTTTATCCTAAGTCATATTACAAGACTCGTTAAAGGGTTGATTGTGACTTGTAGGATCACTACTACCAACAGGTGGCGCTATAAAGTTCAAGTCCTCTTTCTCGCTGAAGAGGCAATTTGCATATTATATTTTATTCAGACACTTGTGGCTATATTCAACAATTGGAATTAAAAGGGAATCGTCAGCAGGTTTTTGCAGCAACATTCATGAATACGGAGGACTACATGGCAGCAGGTTTACCAGGCCTCTAGCTAAGTTATAACCTACTGATGAAATAGTATTTTTTTAATCAAAACTACAGTACAAGACGCAGCCCAGTAAGTATATATGCTGAAATCTTGTTTCCTTTGTGGATGAGCGAGCACTACAATGCTTGGGTGTTCGTTGCTCGAACCGCACATTTCCGAATACTCGCATGCTCGTTTCAAGTAACGAGTATAATCGGGAGTCAATGGGAAAGCCGAAATTTTTTCCAGATGCTAAAAGTGCTGAATAGAAGGAGAACACAATGGGGCAGACTCCTGGAAGCATCTCTGACTCCCAGATCGCTGCTGAGAACAATGGTGTGACACTTTTACTGCATCTTAAGGAGTGACAATAAATCATTCCTGATGAGAAATTGCATTTTATAGGGGAGAAAAATGTTAAGAAACACCTGTACCTGACCGTTCCTGTTTCCACCACCCTGAGGGCTGAGTAGTCAGGCCTGAATCCTAAACCTGTACCTGTGTCTGCCATTGTCTGAATCAGTACCTATCCCTGAACGTGTTTGTATTCAAGTCTGGATCTTTCTCTTCCCTGACATGTCTGTCTCTGTTCCTACTCCTTAAACCTGCAGCGTCTGAACTTGTTTCTATCTCTAAAGACCTGCAGTGTCTGTGCTGACACTAATCTAAAAAAAACTGCAGTGTCTGAACCAGCACCTATCTCTATTCTGCAGTCTCTGTTGGTGATCTATGTGTACACTTGCTCCTTTATTGTAAGTACCTGTGTGAACTCTATGCTGTCTGTCATGTGTGTACTTGTCCTTGTTATTGTCTTATGCTGTACCACATTTGTGGTTTCCTGCCTGTACCACACCTTCAGCTCTGCATCTGTACCACACCTGTAGTTCTGCATCTGTTATAGATCTGCGGTTCTGCATCCGTATTACACCTGTGGCCCTGTATCTGTACCGCACTTCCAGCTCTGCATCTGTTCTGCACCTGCAGCTCTACTTCTGTTCCGCACCTTCAGCTCTGCACTTATACTACACTGTTCCTGTCCCTCCAGTCTGAACCTTGCCCGCCTGTCTGCCTGAGAGTCAGCCGTGCCCACCTGCCAGAGAGTCAACAGTGCCCGCCTGCCTGCTAGAGTGTCAACTCTGGCCACCTGCATCGGTCTACCTGTACATCACCCATCTTTGCCAGTACTTGCCTGTCTATACATCAGTTGAGCCAGTCAGTATATCTACAGTACTTGCCTGTAACTGTCGTTACAGTGTCCTGTCCCCTTGTGAGTCAGCTGCTACTACCAGATGATGCACTGGAGTGGTACCTGTCATCTACCTCCTGCACAAGCCTGGCCACACCGCTAGAGGCTCCAGCGAACACCAAAGTAGCTGCTTAGTCACTCCCCTATGGTGTAATTCTGGTTTCTGGCACAGTGGTGCCACAATTCTCGCTAGTACCAACCAGTCTGGGCATGAGCATTGAACTTATCATGCTGATGGTGGTTAGATTCTTAGTGGTCAGGTTGTCTGATGATCTTTGCGTGGCACAGGTTGCAAACGGCCATTTTGTTTGTCTCAGAACTCTCTTTAACAAAGTGTTAAACTGGGGAACACCTGTCTATTTGACAGACAAATTCAGGAGTGTCTGTGCTCTGCAGAACAGTTGCCTGCCTTCTCCTTCTGGTCACCCCACTGTCTCATCCTGTTTGTTTTTGTGCTGCTGATCTCTCCCACTCAGTGCTGTTGGCCACGTTCTGCTTGTCAGCTTCAAAGGTTGGGTCGGTGACTTCATCATACACCACCTCATCTTCCACCACCGTATCCTGGTCCTCCTAACTTCATGACTTAACAACAAGGCTTAACAGCAACTGTGTCTCATCACCATCTTCCTCCTTATCCCAAATTTGCCATTTGCCACCATCATGTTTTTGTGACAGCGGCTGCTCTAAGGTTTGTGCATCACTAAACAACATTTCCTCCTGTCCCTCTTGGAGCATGCACGTTGAGAGTCCACAATTAAGGAATTATGTTGTAAAGAGCTCCTCCGCGTGTCCTAGTGTCGGATCACTAGTCTCCTGGGGCTCTGTCACAATATTTAACGACCCAACAGGGGGCCAGTCAGCGGACGGCACAACACGCATAACGTAATGGAAATTTGGAGAGAAAGGCCCTACCGATAGGGAATGAGGGATGGACACCTCCCGAGCTTCAACCTGAGCCTGTCCCTGCACTCCCCTAACACCCTAAGCAGGTCCTTCTTCCTGCCGCCATCATGAACCTCGTCCCTCACTGTCACCTTGCACTGTCCTGGCTAGTGCACTAGCCTCAGCACTGCAGTACAACACAGAGGACAGTGACAAACATGAGACAGACAAGGCAAAAACACCACACTTAGCTTCCAAACTCCGCTGCCAAGCTCCACACCGCAGAGGACACAGAAACAGGACTCCAAACTCGAGAAGTAGCTGACACCAGGGAGCTGCAACTGGTCTGCATAGAATAACTCTATCACTAAAAGTCAGCTGATGCATCAGGTGACTATAAAGGATGGTGAGAGTGGTCACCACCCACATCAGCTGACCTAGAAACTCAGCAACTGCAGCACAGTGCCAGAAAGGGAAACTGACATTAACCCCTGCTGGACTGAAAGGAAAAAAAGCTACATTTAAATTATAGTGGAACCAGAACTGCCATGAATCCAAAAATGGATCGTGACAGACTCAACATGGTGGGAGGAAGGAGAATCAGGGTGAGGATTAAGTGATTCAGACTTTAGGCTTGTGAGACTGGACCATGTGGAAGACTATGTGGTGCTGCCAAACCTGCTGGAAGCATTACCTGCTATCCACCCGAACAATCTTAGCACTGCTCTGGCTTCAAAAGAGGTGTACTGTGCCTCACTTCAAAGTGGGACAGGAACCTATGTGTCGTGGATGGGCGTATTTCTTGTGCTCCTGCAACAGGTGTCATCACAACCTGCCCCATGTCCTTGGCATCTGCCTGCACCGTCATCAGCACTTTAATTTCCCCACCTCTTAAAGCATACCTTACACAATTTGTAATTGCTAGGTCTCTTGAAACCAAGTTTATTTTTAATAAAATAAAAAATTGTTCACCTGCAGCAATCAAAGCAGTTTGTCTGAGTTTATCCCAGCATAATGAAACAGAAATTATGCTATAGTGTATGGATGGCAATCAAATTCAATCCAGAAAAATGTTTCAATACTTTTTCTCAGTTTTAGAGATCACAGAAATGTTTACAGACCATGTAGCACTGTATATGTAACCTATTACAACAAAGTAATATTGTAGTATTTTGTGTACCTCTAAGATTTGTTCTTTATATGTGGCGCCCCTGAGGCTCAGTCACCACAGCGGTACTGCACCTCCTCCTGAGGTGTGGTGCCCCACCATCCAGGTAAGATGGGGGCTCCTGACCACCCTCCAACACTCGCACCCCACACAACACAGTAGTTCAGCAAAGCCACATTGCGGCTCCTTGCTTAGAGAGTAGCAGAGTACCTTTGGTGGTTCCCTGCTTGGAACACGAAACGTGCTGGGAGGCGGGTGGAGTTGAGAATACATAAAAGAGCAGGAAGGTTTAGGATTACAGGTCAGTCTGTGAGAGGAAGCCACTCAGAGAGGAGTGAGGAAAGAATATCCCTGAGAGAGAGGGATGGAGGAAGGAGGTGCTGCAGCAGACCTCAGTGACCACAGTCTGCTGACACGGGAAAGGAAAGAAGGAGAAAGACATTGAACTGAAACCTGATCTTCCATAAGAGAGAGAGATTAGTATGGAACGAAGGAGTAAAAGGGAACAGAGGACGTGGGTTAGGAGAGAACCCTGCCTAGAAGTTCTAAGCGCAAGGCCAGGGCCCGGTCCCCGAGGTTGTATGGATGCTAATGGTCCTGCAGCAGACACCGGTGGAGTAGTGGGCTGTAAATGCACTACTCCCATCTAAGACTTGGGGGCACAACAGCAACTTGGATAGTGAGCCGGACTCAAGAGTAAGGAGTCCCCGAAGCAGGCTACAGCTGTCTGCCGTACAAGAGTTCTTGGGAACATCTGTCAGGAGGAACTCCAGTGTAACTCAGTACTAGGAGATCTTCACACTTAAAGGCGCTGTAAGAGGAGGCGTTAAGAAAGGCACATGTTGGCAGAGCGTTGGAAGGGAGCACTCCATCGGACCGGGAGGTTGGTTGAGCCTCTGACCTGGATGACACAGTACAAAGGCGGGCACCTGTGTGTACTACAGACTGTGAGTAAAGCTTTGGAACTACAAGCCCTGGTGTCCTCCATTGATTCTTGCGCCAACACACCCAGCACTGTTACCTTTGGGTACCAGCTTCTACACCGTTTGTGCCTCTCCTCTAACTCCACATCTACACTGCCCTGGGATTACAGCTTCACCTGTGGGGAGCTTTTACATCTTTGCTGCACGATAGTCCCAGTGGATTTGCATGCAGCGTCGGCTTAACATCTCACTTGCCAAACACCACAGGTGGCGTCACGAACTATTCTATTAACTATAATCCACCATTTCCATTCCCCCATTACTTGGGTGCCCAGGGCCACGGACCGGGTCACTGTTGCTGTGACACATCCCGCCGACACGGCCCGGTACCGAGTACCCCACAGCCCTGGGAGGGCGACCCATATATGATAGAGATATGGATTTAAATTTTGAATTATTGGTTTACACATAACACTGTATGTTTGAGAAATTGAAGCCTACAAAGTTTTTAAAAGCTTGTATTCACTTTTAAAGATCACAGAAATGTTCACAGGCCACGTAAGACTGTATGTCTGAGTAATGGAACCCTACAAAATTTTTAAAAGCTTTTTCTCATTTTAGATGGCACAGAAATTTACTCCACACTACGGAATACTGCGTGGCTCAAAATTTTAGCCCAGGAATATTTTCAATGATTTTTGGGTGTCTTACATGAAACAAAAATGGAGCTCAAAGCATGTAAAGTACTTGATGGATCAAAATATATTCAATTTTTCAGACCCATAAAAAAACTACAGCTATATATTTGCCAATGGACTGCACAGCCTAATCCCTGTTTAGATACTGGATTCTGTCACTCTCCCTACTCCTGCAACTCTCTCTCCCTCCCTATGCTAAATGCAAATTGTATGTGATAGAAACATTTAGCTCTTAGAAGGGCTGGTAGTATGATGGCTCAGCTTCAGTACCAGTATCAACACTACAGGGCTTTGATTCATTATACTGTGTACACAGGCCTAGGCAAGCACTCTCTCCCCCCAATACGAAGTGTCACAGAGCTGTGCAATGGCGTCAGTGTGCCGGGCGGTGCCTATCCCTTTATAATCCCTGATGATGTCACATGGCTAGAACCTTCCTGAGGCTAGCAAAACCAGAAGCCTTGGGCTGTCAACCGAGGGCCCTGGGAATTTCAGTGGCACTGATGGCAATAAAGAGAAGCAATGAAGACCAGACAACTGAAGGTTCAGATCTGGGGGTCCAGAGGTGAGCAGTAAGGTGAGTGTAAACATTTATATTATTTTTACATATTACGTTTCTTATGCTCTGGGTCGGTCTGGAGAGATTCCAGAGCATAACCTCAGAGTATAATAGGGGACATTAAAATTATAGGAAAATAACTTCTTCCCACAACAAAAAAAAAACATGCGAACAGGCTTAATCAAAATTTCCCTGATGCACTCATCTTTGCTGACTACCAACTTGTCTCTTATCCTTCTGGGGCTGTCCGTATCCACAACTATCTTCACTTTTCCTGTGCAGCTATTGCACTCCTGCAACAAGGTGCCAGATTATCTACAGAACTCTGCTGTTCTTGTACACTTCAGCACTCCTGCAATAGGGCTCTGGATTGTCTACACCGCTCTGAGGTTCTTGTGTGCTGCTGAATAGAGATGGTCGAATGTGTCCCCGAATCTGATTTTGACATGTTCAATCCATATTCGAACACTATTTGTGCTGATTGTAAGTCTTATGATTGGTTCCAAAAATATTTGGAAAGTTCTACTCCCATTGACTCTAATGACATTCGGCTGTGTTCGATGAATATTGCAAAAACAATATTCGATTCCGATCGTATTCGGAACCAAATCCGAACAAATTCGCTCATCTCTACTACTGAACTCCAGCCAATCTGCCTATACAACTCTACTGTGCTTGTTTGCTGCCGCACTCCTGCAACAAGGTGCCATATTTGCTACTTACAGTAGCTCCTCTTTTCCTGTGATCTACCAGACTTCTGCATGATGGTGCCAGATTATCTGCATAACTTTGCTTTTCCTGTGTGGTCTGCATATTTGGCTTCTGCTGTACCATTTACTTCCAACTCCATTGATCCACATGCTGTCCTCCATCTTCATATCCAGCTTCATAAGTCGTTACTGTTCCATGCGTTGTCCGGCGAGTCCAGCTCAACATCATCAACGCCTCTGTCCATGCTGCTCACCTTAGTGAATCCACCTCAACACAAAGCAAAATCTAATCCCATTTTCTCCTAATGTGTATGGTCACTATTAGAAATCTTCTCTATTTTGTTTCCTCTCTTAAGGCCCTTTTACATTTAGCGATGCACCAGCGATCCGACCAGCGATCCGACCCGGTCAGGATCGCTGGTGCATCGCTAAATGATCGCTAGTGAGCTTTCATACAGAAAGATCTCACAGCGATGCAGCAGCGACGCAGCGCACTATACTCACCTTTCACACACAGTGATGAAGACGTCCTCCCGCCCGCATCCAGCGTCGCTCGTCGTCACAGCAGGAAGTCTCAGCAGGAAGCGCCCGACGAGAAATGGAGCCGGACATTCTCGCGCGATCAGCGATGGACAGCGGGGGAGCCGGTCGTTGGTAAGTATCACACATAGCGATATCGCTAGCAATATCGCTATAACGTCACAAAACCAGTGACGTTTTAGCGATATTGCTAGCGATATCGCTTAGTGTAAAACCCCCTTTATGCTTGGCTCACAAAATGTATGAATGTCATTTTATACTATGGGTATTCTCACACTAGATTATAAATCGGAAGAGTGCAATCCGATAACAAAAATCAGACTGCACCAATGTTATTTAATGAGGCCGTGCCGATCTGCGTATTTTTCTCAGCTGTATTAGTCATTAGAAAAAAATTGCAACATGCAGAAAGTTCACTCCGAAATCGGGCAGTTGCGTGAAAAAAATCGGATGCCTTACGAACCTTCAGTGTGGCATCTGATAATAATTAAACGGAATCTGTCACCTATTTTTTGACCTATTAGCTGCGGCCACCGCCATCAGGGGCTTATCTACAGCATTCTGTAATACTGTAGATAAGCCCCCGATGTAATCTGAAAGAGAAGAAAAACGAGTTAGATTATAATCACCCCGGAGTTCGGTCCGGTCCGATGGGTGTTGCGGTCCGGCGCCTCCCATCTTCTAGTGATGACGTCCTCCTTCTTACTTCTGCCGCGGCTCCTGCACAGGCGTACTTTACTCTGCCCTCAACAGGGCAGATAAAGTACTGCAGTGCGTAGGCGCTGGACCTCTCTGACCTTTCCCGGCACCTGCGCACTGCAGTACTTTACTCTGCCCTCAACAGGGCAGACAAAGTACGCCTGCGCGGGAGCCGAGGCAGAAGAAAGAAGGAGGACGTCATCGTATGAAGATGGGAGATGCCGGACTGGACCGTGACAACCACAGCATCCGACCGCGCCCCCTGGTGAGTATAATCTAACTTGTTTTTCTTATCTTTGAGGTTTCATTGGGGGGGCTTATCTACAGCATTACAGAATGCTGTAGATAAGCCCCTGATGGCGGTGGCCGCAGATAATAGGGCAAAAATTAGGTGACAGATTCCTTTTAAGGATGATAATTATTTGGGAATCTTAACACCAAGAATAAAAACAATCAAATGTCAATTTTCAATTACTCATTTTCAATAGGATCATAATTAATTCAGTCTAAAAGTTTTCTTCTAATTATCTTTGTAATGTCGCAGATGGGTCTGTATTTATGACTATACTAACTCCAAGCTTGTAAAAAGAATAAAAAAAGACTTCTTTGCTTTCCGCTTCAGGTGCCATATTTTTTCAAAAGTGTCATGTTTCCTTAAAGAAATAAGTTTTGTGCCTTTTGTACATATTTTTACACATTATTAACTTTCAATAATTAGTAGCCCCTCCCATCCCCCCGCTTCCCGTTCTTGTCATTCTGTGGCTGTTCTCGGAAATGTCTTAGCGTGCAACTTCAAAGCATTCGCCAAGTAAACTGAGATATCTCTCTAGAAAAATAATTTGCACAACCAAAAATAGCACCTACAAACCATGTATTTAAATCACACAGGTAACATTTAATTATCTGCTGGTAATTTGAGCTGTAATTACTCAGCCATCTGTTGCCGCAATATTAAAATTCATCTGCGCTTTGGAATATGTTTTTACATGTTTTTATGTCACCCATGAAACGGCTGCCATCCGAAGCAAAAAGCATAACAGTTGATTATGTGAAAATAAGACACATTGGAGTCCCGATATCAATACATGGAACCACCTAGAATTCACACCTGCAAATTGAATTTCAACAACTAGTCAATTAGGAATGAATGCAATATTACTTTTGGAACTGACGAAAAAAATGTTATTGCAGATCTTTTAAATATGTGCAAAATCCATCGCGTGGGAGGTGTGAGAGCTTATTTTTGTGCAGTTATAGTCTGCAACTAAATAGCAATAGCGCTAGTTACAGGAGTAAGGCGGGATCCATTCATCTGTGTGAGGGTTCGTACAGACGAGCATATGAATCAGACATTTCATCAGACTGATCCACCTTATTCAAAGAGACCTTTCAGTTCGACCGTCCGTGAGAATAAAATCGAAGCATACACTTTTCTTTTCCTTTGATGAGATTTGCCTATTCAGTTCTACAAGCATGTAAAAAATAATCTAAAAAATGTTCTACCTACCCATAAAATCAGACTTTGAGGAGAGGTATTCACATCTACTTCAGTCTTAAGGGGCCGTCACACTAAGCGATGTCGCTAGCAATATCACTATAACGTCACTGGTTTTGTGACGCAACAGCGATATTGCTAGCGATATCGCTATGTGTGATACTTACCTCCGACCGGCTCCCCCGCTGGTTTTGTTAATCGCGCAAGAACGGCCTGGGCCATTTCTCGTCGTCAGCTTCCTGCTGGGCTTCCTGCTGTGGTGACGAGCGACGCTGGACGCGGGCGGGAGGACGTCTTCATCGCCTCGTCTGACAGGTAAGTAGCGACCCCCGACCGCTGCTATGTCGCTGGTGAGATCTGCCTGTGTGGCAGCTCACTAGCGACCACTTAGCGATGCACCAGCGATCCTGACCGGGTCATATCGTTGTTGGGATCGCTGGTGCATCGCTAAGTGTGACAGTACCTTTAAGGAAGTATTCAGGACCCAGCAGTTTTGAGACCACCTTGACGTTGGCTGCTGGGCATGCATGAATTGGCCAAATTATGTGCCAAACACCTCATTTTTGACTAGCATCCAGAAGCAGTATTGCTATACATATTTCATATATTTCACGTTGACATGGATTGGTTCTAAAGGTTGCAACTTTTTTTGTTTATTGTATACTAGCTGAAGAGCCCGGCGCTGCCTGGGCATAGTAACTAACTACGGTTAGTTATAACAAATTATACTGATTATATCTATATATATAAAGCTGAGTGTATAGCCCCGCCCACTCCGCATAGCCACATTCACTATAATATCCCACATCATCCTGTCAGCAAGAGCTACCGGACTACTACCCCTAATATTTCACATCATCCCATCAGCCAGAGCCAATGGACTACTACCCCTAATATCACACATCATCCCGTCAACCAGAGCCACCAGACTACTACCCCTAATATCCCACATCGTCCCATCAGCCAGAGCCACCGGACTACTACCACTAATATCCCACATCATCCCGTCAGAGCCACCGGACTACTACCCCTGATATCCCACATCATCCTGTCAGCCAGAGCTACCGGACTACTACCCCTAATATCCCACATCGTCCCATCAGCCAGAGCCACCGGACTACTACCCCTAATATCCCTCATCATCCCGTCAGAGCCACCGGACTACTACCCCTGATATCCCACATCATCCTGTCAGCCAGAGCTACCGGACTACTACCCCTAATATCCCACATCATCCCGTCAGCCAGAGCCACCGGACTACTAGCCCTAATATCCCTCATCATCCCGTCAGCCAGGGCCACCAGACAACTACCACTAATATCCCACATCATCCCATCACAGACGCCGGACTACTCCCCCTAATATCCCACAACATCCCGTCAGCCAGAGCCACCGGACTACTACCACTAATATCCCACATCATCCCGTCAGCCAGAGCCACCGGACTACTACCACTAATATCCCACATCATCCCGTCAGCCAGAGCCACCGGACTACTACCCCTAATATCCCACATCATCCCGTCAGAGCCACCGGACTACTACCCCTGATATCCCACATCTTCCTGTCAGCCAGAGCTACCAGACTACTACCCCTAATATCCCACATCATCCCATCAGCCAGAGCCACCGGACTACTACCCCTAATATTCCTCATCATCCCGTCAGCCAGGGCCACCAGACAACTACCACTAATATCCCACATCATCCCATCACAGACGCCAGACTACTCCCCCTAATATCCCACATCATCCCGTCAGCCAGAGCCACCGGACTATTACCACTAATATCCCACATCATCCCATCAGCCAGAGCCACCGGACTACTACCACTATAATCCCACATCATCCCATCAGCCTGAGCTACCGTACTACTACCACTAATATCCCACATCATTCCGTCAGCCAGAGCCACCGGACTACTACCCCTAATATCCCACATCATCCCATCCAGAGCCACCGGACTACTACCCCTAATATCCCACATCATCCCGTCAGCCTGGGGTCAGAACCAGAGCGCTGAGTGGAACGGCCCTCACTTCCATACCGGGGATCCCTTTAAGAGAGACTGGGATCAGAACCAGAGCGCTGAGTGGATTTGTCGTGACTTGCATACCAATCATTCCTTTAATAGAACCCTGGGGTCAGAATCAGAGTGTTGAGGTATTTGCCCTAACTTCCATACAGGAGATCCTTTTAAGAGAGCCTGGGGTCAGAACCAAAGCGCTGGATGGATTTGCCCTGACTTCCATACCGGAGATCCCTTTAAGAAAGGCCTGGGGTCAGTACCAAAGCGCAGAGTGGATTTGCCCTAACTTCCATACCGGGGATCCCTTTAAGAGAAACTGGGGTCAGAACTACAGAGCTGAGTGGAACGGTCCTAACTTCCATACCAGGGATCCCTTTAAGAGAGGCCTGGGGTCAAAACCAAAGCCCTGGATGGATTTGCTCTGACTTCCATACCAATGATCCCTTTAAGAGGGAAGATGTGCCTACGGGATGGAGGATATGTGATGGGGATATGGGCAGGGAGGGGGGGATTCATTTCTGTCATGTGCTCTCTGTTCCTTGCAGGGGGGCAGACAATGGCTGGGAGCTTATGTTCCCGGGGATGCTAGATTTCTCCCACCATGTCAGTGTCTGCTGAGGCGTTGTCAAGTGGGAAAACTTACTCATAGCAACCACTCACACCTCAGCTACTTTTAACCAGCTCTGGTGAAATGAGAGATGCTTAGTGATTAATTGCAAGGAAAACTGTTGCTCATAGCAACCAATCACAGCTTAGCTTCTTTTGAACAGCTCTGGTAAAATGAAAGATGCTTTGTGATTTTTTGGTGATACACACACACATACATTGGGGAAAAAAAGTATTTAGTCAGTCAGCAATAGTGCAAGTTCCACCACTTAAAAAGATGAGAGGCGTCTGTAATTTACATCATAGGTAGACCTCAACTATGGTAGACAAAATGAGAAAAAAAAATCCAGAAAATCACATTGTCTGTTTTTTTTTCATTTTATTTGCATATTATGGTGGAAAATAAGTATTTGGTCAGAAACAAGCAATCAAGATTTCTGACTCTCACAGACCTGTAACTTCTTCTTTAAGAGTCTCCTCTTTCCTCCACTCATTACCTGTAGTAATGGCACCTGTTTAAACTTGTTATCAGTATAAAAAGACACCTGTGCACACCCTCAAACAGTCTGACTCCAAACTCCACTATGGTGAAGACCAAAGAGCTGTCAAAGGACACCAGAAACAAAATTGTAGCCCTGCACCAGGCTGGGAAGACTGAATCTGCAATAGCCAACCAGCTTGGAGTGAAGAAATCAACTGTGGGAGCAATAATTAGAAAATGGAAGACATACAAGACCACTGATAATCTCCCTCGATCTGGTGCTCCACGCAAAATCCCACCCCGTGGGGTCAGAATGATCACAAGAACGGTGAGCAAAAATCCCAGAACCACGCGGGGGGACCTAGTGAATGAACTGCAGAGAGCTGGGACCAATGTAACAAGGCCTACCATAAGTAACACACTACGCCACCATGGACTCAGATCCTGCAGTGCCAGACGTGTCCCACTGCTTAAGCCTGTACATGTCCGGGCCCGTCTGAAGTTTGCTAGAGAGCATTTGGATGATCCAGAGGAGTTTTGGGAGAATGTCCTATGGTCTGATGAAACCAAACTGGAACTGTTTGGTAGAAACACAACTTGTCGTGTTTGGAGGAAAAAGAATACTGAGTTGCATCCATCAAACACCATACCTACTGTAAAGCATGGTGGTGGAAACATCATGCTTTGGGGCTGTTTCTCTGCAAAGGGGCCAGGACGACTGATCCGGGTACATGAAAGAATGAATGGGGCCATGTATCGTGAGATTTTGAGTGCAAACCTCCTTCCATCAGCAAGGGCATTGAAGATGAAACGTGGCTGGGTCTTTCAACATGACAATGATCCAAAGCACACCGCCAGGGCAACGAAGGAGTGGCTTCGTAAGAAGCATTTCAAGGTCCTGGAGTGGCCTAGCCAGTCTCCAGATCTCAACCCTATAGAAAACCTTTGGAGGGAGTTGAAAGTCCGTGTTGCCAAGCGAAAAGCCAAAAACATCACTGCTCTAGAGGAGATCTGCATGGAGGAATGGGCCAACATAACAACAACAGTGTGTGGCAACCTTGTGAAGACTTACAGAAAACGTTTGACCTCTGTCATTGCCAACAAAGGATATATCACAAAGTATTGAGATGAAATTTTGTTTCTGACCAAATACTTATTTTCCACCATAGTATGCAAATAAAATGAAAAAAAAAACAGACAATGTGATTTTCTGGATTTTTTTTTCTCAGTTTGTCTCCCATAGTTGAGGTCTACCTATGATGTAAATTACAGACGCCTCTCATCTTTTTAAGTGGTGGAACTTGCACTATTGCTGACTGGCTGAGTTGCATCCATCAAACACCATACCTACTGTAAAGCATGGTGGTGGAAACATCATGCTTTGGGGCTGTTTCTCTGCAAAGGGGCCAGGACGACTGATCCGGGTACATGAAAGAATGAATGGGGCCATGTATCGTGAGATTTTGAGTGCAAACCTCCTTCCATCAGCAAGGGCATTGAAGATGAAACGTGGCTGGGTCTTTCAACATGACAATGATCCAAAGCACACCGCCAGGGCAACGAAGGAGTGGCTTCGTAAGAAGCATTTCAAGGTCCTGGAGTGGCCTAGCCAGTCTCCAGATCTCAACCCTATAGAAAACCTTTGGAGGGAGTTGAAAGTCCGTGTTGCCAAGCGAAAAGCCAAAAACATCACTGCTCTAGAGGAGATCTGCATGGAGGAATGGGCCAACATAACAACAACAGTGTGTGGCAACCTTGTGAAGACTTACAGAAAACGTTTGACCTCTGTCATTGCCAACAAAGGATATATTACAAAGTATTGAGATGAAATTTTGTTTCTGACCAAATACTTATTTTCCACCATAGTATGCAAATAAAATGAAAAAAAAAACAGACAATGTGATTTTCTGGATTTTTTTTTCTCAGTTTGTCTCCCATAGTTGAGGTCTACCTATGATGTAAATTACAGACGCCTCTCATCTTTTTAAGTGGTGGAACTTGCACTATTGCTGACTGACTAAATACTTTTTTTCCCCACTGTATATACATACATTCACTTTTATATATAAAGATGGAGATGGATGCTCCTAGAATGCACCTATTCACATTAGCTTAGAAGTGCCAGCCAGTCATTTGTCATAAAAAATAACCTAGTCCCACACAGAACAGCCATACGGCATCCGATTATTATGGATACATTGGCACTATTAACGTAGGAAACTGTATTTGATAATGAACCTTTGTGAATATAGAGCTATGAAAATTAGAGATGAGGGGAACTTTTGAAATTCAATTTTGCCAGTTTCACAAAATTTTCCCAGAAAATTGAATTTGCTGCTAGGGACAAGTGAGCGTGCTCTGCAATACTCGGTTACCACTTGAGTATCACGGTACTCGGATGTGCCTGTTGCTCAGCAGGCAATGGGTGGTGCTTGAGTTAAAATTTGAATCCCCGCCCATCTTTGGCACCTGTTACGTAGCCAATAAGCATGCAGTGATTGCCTGTGAGTCACTGCAATGCCATAGCCATCTTAGCTGTGGCATAACTGTGATTGGCTGGCCGTCTTAGATCATCAGGGATTATAAAGGAAAAGGCGTCACCTGGTTTGGCACACTGATGCCATTGCACAGCTCTGTGACACTTCGTATTGGAGGGAAAGAGTGCGTGTCTAGGCCTGTGTGTGCACAGTATAACGAATCAGAGGCCTGTACTAATGATACTGGTGCTGAAGCTGAGCCATCATACTAACAGTCCTTCTAAGCGCTAATCATTTGCTTCGCTGTTTATATCACATACAATCTGCATTTAGCCTAAGAAGGGACAGAGAATCGCATGAGCAGGGAGAGTGACAGAATATAGTCTGTAGACAGACATTAAGCCCGTGTAGTCTGCTGAAAAATATATAGCTTCAGCTTTTCTTGTGGGAGCTGAAAAAATTGAACATATGTTGATCCCTCAAGCAATATCAGCTTTGAGGTCCTTTTTTGTGTTATATAACAGACCCAAAAATCGTTGAAACATTTTCCTGGGCTAAATCTCTTAACCATACAGTGTTACGTAGTCTGTGAACATTTCTGTGATTTTTAAAACTGATAAAAAGCTTTTAAAAATGTTGTAGGGTTTCATTTCCCAACCATGCAGGATTACGTGATCTGTGAACATTCTTGTGATTTCTAAAACCGAGAAAAAGCTTTTAAAAATTGTGTAAGCTTCCACTTATCAGCCATACAATGATAATTAGTCTGGGAACATTTCCATGATCTCTAAAATTGAACAAAAACTTTTAAAAATTTTCTAGGCTTCCATTTCTCAGCCAGACAATGTTACATGGTCTGTGAACTTTTCTGTGATCTCTAAAGCTGAAAAAAGCATTGATACATTTTTCTGAATTGAATTTGATTGTCGTCCATACACTATTGCGTTTTTTCTGCTACATTGCAGTGCAGTAAACTCCCCCAAAAAGCTTTGATTGCTGCAGGTGACCTAATTATTTTTTTAATTAAAAATAAACTTGGTTTCAAGAGACTTAGCAATTACAAAATGCTTAAGGCATGCATTAAGGGACAGGGAAGTGGAAGTGCTGATGACGGTGCACACAGATGCCGAGGACAAAGGGCAGGTGCGACTATGCCTGTTGCTGGAGCAAAAGAAACGTGCCCATACATGACACATAGGTTCCTGTCCCTCTTTGCAGGGAGGCACGGTACACCATTTCTGAAGCCAGGGCAGTGCGAACAGGTGGTCGGTTGGATAGCAGATAATGCTTTCAGCAGGCTTGCCAGCACCACCCAGTCTTCCACACAGTCCAGTCTCACCAGCCTAAAGTCTGGATCACTTAATCCTCACCCTTATTTTCCTTTCTTCCACTATGTTGACTCCCAGGAGACTAGTGATCCCATACTAGTACACTCCGAGGAGCTCTTTGCAACTTAATTTCTTGATTGTGGACTCTCAGCCTGCATGCTTCAAGTGGGGCAGAGGGACATGCTGTTTAGTGATGCACAAACCCTAGAGCAGCCACAGCCACAAGAACATGATGGTGGGGAATGGCAAATTTGGGATAAAGAGGAAAATGATGATGAGACGTGCATGAGAGGACATGATTTTTATGAAGGTGTAAGAGCAGGTAAGGTGTTTCTGTGATTACTGAAATACCAAAACTTTCTTAACTAAATGGGTAATACTTGTACTAATTTCCCACAGTATAGACAACTTTTTCTCATTGTATAATTTTATGTTTTTCAGATTCCCACACTTATTTTTTTCAAACAGTGGTTGAATAAATGTTATGATTGTGTTAATACATAAAATCTTACTTGTTCATTGGTGTTAAAGGATTTTTCCCATCAGATAAATTGATGCTATATTGCCTCAGCTAAGTTTTTTCTCATTCCCATTGTGCTCAAAAAGTGTTCCCTTTTTGGGATTGATGCAGTTCTAGTGGATGAACTTCCCCCTGACAATGTAATTCCTAGCTACTGTCATGGCCATAAGTTTTGTCACTCATGAAATTGTTCAAAAAATTTTAAGTATTTCTCCCAGAAAATTATTGCAATTACACATGTTTTGTTCTACATGTTTGTTTTATTTGTGTGTATTTGTACAACACAAAAAAAGAGGAAAGCCAAATTGGACATAATTTCACACAAAAGCTCCAAAATGGGCTGAACGAAATTATTAGCACCCTCAATTTAATATTTGGTTGCACACCCTTTGGAATAAATAACTGTAATCAATTGCTCCCTATAACCATCAGCAAGCTTCTTGCACCTCTCAACTGGAATTTCTGACCACTCTTCTTTTGCAAACTGGTCCAGGTCTCTCATATTTGAAGGGTACCTTGTGTCAACAGCAATTTTAAGATCTCTCCACAGGTTTTCAATGAGATTAAGATCCAGACTCGTTGCTGGCCACTACAGAACTCTCCAGAGCTTTCCTTCCAACCATATTTGGGTGCTTCTTGAAGTATGTTTGGGGTCATTCTCTTGCTGGAAGACCCATAGCCTAGGACGCAAACCCAGCTTTCTGACACTGAGCACTAAATTGCTACCCAAAATCTTTTTGGTAATCTTCTGATTTCATGATGCCTTGCACATAGTGAAGGCAACCAGTACCAGAGGCTGCAAAATATCCCCAAAACATCTTTGAACCTCCACCATATTTAACTGTAGGTACTGTGTTCTTTTCTCATTACATCTTTGGTAAACAGTAGTATGATGCAGTTACATGTAGACACAGTGCAAAGATTGATTCAACATCTTTACTTTTTTTCTGGTTTCAGGTGTGATTTTCATATTGCCCACACCTGCTACTTGCCACAGGTGAGTTTGAACGAGCATCACGTTCTTGAAACAAAATTTTTTACCCACAATATTGGAAAGGTGCCAACAGTTTTGTCAGGTCCATTTTAGGAGTTTAGTGTAAAATTATTTGCCTTTTTTCTCTGTTTGTGTTTTTCCAATACACACAAGGGGAAATGAGCATGTGTATAACAAAACGTACAATTGCAATAATTTTCTAGGAGAAACACCATATTTTCTGGATTATAAGACACACTTTTCCCCCCAAATTTTGCAATTTTCCGCCTCCAAAATTGAAACATGTTCCGTTAGCCGCGCCCTGCCGCATAACCTGAAATGTTTCCCGGATCCGCTCATTCCTCAACCACGAAACCACAAAAACACTAGTGCATGCTCTTATCATCTCCCGCCTTGACTACTGCAAACTCCTACTCTCTGGCCTCCCCTACAGCACTCTGGCACCACTCCAGTCCATCCTACACTCTGCTGCTCGACTAATCCACCTGTCTCCCCGCTATTCCCCAGCCTCCCCCCTATGCCAGGCCCTTCACTGGCTTCCTATTGCCCAGAGGCTCCAATTCAAAACACTAACCATGACATACAAAGCCATCCACAACCTGTCTCATCCATACATCTGTGACATGGTCTCCAGGTACCTACCCACACGCAACCTTCGATCATCTCAAGATCTCCTTCTCTACTCTCCCCTTACCTTCCTCCCACAACCGCATACAAGACTTCTCCCGTGCTTCCCCCATACTCTGGAACTCTCTGCCGCAACACATCAGACTCTCACCATCAACAGAAACCTTCAAGAAGAACCTGAAGACCCACTTGTTCCGACAAGCCTACAGCCTGCAATGATCCTCGGTCTACTGAACCACCGCAAGACCTGCTCTACCCTCTCCTACTGTATCCTCACCCATCCCTGTAGACTGTGAGCCCTCGCGGGCAGGGTCCCCTCTCCTTATGTACTTGTGTGTCCCTTATCTTGCACATGTTTATTATACTTGTCTACATTTCCCCTTTTCACATGTAAAGCGCCATGGAATAAATGGCACTATATAAATGCATAATAATAATAATAATAATAATGAGACACAGTTGCAGCTTAGCCTTGCTGCTAAGTCATGAAGTTAAGAGTACTAGGGTGCAGTGGTGGAAGATGAGGTGGCGTATGACAAAGTCATTGACCCAACCTGGCAAGCTGGCATGCACAGCAAGGCCAGAAGTGCTGAGGGGGAGTTATCGGCAGCATCAAAACAGAAATGAAGAGGCAGTGGAATAACCAGAGTGACAAGACAGGCAACTGTTCCACAAAGCACTGACACTCGTGTATTTCTCTGTCAAAGGGGTAGGTGTTCTCCAGTCTGAGATTTTATTAAATATAGTTCTCAGACAAACAAAAAGACCATTTGCAACCTGTGCCATGCCAAGATCAGCAGGGGCCTGACTATTAAGAACCTAACCACCAACAGCATGATCAGTCACATGTAATCTAAGCACCCGAATCAGTTGGCTGAACGCCTGGGTCAACAATTGGTGCCATCGGGTGTCACCACTGCCACTTTCCCTGTGCTAGGTGCTTTTCAATCCCCTGTCCAAAACACTGGTGCAGATGGCTCTTGCCCTGTACCTATTCTTGCTCATTCTGACTTACTATCAACAGGCACTTCCAAATCCTTGTTCCAGCAAAGCGTTCTGCTGTCCCAACCCCAGGCCTTGGAAAAGAAAGGAAGTTCCCAGCCACCCACCCACAGGCACAAATGCTAAATAGGCACATTTCCAGGCTGCTTGCCATGGAAATGTTGCCATTTAGGCTGGTAGACAAGGAGGATTTCTGCCGATTCATGGTGGCAGTCATCCCTTGGTACTCGATCACCAGCCACCACTTTTTTTTGCAGTGTGGCATCCTCGCCTTGTACCAGCAGATGTCCAGGAACATCACCCATGCCCTTACCAACGCACATAGTGGCATTGCCCACTTAACAACCGAAATGTGAACAAGTGCTTGTGACCAGGAATGCAACATTTCCCTGATGAGGGAAGAGGCCAGTGGTTGAGTACCAGCTTCAACACACCCATCAGTATTCTGGTCAGCTTTCACACACAACAACTGAAGAGTGGGCATCAATATCTGACATTTGTGAGGTTCTCTGTCATGATCTCCACTCTGTTCCTGTCTGATATGTTACTTTGTGTAGTGATTGTGCTGGATTTTTGTGCATCATCTGTGTTCACTTTCCTTGATTAGTCTTCTACTTAAGCATGCTAGCTCCTTCACTCTGTGTCAATCGTACACTTGCTGCTGCCTGTGTAAGTCAGATCACTATGTGCTCTGCACCTGACCCAGCCTTAAGGTACTGTCACACTTAGCGATGTACCAGCGATCCCGACCAGCGATATGACGCGGTCAGGATCGCTGGTACATCACTAAGTGGTCACTAGTGAGCTGCCACATAGGCAGATCTCACTAACGACATCGCTGGGGACGAGGGTCGCTACTTACCTGTCAGACGAGGCGATCCTGCATCCTCCCGCCCGGCTCCACGCGTCGCTCGTCCTCACAGCAGGAAGCCCAGCAGGAAGCTGACGACGAGAAACAGTCCTGGACGTTCTCGCGCGATCAGCGATAATCAGCGGGGGAGCCGGTCGGAGGTAAGTATCACACACAGAGATATCGCTAGCAATATCGCTATAACGTCACTAGTTATAGCGATATTGCTAGCGATATCTCTTAGTGTGACATGCCCTTTACTTTATTCCCTTCCTGGACATAGACTATTCACTTGTGACCTGACTTCTCTTTTGCCTGATCCCTGTAAACTATACTGCCTTACTGATTTTCAGACCCCATTTCGTGAATTGGATTTAGTCTCTGACTAACCCTTGTTGTACTGCGCCATTTTCTGGACCTGACCTCAGATCATTTGACCTCCCTTTACTTATCCAGTAAGTAGTATTTCATTGCTATCTGTTTAGAGAGTTAGAGACTGTTAGAGAGTGTTAGAGAGTCTTTCTCCTTATTTTTGGGACTTAGTATTACGTCACATTCTCCAAGATTTTGAAGACTCCACAAAGATGGTGACCGGCGACGACACCACAGACATCATATCATCTGCTCAGCCTGGATTTAGTGTTGATGAGGAGGTGGACGATGAGAAGGAGGAAGAGGAGGAACAGGAGGTGATGGCTAGCACAACAGAAGCTAGTAGCCCCACAACCTTCGTCCCATCTCTCCTACGTGGATGGGCTGAGGATAGAGATTTAAATTAATTTAAATTAGTTAGGTGTTCCCTCCATTTCTCTGTTTTATAGATAGTGTGGATTCTTTTATTCCTTTGATAGCACCATGAAGCTCAATCGATGTTACAATTGGTTTCTTTGAGAACACAGATTAAAAATAGGAATTTTAAAGTTCTGCCTTCTCAACATCATTTTTCTCCACTGAACCCTTTTCATCCTGTAAAAAATCCTAAAGCATCATTGAATTTTCTTTTGCTTTTGATATATCCCCAAAGTGTTTTTTGTTGCTTCTGGTCTTCCTTGCAAGCCTCACTTCATTACTGGTTTTAACTCTTCTAAAGCTTGCCATGCATTCCCTACAGAGAGCATTATATTCTTCTTTAGATATGCCCTTGCTCTCAAAGGGGCAGTGCACGCATATAGTAAATGCTGACAGCTTTTTCCTAAGAGGCATTTAGTATAATTAGCAAACCTGCAAGATGGCTCCCAGCCAATTGCTGAGAGTCATCCTGTATATAAAACTCCCTCTCCCTTAGGGAGTCACCAAGCAGCGAGTTGAGTCATTAGGTAGTGTGGTGTTCTATCAATGCAGTTTTGAGGTCCTCTGGTCCTGGTGTGGCCAGTCTTCAACCTAAATCCCTGGTCCCAGTATGGCCAGTGCCTGAATGTTGTCCCCTGGTCCTGGAGCGGCCAAACCTGAATCTTTAGAGCCCTGGTCCCTGTGCTGCCAGTCCTGTTCCCAAAGTCCCCTGGTCCCAGTGTGGCCAGTTACTGAACATTATCTCCCAGTCCGAGTGCATCCAGTCCTGTTCCCAAAGTCCACTTGTCTGTGTGCAGCCAGTCCCTGAGCCAATATTCTAGACCAGTGTGTCTCAACATAGCTCTAGTCCTTGTCAGTGAATCTGACTCCTGGCCTCAACAGCGGTTGTACCGGGATCTGCCTAAGAGTAGTACCTGGCAACTACCTGAAACCTGTCTCTACCATCAGGAGCTCCAGTGAGCACCTGAAGGAGCTTAGCTATGCCCCTTCCTAAAAAGTTGGTCTATAAATCCAAGTGCGCCACCGTTGGGAGTAACAACCCTTCTGACCATAAGAGCTTATACTCTACAGAAGAAAGAGAGAGGGTCTTGCTGATCATATGAGCTTACACTATAAGAGAGAGATACGGACTTTACATGGATGTCACACTCATGTGAAAACCAGACACCAGGAGGATGGGGCCATATACCAGGATGCAGTACATGTGGCCCATTATACTTTGAAGCACTATATGGAGCAAGTATTATACTGTGGGGCATTATAAGGAGCAATTATACTGTGGGGTGCTATAAAGGGCCATTATAATGTGGGGTCATTATGCTGTGGGCGCTATGTGGGGCAATTACACTGTGGAGCGTTATGTGGGGCCATTTTACTGTGGGGTGCTATAAGGGGTCATTATATTGTGGGGCTGTATATGGGGGCATTATACTGTCGGGATGTATATGGGGCCATTATACTGTGGGGCACTATTTGACGCAATTATACTTCGGTGTATTATATGGGGCCATCATACTGTGGAACAAATTATGTGGCCATTATAATGTGGTGCCCTATATAAGGCAATTATACTGTGTGGCACTATATGGGGCCATTATACTATGGTGCACTATATGGGGTCATTTTACTGTGGTACACTAAATAAGGCTATTAAACAAAGGCTACTGATGAGCGATGTACTTACTGATGTCACCTCTGTTCAGAGTTGCCAGGTCTCGTGGAGTGCAGCAGGACTTGCAGTGGCTGCTACTACAGCCGGTGGTGCTTGGTTCTCTGAACAATGCTCCATAGCCTTTGGATGTCCGATTCAAGGATTGCCGTGGGAACGCCATGGACTACGTCAGTTCTGCATGGGAACTTTTTGTTTTCTAATAAATTGGCACATGAGGGAAAGTGTCTTGTGATAGGGAAACCCTGATTCTTTGGGGTCCCTTCATACACTCTTAGGGTCTTACTCTCCATACTTCTATGATATTAGCTGACAGAGAAGAGATCCACTCTCACCTAATCTTTGTTATTCTTGCCTCTCACCTCTATAACTCTTATGATTCATGTAACTGAAGAACATATCATGAGTTCCACGTAGGCCTAATGTAGATAATGAGTACATAGTCTTAGAAATAGATGAATCACTATAGATAAAGGGGCTATGAACCCTTATTAGGACAAGTTAATGAGGCTAATGTTAGGGTATTGTATAACCAATACCTGTTTACACCTTTTTCTGGAAATTCCCGAATGTATCTAATAATTAACAGTCGAGGACAATCTGATTGGTTGCCGAATATGAATATGATTGGTTGAAACCATTTATGCTTACTGTTGAATAATCAACTGTCCAATGTAATATGATGATGTAATGTAACCACCTACTCAAAAGAGTATATAAACTTGATCTGATTAAAACAGCCGTGTGGCATTTGCAGATACATAACCTGTCTCTGTGTTGATCTGTCACCTTGCCCGGGCAACAAGCTATCAATCTGGCTACCATCCGGTATATCTAAAGATCTCCCGTTGAGAGATAAAGATCAAACTCATCACTTGCCTTTATTTCTCTTGTTTTATTTTTTTCAGGTTTCCATTTGTGGACTGCGGCAGACCTACATGCTTTGTTTTTTTAAAATAAATTGGTGAACAAAGAAACAGGTCGGGGAGTGTTTTTTTAAATAATTTTTATTTTTTGGCCAGTGTGTTTTTCTTTCATTACTGGGTTAGTAATGGGGGTGTCTGATAGACTCTTCTCCATTACTAACCCCAGGGCTTAATGGCAGCTGTGATTTTTAACAAATCACAGCTGTCATCAATCCCAACTACTATTACCCCAATTGCCACCGCACCTAGGCAATGGGGAAGAGAGAAGGCGAAGTGCCAGAATCCCTGTCCTGCGTGAGACAACCCCAGACCCATATATCTAATCCTTATCCTTTGTGATATGTTCCAGACCCGTGTATCTAATCTGCATCCTGTGTGATACACCCCAAACTCGCATAGCTAATCCCTGTCATGCAGGATAGGCCCCAGACCTAGATATCTAATCCCCATCCTGCATGATACGCCCTGGACCAAGTATCCAATCCTCACTGTGCATGTTACACCCCCGAACCGTATATCTAATCCTCACCCTGTGTGATACTCCCCAAACCCGTATATCCAATCTCCATCCTGCGTGATACAGCTCAGACCCATGTATAAAATCTCCATCCTGTGTGATGTGCCCCAGACCACTGTATCTAATCCCTATTCTGCGTGATACGCCCAGGTCCCATGTATCTAATCCCCATCGTGCATGATAAGCACCAGGCCAGTATATGTAATCCCCATCCTGCATGATGCATCCCTGAACCAAGTATCTGATCCCATCATGTGCATGGGGGATATGACCCAGACCCGTGTGTCTAATTCCATCATTGGCATGGGTGATACATCCCAGACCAGTGTATCCAGTCTTATCATGTGCACGTGTGATGCACCCCAAACCCATGTATCTAATTCCAACATTTGTATGGGTGACACTCCCTTGACCTGTGTATCTAACCCATTCATGCAAAATACACCCCTGACCAGTGTTTCTAATTCCATAATGTGATACAATACACTGAGCCCTGACACGCGAAGTGTAACACACGCTGGAATTAATCGCAGCATGTGACATGCTCTGTGTATCTAGCCCCAGTTTATGATACAGCAAACAGCAATAGAATCGGTGCTGCTGGCCATCCTACTTCAGTATCACTAGCAGTCACCAACAAAATGGCTCCTCACTGTGATCCTAAACTTTATCTTTTCTTATCCTTTTACAAACACCCATAAGGGAAGGTAAGCAGTGATGTCACACCCATGTGACCAGACCCCGCCTACATTTACTGCAGTTGTAATGTGAGCTAGTTGTATACTAGGTTTTCATGGCAAATTTCTGCAGCTGCTCCCCGTAGTGTTTAATAGTCGAGATACCAAACATTTTTACATTTCTTTTTCATATTTTACTCCATTAAACCCACACGATAATATTTCTTTTTAAAATGTAAATCATTAATACTTTATACTTTTTCGATTGTTAAAAATTTACTTTTTTTGATGGCCGCTTCAAAACATCACTAGCGCCTGCCCATTGAGGAGACTGTGCTGACATTTTGGGCTTTGCGCAGAACAGCATTGAGGAAGATCTATAGACATTTGCTTGCTCCCATATTCCGTGCAGGGAGGCAGTAGAATAAAATAAAGCCATCATTTAACCAAGGGGGTCCAACCTACTTATTCTCATCCTTTTATTTTTATTAGCTTTTTTATCATTTATGTCACTTCATCGAATTCATCAGAGCTGCACAATCCAATCTTGGTTGCACAAGTGTAGATCCCATAATGGAACGATACTCGGTAAAAAAGAAAACTCTTGACTTAACAACTTTTTATTTAAGTATTCAAATCATTAGTTTTTTCTATCTTTTAGAGACTTTTATTACTAGACTTTTTTTTGAAGACCACCAAATGACTAGAAGATGATGAACCTAAACATCTGGTCATAGTTAATGATGTCAAGTTTGCAAGATAGATGCCCCCGACCGCAGAACTAAGGGAATACATCCGAGTCATTTGGAAAATCATAATAGCCCAGACAGTAGACAGCAAAGGAAATGATAATGTGAAGTAGAGCAGCATCGTTTTCATACGAGAATTGGTCTAATCAAAAAGCTAATTATGTATAATGGACATGCAATGTGTGCTTAGATTGTTTGTTATCGAAGCAAAGGAAGTGTGCCCAGTCTAGTATGATAAACACCTTCCGTTCATAGGCCTAATCATGTGCAACCATTTAAAGTCCGTCCAAAGCAAACCACAGAGCAAACAAGGAAACCAGTGCAAAGAAAGTCAAAATCAGTGGTAGCCAAACATTTACTATTGCACTTTTAAAGTTACACTCACTTCACGCAAAGTTTGCGAATTGCAAAAATAGACATTGCCTTGGAAGGAGAAAGTGGAGAAATAGTGATAGGATGTAAAAATAGGAGAAATAAAAAAAAAAGTGTTAGCAGATGTACAATCATTTCAGTTTTCATTATATAAATGTAAATATGTAGATAGAGCCAACACAACAGCACTTTACAAAGTCACCTATCATGGAATAACCAGCTATTTAACAATCCAAACAGAAGGAATGAAGGCACTTATCTCAAGAGCTTACAATCTATGAGAAGGAAGGTGTGACATTAAAGGTAAAAGTACATATTTTGTACAATGGGCTAGATATGTTTTTATTAGAAATCTTCATAAAGCTGTATAAACCAGTCACCAACCAGTACCTTTGTATGTATATTAGGGTGTAAGAAGTGTGGGGGTTACAGTTGGATGTAGATCCAGTGGTAACACTTCTCCTTGAGTGACATGTTAAGCAGTTGGATGTTTGGAACAGGTTGTGAAAAAGGAAAAAAATAGGTTAGTAAATGTATCAGGCCTTCTTGAGAAAATGTGGTTTTAGGGAAATGGATATTAGGAATTCAACTGATTTCCCAAGGTAGCGCATTCCAGTGAACTGGTGCAGCATGAGAAAAGTTTTGGAAAGATGTGACAGAAAAGGTAAAAGTGCTTGTTTTGCACAATGGTGTAGACATCTTTTATACTAAATAAAATAGCTCATATCAAGATATATGAACCAGTAACCAGCCACTACCAATGTATTCACAGATATGAAATACATTAGGGTGCAAAGAATGTGGGTGTTACAGTTAGATATAGGGATCGGGTTGTGAAGAAGGAAGGAATAGATTAATAAATATGATAGGTTTTTCTAGTAATGTGTGGTTTTACGGATATGGTTATTGGGAATTATACTGATTGTCCAAGGTAGCGCATTCCAGTGACTTGGTGTAGCATGAGAAAAATGTTGGAAATTGAAATGGAAAGTTGTAATTACATTTTTTTGCTTCAGATCATTGGCAAATGGGCAGCATAAACAGAAATGACAATATTAAATAATAGATATACAGTAGAGGTTATATGGCACTTGGAACTTGTTGCCTCTATATGTATATACTGTACGTATGCGATGTACACATGGTGACTGCTTTACAAAAAGCAATATGGTTTAGAATGTATTCTTTAGAACAAAATATAATTATATGAATTATTGTGATGCAACAATAGGGAAAATTACATGATGGTGGGTAAGAGAATTACAATATTTCTCGAGGGAACCTTAGAGATTCACCTGTGGCTCTCAGTAATTAGAAGAAAATTTTCCTTTTAAGCGCTCTTCATAGCAGTTGATGGTAGAATGACTTTTCAAAGCACTCACATAGACAAAGCAGTTAGCCTAAAATTGATTGTCTATGCCTACTTACACTCGAAGCAGAAAAGCGCAGGCCTCCAGGATACAATGCAGGAAGCAAAACAGAAGACTTCATAGCTCAAGACAACATAGAATTACCTCTTGACTCATATGTGGATGTAGCACGTATGAAACCATACTATACCAGCCACCGCAGGGAAAAGAAGTTATTTACTACATTAGTGAGAAACCACATATAAGCCGAAATGAGAGTTAATGATAGAGAAATTAGGCAAATATTCCAGATGTAAGTAGTCTTTGACTATTAGAAGATGTTCCAGCTGACAAAAGCCTTTGATGTTCACATCAGGTTGGGGCAGTGTCTACTGATGCATATTACAATGATTGTATAGATCTTTCTGAATACAAAAGTACAAACAATGTTTCTGTTATAGAAGGAAAAAAATTACTTTTTACAAATGAAAAGTCAAAGAGATCCCTGGTAATAATAGTGGCCACATGGATTTAAGGCAACCATAAATTAAGATTGATGTCAGCTTTGGCTGACAGATATCAGACCGGTAAGCATGCTCATTGAATCTGCAGATACAGGGTCTTTCAATTGAAAAGGGGAGATAAGTATTTCTGGAACTGCTCATCTCAATGGGAAATAATGGTGTGCTATAAAGATGAACAAATTGATTCAATCAAAATCGAATTCATGTCGAACCTGAAGATTATGTGAAAATCGCAAATCACTTAACACAAATCTCCTAAAATGGCCATCACCATTTTATAGATTACATCAAGCATATAAGGATCACATGACCTCAAGTACAGCCAGATAGGCTTCCCCATAATGCTTCAAAGCTATGTCATCACTTGGTATAGCACAGCCAATCAGGATGGTCTATCATAGTCAATATAAAAGCAGAGTCAGGGAATGCAGCAGCAATTCATGGTGAATCTGGATAGCGAGAAGACATCACAGCTCAAAGTTAGCCATAAAAATAGGGAGAGAAATCCATAAAAGACTTGACAAAAATGTACAGATATGTGTGAAGTGTATTTGTGCATGAAGAAAAAAATAATATAGGTTTAATTAATGTGGAGAGAGAAAGGAGATGTGAAATTATTATTATTATTATTATTATTATTATTATTATTATTATTATTATTATTTATTTATATAGCACCATTAATTCCATGGTGCTGTACATGAGAAGGGGTTACATACAAAGTTACAGACCTCGTTAGCAGTAAACAAATTTACAATGACAGACTGGTGCAGAGGAGAGAGGACCCATTCTATGGGATAGTTGGGAAGAGACAAAAGGTCGCGGATGCAGCAGCTCTGGTAGTTTAGAGGTGGCGGCTTGCGCGGTGGTGAGGCGGCAGACGGGTTATTGCAGGCTGTAAGCTTTACTGAAAAGATGGGTTTTCAGGTTCCGTTTGAACGATCCAAGGGTGGTGGATAATTGGACTTGTTGAGGCATGGCATTCCAGAGGATAGGGGATATTCGGGAGAAATCTTGGAGGCGATTGTGTGAGGAATGAATAAGTGTGGAGGAGAGTAGGAGGTCTAGGGAGGATCGAAGATTACGTGAGGGAAGATATTGGGAGATTAGTTCAGAGATATAGGGAGGGGAAAGGTTGTGGATGGCTTTGTAGGTCAGTGTTAGTAGTTTGAACTGGATTCGTTGGGGAATTGGGAGCCAGTGGAGGGATTTGCAGAGGGGAGAGACAGGGGAGTAGCGAGGAGAGAGGTGGATTAGTCGGGCAGCAGAGTTGAGGACAGACTGGAGTGGTGCAAGAGAGTTAGCAGGGAGGCCACAGGGGAGAGTGCTGCAGTAGTCAAGGCGGGAGATAATGAGGGCATGTACAAGAGTTTTAGTAGATTGAGGGCTGAGGAAGGGATGGATTCTGGAAATATTTTTGAGTTGGAGGAGACAGGAGGTGGCAAGAGTTTGGACGTGTGGTTTGAAGGACAGGGCAGAGTCGAGAGTTACTCCGAGGCAGTGGATTTCAGGTGCCGGAGAGAGCATGATGCCGTTTACCATAATAGATAGATCGGGTAGGGAAGATACATGAGACAGAGGAAAGATAATGAGTTCAGTTTTGTCGACATTGAGTTTTAGGAAGCGAGAGATGAAAAAGGAGGATATGGCTGATAGACACTATGGGATTCTGGACAGCAGAGAAGTGACATCGGGGCCAGAGAGGTAGATCTGAGTGTCGTCCGAAATGCATCTTTTAGGGCAATTGGAGGCCTTGGAGTGCTTTCGATTCAAAGTAAATAGAATTTCCTGGAAATTTTCTGCCAAGCTGTAGAATTCTATCAGTATATCTTCCATAAAAAGGTTGAATGCTACACCTCATGTGGCAGGATACACGGTAATGTGTCCTAAAAGAATTTTCACTATGTTAATATTAATGATACATACTTTGAATTGGTAATCAGTACCCGATCAGTTGGGGTCCAACGCCAAACACCTCTAATGATCTGTGGTTAAAAGGGTTGTCTGGGGCTTTTTTATTGTTATCATTAGTATACAGCAGGTCATCAATATGAAATCAGCCGATTGTTTGTTCCCATTACTGCCGGCCGCCAAATGTGGTAAGTTGCAGAACTGCACAGCTCGATTAACTGTATAGGGGCCATAGCTGGGTACTGCACATTTGAATCAATAGGAATAATAATAATAATAATAATAATAATCTTTATTTATATAGCGCCAACATATTCCGCAGCGCTTTACAGTTTAACAGTTTCAAAACACAAGTCATAAGTAACAACGTTAACAATACAATAATTGAAGCAAAATAAGACGAAAGGAGGCAACCCTGCTCGTGAGAGCTTACAATCTACAATGAGGTGGGGGAGATACAAAGTACAGGTGTGTATTTACAATTGTGTATTTACAATGAAGGTCCAGCCATCTTGAGAGAGTGAAGGATGGTTGGAGATAGTAATAGGAGGCGGATATGCAGTACCCAGCCGCAACCACTATGTAATTAATGGAGCTGTGTAGTTCAGCTCCACAAATGAACACATCAGTCGAGCGCCAGGACCAGGAACAGCCGATCAGCGAGGGTGTCGTGTGTCACACCCCCATTCTTCAGTGATGACCTATAATAAGGATTGGCCTCAATCTTTAACAGTTCTATTTGGGACCAGGTGAAACCAGTGTGGAGTGGAATGATATTTCTCCATCAGATTGTTTAGTGGCTGCCCCCGGATACTGTAGATCATCTCCTAATCTACTTATTTGCATAAAATGAGAGTTAATAAGAGTTTAGGAGTATATACTGTACATGTAGTGGTATAGTCATAGTAATCATTGTCTTGCGTCTACGGGCATGAATTATACTATCTCATCGTAGGGAATTCTATTGGCATTTCCAAAAAAATAGTTTACAAAGATGAATAGACTACACACAATAATCCCATATATACATAGAGTCCTATGGGCAATGAGAAGAGATCAAAAGATATAAAAAATACTAAACATTTTTGGTAAATAAAAATACATAAAACCTATAAAGAGCAAAATACTGTCCAAGGGACACCGCGCGGAACAAATAACTACCAGGTAGAAGTATCCAATATATACAAAAAAAATTACTTATGTATCAAACATAAATGAAAAAATATGAAGACTTATACAGAGGATGTTCTAAAGGTACTGAACCTGTCTCAAAATACATATCATGGGCATAGGAAAACAAAACAAATAGATACCCTATGCACACAACCCATATAGAATATGACCCCAACCATCACCCTTTATACCATAAATAGATGTGATGTAGCAAAATAGCCTTAGTAATATGGAGAATAAAGTAATATCCCCATGATACAGGAATCCATTATTCCCCAATTCATTCAAGCACACCCTGTTATAATCTGTAACCACAAAAGGATAAAGATGCCTCATGAGAGAAAGTGTATATTTACCTATGAAAAGTACTGTGACCGCTTGGCATCCCCTCACCCCGACACGCGTTTCACCACCTGCTTCTTTTTTTTCCAAAAAAATTTTTACAAAGATGAATCAAGCAGTCCCTCAGAACCTATGCACATGGGTTCAACATGGATCCGTGTGGTGATGATCTGTGATTCAAAGCCCATACATTGCTTCGGGTTTTTATGGAACCTTCACATGAATTCCATAGGAAATAAAATTATATCGTGTTCCAAGACGTCAAATTTCATAGACACAATACCCAAAAAAATGAAATGTAACAATTTGCAATATTTTTTGTATTTCTAATTCTAATTCATTTTCTACCAAAAAATCAGGTTACCACAGATATTTGCTTTATGGTGTTCTCCGGGTCAGAAGATCATAGCCTTACAGTTTTGCAATATCTGACATCTCACATGCAAATGACTCCATTGCGATTCTACATTTTGCTTATTTACCGGGGGGAGAAAATGAGCTGCGTTACGCCAGGATATACAAAATGAAAGGCTTTTTACCCCTCTCTTGTTTCTTTTCCAGCTAATGTAAGCTATTTTAAAAATATGCAAGGTAATAAAATATATTAATATCCAGAAAAAAAAATGGGTATTTAAAAGGGAAATGAAAAGAGAAAGCATTAGTTTAACAGTTACAAAGGCGAAATCGTCTTGAAAGAACCCTGTATAGAAATAATTAGAACATTCTGTAGCAATTTCAATGGAAGCATTTGTTTTGGAAAAGACACAATTGTAAAGGTGAAATATATTCGTCTTTTTAATATCAAGGTTTAACAAAATAAAACCTTGTGGCATTATAATTCATTTTCCACCAAGCTGAATTAGCATGCATATGATATCTGTCGTACTAATTATATGTATCTATTTTCATAGGTGCAGTCAGATACAGCCAGGCACGCTGGCACCTATTATAGGATCAAGAACATCTACGCAGCTGTGTTTTGATCAGTGCAAAGTTTTTCTGGCAACGAAGAACAGAAATCACCTTTAGGACCTGACAAGAAGCAAGCAAGTAATATTCAAGGGTTCTTTCTGTAGGAGAACAAAGACGGTAACTCTTTCGCTACTGGAAGCTCCTGCCAATGTACTCTATCGGGAAACCTAAATATCTAATTGTTCATTGTGCCTGAAAAAGGTGGGGAAAAAATACGACTGAGCGCAGAATATTGTACATGATGGATGTTTTTTTTGTAAGGGGTGTTATGATAATACACAGTGGGCTCATATTCTTGACAAAGTTGTGTCTTCCATGGAGTAGAAAAGAGGAAACCATAGACATTTCCCACCTAAAGAAGATTGCACAAAGAGTCAACGGATCTTGATCCACGAAATATGTGATAACCCATGCCGTGAATGTTTGTCATTGGAATATACTGTACATTTATGTGAACGTTTACAAATTGCCACCTCTTGAGAAGCTCTTTACAATATTTTTCCAGCCTTTCTAAAAGGGAAGGTTTGCAAAATTAGTTATGATATTTTTGGTTAGGGCTCATTTCCATTTATAATAAGACTGTCCACTGTTTTGTCCCATTTTGGAGGGAAACTGGTGCCAAAATGGATTAAATAGATTTCAGGATTGTTTCGATTCAATCGTTTGATTGAATTGGCCTTAGGTCACCTTTCTGGAAGGACTTCCCAAATTTTTTACAAAAATTCCTTTAGACTTCCTTCCATAAAGATGTATGCTAAGTTTCTCTTAGTTGGAAGAAGGGGTAAAGCCTGAGCAAGAATCCCTATGCCGTGACATCACATGTGCCATGACTTTATAACAAACACTCTAGGCTGGGACCTAGAGCCTCAAATACACTCAAGACTCCCTTGTGTATGGACAATATGGATGTCCCGGGCTTAGTCGAGGCCAAAACTCCTAGGGTAGCAAGAAAATGCCCAGGGTTTAAGCACGTGGCAGTGGTAAGAAGAAATGTTTCTCCATGCAGAGAGTGACATGTCAAGCATGCCGACACCTCTCACCCAACCAAATCATATCTCACTCTTTGCACTGATGAGGGGCAGTTCCCCGAAACACAGTATCTGCAAATTGAGATTTTGGTTTTGGCTTTTATACTGTCATGTGACAAGCCTCATTAGAGAGTCAACTTTTAGGATTGCTACTTCCTATAGGCGGCACTAGAGTTCCAGTCCTCTTTTTCTCTGAAGAGACAATTTCCACAGTGGTAAGAAGAGGCTCAGAGGACCCAATGAGGAGCAGTGAGCGGTGGAGTTGAGCAGTGAGGGCAGTGTTAGTTGATTTTTTATTCCTTTTCTACATTTTATGTTTAACCCCTTAACGACCGCCGATACGCCTTTTAACGGCGGTAATTAAGGGTACTAAAACCACAGCGCCGTTAATTCATGGCGCTGTGATTTAAGTGAATAGCGCCCCCCAGTGTCGGATTTTCTCCGGGGTCTCGGCTGCCAGGGGTAGCCGAGACCCCAGAGAACATGAATCGGTCAGTTTTTACCGACCCCCGCTTTTGCGATCGCCGTTATTAACCCTATAACGGCGACCGCAAAAAAAAAAAAAGCCGAGATTTTACATTTAATTTCTCTCTCCTCTGATGTGATCGCACATCAGAGGAGAGAGAAATAGGGTCCCCGATCCCCCCCGGTACCTCTCCGTGGCCCTCCGTGCCCTCCCGGTGGTCCCACGTCCCGCCGGCATCCTCCGATGGGCGCCGCCATCTTGAAAATGGCGGGTGCATGCGCAGTGCGCCCTCCGGGAATCTGCCGGCTCCGGCTGGCAAATTCCATTCATTATTTTGATCACTATGATAAACGATCATAGTGATCAAAATAAAAAAAATAGTACATAACCCCCCGTTTATCACTCCCTTATATAGGCCAATATAATGAAATAAAGAAAATATTTTTTTTTTCAGTTTTCCATGAGGGTTAGGGTTAGGGTTAGGGTAGGGTTAGGGCTAGGGTTAGGGTTAGGGTAGGGTTAGGGCTAGGGTTAGGGTTAGGGTAGGGTTAGGGATAGGGTTAGGGTTGGGCTAGGGTTAGGGTTAGGGTTGGGCTAGGGTTAGGGTTGGGCTAGGGTTAGGGTTGGGCTAGGGTTAGGGCTAGGGTTAGGCTAGGGTTAGGGTTGTGCTAGGGCTAGGGTTAGGGCTCGGGTCACGACTAGGGTTAGAATTAGGGTTACGGCGAACTAGAATTAGGGTTAGAATTAGGATTAGGGATTAGGGTTGGGATTAGGGTTAGGGTTGGGATTAGGGTTAGGGGTGTTTTGGGGTTAGGGTTGGAGCAAGAATTGAGGGGTTTCCACTATTTGCCAACTTTGGGGGTCTAAAAATTGGGGTCTAAAAAATCACTTTTGTGGAAATAAAAAAAGACTTTTTATTTTCACGGCTCTGCGTTTATAAACTTTTGTGAAGCGCTTTGGGGTTCAAAGTGTTCACCACACATCTAGATAAGTTCATTAGGGGGTCTAATTTCCAAAATGGGGTCACTTGTGGGGGGTTTCCACTGTTTAGGCCCATCAGGGGCTCTGCAAGTGCAACATGATGCCCGCAGACCATTCCATCAAAGTCTGCATTCCAAAATGGCACTCCTTCCCTTCCGAGCTCTCCCATGCGCCCAAACAGTGGTTCCCCCCCACATATGGGGTATCGGCGTACTCAGGACAAATCGCATAACAACTGTGCGGGTATGATTTCTCCTGTTACCCTTGTAAAAATAAAAATTTGGGGGCGAAAAGATCATTTTTGTGGAAAAAAAATGGATTTTTTATTTTCACGGCTCTACGTTATAAACTTCTGTGAAGCACTTGAAGGTTCAAAGTGCTCACCACACATCTAGATAAGTTCCTTAATGGGTCTAGTTTCCAAAATGGGGTCACTTGTTGGAGGTTTCCACTGTTTAGGCACATTAAGGGCTCTCCGAACGCAACATGGCATCCGATCTCAATTCCAGCCAATTCTGCGTTGAAAAAGTCAAACGGCGCTCCATCCCTTGCGAGCTCTGCCGTGTGCTGAAATAGTGGTTTACCCCCACATATAGGGTATCGGCGTATTCAGGAGAAATTGTGCAACAAATTTTGTGGTTGATTTTCTCTTTTAACGCTTGTGAAAATAAAAAAAATTGGTTCTGAAGTAAATTTTTTGCAAAAAAAAGTTAAATATTAATTTTTTCCTTCCACATTGCTTTAGTTCCTGTGAAGCACTTAAAGGGTTAATAAACTTCTTGAATGTGGTTTTGAGCACCTTGAGGGGTCTAGTGTTTAGAATGGTGCCACTTTTGGGTATTTTCTGTCATGTACACCCCTCAAAATGACTTTAAATATGATGTGGTCCCTAAAAAAAATGGTTTTGTAAATTTTGTTGTAAAAATGAGAAATCTCTGGTCAACTTTTAACCCTTATAACTTCCTAACAAAAAAAAATTTTGCTTCCAAAATTGTGCTGATGTAAAGTAGACATGTGGGAAATGTTATTTATTAAGAAATTTGTGTGACACATCTCTCTGATTTGAGGGCATAAAAATTTAAAGTTTTAAAATTGCAAAATTTTCAAAATTTTCGCCATATTTCCATTTTTTTCATAAATAAACACAAGACTTATCGAAGAAATTTTACCACTAGTATGAAGTACAATATGTCACGAAACAACAGTCTTAGAATCAGCGGGATCCATTAAAGCGTTCCAGAGTTATAACCTCATAAAGGGACAGTGGTCAGAATTGTAAAAATTGGCCTGATCATTAAGCTGCAAACTGGCTCTGTCGCTAAGGGGTTAATATGTCCGGGGATCTCTCCAAACCCCAGAGCATAATAAGGGATGTTTAATTTGTAAATCCAAAGAAAAAAAGAGAACTGACGGGTGGCTGTGTTTTCTGCTTACATGGATCGGTCAGGTCAGAGGACTTAAGGGCCTGTCATACTAAGCGATATCTCTATCAATATCGCTATAACTTGTGACGTTATAGCGATATTGCTAGCGACATCGCTGTGTCTGATACTTACCTACGACCGGCTCCCCCGCTGGTTATCGCTGATCGCGCGAGAACGTCCTGGACCGTTTCTCGTCATCAGCTTCCTGCGGCGCTTCCTGTGGAGAGACGAGCGACGAGCGTGGAGCCGGGTGGGAGGACGCAGGATCGCCTAGTGTGACACGTAAGTAGCGACCCCCGTCCCCAGCAATGTTGCTGGTGAGATCTGCCTGTGTGGCAACTCACTAGCGACCACTTAGCGATGCACCAGCGATCCTGACTGCGTCATATCGCTGGTCGGGATCGCTGGTGCATCGCTAAGTGTGACAGTACCTTTACTGGTGAGCAACATATTCCCTACTGACTTTTATTATATTTAATTTGTGGAAAATAAATTTGCTGTGAACCAAATTTCCCAGTAAAATTCGAGTTATTTGGTAAACTTGAATGCAGTCAGATACCCTCAACTCCAGATAAATTTGCTCATATCTAAAGATAACCAGAGTAAAATCTGATATATACCATGTCTTTGTCAAACTTGAGACTGGAAAGCTATTGTGAAATATAGAGTAACTGCAATTTTAATTTTTATCTTATAAAGCAATAATACACATAAAAATAAGGAACTTTGTAACATATCTTATCCAAGATATCTGCTCCGTTCTCAGTCAGCACTGATCACTCAGTTTCAAAATTCTCAATTCAGAGGTAAAATCTGTATTGAGTGAAAACAATTTTTCATATTACTGATATAGGAGATGACAGCTACTACTGTTATGGTAAAAACAAGATAACTGACAAGGTGTACCCAATCAGGATGGTACCTAAGTCTTAAACGGAATCTGTCACCCATATTTAGTGATATCATGTAAAGATATCACCCAATTGCGCGTCTCATAAAGATTCTATTAGGGCTTTTTACTCCCCCAACCCCGCACCTTTGAGGCATAAATACCTTTTTTATCTTGCTGGGGATGTATGCTGTATGCAAATCGCCGCGGTTTGGTCCGATGGGTGTGGCTTAGTTGCCTTCTTCCCGCACCTCGGCTTGCTGCACGTAATCTTCATCTGTGAATATCACAGATAACGTTGGTTTCCGCGCTTGCGCATTCTAAAGCCTCCGGCGCCTGCGTAGTATGCTTTGCCCAACTGTGGGCGAAGCATATAATCACTACTGCCCATGCGCCGGTATTTTCCAGCGCGGTCTATGCCCCGGAAGTGTGTCCTGCATGTGAAGACTTCCGGGGCATAGACCATGCTGGAAAATACCGGCGCATGCGCAGTAGCGATTATATGCTTCACCCACAGTTGAAGATTACATGCAGCAAGCCGAGGAGGGGGGGAAGAAGGCGACTAAGCCACGCCCATCGGACCGGACCGCAGCAATTTGCATACATCCCCAACAAGATAAAAAAGGTATTTATGCCTCAAAGGTGCGGGGTCAGGGGAGTCAAAAGCCCTACTAGAATCCTTACGGGACGCACAATTGGGTGATATCTTTACATGATATCACTAAATATGGGTGACAGATTCCCTTTAAGGCCCCATCACATACAGCGAGATCGCTAGTGAGATCGCTGATTTTGTGACGCAACAGCGATCTCGCCAGCGACCCCGCTGTGTGTAGCACGCACCAGCGACCGCCCCCCCGCTGGGTATCGCTGATCGTGCAGGAATGTCCTGGGCTGTTTTTTAATTGTTAGTCTCCTGCTGGCCAGCACGCATTGCTGCGTGTGGCAGCGGGAGACCAACGATCAGCGAGCTCCCAGCTCTGTAAGAAGGCGCTGGGAGCTGGTATCCAAGGTAAATATCGGGTAACTAAGCTCGCGCATCGCTTAGTTATCCGCTGTGTACCTTGGATACCTGCGTGCTTGCGCTGGGAGCTGGTATCCAAGGTACACAGCAGGTAACTAAGCGACGCATGCACTTAGTTACCTGATATTTACCTTGGATACCAGCGTCCTCGCTGGTCCTGATCGTTGGTGAGTCTGCCTGTTTGGCAGCTCACCAGTGATCATGTAGCGAGGCACCAGCGATCCTGACAAGGTCGTATCGTTGTTGGGATCACTGGTGCATCGTTTAGTGTGATGACACTCTTACAGATTACCTCGGTATGTGCCAGCAGATGTAAAAATAGACAGGGGGCAAGCAGGACTGGGTCCGACTGTTCAGGCAGCTGACCGTGGAAAGCTATATAAAAAAAGAACATAGCAAAACTGGGGAGCTACACCCTGCTTGTAAAAAAAAAATAAAACAAAAAAACTTGAGATGTTGGTATAAGGGCAATGCATAGTTGTGAATTCACACTGTGGCCATTTGAAAGACAGAACACAAAATAAAAACAAGATGAGCAAATACCCTGTAATAAGTAAATACATAAATCAATAGTAACAGTACATGTAAATAACAAGGGGTACTTAGCACTTTTTTGATCAAAAAAGTGAAAAAGCCATCCCACCTCAACAGGTGTACCCAATCGGGGTGGTGCCTAGCTCTTATAGTTCATTTCACTATGTGTTAGCATGTAAGAGGGTGACCGGAAGGTCATGTGCTTCTCCCTTGATTAGAAAAATGGTTAAAAACTGTGTATATTAAAAAGAACCTTATAGGCACCAAGGTACATGGATAATGAATTGCCAGGGTGTGGGAGAACAGCCCCTCCTCTATGACTACCACCCTGCTCACCTTACAACTTGGTGTAAAAATAGATAAGGGTAAAGCAAGGCCGAGTTCCAACTGTTCTATTGTTACATCTGCTGATACATAGGGAGGTGAACTACAACAGTTAACTGCCATCTCGATTGGGGTCACCTTGTCGTGGTAGGATGATTTTTATGCTTTTTTAATCAGCATAGCAATGTAAAAGTCTGTATTCACCGAATAAAGATTTTATCCACGAATTGAGAGTTATGAAATTGTATGATCAGTCCAGGAAGAGAAAGAATCAGATTTCTCTGATATATTCCAAAGTTTCTTATTATCACTCGTACTATTGATTTATGAAATAAAAATTAAAATGCTTTTTAAACTTGAGCTACTGGAGTTCCCACAATACCATCTTGGAAGTAAGGTGCATGTTCCCATAATTAGGTGGGATCATTGGACATAAAAATGAAATAAAAAAATGAAAGAGCAAGCTGTTTCTAGAGAGGAATATCTCTTCTGAGACGAGTGCCTATTCTTGACTATTACTTTATTAAGTGTTAATGAGGCCACTAATCATACTGTACAAACTGGTGGCATCTCTGATGGACTTTCAAAAGGTGACATAGGAGATAAGGTTCAGCATGCAGATTGACATATCCATGTTTATCAGTGAGCAGATGATGGACCTGAGTGAGTCTCTGAGTGACACAGTATGCTCCACCTGCCATCTTATGTCAATGATGACTCAAGTCAAAACAGAGGAGAACATGACATTATCTGGATGACATTGCAATGGATCCATTTAAAGTCTATCTTCCATATGACAAGAATATTCAGGCGTGTAACATAAAGCAGAAAATAATCTCGAGGAGTGATTTATATCGGGGATGTGCTAGAAGAACACATGATTTACACTCGTTGCAACTGTTGAATATCAGTAATATTTATTCACGTACACACGCTTGTCCCCTCTCTGTAGTAATTGTGGGAGATATATTGCTGAATAGTTCCTGATGTGGCACACTCGTTCCATCCATTTCAGCCATCCTTTCTGTAGCTCCAGGGAGACTCAGAAAAGCATTAGATCAATACGATGTCTTGAACAGTCGCCTGCAGCAGAATCATTTCTCAAGATGGACAATGATGCTAAAGAGCTGCATTGACTCCTTCTCTCCCAGAAAAGGTGAAGTGTGAAAAGAATCCAACAATCTAAGCAGATCTACACATAATTTTTTGACCAGGAAACAATAGCAAAAAAAAAAATCAAATTTAACATAAATAAAACGAAATAAAAATACCAGCAATTTTTATCTCTCATTGACTACATAGCGCAATATACTCTGCATCATTGGAAGCTTTGGGATTATTCCCATCAGTCTCTGTCCCCCGTGGGTCTCGCAATCTAATTTTGCTATTTTAGTCACACATATATTCTTGAAACGATTTAATAGGAAGCTGATAGAGGCTCCAGTACGTTTTCTTTACAGTCTAGAAGGAAACCGGAGCAAGTACAAGACGACAATTTCATCTCCATGTTGATGTTCTCCTGGATGGATTCAAACTATGTTGATGTTCTCCTGGATGGATTCAAACTCAGAAGTCAACTGGATTTATGAAATTAGTGGGTCTTGCTATGGACTCAATGTGTTGGATAATCTTGGATGACTTCTTAAAATTATACAACCGGTAGGCACAATAATGTGCCAACAGTTACGGCAAATGAGCTGTCAAAGTGTAGTCCAAGGTTCAAAAAAAATTCCCTAGAAAATAGAAGTTTCAATTGATTCTAGAGAAAACATTTGACCCATTATGGATGGGATTTTCATTTTTTTCACCCCTTTTACCAAGAGCTATAACTTTTTTCTTTTTTCTTAAAAATGTCTGTAAGGGCTCATACTCACATGCGAGAAACTCGGACAAGTCTCACACGTCAATACCCGGCACTGCCGCCGACACTCGGATCGGAGCGTTCAGCTGCATAGAAAGACATGCAGCTGAATGTTCCAATCCGAGTGCCAGCGGCAGTGCCGGGTTGACGTGCGAGACTCGTCCGAGTTTCTCGCATGTGAGTATGAGCTCTAAGAGGGTGAGTTGTAGTTTGGAATGGCACCACTCATTTTACCAAAATTTCAAGTGTGATGAAATGGTGAACAAAAAGGCAATTCCACATTTTTGGGGGGGATTTTGCTTTGACTGAACACATTTTGTGCAAAAAAAAAAGTGGCGGACACTTAATAGATCAGTCCGATTGAGTTGATACCAAACATGCATGGATTTCCTTCTTGCTAAGTGATGAAAAAAAAAATGTGAGAATATTGTGGAAAAAATGCTTCCATTGTTTCAGCATTTTTCAGGACCCATAACATTTTTATTCTTTTTTTTTTATGGGACTGAGTTAGAGCTTGTTTTTTTTTTTTTTTTTGCTCAGAGAGCTGATTTTTTTATATGGCAATTTTGTGTATACAGTATATTATGCTCTGATTTCTTCTTATTTTTTTGGGGGGTAGGTAAGGTGACCAAAAAATATCACAATTTTGGTGTTTTGATTTCTTTTTCTTTACAATATTTTATGATTGGGTTCATTCATATTATATTTTAATTGATGAGACCTTTTCGAAACGTGGCAATATCAAGTGTTTTTTTGTTTTTTGTTTTGTTTTTTTCTTTCTTTAATTTGATCATTTGAATGGGGGGAAAAAAGGAGTAATTTGAATATATATAATTTTTTTTTTAACTTTTCTTTATATTTTTAGTCCTCTTAGTGTACAAGCATTATATAGCACAAATCTTGACCTCTTATGGAGCTTAGCATAAGCTGAGCTTCTAAGGATGACTGAGATGTCAGTGACAAAGATCTTCAGTAGATCCCTTGCTGTCAACCCATTGGTCCTGCTTGATCAAGTCACTGGGGGCTTTTGGGGGCCAGTGCACGCTATCACTTATGCATGTGAATTAGAGATGTCCTAGAAGTATGGACAAAGTGTGCTAGACTTTCGGCAAATAATAAAAAGTCAGCCCCTTTTTTTCTACTTTTGGATCACCGCTTATATCCTTCCAAATTTCATGAGAGTCATGTGCTAAACATAAGTTGAGATGAGTGAATGAATTCAAGAAAGCAAATTCTTATTAAGTATTGTTAGGAGTTCGCTGAACTCTGCCACTTATAACAATTTGTGATTCCCTTTGCTCCAATTGCCTAAAATGGCTTTTGCCGTTTTAAACATTGCAAAAAAAATTGTATCAACCATATGACTGATATGGGCAACCTTTCCCACAATGCTTTACAGCCATCACATCACATAATATATCACCGCTGAAAGAAAGGAATATCTGAGCCTGTTTAAAAGCAGAAGCAGGGAATGCAGCAGCCATTTGTGGTGAATCTGGATAGTGAGAAAACATCACACCTTATAGCTTAGCAATAGTGATAAGGAAAAGAAGCCATAAAAGCTGAAGAAACTGCTCTGATAGTGTGTGACAGAGAAACAATAAAGAACAGTTACCATCTGTTTACCCACAGATAGACAGTATATACTTAGCTCACTTTGACATTACTAAGGCTGTGATTTCATTAAAAAGTGTGAGAGGCAAGGCATTCAATCCAGGAGACCATAGAGTGTCATGCATGTCTTTTCAGGGCAATTGGAGGCTTTGGAGTTCTTTAAATTGCCACACAACAATTCATCACGATTTCCTGTGAAGATTTGGTGAAGCTGGCAATTTTTGAATTTCAAAAGGTTACCTCATCTCTAACAGCTCTGATTTTTTCGTATGAGGGCTACCTAGCACTCGTACCTGTGAGAGTCTATGGGGCCGTTCACATGTCGGTGATTTTTTCGTGGACTGAGAAATCCATGGAAAATGACGGGGACATATCTGATATTGATTTGGGGATCAAAATCGCCAATTCTAGTCAACGGGTCCATGAAAATATCAGATCACTCTCAGATGACCAGGTACGGATTGGCGCTGAAATTCAGCCCTGGCATTTAAAATCACACAGGCCCATGCTGTCCCCGAGCACCAGATGCGATATATTACTAATATTACCCTGGATGGAGGAAAGGAAGATTTACTACAAGTCCAACAATTCTAATGATACCCGTGGCCTGCTGGGGTAAGCGCTCTGTCACAACTCTTAACAGTATGGGTGTTTTGAGAACACCGATTCTGTTAACCACATAGCAGGCAAGGTGGCCCATGACCAGATAGGCCCTTCTGGCATTTGCCAGAATTGCCAGATGGCCAGTCCGGCCCTGCAGTTGACTCTGGGGACAATTTTCACAGACTGTCAGAATGGAGAAGGTGGAGAAACATCATTTTTTTATTTCTCCACTTACGAGAAAAACTGACGATAGTCAGATCAAAGTCCGATCAGAATAACCAGCCTGTTTTTTTTACAAGGTGACAAAATTGGACTTGTGAATTAGCCCTAACCATAAGTAAAAAATGTGGGTAAAATCCAGAAGAAAGAGATGAGATGATAATATTTTGATTTATACAAATTGGTGGCAGAAATGTCTTAGATGCGCACTACGATGAACTAGATGTAGTATTTAATGTTAACAATCTGAACTGTGTATTCACAAAATATACAAGTATACATCTGACTTACACCTACACGTAGCCCGGTGTTGGTCGTGCCGCAGATTATTTCTAGCATCACTCAGCCTTCTTGATGTAATGGAAAGATGAACGCACTCCAATTGCCTTCATCCTTCAAATGCAATAACCAAGACTGTTGACACTGCTGATGATGATTTTATTGATCCTGCTAAAATGATTATTAAGTGTTGTGGTCATTCTAAGGCCATGCACATGGTGTGTTAAGGACAGCTGTTCTATACTGCCCGTAGCTTACAGGATAAACTTTTCTTTTTGGAGCCACCTGCTGCCCTCAATTCTTCTCTTTGTACCTCCTTCGGATTTGTTAGATTTAAATGAGCGCCCAACTGGCTGAATACATTATCATGATGATGATGAATCTAAAAACTATATTTTTGAAATCCGAAACAATGGAGTCTGCCACAGTCCATGTGAGGACTAATGTTTTGGATGACCTTACTCTAAGTCAACAGAGCATTAGATGTTATGTGCTTTTGGCACCAACAATTGTAATTCAGACCCATAATCACTCTGTGCTCCTGTATGATGCCTTCACATGTGATGTTGCATATCATGAGCTATTGTACTTTTTTTTTTTTTAATCTGTGAGGGTTAAAAAACTAAATGTGTTAAGGTTTATACTCAGCTCTTCACTAAGGTTTAGCATGGGCTCCAAGCAGATTGTAGGAGCCATGTAACCGAGACACAGACAGAAGAGAGCCCTGTACAAAAATTATATATGGGCCCTTACCAGTCCAAAAATCTCATCATAATGCACAAATTCATCTCAATTTGAGGTAGTAGTGGCCTCCTTTTCTCTTGGGCCCCTGTGAGTCTGTACAAGTTTCACCAATGGTTTGTCTGCCCCTGCAGGGAGCCTCAACCTGTCAATAAGCAGTCTTAAAGGGATTCTGTCAAAGGGTTTTTACAACCACATCTGAGAGCAGAATGTTATAGAGAAAGAGACCCTGATTCCAGCAATGTATCACTTAGTTTACTGGGTGCAGTAGTTGTGATACAATAAGGGTTTTTAGATGTAAGCTCAGAAAGCTGACCCCACCCACATCACAGCTCTGTGTACATTGTATATTGACAGTAAGCTGCTAATAGTACTGGAGGTGTGGTTGGACCAGGATGCACGTGGGCACCTAGTCCACCAATAATAATCTCCTGCTGATAAAACGCTTGTTGTATTGAAACAACAGAACACAGCCTAGTAAGTGACGCGTCACTGAAATCAGTATCTCAGCCCCACCTCATGTTGCCCTCAGATTACATAGCAAAAACCTGCTGACAGATTTCTTTTAAGGAGAACCTTTCATCAGAAAATTAATTACGTTTTAAATCAGGTTTTCGTGTTAAATGTACTTTTAGAATAATAAATTGGCAATGGTTTTTTTTTATATGTGTCAATCTTTACAGTGGCCACCGGGGCTATTTTAGGAAGCGAAATAGGAAGAAATCTTTGAGCTCTCAAGACACACACAGATCATTTATTTGTTTCTCAATTGTAATTGTAATATTAGGCAAAATAAAGGAGATTATACAAGGAATTGCTGGGATGTTTAACATTCTGTTTCATGTCCCTTTAAATGGTTTGCAAAAACTCTGACATCCCCTCCTTCTCAATTACCATATTCCCACATGTAAAAAATAAAGGCCCATACTGACTTCCAGTGCTAGCAATGATCCCGCGATGTCTATGCCGGATCTCCCAAGGCTCGTGTGATGTTATGTGACGTGAGCCCTGCAGCTAATCACTTTCACTTCCTTTGGATGCAACTGACATCCAGAGGAAGTTAAAGAGCATCTGCCGTTCTCTGGATATCAGTTTCAACAGATGGAGGTGTGTTGTGAGTTCATTTTTCCCTTCACTATTGAGGTCTGATGAACTCCCTTCTCTGGTGAAGGAAGGTAGTGAGGCTGATTATCAGACACCTGGGCAGCTAGATGATGACTGGGTGGCTGGAATTGAGGACTGGATATAAGGCTGCCAACGCCCTTCTTCCTGGCTGGTGATTTTCCTGCTGGATTCTTGGAGACCAGTCTGATTCCTGCATCTCAAAGCTGTTTTCCTGCTCTGCTTTGTACTCTTCAGTTTGTTTTTGTTTTGCCTTGTTTTTTGGGAGTTGTGCCATCCCCGGCCGGGGGTGAGCTGAATTCCATTTTTGTCTCTGATCTGTTGATCTTTTGCTCTGTCTTCAGAATATACCTGAGTACTGATATAGTCTTTTGAAGCCTAGCGACTTCAGGGCCTGTTTTTCCTATCAGTCGGTTGGCTCATTTTTATAGGGTTTTTGCGGATGGCAGACAGCAGCTTTCCTATCCTGTCCTATGTAGTTAGCTTGGGCCCCATCATTTGCTCAACCTATCTTTCTATCTGTGTTAGTGTTTTCATCTTGCTTCACCGTCATTATATGTTGGGGGCTGCCTATTGCTTTGGGGTCTGCTCTGGGGCAGTTTAGTCTTTCCCCTTTCTGTCTTTAGGCTATATAGTTCTCCGGCTGTGATCGAGGGGTCTAGGGCACCGTAGGAACCCCCCACGGCTACTGCTAGTTGTTGTGGATAGGTTCAGGGGTCTGCAATCCGATAGCTGCCAACCTCTCTGGTTTTTCTGGACTTAGCTGGTATTTTGTTTTTTCCTCCTTCGGTGACTCATCATAACAGAATCACCAGCCTTACCACAGATCCTAGGGTACTCAATAGCAGGAGAGAATTGTAAAAAAAAAAAAAAAAAAAAAGTGTCAAAATTTTTTTTTTTTGTGTGTGCATATTTTTTCCTCTATATCTCTGAGGCCGTAGGGGGAATTTTTCTCTCAATGGAGATGAAGCAATTGTCTGATCGTGTGGAGCAGCTCGCTGCTGAAGTGCGGGGAATTTCCGCCTATCTTGCTCATTCACATGCTGCTGAACCAAAGATTCCCACTCCGGATGTGTTTTTTGGGGATTGGTCTAAATTCTTGAATTTCAAAAATAATTGTAAATTATTTTTTGCCTTGAAGCTTAACTCGTCGGGGAACTCCACGCAGCAGGTTAAAATTGTCATCTCTTTGCTGCACGGCGATCCCCAGGATTGGGCGTTTTCTTTGAAACCTGATGATCCTATTCTAAATAATGTGAACGCATTTTTTCAGGCCTTGGGGTTGTTGTATGATGAACCTAATGCTATTGATCAGGCTGAAAAGACCCTGTTGGCATTAAGCCAGGGTCGGGATTCGGCAGAGTTGTACTGTCAAAAATTCCAAAAGTGGGCGGTCCTTACTACCTGGAATGATAATGCCTTGGCAGCTCTCTTTCGGAAGGGTTTGTCAGAAACTGTAAAAGATACTATGGTGGGATTTCCTGTTCCCTCTGGTCTTGACGATTCTATGTCATTGGCCATTCAGGTGGATCGGCGTTTACGTGAACGCAAAACTACACGAGAGATGTTGCCACCTGTTGAACAGATGTCTGAACCTATGCAATGTGATAGAGTTTTGTCTAGGGCGCAACGTCAGGAGTTCAGAAGGCGTAATAAGCTGTGTTTTTTTGTGGAGATGCCTCGCATATTATTTCTGTCTGCCCTAAACGAGAGAAACGTTGTGCACACATGTTTTCTGTGGGTGTTGTTCAACCTAAGTTTCTTCTGGCAATTACTCTGATCTGCTCCCTGTCCACATTTTCTGCCAAGGCTTTTGTGGATTCAGGAGCAGCTCTTAACCTGATGGACTTGGATTTTGCTAAACGTTGTGTATTTCCTATGACACCTCTGCGGACGCCTATCCCTTTGATGGGTATTGATGCTACTCCTTTGGCAAAGAATAAACCTCAGTTTTGGACCCAGGTGGTAATGCGGGTCGCCCCAGACCATCAAGAAAATTGCAGATTTTTGGTGTTGCAAAATTTGCATGATACCATTGTTCTGGGGTTTCCCTGGTTGCAAATCCATAATCCAGTTCTGGATTGGAAATCTTTGTCTGTGGTGAGTTGGGGTTGTCGGTGTGCCCTTAGTGATGCTCCTGTTTTCTCCACCTCTCCCCAGTCGCATGATGTTCCTGACTATTTGGCTGACTTTTATGATGTATTTAGTGAGAATGAGTCTGCGTCTTTGCCTCCTCATAGGAGTTATGACTGTGCAATTGAGCTGAACCCGGGGTGTAAATTCCCGAAGGATCGGCTTTTCAATTTATCTGTACCCAAGCACGAGGCTATGCGATCCTATATTAGGGAGGCATTGGAGAAGGGTCATATTAGACCATCCTCTTCACCCTTAGGTGCTGGGTTTTTTTTTGTGGCTAAAAAGGATGGTTCATTAAGGCCTTGTATTGACTATCGTGCCCTCAACAAAATTACTGTTAAATATCAGTATCCGTTACCCCTGATTTCTGATCTATTCTCCAGAGTTAAAGGTGCTTGCTGGTTTGCCAAGCTTGACCTCAGGGGGGCGTATAATCTTATTCGCATTAAGCATGGGTATGAATGGAAGATGGCGTTTAATACTCCGGAGGGACATTTTGAGTACCTGGTGATGCCTTTTGGGCTCACTAATGCCCCTTCTGTCTTCCAGTGTTTCATGAACGATATATTCTGAGACTTTGTGGATAAATTTTTGATTATCTATCTGGATGATATTTTGATCTTCTCCAAGAATTGGGACACTCATGTGGAACATGTTCGGACTGTGTTCCGGATTTTGAGGGAGAATTCCCTGTATGTCAAGGGATCGAAATGCCTTTTTGGGGTACAGAGGACTTCATTTTTGGGATTTATTTTGTCTCCGTCAACTATTGAAATGGACCCGGCCAAGGTACAGGCCATTTATGATTGGGTTCAGCCCACTTCTTTGAAGGCCCTCCAGAAGTTTTTGGGTTTTGCTAATTTTTATCGGAATTGGTCTCCGGAGGCTGTTTCTTCCTTTCAGGAGCTGAAGCGAAGATTCACTTCTGCTCCGGTTTTGCGGCAACTTGATGTCTCACTCCCGTTTCAGGTGGAGGTGGACGCTTCTGAGATTGGTGCAGGAGCGGTGTTGTCCCAAAAAGATCCTGTGACATCTAAAATGAATCCTTTTGCTTTCTTTTCCCGAAAGTTCTCTCCATCTGAACGTAACTATGATGTGGGGAATCGGGAACTGTTTGCCATGAAATGGGCATTTGAGGAGTGGAGACATTGGTTGGAGGGAGCCAAACACCAAGTCGTGGTCCTTACTAACCACAAGAATTTGATTTACCTGGAGTCGGCCAAGCGCTTGAATCCTAGACAGGCTAGGTGGGCCTTGTTTTTCACACGTTTTGATTTTGTGGTCTCTTTTCTTCCGGGCACTAAGAATGTCAAGGCAGACGCCCTCTCTAGGAGTTTCCTTGCTGATTCTCCTGTTGTGACTAAGCCTGCTACCATCTTAGGCGAGGGGGTAGTTCTTTCTGCCATCTCGCCCGATTTGAGACGTGCTCTGGAAGAGTTTCAGGAGGACAAACCTGAGCGTTGTCCCAGTGGAAAGTTGTACGCTCCTGACCAGTGGAGGAAGAGAGTGATGTCTGAAGTTCATTGCTCTGCATTGGCTGGTCATCCAGGTATTTTTGGTACTAGAGATCTGGTGAGTCGGTCTTTTTGGTGGCCCGCCTTGTCTCATGATGTCAGGAATTTTGTGCAGTCCTGTGGGACTTGCTCTCGATCTAAACCTTGTTCTCGCTCTAGTGGCTTGTTGATGCCTTTGCCGGTGCCCAGGAGGCCATGGACCCATATTTCAATGGATTTTATCTCTGATATGCCTGTCTCTCAGAGAATGACTGTTATTTGGGTGATTTGTGATAGATTCTCTAAGAAGGTCCATCTTGTACCACTCCCTAAGTTGCCATCTTCCTCTGAGTTGGTGCCCTTGTTTTTGCAACAGGTGGTTCGCTTGCACGGGATTCCTGAGAACATTGTATCTGACAGAGGAGTTCAGTTTGTGTCTATATTTTGGAGGACTTTCTGTTCCAAGCTGGGAATTCAGTTGTCCTTCTCCTCTGCGTTTCACCCTCAGACCAATTGGCAGACGGAGAGAACAAACCAGATTTTGGAGTCGTATTTGAGATGTTTTATTTCTGCCGATCAGGATGATTGGGTTTCATTTTTGCCCTTGGCCGAATTTGCTTTAAATAATAGAACTAGTTCTGCCACTTTGATGTCACCTTTTTTTTGTAACTTTGGTTTTCACCCTCGATTTTCTTCAGGGCAGGTGGAGCCTTCTGCCTGCCCAGGTGTTGACACTGTGGTGGAGAGAATGCACCAGATCTGGGACCAAGTAGTGGATAAGTTGTCTCTCTCCCAGGAAAAGGCCCAGCAGTTTTCCAACTGGCGTAGGACCGTTGGTCCCCAGTTTAAGGTGGGTGATCTAGTTTGGTTGTCATCAAAAAATATCGCTATGAAGGTGGCTTCTCCTAAGTTTAAGCCTAGATTTATTGGACCTTACAAGATTTTGGAGATTATTAATCCGGTCTCTTTTCGGTTGGCTCTTCCTGTCACATTTAAAATTCATAATGTGTTTCATAAGTCCTTGTTGAAGAGGTTTGTTGAACCAGTAGTTCCTGTGGTGGCACCTCCTGACCCTATATTGGTTGAAGGTAACATGGAATATGAGGTAGAGAAGATACTGGATTCCCGTCTGGCTAGATGGAGACTCCAGTATTTGGTTAAGTGGAAGGGTTATGGTCAGGAGGATAGTTCCTGGGTCTCTGCCTCTGATATTCATGCCGAAAGATTGGTGCATGCCTTTCATCGGGCTCACCCGGATTGCCCTGGTGGCATGGATGAGGGTTCGGTGACCCCTCCTCAAGGGGGAGGTAGTGTTGTGAGCTCATTTTTCCCTTTACTATTGAGGTCTGATGAACTCCCTCCTCTGGTGAAGGAAAGTAGTGAGGCTGATTATCAGACACCTGGGCAGCTAGATGAGGACTGGGTGGCTGGAATTGAGGACTGGATATAAGGCTGCCAACGCCCTTCTTCCTGGCTGGTGATTTTCCTGCTGGATTCTTGGAGACCAGTCTGATTCCTGCATCTCAAAGCTAAGTTTTCCTGCTCTGCTTTGTACTCTTCAGTTTGTTTTTGTTTTGCCTTGTTTTTTGGGAGTTGTGCCATCCCCGGCCGGGGGTGAGCTGAATTCCATTTTTGTCTCTGATCTGTTGATCTTTTGCTCTGTCTTCAGAATATACCTGAGTACTGATATAGTCTTTTGAAGCCTAGCGACTTCAGGGCCTGTTTTTCCTATCAGTCGGTTGGCTCATTTTTATAGGGTTTTTGCGGATGGCAGACAGCAGCTTTCCTATCCTGTCCTATGTAGTTAGCTTGGGCCCCATCATTTGCTCAACCTATCTTTCTATCTGTGTTAGTGTTTTCATCTTGCTTCACCGTTATTATATGTTGGGGGCTGCCTATTGCTTTGGGGTCTGCTCTGGGGCAGTTTAGTTTTTCCCCTTTCTGTCTTTAGGCTATATAGTTCTCCGGCTGTGATCGAGGGGTCTAGGGCACCGTAGGAACCCCCCACGGCTACTGCTAGTTGTTGTGGATAGATTCAGGGGTCTGCAATCCGTTAGCTGCCAACCTCTCTGGTTTTTCTGGACTTAGCTGGTATTTTGTTTTTTCCTCCTTCGGTGACTCATCATAACAGAGGTGAAAGTGAACCAGCCCTTTAGAGGCTGCTGATGGGCTGCAGGGGCTCATGTGATATAACAATATCACATAATCCCTGGGAGACACGTTGCCAATGTCATTGGAACGGCACCATCACCGGAGGTGAGGACAGGCGGTTATCATTTGACTTTGGTGAAAGTGACGATTGAGATGGAGTTATCTGAGTAGTGGACAGAAACCACTTTAAAGTTAATACAAAGATGCTTATAACCATGGCAATAGCTCAATGGTCCATCAATGATATCCTTCCCTACTCAACCTGCCAATATCAGTGGGATCAACCATTTCATGTGTATGAATCCTGCCAACTCTTCCCTTACAAATTATGTCAGGGAGATAAGGGTCGGACAGTTTGAATTTGAATGTCCAACCTTTTTGTTGCTCAGGACAAAAGTCGCTAACAAAGTTGTCAGGAAGAAATGGGCCAATCAATTTGCGAGACTCTGGTTCATCTGCCAGGTCAGTAGTCTCAGACAACTGGACGTGAGGCTCATGAAAAGCTTACCTTGTGGGATCCCATGCGTAGGTTTCCATTGTGCATCACACCAGTCGTGGACAATGAATGAATAAATGAATGAATGGCCACATTGGCGAACTCAGAAGGTAGGGGATTCACAAGGATCCCATCGAGCCTTTCAAAGACTACTGACCTGGCCAATGGGCCAGATTTCCACAAATTGATCCACCCATCTCTACTGTCTTATAGTGAATTTCTTCTCTCTCCCTTTTGAGATGTGAATTTTTTGCCCAACTGAAGATTTGTATGTATGAGGGAGTCTGAAGGCCTAATACATGCTCAGTCATCAGCCTTGTGTTTGGGGGTCTTAACAAAGCTGTGTTGATATTTATTAAGTCAGTGTCATTATGGCCACAGGGTTTTAATACATAGACAGGGAGTCACACATCCAAGCTCCAGACTTATCAGCAATTTTAAAAGCATCAGACGCTGTGATATTACCATTGATTCGTTAAAAAAAAGACAGACAGAAAACCCATTCACAGCACCATAGTGATAATTATATCTTGTAAATGTCTGTGATGTTTCCTGCAAAAATACTCAAATAGCTGTGGACATCACGTCTGGGAGAATCCTGAGAGTAGGTCGTATCCCGGTGTAAAAAATATCATACACTTGTAACGTAATTAACCTATTCCTGGCTATGCAACAAGCAAAGAGCATGGCAAAGGTGAGATCCTCAAAGTGGTTTAACAGGGACACATAAAATAGAGAATGAATGAATTGTCAGCTCTGAGACTCGAATTAAATCAACTATATACATTAGCGCAGCCTGGGTTTACGGGGGACATTGGACAAGTCCATTCACAATAAACACGATGATGGCTTTCTGTAAATCTGTGCCAGGAGTAGAATAATCTTGACGAGAGTAAAGGATCGCTCACAGTGGAATATTTGTTGCGTGCCAGTTTCATTCAGTCTGGCTGCTCGTACTCAGAACACTTGGCGGTACGGCTCTGATTCCATGAGCTAAATCCATAAACAATCCTGTGTGGTTTACGAATATTCGTCTGTAAACCTCAGCCCGCACCTTGGTGAATGGGTGAGTTTTCATTCCATTTCTATTCATTAGATTGTAGTTATACATTTGGTATATTACGTGTTCTATGGGACAGAGATCATACGTAACATCACATACTAGTATACCAAATATGTACCAATACACTTAAATATTATTTTTTATGTTTTTGTTTTTCATTGAATGCCTAGTAGTGTGTAATTTGTACTTCTTTTTAGGTCTATGTGGACTTTTCATCAGTTTCATGGACATTAATTTTTTATGGCTTGAAACAGTTTATCACTTTCTGAAAAAATTTAGCCATAAGCCCCCGTCACACTAAGCGAGATTGCTAGCGAGGTCGCTGCTGAGTCACAAGTTTTGTGACGCAACAGCGACCTCAGCAGCAATCTCGCTATGTTTGACAGGTAGCGGCGACCAGGCCCCTGCTGTGAGATCGCTGGTCGTGTTGGAATGACCTGGACATTTTTTTGATCGTTGAGGTCCCGCTGGGTAGCATGCATCGGTATGTTTGGCACCTTACCAACGACCTTGTTAGCGACTCAGAAGCGAGACACATAGGCGTGGATTTGCGCTGCCTTTTCCGCGCCCCCTCAGCTCCAAGTGGTGGTCGCTACTGCGTCCTGATTGGCGGCCTTGCCTTAAAAGAAGGCAACATAATAGCGCTTCCGTCCTTTGTTCCTGACCGCGTGCTGGTTTGCAGATCGTAGTAGCGTTCTCCGGCTGCGACTCCACATCGATTTAACTATTTTTCAATGGTTCATCTGACACCTATACTCTGTGTGCACGGTAGGTCGATCTGCAAACCAGCACGCGGACAAGAACAAAGAACGGAAGCGCTACTAAGTTGCCTTCTTTTAAGGCAAGGCCGCCAATCAGGACGCAGTAGCGACCACCAATCGGAGCTGAGGGGAAAAGGCACCCCAAATCCACACCTGTGTGACTACAGCGTCACACAGTACATCCCTCATCGAGGTCTGAATTGTCAGAGTAGCTGCTATGTGACAGGGTCCCAACGACCGCCGACATCGTTACAAAGGTCGCTATGGGTCGCCGTATCGTTGCTGCATTGTTGTGAAGATCTGACAGTTTGGCATCTCACCAGCGACCACATAGCGATGCAGCAATGATCCCTATCAGGTCTTATCGTTGTCGGGATCGCTGTATCGTCGCTGAGTGTGACGGGAGCAATAGGGGCGAAAGAACTTAAAATAATAAACATTCCATATTTGCCTCATAATGTCACCGATGCCCGATGCTCTGTAGACGTTGCAGAAATGACATCTTCGACTTCCCATGTGACCGCGGCTGAGGCACAGCAAACAGAGATCAGCGGGCAACAATGGCATCAACTAGGTATTGAAACACAGGAGAGTGGTGGGCTATCAAGTAACTAGTGAATCATTTATCATTTTATGCTATTTCCCCAATTGACCAATTTTTTTCGAAACTTTGAAAAACTATATAAGCAAAGAATTAGTTATGGTTGATTCACTTTTGTAATTCAAGAAAGTAATGGATGCCTTTCTTGAAAAATGTAATATTACAGGCTAAGAGAACTAGGTTAGGTGATGGGACGTTGATCCAGGGAACTAGTCTGATTGCTGTACATGGAGTCGGGAAGGAATTTTTCCCCAAATATGGAACAATTAGTGCCTGCCCTTTGGGGTTTTGCCTTTTTCTGGATCAACATTTTAGGCTATAGAGGGTAAACCCGATGGACCTTAAACCTTAAAAACAAAAATTAAACACCTGTGTATGGTAAAGAGGCCGATTGGCACATGTTCAATTTGCATTCTTTTGTTTGGACCCACCCAAAAAGACTTATCCCTGGAAAAACTTATGATGCGCACATTAATTTTTTTTGTTTCTTAGGGTGTTCATACACTTTCGATAGCTAACTGTCTGATAAACTTTTTTGGGGGGGCTAAGAGCTATTTTCCAGGATTCCCCCACACACATGAGCGTTCAGCCAAAGTAAGGAAAGTTGGTCATTAACACAGGATAGCTCTCACCTGAACGTTTGTTTGGCTAACAGCTATCTCTACCAACTTTTCCATACAGATGAGTGATCATTGGAGAGTTCATCTGCTTTCCATAGAAAGAGAGGAGAAAGCCGCTTCCAGACTGACCATTGAAATTCCAATGGCCAATTCCTTCTCTCCCCCAACATCATCTTTTTGGGGTAGAGATGGAAGGCTCACATATATCACATGGTAGACCATTGTTTTTGAAAATTGAGACATCTGAAGGTTTAGTCAATTTTTATCTTTTGTGTTGTGAGGCCTTACGCTCCAGCCAGGCATCTTTGACAGTGAAACCAAAAGACTGTTCTCTTCTCCTCACTCGTTGGAGGAGAGTTGGGGTTTCCCCATACACAAGACGTGGTTAAATTGTCCTGCCAAAATCAGCAGTTTAAGCTGACTTTGAACTGATGAGGTTTGTAGATTGTGTCATACATTGGCCTTTCTTCTACAGTGTAAAGGATCTGACAAGTTGTATTATGTATGCAAGCTTAGGACAACTTCACAAACACACAGGCTCGGAGTGGCCCACGGGGGAGCAGACAAATTCCTTGGTGGGACCCTGTGCAAGAGTGGAACTCCAACCTTTAGCAAGGCATAGAATCCGGGATGCACTATATACAAACAGAGGAAGCATGCATCTCATCAATTACTTCATGATCTACTCATGTTATTATCATGCAGATTCATAGGCTGGCTGAGATGACAAAAAGGAGCAGAAGCCAACCACTCATTAACCACCCTCTCCAACTCCCATCTTCTTAACACCTACACAGGAGCCCCTTACTCATCATTCAACTTACAGCTTCTTACAGTTTCTTAAAGGGGTTGTCCACAGCTGATATCGTGAACCTATCCTATATCTGACAACTTCAGCTATTACAATGTCTGTATTGTGGTCTCTCAATGTGGTTATGCTGAGCAAGTTTTCTTTGATCTGAATTTCATGGTACACGTTAAAAAACTCAGTCCTCTATATTGGAAGTAATGGCATTTGTTTATTATGTGGACTGAGCAAATCTTTATAGCATAGTCCCATTATAAAGCAACTAGATGGAGGGCGGTAATGTCACGATGGGGGCAGGCTTTGCAGCATTGAGAATCTCTCACCCCATGTGCTCTTCCACCAATCCACTCTCTCTTTCCCCATGTGCTGACTTCTCCCATCTGTGCTCTCTACTTTGACCTGTCTACCCCATGTGCTATCCCCCTTGTCTGCTGTCTCTCTCCTTCCTGTGCTGTGTTCTCCCCTCATGTGCTGTCCTGTTTGAGCTGTCTCCTCCCTGTGCTCTGTCTCTCTCACTCCTGTGTCTGACCGTGTACAGAACATACCACAGCTCCTGGGCAGGGGAGGAAGCAAAAGACAATACTGACATTACAGCAGGAGATCGCATAGAATACATTTTGTGAGGTAAAATATTGTATAAAAACAGTCAGCGAAATATTTTACCTCACAAAATGAATCCTCAGTGATCCCCTGCTGTAATGTCAGTATTGTGTTTTGCTTCCTCTCCTGCCCAGGAGATGTGGTATGCTCCGTACACTGTCAGACACAGACAATATTTAAAATGAACTTTTGTTTGTGGGGAAACCCCTTTAATGTGACCGCTTTGTCTGCCTGTAGACACGTCGCACATCTGCCGCCAGGATCAGCTGAATCATTCATTGCGCCTACACAGAATTCACGCAGGTGTAGTGCGACAGTGTTGCACTGGTGGTACCGTGCAAGAGACTGCTTGAGTGTGTGAGTGTGAGTCTGAGAGTGTGAGTCTGAGAGTGTGAGTGTGTAATTGTGTGAGTGTGAGTGTGTGAGTGTGAGTGTGAATGAGAGTGTGTTTGTGAGTGTGAGTGTGAATGTGTGAGTGTGAATGTGTGAGTGTGTGAGTATGTGAGTGTTTGTGTGTGAGAGTGTATGGCGTAAAGAGTGAGTGTTTGTGTGTGTGAATGTGGTGCGACGGTGTTCCGCTGGTGGTACCGTGCAATAGGTTGGTAAAAGCAGCAGTTTCCATATTGAGACACCCATCACTTGGGTGTCCCAATATGGCGGTCGGTGAACTTCCTCCGCTTGGAATTCTGGGATACGTGACATCTGGACAGAACAGTAAATGGAAACATTACAAGGCAATTGTATAAACAGATGATGAAATACTTGGGACTGTGCAATATATCGATCCTTAAAAATATGTTCTTTTGGGATGTAAATGCTACATATCACACTATCATGATTGTGGTTGAGATTTTACAAACTTTCATGTCCGTGATACAGAGAAGCTCTGCAGGGCAAATTTACCGGCGCCAGAGATACAGAATCTGCGACATTTATTCATGTTAATTTATGCTGTAAGTGTGCAATGAAAAGGGTTAAATCCAATTAATTGTGGCTCACCAGTGACCACCAGCTTGTGAGGACCCGGATTAACCAAAGTCCATATCGTAGCTTCGTGGACCCATGTGAGGCTAAGTCCGCCCGGCCCCATTTTCAGTCCAAGTGAAAAAAAACCTGACAGTTGTTATTTATTAAGGCTGTTCAGTTGTTTTATTTTCACGGGTCGAAACTCGAAAGACTATTTGGAAAAAAAATCTCAGAGTGCACTATTCTCTTCAGTATTTTGGTTGAAACGCATCTATTCAATTCTAGTGGTGCGCAAAAAAAAAGGATCAACTGTGAAGCAGCCGATTTTTATGGAAAGATTTCAATTGACTGACAGACTGGAGAAGATGGAGAATTTTTTTCCATCTTCTACTCATACGAGAAAATCGGATCACACTCTGATCACACTCTGATTAGCACGATCAGCCCGATTCTCTCAGGTGAGAGAAAAACTGTTGTGTGACCCTAGCCTTAAGAAAATAGCTTAAGGATGAGGCGGGGAGGGGTAATATATAGGGCCTAACTGATGGCCAATCTGAAATTTTTGATTTTATGTTCGAGGCTCCAGTGGTAATCCTAAAACTCGTCTGATTAATTACCAGTGTCACTGCTAACATTGTACTCGTAGAACGGAGTAATGTTGTACTGTAACTAATAACAACCAATCACACAAGGCTGTTCTCTTTGTTCCGGTGCCTGAGGCCACAACTGAACTGACAATCCTCTTACCTCTTGCACAAACTGCCATAAAAAATCCTAGAGTAATAGTTTGCACTAGATAAGACGAATCTGCTCACACTTGCTCCTTTTAGTCTTCCATAATGAACACCGTTGGAACTGTCATAGAACTGCATATTAAAGGGGTCACCTGGGCTGAATTTAAAATGAAAAGGTCCAGCATGCTGAAAAATAAAACAATATATTCACCTTCTTGATCCCAGCCGCTCCTCCAGAGCTCCTTCCTACTCTTCTCCGTGGACACTGAAGGAGGAGCAACTAGGCCCGGGGCATCTTTGAAAAAGAAGTAACGTGTTTCAGTGGGAAGAGTATATTCTTTAAATATTTTACAAACTTGGAGGTAACAGTGGACGTACACCCGCGCTGCTGAGGATCCGATATATACAATAAAAGACAAGATGATCATTGTGGTTGGCCCTGATGAAGCGGTATGTTTACCTCGAAACGCTTTGACAAGCATAAACCGCATCTGCAAAAAGTGGTGTAACGCAGCGCTGCCGAGGATCCAATATTCGATAAGAGGCGAGATGCGGTTTTATTTGGCAAAGCGTTTCGAGGTAATCATTCAGCTTCATCAGGACCAACCACAGAGATCATCATCTCTTTTATCATATATGGAATCCTCGGTATCACGGGTTTATACCACTTTTACCTCCAAGTTCTGACTAACATTTGCTCGATATCTAGCACCCATTTTCATACAAGCTAACTAAGGGGATGTGACTTTCACAACCCTTCCAGGTGAGCAAATCCCGTTTTACCTTTTCCTTTGTAATCCGGATAAGACACTATTGCGCTTATTGTCATTCCAGTTTTTATTTTTATACTTTTTATATTTTAGCACACTAGGCATTTTTTCGCCAAATTAATGCAACCCCTATAAGGCCTCATTCAGACATCCATTTTTTTCTCGAATACCACACGTATTCATTAGAACCTAGGGTGCTACTAACATGTCCAGGTTTGTACATAGACCATGTGTCCATGTAAAAAACACAGAGACTTGTCTGTTTTTTCAGCAGAATGGATAACAGGTGTCAATACAGATCCATCCGTAAAAAATACTGATACAAAACACTGATGACGCCGGTTACATTTTTTTGCGCATATGGAGCGCCCACCAGGGCCGTGCGGGTACTCGGTACTGGGACGGTTCATAAGGGGATGTGTCATGGCAGCAGTGACCCGGTCCATGGCCCTGGGTGTCCAATAAAAATGATGGAAAGGGGAAATAATAGTTTATAAGGGATAATTCGAGAAGCCACCTGTAGTATTCGGCAAACAAGGTGTTAGCCGACGCTGCAGATTCAGTCCGCTGGGGCCGTTGTAGAGTTGGTTCAGCTCTCCACAGGCAGAGCTGGGCCCCAGGGAAGTTGTAGTGATATGATTTAAGATGGTGGTAGTGGTGGTAGTGCAGGGCAGATGATGCAACAAATAAACTGACGACACAGCAGGGTGCAGTCTTTACACTTTTACTCACAGTTCAATTGTTACAGTCCACAGACGGGGTGCTGTGTCCTCCAGGCTTGTGGTCCCGACAGCTCACAGGTAGCTTGGGGTGTACGTTGCCAGTGCTCCCTTTGATGTTCCTTTCCTGGCCGTCTCACTAGACTGGATATCACCTTTCCTGCCCTGCATCTTCACACACAGAGTCCCAAGCCAGCAGACTCAGATCTTATCGGGCGACGTTGGTCAGACCCCTGGATCCTATATGTCTGCCTTTTCGGCGAATGAGTGTGGGGTTGGCTGCAGCACTTAAAGATACTGCCGCCTCTGGTTTCCTAGCTGAGTCCTTAGTTTCCCCACTAGTTTTGGGGCTGGTACCCTTACTGCGACCTGGTCCCTCCATCGACCACGCCGGTGGATGTAGGCCCCACGGATGATTGCTCACTATCTGTGCCCCTAAGACCTCTTTTTCCTCTCCTCCTGGAGCTTTCCTTCCTTTCTTCTCTATCTTCACTCCGTCTCTCACTCTCTTTAGTCTGGAGACAAGCTGCACTCAGCTTCAATCTCCACAAGCGACTCCTTCTCTCTCCCTCCTGACTGACTTCTGTTCTCTCACACCACTCTCTTACTGACTGTCTCTTTCCAGAACAATCTCTTTTACCTCAGCACTAACTCCTCCCACCAACTTTCACTCCCTTAAGCTCCACCCCTTCTCTACTTTCTCCACCCACACCCTCTACTTAACTCCCCCCTGGCCAGATGGGGATTAGTGTTGGGTGCTGGTGTGTGAGTCCTGGCAGTGCCCCTTCCTTACCTGAGAGCAGAGTACCACACCTCTGGATGAAGTGCAGTACCCTGTAGCGACTGAGACTGCAGGGGCGCCACACATTTGTTTAACAACTGATGTGTGAATGAGGCATTACACGCTAGAGATGCTATCATAACCTTGGAACACATAATAAAGGAGTACACTCCATGAGATAACCCTTTTCTATACACACTAAGGCCGGGGTCACACTTGCGATGCGAGAAACTCACGCGAGTCTCTTGCCTCAATAACCTGCACTGCCGCCAGCACTCGGACCTGAGTGTGCAGCTGCATGTATGCATGTATTTCTATGCAGCCGCACACTCCGGTCCGAGTGCCGGTGGCAGCGCCGGGTATTGAGGCGAGAGACTACTGCAAGTTTCTCACATCACACTCGCAAGTGTGATCCTAGCCTCATAGACCTTATGTGTAAAATAAAGGGGTCCCCGCATGATCTCTCTTCCCAGATTTGTCGCATTTATACTTGAAGTATTTATTTTCAGCTGTTCTACAAGTCCAACAGAAAAGCCTGTGGAGAACAAAAAAATGTTAAAAAGGCAAATACAAATCTTATTAAAATAAATGTAGCTGACCCTAAAAATGCAACAAAACAAAATGCACTTCAAAGTGGGATCCGGATGAAGCTTTTTTTTTTGGTCCAAGGGAAAAGCCCCAGAGGGAGGAAAAAAAACTGCATTTAAACCCGTCATTAGAAGTTTATAGCGCAAACAATATTACATTGTATAAAAAGTGTGTAAATAATCCCGAAAATACATAATAGGAGCAAATAAAACTGCATCAAATGTAGCTACTTTCAAAAAACAAAGTGTAATAATGGAAGCAACCGGGGCGTGGAGAAAATAAACAGCACACAAATAACCGAGATGTCACAGCCACCAGTTGCTGCAATTTATTTTTATGCAGATGATGGAAACTACAAGTTAGATTAAAGCTGCACATAAATCACACACGGAGGCATTGTGTGATTTTCACTACTCATTGTGAGCCCTATTATATGTATGGAAACCAACTGTAAATAGTAAATTCTCACATCTCCATTGTGTCTATGCAAAGCACACAAACAGAAGGCATAATCTTCTCTCTTCTCTATTACTGCTTTCCTGGGGGGGGTAGTGGATGCTTCGGGGGATGGGATTGGATGGGATTTTATGATGACCACCTACATATACATGTATGTATATATATATATATATAGGTCTAATTTATCAGTTTGGTTTAAATAAATATATATATATATATTTATATAATTATTATTTATTTTTTTCTTTATTTTTTAAACCAAACTGATAAATTGGACCTAAATATTTCTATTTTTCAGAACCTTGTTTTAGTTACTATTTTATATTCCAATCCTATAGAAATGAATGGGATACGTTGACTAAAAAAAGTTTACTACATGAAATATATTTCCAAAATGTTTTATGGATTTAGGCCCAGAATAAAATTATAAAAAAATTTTTTATGTAAATACATAGGTAAAATGGTAAAATTTTATACAGAACATAATGTGAAAAAAAAAAATCCAAAAAGACTGAAAATGTTCCCATAGGATAACATTAGGTTGTGCTGTAAAATATGGACAATATAAAACAGTAATCAGCTCAGATATTCTTTATTTTGTGTCATAACTGATGAATTAATCCTTGGCGCTTCAAATGAGAAATGAGGCATCGGTAATTTATTTCCATCCTCCATAGAAGCCGAATGATACATCTACGTCGTAGACTCCATTGACACCTATGACATCGTTAGTTTCTCCAATAGCCAGTGGCATACATATTATTGGACTATCCCGTGAAACCAGACTGTAGCAGAGTCAGTATTCTTGTAAATGCCTAGGACTTACCGGAAAAACAGGAGCAGGACGAGCTCTTCTGATGCCCAAGGCTGCGGTCACGGAAAGCTCCCACAACCTGTGGTGCCTACAGATCAGCATTGTTCTCCATTGCATCTTTCCTCTTTAGTGTCAGGGCCGGCCCGAACGTATAGGCGAACTAGGCGGCCGCCGGGGGCGCCAGAGAAAAAATAGAAAAAATTATAAAAAATCTTTTCAAAAGGCAAAAAGTTTTAGGGATGGAAAGAAAAGTGTACATATTTAAGGGCAAATATGACATAAGAGAGGTTGGTTGGGTTGGCAACAATTTCGATAGAATCTGAAGTTGCTAAAGAAATTAATCGCGGTGACTTAGTGTCATCCTTTTAAAAAAAAAAAGGCAAGGAAACAAAAATTGTAATTACCTATGGTCGTTTTTGTTTTGTGTTATTGACTACTTTGTATATATTTGTCCTATACAACTTCTCAGAAGATTAAAGAGTTAGGAGAGAGTTAATTAATCATTGTTGTTGTGGTTTATTTTGCTCCTAAATTTATTTCGTTTTCATCTACTGCCAAGAATAGTAGGGGTGCAACAAAATAGTTTCGCCTAGGGCGCCGTAATCTCTCGGGCCGGGCCTGTTTAGTGTTTTTATTAATACAGAGAAACACTGGAATATTGAACAGTTTTTTTCCTTTTTAGTTGCCCCCTCTTTCCTCATGGAGGTCTAGAGAGTTCATACTCCACCAGCGACTTCTCTCGACCAATGATTTGGTCGGTATTTGGTCACCAGTCTCATTCTATATGGTCATGTTCCAATTTGCAGAAATTCTGCGGTGTTTTTCCAGCCAGCACCAAAATGCGCTATAGCAACCTCCTCCATTTCTTTTTTTATGCCTTTTTCCTTGTTTTGATACTTTTTGGTGCAGATTTGATGCAGTTTCTCAATGCATTTTTAGCGCAGAAATTCTTCGGTTCCAAATTGCTCATCTGCACTGCCCCATTGAATAACATTGGTCCGAGATTTTTCTACGGACAGTACTTGGACCAAAAATACAGTTGTATGAGCTAAGGCTCCTAGGGCTAAATATTTGCCGAGTTTTTGATGTTGCAGATTTTCGTCAGCATTACTCCACCAAATAGCTCAATTAGTTAATTTGAGCTTTTCTTTTTACACGTTTTTAGGGTTTATTTTCAGACGTTTTGTCTTCTTTTCGTGCGTCATGTTTAAACAGGACTTCTTTGCTTCGGAAACTTCCTGTTACTTAGCTTTGATGAAACTTTACTGATAACGTCACGGGCTGATTCCGTGCATTTTTAGTGCCTTTACAACGCGGAAACAAAAACAGAAATTCCGTAAATAAAATAAATATTTACTGGGATAGAAATTGACGTTGATTTTAAAAAACGCCGTTTACGCGGCATAAAAAAACAGCGGCGAGTATGAAATTTCTATAAATATCATCCAGTTTGCTGGAACTGTAAGGGTGTGTTCCCACGGTCAGTATCCGGCAGCGCTTTGGACCGCAGCACATGTCCACTGCCGGCGTTGCAATGCCAGTGATTCCGCATGTGTTCATTGATCCGTGCGGAATCATTGCGTCCTATACATTGTACGGGTGACTTTATCTTGGGGAGATGGAGCATCTCCGCTACATGAATAGACATGCTGCGGTCTGGAAAGATGCTCCACATGTCCGGTTACGCAGTGAAGTCAGAGGCATCCCTTCACGCATAGTGGAGATGGGATTTTATGAAATCCCCTCCACTCTGCTGTAACATCTGGCTGCTGCGGGTTGGACGCTGTGGATGTAGGCAGCGTCCAACCCATAGCGTTTACTGACCGTGGGAACATACCCAAAGATGCGGCGTTTGTTTCACAAATGCACAGCGTCAAAAAATGCCTCACGAAGCCTAGTCTGTGGGGGAAAACGCAGCAAATTTCTGAGAAATTGCATCCAGTTTCTTTGAACGGTAAGGCTACTCTCCCACGATGAGTTTTTGTCGTCGCAGATTTTTTCAAAAAAATGCAAGTAACCAATTTTAATTAATTGGGGGCAGAAAGTGTAGAAAATCTGTAACTTCAAAAACTCACCAGATACTCATTGTGGGTGAGTTTTTGAGGTTACAGATTTTCTGCGCCCAATAAGTAAAATAGACTATTTGCATTTTTTCAAAAATACGCAGCCACAAAAACTCATCGCGGGAATGTACTTTAAATAGTAGAGGATTTTCTGCACACAAAAACTGCATCATTAAGGCCATGTTTACATGTTGCGTTTTTGCTTCCTTTTTTTTTCCCCGGCAGGCAAAACCTGCTCTCTTGGCAGTGAAGAAGCTGTTTCCAAAAGGCAAATTTTGCTGTTTTTTTTTTATCTCGCTGCGTATTTGCTTCTTTTTTTGGCTGCGTTTTTACCGTCTCTTGCGCATGCTGATAAAGTTTATCTACACGAAAAGAATCATGATGCAACATCCTTAAAGTTTTTGCACCAAAAAACCTGCCTTTTTTTCTGCCTCTTTGCACTCACCCGTTACTTTCGGCGGGTGAAAAGAACGCTGCAAAAATGCTGAAAGAAGTGACAGGCAAAAACGCAGCAGTTTTATAAAAAAACAAACAGAACCAAAGTGTGTGCATGAGATTTCTGAAATCTCATGGGACTGTAAAATTTGCATTAAAAAAATGTAAAGTGTGAACATAGAATGTTGCCAGCATCAATTTATTAAATCTTTTTATTAATAATAGTGAAACATGTTCGAACATCCTAGATGGTTATAGATCACGCCAGTAAATAAGGATCTACAGTTCTGTATTGAGCGTAAGGAAAGACTTTTTTTTGTTTTTTTTTACAAGTGTCGTATATTCCTCCGGGTTCCAAAGGAGCCTTTTGTTTGGAGCATAAAGTGAACACAAAATAACTGTGCCTTTCTGTGTAGCTACTTGGGCAGTCACAGTGGAAGTGGTTCACATGTCCCACAGTGTGTGTAACTCAAGCCATCCCTATGCAAATTCCTGCAGGCTACACCTATAAATATTTCATTACATGACAGAAGAATTAGTTATATTGTAATGTTTCCCCGCAGAATGGATTACACCCTCGGAGGGGAGAGGTGGGCTTCGGAAAGTGAGTTCTTAATTGAAAGACACGAGTAATGTTGTGGAGAATCTGATACGTCGTTTCGATGGACAGAAATAAAAAGAGAATGGAAGAAGCCAAGTATATAAGTGTACTTAATACAGAGAGCGGAATAATAATGATTTCATCACTTATTAACCTTTAGGCTCCGTTCCCTCAATGAGCTTTTGCTGCTGCCGAATTTCCGCACCTATTGCTTGAATTGCGTTTTTTGATTGCGTTTTTTTTTTATTGCGCTTTTCATGCTGCGTTTTTTGTCTCCTGTTGATACTCCTTGGCATTTGGCCTTGACCAAACCGTATCGATACAGTCATGTGCGGATTACGTGAGTTTTTAGCGTCGATGCACTAAAAAGGCGAGATCATTTTTTACCCTGCGAATTTTCAAAGTCGCAACACAATTTTACGGGAAGATCCATTCAGAAAACTTAGCGTACCTGCGAGAGAAATGTAGTTGATTCGGATTTCGAGCACGCATCAGCGTAAAGAAAAGAAAGCATTATTTCTATAAATCCCATTCCATGTGCAGAATCAAAAGTTCCCCAAAAGCTGATCATGGGAACCTATCCTTATGGGGTCTTGGGGTCAAATCCCACCAAGAACATGTGCCAGGAGTTTGTATGTTCTCCCTGTGTTTGCGTGGGTTACCTCCAGGTACTCCAGTTTCCTTCCACACTCCGAAGACATGCAGAAGTGGAATATAGATTGTGGGCCCCAATGGGGACTGTATGTTTTTTCACTACCCAGTATGATGGAGTTTACTATAACAATGTATGCCCACCTTACTGTTCCCTTTTTTTCATTGCTGTCATGGCTCCTTTCTGGTCTCTGTATATTCTGTTCTAGCCTAATATGTGACCACTGCATGCAGTCACTGGCAGCAGAGGTAATACGATAAAGTCCATCAATACTTTTATGTGACCAGTCCACTTCTCCACTACTGAGAAATCAGCTTTTGAATTGATCTGGAAATGGTAAAGCTGAAGCCTTAGTAACTCCAGCTCTATTCCCTGTCCAGGACCACCTCCTACTTGACTGATGGCTCCTTTTCCTGAAGTCACACAGCATAGAGGCTGTCAGTCAAGCAGCAGGAGGTGGAGCTGGGCAGTGAATAGAGCTGGAGTGACAAAAGCTTCAAATCTACCATAGCCAGAGGTGGAGCTGGGCGATGAATAGAGCTGGAGTGACAGAAACTTCAAATCTACCATATCCATTTGCATATTAATGTTCAAAAATTGATTTTTCAGTAACAAAGGAACAGGCTGGTGATGTAAAGTTATTGCTGGATTTGTCTTTGAAAGAGCTAAAAGAACATATAAATAGCTTTTTGGGGGGTAAATCTTGCTGAAATATCCCTTTAAGGTTCTCATACGCCTTAGACAACTGTTTGCCGTACATGAATGCTAGGTTTTGCGCATGGGGTGTCAGAAAATATAGCTGTTAGCTTAATGGACGTATGGGCAACAACTGTCTAAGATATATAAAACATTTATATTTTCTCTATGAGGAAAGAGGAGAAAGACACTGCCAAAATACCTGGCAGCAGGTATCTCTTAAAGAACGAGTGGACATTACTGATCAACTCTAATAATGAAGTGACACTGCTCATTCTGTTCCAGAATACACTGCAAACCTGAGGAAATAGAAAGTGTCAGCTTGCTCTAACTATTCTTAAAATCAAAATTTAAAAGGGAATCCATCAGCAGGATTTTTCTACCTCTTAGAACAGCCTTATGTAGGCAAAGAGACACTGTCCAGTGATGTACGTAGTTTACTGGGTGCAGCAGTTCTGATACAATCAAAGTTTTTACATTTAGCAATGTAGCAGAGCTGAGAAACCTAACCCCGCCCACACCAGGCTATGTATATGCAATGTCTATAGACAGTGAGATGCTTATCACAGCAGGGGGCGGAGTTGGGCTAACATGCACTCAATGATAAGATCTTGGTGCTAAAACAATCAATGAAATAAACAAAACCATGGAGCTTGATGAGAGAGGCAACACTGAAATCTGTGTTTTAACTCCTACAGCATGATGTCTTCAGGTAACCTAGCAAAAACCTGATGACAGATTCTCTTTAAATAGTATTTAATTTTCGGATTAAACATTCTCTTTATCTTCTGGTGACCACATGTTCTTCTAAATTGTTTTGCCTCCTGTTTGTAGTTTTAAGTTTCTCAACGTGGATTGTAAGTATAAAATCAAGCATTGAGAACCTGGAATTTCAAAACCTACTCAGAGTCAAACATCCGGATGCTACTTCATTGGGCAGTCACTAGATACGATAAACAGGTTCTATCAATCTTGTAAAGCTTTGCATCCACATCAACTGCACCTCTCAAAATTGTCAAGCTCGACCACATATCTAATGTCTATAAGTGGCATTATTTGTCGGGGAGGTAAGGATTTGGCTTGTCCAATTTCGGACTGCTGATGCCTATCCTTTCTTTCTCACAAGATATTCCACCTCCAGAGGTGATAGACTAAATGCTCTTGTGTATGGAAGATTCTGGAGAGCTAGCTGCAAGCCGAACCATCGGTTAGCGGACAATTATTTATTGTGCACGGGACACCTAAAATTTAATTTGTCAGTTCTGTTCCATCCCTTTAACTATAGACTTTACTAAAGTTGGTCCATATTGATTCTTGGGATGCCATCCAGCAGTTGGGTCAATACTTTGACTTTCCACTTTGACCACTGAATGAGCCCTGAGCCCTGAACTGAGCCCTGAGAACCACCTCCTGAGAACCTGCTGACATCCGCAGCTCTTCTTTACAGTAAATTAGCCTGTTTGGTGAAACACCATGGTTCTGGTGAGATACTCACAGGACATCAAGGCCAGCTAATCAAAAGACAAGCCACAAATGCCAGCAGGTAAGAGGTAGTTCTCAGGGCTTCCACCCAACAGTGACAGATTACTGACTTTCCACAAAATGATCCACACTAACCCTATCCTTTACTGATAGATGTTATCTCTAAACACTTTGTACTCTTTGTTTCATGGATTTCATTGTTATGGAAACATCACAACCATTCTTCTGGCTACCAGCAACAAAATGTCCTTTAAACTGCATCATAAGTAGAAAATGAACAGTCCAGTCAATCAATATAAAAAAACAGTGGTTAGCACTGTAGACTTGATCCTGGGATCAAATCCCACCAAGGACAACATCTGCCAGGAGTTTGTAGGTTCTTCAGGTGTTTGCTTGGGTTCTCCAGTTTCCTCCTGCACTCTAAAGACATACTGATGGGGAATCTAGATTGTGAGCCCCAGTGGGGACAGTGCTGGTAATGTCTGTAAAATGTTGTGGAATTAATGGTGCATTCTAAGCAAGTTAAATAAAGAAGCCACATGGCTGAGTGTGTTTGGTAAAGGAAGACCAGTTGCCAAATCTTTGGTTGTAAGCAGTGTGGTGATCGAATGGTTATCTATGGATTTATTTAGGTTGTGTAAGTTAAAGTGTGAACTAAATGAGCCACGCAGTAATAGAGATTCTCCTTTAGGACTTGAATCCATACTAACCATGGTCAGCATTTGAAGAATTTCATCGGCAATGCTATTATCACAAGTTATTGAAAATTCTGCATACAAATCATTTTGATTTATAGCGTTGTTTGAGTTTTTAGTAGCTTTTTGTATCATAATGCATTGTCCTTTAGGCTTCTCTAAGGGGCTTTATGCAAATGTTTTAGTGCCCAAGATGACAAAAGTACTCCAAGAATGCTTTTGTCTTTTTGAGCATAAAAATACTTGCATCGATTTTTCTGACTAATACAGTACCACAATATAATATTTTTTGCTATACTACATCATCACTAAGGGGCTTTAAAAACAGTTGAAAAACACTGTCAAAATGTAACAAAAACATCACTAAATGTAGACCGGAAATATTCTTTAGATGAACCCAACCAGCAATTAACATGGAACACCATAAATACTGGATGTGTCCCTCCAATGTAGGGTAGATTTACATGGGCTATTATTTTATACCTCTGGTAAAGCCATAGGAGTTTTATGCAGATTTGAACATGGAAATGTCTTCAGAAGTGTGAAATTTTGGGACATGTGTGTCTATGAGCATTTAATGGCTTATATGGATAGCAAGAGAACATTTGATGCCCAGGTTGACCCTACTGGTGAGTCATACAAACATGCCATAAAGTCCAATAATAAGGAAAATATGAGTTGTCTAATAAAAGTTAGCGATTTGTTCAAGAATGGCATGATATTCCTGATATACCATTATTTGGTCTTGGATTGTCCTAGTGCTTGTTTAAGGGAAGAGTCATTACTCAACAAGGATTGGAACGCAATGGTCGGCCATCAGCCCTCCCGACCTGAGAGTGAAAGCTCCATAGATACATGCAGTCACTCTCATGTATAGATTGTCAATAGCCAGTCAGAGGATTGCTTTGTGACCCCTGTCCAAGTTATATGGCTGCGTGACTCTACACTAAGGTGAAGTCTTAGATGTCTCAGAGTTTAAGTTAAGCCTCATTCAGACATCCATGTATCATTGTCTGTGATGGACAATGGTGCCCAAACTGGCCGCCAGTCTTCAGACATGAATTTGACAATGCATTCCTACGAAGATGTCATCTTGTTAGAAGACCCATGTTGACAGTCTTCTAAATGAGACTTTAGGTTGGATGTACGGACATAGGTCCAATCCGGCCAATATTGGATTGTGTAAATGCCCATTTGATTCGATCTTCCTCAAATGTTAGAAAAGTGATCTGACATGCTTAAAAATATCAGAAAGACAATTCCATTATAAAGAATAGGAAGGTTTTACAACACAACAGAGGAGCAAGACGAGGATATCTCTTGGTGTAACCAGTTAATGGTCCATTAAGATGTTACAGATTTCAGCCCATCAATACAAGCTAACAAACAATGGTGGTGCCAGAACGATCACTAATCAGATCATTTTCCATATCATGTTATCTGCAGTCGTCCACTTGTTTTCATGGACAATGGTCTGCTAATATCAATTGTTCTTTTGATGGCACATACAATCTAACGACCTGTTGGAACAAGCATTTTGCTTATTCATTGGGTGATCGTTGGTGTGTTTACATCAAGGAATAATCGGGAAAGGATGGGAGGATTTTAGACTGGGATTCAGCTCTCTCTGACATTCAGGTTCCTGACATAGTCACCAAAAATAAGAACATGAGAGCAGCAAATATTATTTTATGGCCAAAGAGCTGGACACATCTGCCACAAGGTTGGCATCTTGGAAGGTTTAACACCATCTAACTCCCTAGGACCTACCATTCTCAATACAGTCTATAGAATAGCAAATATCAATTTATGTCCAAACGACTAAACCAGTCTGCCCCAAATGTGGCACTTTGGAAGGTGTTACACCGGTTTAGCTCACTAGGACCTACCGTTCTCAATATATTCACCAAAAATCGGATTACAAAAGCAAATATTATTTTACAGCCAAAGAGCTTGACCAATCTGCCCCAAATTTGCCACTTTGAAAGGTTTTAGACCACTTTAGCTCTTTAGGACCTTCCATTCTCGACATATTCATAAGAAAACAGAATTCGAAAGCAAATATCAATTTTTACGTCCAAACGTCTGGTCCAATCTGCCCGAAATTTGCACCAGAAGAAATCGGGTACTTCCAAAGGTTTTACACCAGGTTTTAACTCTCTTGGACCTACTGTTCTCAACATATTCGGGGAAGGGGAACAGAAGGCAAAATCGACCTGGTTTCAGCTCTCAAGGACACACCATTCCCCATCCACTCGTAAAGCAAAAAAATGCAAAAGCAAATACTAAATATTATGCAAAGTGCATTTTTTTAAAAAACATGCAGAGCGAAAGCTCACCAAAAACTCATACTATGAACGTAGTCTTCGGGAAACCAGTAGAGATGTAAAATTTCTGCCCATTAAAATTCAGGTATTTTGCCATTTTATCAGCGGCAAATAAATTTTTTAACCCCACACACAAACCGTAAAACGAAATAGACCCCATGCAAAGACGGGTAATTCTATTAGTTTATTATAAATGTTGGCTAAAATATTTAATACATATCGTTATCTATATAAATATATGCATTTTGTTGTTCGCTTCCTCTAACTCTAAAATATTTACCTCTTTAATTATGGTGACACCCAATCAAATGCCAGGATGCTTTAAAGTTTATAACCGAAGGTGTTAGCCCGACTTTAATTGAAATTACCCAATTATTCAATGTTAAAAGCCAGAGCTAATTTAATTGTAACATAATGTTGCCTCCTCTATGCCTAAAGGAACATATGCCGTGTCTGTGCAACAGCTTCCTCGCAATCATTTCCATTCCAAGGAGGTGGAAATTCGAAATGATTGCATGCAAAAACACAAAACCGAAGCTCGACCCCGAGGAGTCGGACTTGGACGGTCTCATCTTTTTTTAAAAAAATCTGGATTTCTCCAAGGCAGTCTCATTTATAATGTGCAGACATTCAACAGGCTTTGTAGATGCCTTCAAGAAAAGCCCCGCAGTTCAACATATACAGCGGAGGAAATCAAAGCAGATACTTTCCCTAAAAAATCTTGACTGGTTCATAGTCTCACTCAGTTATAGTTTTTCAGAGTGATAAATATACTAATCCTTCCTGTAGTTTCCAGAACAATATAGGAGCTTAGATTATCTCCAGTAGTTTCTGCTAGGATGGCCACATTCATACTATGGAGGAAATATGCTGACTCTTATTGAGATGATAAGCTATATTATTATTATTATTATTATTATTATTATTATTATTATTATTACAACCTGCTATCAAGAGGAGCTTATAAGTATCTGAAAGTGGGAAATATGCAAATGTGTGATTAATAAAGAGAAAAATATGGGATACATGATGGATAGATAGATAATAGATAGATGATAGATAGATAGATAGATAGATGATAGATAGATAATAGATAGATAGATAGATAGATAATAAATAGATAGATAATAGATAGATAGATAGATAGATGATAGATAAATAGATAATAGATATATAGATGATAGATAGATGATGATGATTGATAGATGATAGATAGATAATAGGTAGATAGATAGATAGATAGATAGATAGATAGATAGATGATAGATAGATGATAGATAGATGATAGATAATAGATAGATAGATAGATAGATAGATAGATAGATGATAGATAATAGATAGATAGATAGATAGATAGATAGATAGATAGATAGATAAAAGATAAATAGATAGAATGATAGATAGTTGATAGATAATAGATAATAATAATACTAATAATAAATCTTTGTATAGCTCCAACATATTCCGCAGCGCTTTACAGTTTAACAGTTCCAAACATAAGTAATAAGTAACATTGTTAAAAATGCAATAATTAAAGTAAAATAAGATGACCCTGCTCGTGAGAGCTTACAATCTACATAGATAGATAGATAGATAGATAGATAGATAATAGATAGACAGATAATCTTAACCATGTAATCATTTAGTTTGATAAGAAGCTGACTAGTTCCCCTTAAAGTCTATCAATCATTGTGAAGACTTTGGAGACTCCTTAGATCTTCATGTTTCTGTGTATGTATCTGTGTATCTCAGTTTCTTGTTACCTTTTAATAAATATTTATTTTTTCTTGTAGATGCAGCTATATTGTCCATTCCCTGTGTGAGAGAAAAGGAACATCCAAAGAGTCGAAAACAAGCAGTTGTATGTGTGGTCAATCACAGCAACACAACCCAAATGATGGGGCTGACTCCTTGTCCCCCTCTCAGGTCGCCTCCCCATATTACTTATGATTCAATTATGTGCATTTGTTTGACCTCTGATCAATTATCCGCTGTCAGGAATAATGGAAGGGGATTAAATTTGGGACATCTATGCCGGGTATTGATCACGAGGAAATAAATCTAAACTAGAGAGTTGATGGGTCCCTATTGTCTAGAAAAGAAAAAAAGGTGCAAAGACCACAAGGGCTTCTTCATGTGATCCAGAGGGTGATATGTGGGGTGGATGGAAGACTGGATTTAAAGACAAAGAGCGATCAGTGTGAAATCCCCGTCCTTACTGACGTATGCAGGAAAGGCATGGTCCCCTATAAACCTGGTACACACAGATGTAGCAGAGCTGGGTGGCATAGTGGAAAAGTCAATGTCTCCTCTTCTTCACCATTTTTTAGCCAGAGGATTATAGTGGAGGGAGGGGGCTAAAAAAAACTATTTTTCAGCAGCAAAATGGTTAATGTCTTGCCTAACCGTTAACCCTTTCCTGCCACTAAAAAAAAAACAAATTTGCTTCTAAACTAGGACTGCACTTTATGGTGGTATAAATGTGACAGAGCAGAACATGTGGGAGAAGAGGTCAGTGATGTTTGTACACATTTGCTGTCAAAGGACAATCACAAAGATATATATATATATATAAAATCTGCAGACATTTCTTTTGAGGCCCCTCATAAAGGATGAGGATAATGGATGAAGAGGGATTTATCACAGGTCCTGGCAATACTGTCATAAAGAGAAACACCACAGGAGGACACAAGGGTTCCCTTTTTTGTGCATTATTTCTGCTTTATTTTACACTAAAGTGTAGGAGAAAAGTGTCAGCAATGTAATAGAACTAAAGCACTCAATGCCACATGTTGCTTTTCACTATTGCCTTATATGCTGCATGTTCTCCTTACTCCACATGTCATATGATGTGTTGCATTATGTGCATCTGTGTTATGAACAGACCTCCAAACTTTGATCCAGGACACATGGAAGCAGCCCAGCAGCCTGCCCCAGCTCCTCTCCCTGAGCCATAGATCCATCTCTGCCAAAGCATGTGTTTAAATATTCAGAGAAAAATAATGACTTCCTCAGTGTCACCTATAGGAAGATTATTGTGTCCATCCTTCAAACTCAGCCCCCAACTGAGCTCCAGGTCCCATCACACACACAGTCCCTGTCTCCTGTGAAATCAGGCTCATTGGCAGGAGACATAATAATAGTAATAATAATAATGCAGATATATATACAGCTTATGAGCAAAACACAATATATAACTGAGATATATATATATATAAAACATGTGTGTGCATATACATTCAGCTTATGAGCAAAACATAATACATACATGATATATAAATATATATATTTGTGTGTGTATTTTTATATATGTCACATATTTATATATATATATATATATATACATATGTGTGTATATATAAAATAGGTAAAAAAAATATATATATATATATATATAAAATACTGGTGTGTGTATATATAAAATAGGTAAATATATATATAAAATACTGGTGTGTGTATATATAAAATAGGTAAATATATATATAAAATACTGGTGTGTGTATATATAAAATAGGTAAATATATATATAAAATACTGGTGTGTGTATATATATTTGATTGCAGATAATTCTAAGGTGCTGTCCGGCCATTAATAGAGCTGCAGCTGGTCTGCACAGTCAGTCATCAGTGTTGGGGTCGGGTCTGGCAGAGGACTAGCAGGGACACATCCAGGGAGCTGCACCCTGCGAGGTGATCTCTTCTGCTGCCGCCATCCTCCTCCACCCCCGGCACTGGGGGGATCACACACGGTCGCAGCCCCCTCCCCAGCTCCTCTCTCGGGCCCCGCCCACCTCTCATCCACCCACACTGTACTACAGCTCTCTTGATTGACAGCGAGCCCGACCAATCAGGGCCGGTCACAGAGCCTCAGCAGAACTTTTTTTTTTTTTTTTCTTTGGGCTTTTAACCAGAGTTTTGTGAGATGAGAACGAAGTGGAGGAACTACAAGTCTCAGCGCCCCTCCGGGGAGGACACATGCCGCAGGAGCAGCCTCTATGAACAATCTGTTTCTCCGCGGATTCTCTTCCTGTCAATACCGGCACTCGGCGGCTGATCGTCTCCTGCTTGTCCGAGGACAGGGAGCCCTAATGGGAGTATGGAGAGAAAAACGCAGAAGAAGTCTGTGTGAACAAGTCCCAGCCGTAGTTCATGTGAGGAAGGGTTTGCAATATATTGGTTTGGAAAAGGAGACGCTTGGCCGCAGAGCTTGCAATCCACATCCTGCACCCCAGAAGCATTCCTGCAGAGGCAGGGCTCGCCAGTAGAGGGTTAACATTGTGTAGCCCCTGCCCCCTCCTGAGCCGGCCCCCTTATTATTGGGTGGCAGCTGAGAGGGACAGCGGCCTCCAGCGAATCACAGGCTCATTGATTGGGGCGAGCAGGTTTGAATAGAGCTGGACATGTGCCAGCCCCCCCCTATGATTAATCGCAATGCATTATTGATCATCATAATTATGGCAGGACACATGCGCGCTGGATGGGGCTCCCTGCTGCCCGGGATCGGGAGCACATTTTGGGAGTAAATTATTTGTCTTCTGCCCCAGCTGATGTGTGAGCCAGCATGTCTCGGAGGAAGCAGGCGAAACCCCAGCATTTCCAATCGGAGCCTGGGCTGGCCCTGCCTGGGAGTCATGGTAAGTGCTCTGCCATCCTCAGCCCCCCCAGACCAGTGACCCCCGCTGCACCCCCAGACCAGTGACCCCCGCTGCACCCCCAGACCAGTGACCCCCGCTGCACCCCCAGACCAGTGACCCCCGCTGCACCCCTCTCTAGCTTACTCCGATGGCACCGAGACCCTCCTGTGAAAACTCCTCAAACTTTCCCATCCCTGGCTGTGGCTTTATCTATTCCCCAGCAGTTGCTCCTCTCCCTGAAATCCAGTGTTCTCCTCAGGCTGAATAGAATTAATACATAGAATGAATTAGATGAGTATAATATATATTTTGGCTTTAGTGCTAAGGCGAAAAATTGCTTTTTTTTTTTTTTTTTTTTTTTTACTTTTAAGATTCTGAAGTTCCCATCTATTCCTTTTAAAGTCCTCTCCTAAAATAGATCTCCTGCATGCACCTTGTAATGACAACCCCCCACCCCCCTTCCTAGACCCCCATTGAAAAGTGATTTGTCCCCTCTTGCTAAACATCTTCCAGGCATAGTAGGCAGCTCCCCAGGTCCCATTGTGAGGACAGTGCAACATTTAGGGTCAAATCTTTTAAGCCATTCAGTGACAAACAATGCTCTCCACATGGGAGGAATGGAAAAGGATTTCTCTTATTATTTATCCCCCCCCCTATATTTTGCAGCCCCCCATTTTGTGATATCAATGTGTTGCACTGTAAAGTGTGGTGGTGAGTGGTAGGAAGCACCTATTGACTTCTCCTTTAGATAACTTCTTAAGAAGTGCTGCTCCAAGGGCTTAACTCTTTGTATGCCTTGGCTAGAGCCCCCCATAACAAACTAATAAGGGTGGGGGGGGACTGTCTGCTTTGTCCCAGTGAGTCATTCACATAGAGGTGACCCCCCCCCCTCCTATCCTGCTAAAAGATTAACCACGTCCAGCACGATGATGGTTACTTATTAATCCCAAAAATATGGTCACTCTCTGGGTTTCCGACCAGAAACGCGAGAAAAAAAAGGATTTAGTGTAACCAGATCCTGTCTTTGGTCAATGCTAATAAGCCCCCTCCAAAGCCCATTATTTGTTTTGTTTTGTTTTTTTTTTTATCGGCTCCCACCATCTTTAGCAAAACAATAGGATTTTCAATTTTAATTTGCACTTAACTGTTTAAACACTTTTTTTTTGTTTGTTTTTTTTCAAAAAATCCACCTACTTTATCTGATCTCTTGCAAATTGATTTAAATTATTATTCGTGTTTAGATTCAGGTAAAAGTTTTACAACGAAGTAAACTTTCAACTTTAACATAAGCTAACCCCCCAATGTAATTGTTTTATGGTAGAACTGTATAGAAACTCTATGGGTGACTTGTTTGTCTCTACATCTGATGTGAATGCCCAAGATAATCTAGTTCTAAATATGTTAGAATCTTACTTAGTGTATATTTTTGTGTGTAAAATAATGTGTGTGTATATAGATAAGACTGAGATATATATATATATATATATATATATATATATATGTGAGAAATTTATAAATTATATACAAGATACATACATATCATCAAAGATATATATATATATATCTCCTTGATATGTATGTATCTTGTATATAATTAATAAATTTCTCACTAATATATATATATATATATATATATATATATTTTATGTGAGAAATTTATAAATAAATTATATATAAAATGTACATACATGTCATTAAAAGTTAGAAGATAGGGGTGTATATATATATATATATATATATATATATATATATATATATATATATATATATATATATATATATATATATTCTCAAATTTACTAATATAGTTCACAATTGGCTGAGGTGCGAGTTCACTGCTTAATTGTGATATTCATATAAAGCTTAAAAAAAGCGTTTTATCAGGGCTAAATCTTGGTTTTGCAGCAGCCCTGCCCGCAGGACATGCATTGTAATAATTCAGAGGATTATCTTGTGATAATATTATCACTTCGATGAAGCCACAAATCTCCCCCCAAAACCTAACGAACACGACAAAAACGAACGAATAGATTTTAATATGCCTCCTAAAGATCAGAAAGTTCGATCGCTTCCATCCCCCCTAGTAGCAAAAGTCGCACTTTGTAAACTCCACCAATCTTGGGACAAAAGTCGCAGCGATAGATTGTATGAAGGAGTTTGTTTTTTTTTTTTTAATTCTTTTGTTTGTTTTGTTTTTTTTTTTTTCTTTCTCAGTGTTTGTAAACATTGTTATCTCTCTGAGAAATTCAACAAGTCCCCTTTGTAGGGAATCTAGGAGGAGTTTGAGATAAATGAGTATTTGCTTTGGAGGAAATTAAAATTAGAAATAGTCCTTGTTTGCTTTTTTTTTTTTTTTTTTTTTGTGGGTGTGGGGAAAACTATAACAAACCTGGAATTTGGGAGGCCACATTTTTGGCTGTTTTTGTCGGATTTGTAGGATGGTGATGGAGCTGAGGGAAGGTAGACTAATTTTATTGGATACTTGTTGTGTTTAGATATATTTATATGTGTAGGAATTAATATTTTCTGTGATATAGATATATATATATTTTTGGTGTGGACTATATGGCATAAACCTTGTGCTGTGTGACTTGTATCTTGTCCATCAATCTAAATCCCTCTGCTTTGTTAACCTCTGCTGGCCTCCTCTCTTAGAAAGGTGACAAAGTTCAGCATCCAATATGTTTTTGGATCCTCTCTCAATGACTCCACATCCAGTCCCCCCCCTGATCCTGATCCTTCCTAGCAGGGAGTTAACTCAGCCGCTTACACCTTATCAGGAGCTGCACTTCTTCTCCACTAACCCTTTCCTGCCCTCACACAACACTGGGGATTGACAAGTGCTTCCCATAGAGAAGTGCTCTCCAAAACAACTGGGATTTAGTTTCTTGTCTGAATGCCAATATTTATGTAGGCAGAGTGTAGAGACTCCAGGAACCTTTTTTTTTTTTTTTTTTTTTTTCTTTTTTTTTATTTCACTCACTCACACTGGAATTGTCATATTATGTGTTTTGTGTTTTTTTTTTTTTTTTCCCCCCCCCCCCCCCCTCTTTTTCTTCCTATTGAAAGCATTGCTTCTGGATCCCCACCTAGTGTTCACTATTGTAAAGTGTGAGCCTCACTCCTTTATTGAAGTGAGAAGAACATTTCAACAGTTTAGTATATGAAACTTGTTGTTCATCTGTCTTTAGTATTGGACTACAAACAACAACATCCTTCAGACTTGTCAAGTGTGTGTGTGTGTGTATGTATATATATATATATATATATTAATTTATAGAACTTATAGTGTACATTCCTAGATCTCTCCTATATAATACACCTATTAGAGAGCCATCTATTCAGACTTGTATCACACTGTATGGAGGCACAAATTAATAAATATAGCTTATTTATATATCATATGTTTCATCTTTTTTTTTCTATAATCTTGTGTATGATACTTTTTTAGAACTTTTGTCATCTCATTGCTACTTTTTTCTTCCTTTTGTGCAACTGAACCAAACTGGTTTGATCAACTGATGCATAAAATATTCTTTTCCTGTGGATATCATTCCTGTACTTTCTGACACCTATAAGAATATTACTATATATATCTATATATTATCTCTCTCTCTAGTGTGTGTATGTGTGTGTGTGTGCATATATATATATACACACACCTATCTATATATAGAATGTGTGTAATATATATAATTCTCTCTCTAAAATATATATATATATATATATATATATACACACATCTATATATAGTGTGTGTGTGTATATATATATACACATCTATCTATATATAGTGTATATATATATATATATATATATATATATATATATACACACATCTATCTATATATAGTGTGTATGTGTGTGTGTGTGTGTATATATATATATATATATATATATATATATACACACCTATATATAGAGTGTGTGTGTGTATATATATATATATATATATATATATATATATATACACACACAGAGAGAGAGAGATCTCTCTTTTTTATATATATAAAATTCTAATTATACTGTACTTTGTGAACTTTGCTTACAAAACTGTGATAGTAATACAAATTAAAAGAAAAACCAGTATGAAGGTGGACTAACAATGTATAGATTGTATCTGTTCAGATTAGTGTTGGAAAAGTAAGCTTCTATGTATCCATTGCTCTTTAAAGAAATCCATCTAATATAAAAATGCATTTTCTGTTTCAGACCCCCCTCTTGCCCCCCCCCAGCAATATATATATCTTTTTCCCCCCAATAAACTTCTCTTCTTATTCTAGGTACACTGGATCTAATACAGATGAAGATTGCCAGAGAGTCAGAAGAAATGAAGTCTGAAGCAGATGAAGGAAAACTTCTATTTAAAAGTGAAAGTATGTGAACTTTTTTATTAATTCCTAATTAGTTTTGTTTTTGGTTCACAGTCGTCTTGGGGTATTTGGGATTATTAGTGTTGATGTTCTCCTGGAAATGTTGCCTCTTCCTCCCAGTTCTGCAGGCTGTTTGGTCCTGAATTTGCTCCTATTTGCCTAAGCACAGCTGACCAAGCAAAAACTGGTGTTTTAAAGTGGCATTATGTTTTGATAAATGTGATCTGGGTGCGACGTATTTTCCACTGAATGTGGAGCTTAGATGAACATGCTGACATAATAGTTTTAATGCATTTTGGTTTCAAAATGTGTGCACAAACAGAATGGCTTTTTTGTTCGCTCATAATTGGCTGTAAAAGTAGATGGGGGACATAACCATTACATATGGAAATGTGCAGAATCTGTCTGAATATATTAGATGCTGGATTTTCATGGGAACAGAGAGGCGACTAAAATGCACATACATCTCTCATCAGCAGCACGCCACAATCCCAACTATTATCACGTCACCATTTACTCAGCCAAAATGAAATGTAAAATCCAAAGGATCTATAGCTGATCACTTTATAAATATTTAATTTTATACCTTTTACAAACTTTTTTTTTTTTCCCAATCCCCCCCCCCCCCTCCAATCCTATTTGTTTAGCTCCTTCCGCCTCCTAAAATGTTAATTTTATTCACTGGTCCTAATAAGTTATTACAGGCCTGGGTATTTCATCATGTTGAAAGACGCGAACACACATAAAAAAAAAAAAGGTCTTTGGCCAAATTCAATGGTGGTGTCATGGAAACTTCCCATTATGTGATTTTTTTTTTTTTTTTTTTCATTTTTTTTTTTTTTTTTAAGCAGTAAACCATGCAGGGAGGTAATCTCTGAATTAAACAGGTTTTTTTTTTTTTCACAGCCTTGTAAGATAACCACACAACCATTTTTTTTTTTTTAAACAACAGAAGTTTCTGTCTTCACGCTGGGTGAACAATAGGAAACCATCCTGTTTTTCAATGGGATCAGTTTAGTTTTTTCAGAGTCGGAGACTTTACATTTTTAATTTGCAAATGGTCTTTGGGTGTGATAAGAAATGTGAGCAACTAGTGGGAAGTGCAAACTGGGAAGCCTTCCCCATAAGCTAATTGCAATGTGTGGAAGCACACACAGGCACAGGGAGAGTGTTGTTTTTTTTGTTTTTTTTTAATCACTTTTTTTTTGGGGGGGAGCTTTTTTGGCATAGGGTGTATATATCAGTTCCATTCCTCTATCAAAAGGTGAATGTGCCCAAATTCCAGAAAAAGTGTGCAATAAAAGAATTGTAATATGTAAAAAAAAAAAAAAAGTGTTATATATTAAATTTTTGTGTGTGTATGTGTATATATATATATATATATATATATATATATATATATATATATATATATATATATATATATATATTATAAAATCTCATTTTTATATATATATATAATTTTTTATATAATAGTTAATTTTTTCATATATAATACATTTTTATATGTATATTAGTAAATTTTTATATATTATATATTTAGTAAATTTTTATATAAACACTTACTGAATAATATATATATTTACTAAATAATATAAACATTTACTAAATAAAATATATAGAGTAAATTATATATGTATGAAATGTGAAGTGTATGTTGATTATATTTTATCTGCAGATGTATTGCGTGCAACCATAGAATAGATATGAACATTCCCATACTTTTTGAATTACAGGTATAAATAAATAATAATGCCTTGAATACCTATCAACTCTATTCATATTATTAACCTTAGCTACTTGTGTTACAAGGTTACATATTTATCATTTTTCCCATTGTGGTTGACTCGGGGACAAGTGTCGTTCAATCTGAGCATCAATCCAATGCTTTACTATCCAGACGCTCCTGTGTGTACATAGAGATTTAAAATGATGGGAATTTCTAGAAATCATCCCCACGCTTTCCAAATATTGTCACTGACACTGTAGCAAAAAAAAAAATAAAAAAAAAACTAAAAACACTACCAAACACTTGCGAAAGATTCCAAAAAGTTTCCTTCTGCCAGATGCACCTTGGCTGCGGACCTGTTACTTGCGAAGGTGCATTGGTTTAAAAAACTAAATGGCAATGTTCGGTAATTCTTAAATGTTTGAGAGACGTGACTGTAATTTTTTTTTTTCTTTCGCTCGTCTTTCCCCTGTTTTTTTTTTTCTCTTCTGCTAACAAATAGCAGATGCCTGTTTACGCGAGAGGATGTAACGCTGACAAATAGTGATTTTTTTTTTTTTTTTTAGGTCGTCGTAAAAGATTCGATCGGCTACAAAGAAGTGCCGGATCGTTCGGTCGCTACGTCTTATATTCCACTGGCCAATGTAGTGTGATAATTTATAAAACATCCTCTATGTAAAAGATCTTTAAGTGTTCTAGACTTGATCGTTGCATCCGATATTGTTGACATCGTCCTTGATAGGTTAGCGTGCATTCACACATATAAACTGCAGTGGATCTAAATAATACAAAATAACCCTGCCCAGTTATGCATTTTTTTTTTTTTTTTAAATAGTTTTTACAAGTGAAACTCCCTTATCTTACTCGATTCACCCGTTTAAAACCCAATCCTGCAAGTGTTTTTTTTTTTTTTTTTCTTTTCACATGCAATTTCGATCTGACTTGTTCCACTTCGTGTGGATACACCTTTTGTCTCGGTTAAAACAAAGACTTCGCCAAAATAAAAAATGCGGTTGACAGGAAGTAAAATGTTTAACAAGGCCTTCAAGTTGTTCTGTGCCCAGTTGAACAAACGCATAAGGAAAAGCATGAAATATTGGAAATCGATACCGGCTATGAAATTTCATTATTACCAAATGCCTCTTGTACACAGTATTTTATATTTTGATGGATTGTTTCAAGCCAATGATTATTTAAGATCCTCATAGTCAAGTCAGGAGTGGAAAGTGTTGAGAAAGTTTGTGCGAAATTCGTGTCGCATTGATCATAAAACCTTTTAGGTGGAATAGAAATGTTATGAAGGAACAAAAAGCGTGTCTAGTTTGGAAGCCATTTTTTTTTTCTTCTAATTCTCAATTTTTGGTTTTTAGGAGTTAAAGAGAGGGTTCAAGCTCATCGGACACCCAAGAGCAAGGATGCTCACGTCTGCAGCAGATGTTGCGCGGAGTTCTTTGAACTATCAGATTTGTTGCAGCACAAGAAGAACTGCACTAAAAATCAATTGGTTCTAATTGTGAATGAAAATCCACCACCACCTCCTGCTGAAACAACCTCTCCAAGTCCCCCCTCAGATAATCCTGACGAGCACATGAATGACACAGTTAATAACGCAGATCAAGCTGACTGTAGTGACCTTTCAGAGCATGACAAGCCTGACAAAGAAGGATCCATGGAGGTGGAGATCGAAGCTAGCAATAGCAGCAGTGGTTCCAACAAAGTGGAAAATGGTGTTCCTAGTAGTAATAATTCCACATTGGGTACCTCAGCTATCACAACCGCACTACCTCAAGTAAGGGATCTGGCAGCTTTGGGAAACTTTTCTGTTATTAACAGCAATGTTATCATTGAAAACCTTCAGAGTACAAAAGTAGCGGTAGCCCAGTTTTCTCAAGAAGCAAAGTCTAAAGGAGCAAGTAACAATAAAATGGCAGTGCCGGCACTAATGGAACAGCTCCTGGCTTTACAGCAGCAGCAGATCCACCAGTTGCATCTAATTGAGCAAATTCGTCACCAAATATTATTGTTGGCCTCGCAAAGTGCAGAAATGCCTGCGTCAAGCGGTTCTCAAGGGGGACTGAGGGTATCTGCTACACCGTTGACTACATTGAGTTCTCACTTGTCCCAACAGCTTGCAGCAGCAGCTGGCTTGGCACAAAGTCTTGCTAGCCAATCAGCCAGTATAACTGGTATCAAGCAAATACCCTCAGTACAACTACCTCAGAGCAACCCTGGTACCACTATTCCATCCAATACTAGTTCTCCTACGATAAATCAAATGGCAGCAGTAAAAACTCCTTCTGTAGAAAGAGTACCTTCAAGCACTGGTGGGTCACAAGTTAGTAACCCACCACCTCCTATAACGTCTTCACCAGCTTTTGCAATAAGCAGTCTATTAAGTCCTGCTTCTAACCCACTACTACCTCAGGCTGCAACAAGTACCACCGTATTCCCCAGCACTTTACCCAACATAGGAACAACTACAGAGGACCCGCTGAGGAAAAGCAAACCGGCCAGCGTGGCTCCATTTGAAGCAAAGAGCTCCTCCGATGAATCATTCTTCAAACACAAATGTAGGTTCTGTGCAAAGGTCTTTGGTAGTGATAGTGCCTTGCAGATCCATCTTAGGTCTCATACAGGTGAGAGGCCATTTAAATGCAACATTTGCGGAAACCGTTTTTCCACTAAAGGGAATCTAAAAGTTCACTTTCAGCGTCATAAAGAGAAATATCCACACATTCAGATGAATCCATACCCGGTGCCGGAGCATTTGGACAACGTACCAACGAGTACTGGAATTCCATATGGAATGTCTATACCACCTGAAAAACCTGTGACAAATTGGCTTGACGCTAAGCCTGTTTTGCCAACCCTGACATCATCTGTGGGAATGCCACTCCCACCAACTATTCCCAGCTTGACCCCATTTATTAAGACTGAAGAACCGCAGCTTATAGCGATCAGTCATCCAGTGGAAAGTCCATCTGAATCTGTAAAAAGTGACTTGCCCGCTATAACATCATCTTTTAAAAAAACTAACAGTCCTCCAGAGGAGCCAGAATCTATGGAGTTGTCCAACCCTGATGACAAAGGTGAAGAAAATTCTCAACATTCAAATTTTCAAAATTTTGACAGTACTACTTGTTCTCCATCTGGTGACTCAGTAACTGCTAACCACACAACTTTTTCTAACCCCATTCTACCAATGATCTCTGAACAATTCAAGGCAAAATTTCCTTTTGGGGGCCTTTTGGATACCGTTCCTGCATCAGAGACCTCGAAACTGCAGCAACTTGTAGAAAATATTGACAAAAAGTCAAGTGACCCAAACGAATGTGTAATATGTCATCGGGTACTAAGCTGCCACAGCGCTCTTAAAATGCATTACCGAACACACACAGGAGAAAGACCCTTCAAATGTAAAGTATGTGGACGGGCTTTTACCACAAAGGGTAACCTAAAGACTCATTACAGTGTTCATCGTGCCATGCCACCGCTTAGGGTTCAACATTCCTGTCCAATTTGTCAAAAGAAATTCACAAATGCTGTTGTGCTTCAGCAACATATTAGGATGCATATGGGAGGACAAATTCCTAACACCCCAGTTGCTGAGAATTATCCTGACTCTATGGAATCAGATACTGGGTCTTTTGACGAAAAAACTATAGATGACCTTGACAACTTCTCCGATGAAAATATGGAGGACTGTCCTGATAGCAGTGTCCCTGATACGCCTAAATCTGCAGATGCATCTCAAGATAGTTTGTCTTCCTCTCCACTGCCCCCTGAAGTCTCAAGTATTACTGCTTTAGAGAATCAAATGAAGATGATCAGTGCTGGACTGGTTGAGCAGCTCCAGGCCAGTTTGAAATCGGCTGAAAATGGCTCTATTGAAGCTGATGGTATGACTAATGACTCGTCCTCTTTTGGTGGTGATATTGAAAGTCACAGTGCTGGGAGCCCAGCTGCCTCGGAGTCTACATTCTCCATGAACGCTTTGTCACCTAATAGCACAAATGACATTCTGAAGTTTCCAAATGCTGAAGAAAAGCCGCCTCGAGCTCTACCACCTGAAATCCCCAATGGGATGTCACCAACCCCTGCCAATGGAGGTGCTCTAGACTTGACTTCCACCAACACAGATAAATTGATTAAAGAGGAACCCATGGGTGTGCTCTTCCCATTCAGAGACCGAAGCAAGTTTAGAAATACAATATGTGATATTTGTGGTAAGACATTTGCATGTCAGAGTGCCTTGGACATTCATTACAGAAGCCATACCAAAGAGAGGCCATTTATATGTACAGTCTGCAATCGTGGCTTTTCCACTAAAGGCAATTTGAAACAGCACATGCTTACCCACCAGATGCGAGACCTACCATCACAACTTTTTGAGCCCACTTCTAACTTGACAGCTATTGCACACCCAACTCAAAACCCGACTCCAAATCCAATTCCAAATCCACTGGCAACCTTAATAAAGACTGAGTTTAATGGTTTTATGCATGGCTCCACTCAGGACAATAAAGAACAGCCTTCAAGTATTTCCTCTTCAGGATCAATGTCATCGTCTGCTACATCACCTGTTCTCCTTCCATCTTTGGCCAGAAGGACTCCAAAGCAGCATTACTGCCATGCCTGTGGCAAGTCGTTTTCATCCTCCAGTGCTTTACAAATCCACGAGAGAACCCATACTGGTGAAAAACCATTTGCCTGCACTATATGTGGGAGAGCGTTTACAACAAAAGGCAATCTTAAGGTAAGTCCTCCATCTTTCATCTTGTAAATTGCAAGAGGTAGTCAACCAATTTAATGGTGAAATATGTTGTAGCAGGTTTGAAGGTTTTTTTTTGGCTTCATAATACTAAAATTAATAGGCGGACTACTTCTAAGTGCATTGGCGTCATTTTTTTTTTTTTTTTCGGTGGGGAAATGTCCATCTCGGTCCTACCCCTTTCATAATCTGTGCATGCAATAACATTTTACACTTGTCTATTCAATGCATCAGATCAGAACTAACTGACTTATCTATAAATTATATCAATGTACTGACAGTTAATAAGGATTTCTCAAGGCCTCTTACCCAAACCCTGCCTCCCTCCAGTTCCCTTCAGATCAAACTGGTAATGGAATATATATATATATATATATATATATATATATATATATATATATATATATATATATATATATATATTAGTCTTAGCAATATTTTTATAGTTACAAGATGTTTTGACAGAAGCCACAAGAACAGCAGTGTGCAAGTTTTCACAAATTATTTATCACATGATGGCAAATGGGTGTGAGGGATAATATAAACTTAATTGGAGACAGGGTGCCACATGAATTTTTTTTTTTTTTTAGCCCTTTTTCTTCAGATCTTAAATTTCTACACTACAGGAGTGCTTTAAAATTTTTTTTTCACTTTTTAGTATGTTATAACAAGTTGTTGCTTTCCTATTACATGTATGCAATGGTAAATGCTTGCATATTCCAACAGTACATTACATTGAGATATATACATATATTAGTGTGGAATTCACAGCATTCATGTGCTGACTATTCTCTTATACTGGTATTCAATTATTTATTTTTTTCTTTATCCTTCGTTTTAAGTTTCTCTTTTAGTTTCCTCTGGGATCTTTATTTTTTTGTTCCCCCAAGTATTTTTAATCTTAAATATTGATTGAGTTGTTGATTTCGATATTTGCTATTTTAGTCAAGGCTTAAAAAATAATAAATATATTGTATATTTTTATTTTTCTCACTCTGTGCATGTGCGTGTATTTTCTTCACATGTTCATATCTGTAACTGGAAGTCTAGTTCTCAATTAAGCATAGTGCATGTATATGTTTATATATTTTTTTTTTTTTATTCTTGTTCAGTGGTGTTCATCCTTGGGTTAAATGCTTTTATTTATTTATTTTTTTAATATGAAAATGTATTTATCTCCTTGGATGGCAGCTATTCTGCAATCCACCTCCCAATGCTGCGTCCATTTGCATATCATTACCCAGAATCCTTGCTGTAGGTTAAAGAACTGTAAAACATGACATTTGTATTTGGAAATGGTTGACGGTTTGCAGACAGGGTCGTCTATCTTGGTTGTACTTTGAATGTACACTTTGGTATGCATAGGATCTTTTATCATGAGACATTAAAGTAATGCTACTTATTAAGTCTGGTCTTCTGCTCAGAGTTGTGGTATATATTTTCTTTCCTTATGTTGACTTGATTGCCATGTGGGTCCCTGTAAATATGTTAAGGATTTTGTAATCTTGGCAAAGATAATGCAAAATCCCAATTTTTTTATTTTTTTGGGTCTTGTGTGGGGGGGGGGGTTTTCTTTTTTTTTTTTTTTTTTTTCTCCCCCCCCCCCCCCACTTTTCGACAAAAGCTGAGTATATTGACCTTTTGAATGACAGTTTATCTTCTGAAACCCTTAAGTGTTTAACCAAGATGCCCTTTATCCATCTTGAGCAGGTATGACTCTGGCTCTTAAACAGTAGGAAAGTCGTTATTTTATGCACATGTTGACAGAATGTCTCCAGCGATTTGAGATATAAAATACATACAGTATATTAAAAATATATAAAAAAAAAAAGGGCAGCACTAGCAAAATTATACAATTGATGCAAAACCTATTCAGCAGTGTCCAAACAACCGAGTTAATAAATCAAGAAAAATAGGCAGCACTCCAAATTAAATGTGAAAAAAGTGGATACTTTACTGATCCTCAGGTGGCGACGTTTCGACGGTGACCCGTCTTTATCAAGCCATGATAGACGGGTCACCGTCGAAACGTCGCCACCTGAGGATCAGTAAAGTATCCACTTTTTTCACATTTAATTTGGAGTGCTGCCTATTTTTCTTGATTGTATATGATCTTTTTTTTTTTTTCTTCCCTCCAAGTTATTTTGTTTAAAGGCCAACATACGATACGACAAGAGTTGACCAAACTCACCGATATCGTCTTTGTTAAAGGACAGTCTCAGTATAGCTGTATAAGGTGTCCTGACTCCCCAAACATGATCTGGAATGTTGGATTTTAAACATCTGATCTTTTTGTTCTCTGGGAAACGTCAGGAGATGGTTGTCATCCGATCTTTATCTCTTGTGTATGGGTGGGCTTTAGGTCGACTTTCTTTTTGGCTTCGATAAGGTGTTGAGATACAATGTTACTGTTGTAGTCTGAAGTGGCAATAATTAAGTAAAATGTACTTTGTATATTTTTCTTGCAGGTTCACATGGGCACTCACATGTGGAACAGTACACCTGCAAGGCGAGGAAGGCGACTTTCTGTGGATGGGCCTATGGCTTTTTTAGGAGGGAACCCTGTCAAATTTCCAGAAATATTCCAGAAAGACTTTGTTGCCAGGACAGGAAATGGGGACCCATCTAGTTTCTGGAACCAGTATGCTGCAGCTCTGTCAAATGGCTTGGCCATGAAGACCAATGAAATTTCGGTTATTCAAAATGGTGGAATTACCCCAATGACTGGAAGCTTGGGGAATGGTGGGAGCTCCCCTATCAGTGGCCTCACTGGGAACCTAGAAAAACTGCAAAACTCCGAACCAAATGCACCTCTAGCTGGTCTGGAGAAACTAGCAAGCAGTGAGAATGGGACTTCCTTCAAGTTTATGCGTTTTGTGGAGGACGGCAAAGAGATTGCCACCAACTAGCTCACGGTCTCCAGGACATTCATGCAGCCAGAGGTTGCCATGCTTCAATTTTATTTTCTTTTTTTCTTTGTTTCCGAGAACTGCACCAATAAGACTTTTTGTATCATGTCCATCTTCCAGAGTTTTAAGTGAGTGTATTTATTAGTGATTAAAACCTTTTTGGCTCTGCATACCAATGCAAGCGTTAACTCTGGCCTATCGTATTTGGAACTAAATACTAATAGACTAGAGTTGAAAACCGGCTGTAACATTTATGGCAACTTGCAAGTCTTGACGGTTGTTTTTTTTGGCATTAACTTATTTTATATATTCGATTTTAACATGGTCCCTGGTGTTAATGCATAAGGCAATTTGGGAGTATGACTTTGTACGTGAATGCACATTTTAAGGGAAGATTTTTCTTTGCCTCATTCTGGGATGGGCGGGTCGGTTGTATGACATGGAAGGATATAAGACTGTACAGCTCTACCCTTTTACCCAATGGAATTTTTTTAAAAAGGTTTTTTTATCCACTAGTAGATGTTCTGTGCATTTTTCTTTTTCAGCGTATAGACTTGTGTACAGTGACAACCGCGTCAGTTCAGATAGGATGCAAGAGGTTTTTAATTATTTCACGTGGCAGTTGACATTTTTTTTTTTTTTGTTTGTTTTTTTTTTCTCCCCTTTTTTTATTAGATAGTTATTATAGAATATGTGCTGGAATTTCACAATTGCTGCTAAGTATAGCATCTGGAACAAACTTCCATGGAAAAAAAATAAATAAAAAATGTAGATGCTTGTGTATATGTACATATATAAATATATAAATGAGAAAATATTCACTTTCATTAGTGTAAATAAGTTTCTGAACCCTTTGGTCTCAAGTGGTCCTTGGGGGTGGGGCAGAGGAGGGGCTTTGCGTCCGGTTCTCCTGCACTCAAGGGGTTAGGAGCAAAAAGGATGTCCACTTTTCTGTTCATTAATGGAAAGGATACAGTGAGGTGTGGTTCATGACTGTTTATTTTTATTTTTTCGTTGTGGGAAGTGGACTTTTATGTGCTTTCTTTTGGAAAGTTGGACGTCCAGCTCCATTTTATTGTTTTATTGATGAATAGAATACTGTAATTTTAATCAAGTACTCAAATACAAGAATTTTCCAAATGTGGTGTGTGTTTAAGACTTGTGCGTAATGGTGGGCATATGTTTTTTTCCAAATGATGCACGATAAATATACGGTAATTCAATATTCCCGAAAAGCCGTACGGCGCAGGCGGTTTACATCTGAAAACCGCACTCTCGGCTGCAAAACCGTACAACTTTTTAAAACCTGTTTAGCTCACTGGCTCAATCCGATTTTAAGATTTCCCATTGCATATGATTCAGTTGGTAAATTCCAAGCATACAGAGATTTTGGCAAATCTCATCTAAAGGCCACATTGACACATTCACTATTTCTAAGCCAATCCATTGAGTGGGTTAAAAATGGTGCTGTGTTTCTATTACACTTTTCCTCTGATAGTTCCACTCCTGATTTTGGCTTACAAATACTGATGTAAGATACTGAACTTGTGAACGTGGCCAAACGCTATTGCCTTCTCAATCTGTTGATGGTTTGGCTTCAGAAAAATTTGCCCTGTGTAACGCTACCTATTGGCCTATTCGCGAGAGGCGTTCGTCTTCATTGACTATCTGCTTTATGACTAGTATGTGCCGCCGTCATACTACCGGATTAGAGTACTGATGTACCGTATTTTAAAAACTTCTCGGTCCAAAGGCATTAATGTGAGCTTGAATCGGCTTTACTTTTTCTTGCACGACTTTTTCTCAGATTCTTGAGAATGTTTAGAAGATTTATTGTCTCCGATAATTCTGTCCTCCTACTTTACCAGATTAGAATATTTGGTTGACACTTTGTCTGTCAATTAGCTTTTCAATTTGACTTCATCAATGCAAAAATGTTTTATTGCTCCAAGGGTTGTGATAAGTTGCTTTTAATGGTGAACGACGTTTGTTAAATGTTCATGTCACGATTTTCTTGCCATGTAAACAGGCTGGCGATCACTGGATGAATGAAAACTCTCGTTCATCGGATGAATAGTCATGCTCGGCAATACATCGTTCTGTGTAAATAGGTGCCAAGAACTACATTAGACTATTTGCACTGAGTGATCTAGTGTAGATCTGTCAGTAAGTATCTTTTTATTTTGGTCTGCATGCATAAAAATGACCATTGGTCGGTAAATGCTTACAGATCGGCAGTCATATTGTGCCGTCGATCGGTCCTTATAAATGGATCTGGACTTTGTACAGACCATCTCTACATTGCCTTGCCTGATCTTGTGACTTGCGACTAAACATTTATTACTCCTAGATCTTTGAGGTCAGCACCTACGAACCAGGGTTGTACTTGTATCACGTGACAATGTACTTTTGGCCAAGTTAGGGATGCTATTGACTTGACCACAGGTATCGTAAAATCTAGATGGGAGCACGTATTATAAAGTTTTTCTCTGAAATGTTGTTGTATAGACCTCATGGTTTCAGAACTTGGCTAAGCACAGGCAGATGTAACCCCTCTAGATGATTGTCAGGCAGATTGTCCCTACTTGACTTGATTGACCAATCGCTCCTACTTGCATGTGGGGAGAAACCTGTTAACCAAGCAAAGCCAGAAGGAGCCTTTTTTTTCTTGTGCTGACTCGTTTTAAGACCATTTCTTTCAAATGCTACAGAGATTTAGACTAAATTTCCATTCATGCAATACAATGATTTCTGGAATCATCACTTGCTTGTTTAAATAAAAAAAAAATATGAAGTGTAAAGTAGCTCAGTGAGCTTTTGATGCCTATTGCATCTTTCATGACAAACCTGAAGTCCTTGTTGGTTGGCTTATCTATATGTTTAGCAGGAGTTGTGCCACAGATTATGTAGATGGTTTCATGATCATTCTTCTAAAACCCTCCCGAAAGTTAAAACCTTAAAGTTTTTAAATGAGAGTTGATCGATTCTCTTTATCGACAATCAGCACTTTTTGAAGGAAATGTATCTCCTTGTATAATATCACCCTTGTAAATGGCTCTGTGTAATAAGGGACTCTGTTGGGACTCCATGCTGTTGGTTCGGGCCACATGCTTAATATTTAATTGGATTTTATGGCAATAATTATCCAGAAGATTAAGCTGTGCAGCCCTACCTGACTTCATACTTGTGCCTTGGTCACCCATCATTTCTAGGATCAACAATAAGTGGCTGATATTATCATTTGCAGTTGTTTTGAATTTTTGAAATCCCTTAATTTGTCGTATTCGTTATTTTTTCTTAAATATTCAAAGTTCATGAATCTTGCACAAAATCAAAAATGTTTTTTGTTTTCTCATTTTTTTTTGTCTTTTACCCTTTTTAGTGCAGAGAATGAATGTTGTGCACAAAAATGCGCTAAAATATGACATGCATAGAAATTCTTGGTGAGAGTGAAATTTTTGTGAAAAGTGTTGCAATTTTTCACAAATGATAAAAAAAAAAACAAAAATCAAATGGAAATGCCAAACTATCTGGAATGGTGAACAAAAAAAAATACAAAACAGGTTGCATATACAGATAAGGAGATGAGTGAATTTATTCGGATCCGAATACCATCAGAATTGAATATTGTTTTGCAGTTATTCGTTGAACACAGCCGAAAGTCATTCGAGTCAATGGGAGTAGAAACGACCAAATATGTTTGGAACCGATCATAAGTGTTCAAATATGGCTCGAATATGACAAAATCTGAACAAATCCGCTCAACTCTACAGATAAATACTGCACAAAAAAGGCCAAAATTTTGGTGCAAGTGGAATAAAGAATAAAGTCCTATGTTATATTTCTTAAAATCCACATACTTGTATAGAAGACCATTCTGGGAGAAAAAAAATCCCCTACTTTTTTTTTCTCTTGTGTGGTCAGCTGTTTAGTTCTCTAAATAATGAGAGTCCTAGATGAGGTATTGACAAAAGCTTTGCTCTTCCTTGCTTGGCTGTTCCCCGAGGACGAGCAGGTGGAGTGTGTAATACCCATCAGTGGTATTCATTATTAGAACATCCTCCCCCGAACTGCTGGCTGCATAGAACGTATAGGTTCTGATGAGTACTAATATCTGTATCAAATCTGTACATATTAATTTACATTCTTTTCCAAATGACCGGAACGGCTACATGACGTCTTGTTCATACGATGCAAAAAAAAAAAAGAAATTGCGTCAAACTGACTTTTAAAGGCTTTAAATTGGATTTTTATGTCTTTGTTCAGTTAACTAAGGAATTGGAGGCTAATGGAAGCCGCCTCGAAAATATGAAAGATTAGAACTGTATTATGGTTTTAGATTTTAAGGGGTGTAGATTAGAGATGAGTGAATTTGTTCGGCTTCTGTTCGAATATCGTTTTTGTAGTATTCGTCGAACACAGCCGAGCGTCATTAGTCAATGGGAGTAGAAATTATCGAATATGTTCGGAACCGAACACAAGACATACATTCGGCCCAAATAGTGTTCAAATATGTCAAAATCAGATTCGGGGGCCAAAATCCAAACATTCACTCATCTGTAGCATATGATGGGTCCTGTTGAATTTGCAGTTTTTTTCTTTTGTTTCCCATTGCTCTTGTCTCTCCACCATCGCTTCCGTTGCTTGGTCCTCCCTGGATTTAGTGATTACGTACTGGTGGAGAGCAAGTGTTGGAGCAGCATGGGCAACAGTAGTGTAAATGTTGCTTGGTCTACTTTATAAAATAGGCAGCCTTGATATCGGGATTTATGACCTGGGCATAAACGTTTCTACGTTAAACGGGAGTGACCTGGTTACAGGAACCACAAATGGTGGATGCCCTTAAAGGTGGAGCAAAAATCTGGAGGCGAACCAAAAAGAGGTTTTGAAATTACCCATGATGAATAAAGTCCTCTGCCCCTTACTGTGCAAATTCGTGAAGTGAAATTTTCGGCCACAAATTTACAGTATATCCAATGCCAATGGTGGGGTTTTCTAAACAACTCTCTTGGTGTTGTAATTAGGAATTTTTGCAATAAAAACTCTTCAAAACTACTTCTTATCCCTAAGGGAAAAGAATCCCTCACCTGGCTCAGTAGACAGAAAAATTAATGAAAATGGAAAAAAATAAGCTGTAGAATGGGGTTCTCTGCATTCACATAAGAAAATGGTGAAATTATACTGATCAGTAACTTCTGTGTAAATTGGCAGCATTGCTTTAATTAAGCTCTCAATGACCAGGGACTTAAAAGTTGTCCATTTTGGGGAATTTCCCCTCCCCTTCCCCCCCCCCCCCCAAAAAAAAAAAAAAAAAAAAAAAATTATGGATAGAGATGCCTGATTTGATGAGGGTCAAAATCATGTTTGAGTTTTTGTAAATTAATAGAGCCCTAATGAATTTGAGCAATTTGATTAACAAAAATCACATAAAATGGATGCTGCTGTTTTACACACTGCAGAAGAATGCATCAGCCAAAGAAGGTTCATGGCACGGATTGTCCCTGGGTGATGCCATGTAGCGATCACATCATGTGGTACAGCACAACCAGTTAGAAAGAAGTAATATTAGGAAGCCTGTATAAAAGCTGAGGCAGGGAGGTCCTAAACCATTGAAGGGTGAATCTAGATAGTGAAAAGAGAGCTATAAACCAGGGAATAAAATCTGTATATACTATGTGACAACACAGTAGTGACAAGTTACTATTTTTTTTTTTTTATACATAGCCTTATGTGTTGAGGTCACTTTAGTATTACTAAGGATGTGTATGCACTATGCAGTGAATATCTTGAAATGGGTTGGATACTGTCCTAAGACCTCAGGGTGCCAAACACTTTTTACGGTAAATTGGAGTATTTGGAATTTGTGGCACAGTAAGTTTATTTGGAAAAATTACCATTGGCTTTAAAATTTGGAATTTCAAAAGCTTTATTCGATATTTATGGGACAACGTCTTTAGTGATGTGGTGTTTATAAAGACTAGAGTCTCGTTAGTAGGAGTCCTCGATAAGTTGCCTTATTCCTCTAGGTCAGGGTTCCCCAACTCCAGTCCTCAGGATTTCCCTTTTATTGTACAGGTGATGCAATTATCATCTGGGCAATACTAAGGAAATCCTGAAAACATGACCTGTTGGTGGGCCTTGAGGACCGGAGTTGGGGAACGCTGCTCTAGGTGAAACTACGATGATCTTCGTTTATCGGTTAAAATAAGAAATGATATTTGGATTTTTAGTTGAAACTGTAAATTGCCTTGCAATCATCCGCATACATGTTCTGTGCCAATATGATTGGACACTATTTAAATATTCCATATTTGCATTTCTAGCCTTTTTTGTCGGAGTAAATGGTGCTTGTCTATTTATGCCAAAGTACAGTCCTATTATGAGAATACAAATCTATTATTGATTCTTATAAAGAAGAGCGGATCAGGCAACGTTCAAAATTGCCCCTTTGCCTCGATTTTCCTCCACGCTTTTTTCCCCTTCTCGCCCTCTCTTCTGACCCTCTCGCCTCGTAGACATTTAATAATGTTCTGGGATCTATCAATAAATGAAAAATAAGAGAAATCTTTATACTTGCCTCAACGCTCAACTTTCTAGCCCCATCAAACGTCCGTCTGGTCCTCGTCGCCTGTTGTGATCCTTCCAAAAACTATGAAACGTCATGTCACAACATAGGCCGCGATCTTGCACGAGGGTACAAAGAACTGTCCAAGATCTCATCACAGCTGGTAGTCCTGGTTCAGTGTGAGTCTGCACCAAGAAGATATAACATTGACCGGACTGGAGATGGTTGGGGTCTAGAAAGGGGAGTACAAGGATTATTCGAAACCCTTTACCGTTTAGAAAAATAGTGGCTGACTCAATGCAGAAGCAAATGACCAAATTATTTCATATGTCGGTAAATGCAAAATTTTTCAAAATTTGTGTAGAATTCCATTCCAAAGTATTTGCTCATCTACAGTTAATGTGGCAGCTCACCAGCGATCATGTAGCGACACACCAACGATCCTGACAAGGTCATATCGTTGTTGGGTGCGTCGCTATGTGTGACCGGGCCCTAATACCAGATGCAACCATGAAAAAGGGGAAATGTGGAAATCCCACATAATGGATGGTAAGGCAAACCCAAGTACACACACGATGGGTAAACCGGCTTTTATTGTCGACGTTTGTTGAAGTAACTTACTACTTTCTCAGGACAAGAAACCATATCATATACAGATCTAATATATGGTTTATTTTCCTGAGGAAGAAGGTTCGATTTTAGTAAACGAGGGGCAGCCTCACACAAGTAGTTTGTACTAAGGCGGCAGTCAGATCATCGTGTGATCCTAGAGTGCGCTGATGCTCTTGGGTGAGGAGAAGATGGAGAAAATAATTTCTCCCTCTTTTTTTCCATTGTCAGTGTGAAGAAAACGGACTGCACTCCGATGTCATCCGAGTGCAGTCCAATGGTTTCCACAGACTCATTGATCCAAATATCGGATGAAACGTGGACATTTTTTTTTTTCTTAAATTGAACCCTCTTGGGATATGCATGCCACCCTATAAACTAACATTGGTCCGTGTGTGATCTGATGTCTTGTCTTCTGACGGAAATTACAATGCAATAAACCTCCTTAAGGGACACACAGCAATCAGGCCTCCCCAGAGCTTATAGCGATCAGTAAGTGATCAATCAATTTCCTAGTGGTGCCACCATGGGGTTAAAAAAAAAAAAAAAAGGTCACATTTTATAATTAAAATACATGGAATTTTCTGTATGATTTAAGACACGGTGGACAAGTTATTTCTCATCAGGACACCCCACCCTCCTTTACTAGTTCATACAGTTGTGGCCAAAAGTAATGACACCCCTGCAATTCTGTCAGATAATACTCAGTTTCTTCCTGAAAATGATTGCAAACACAAATTCTTTGGTATTATTATCTTCATTAAATTTGTCTTAAATGAAAAAACACAAAAGAGAATGAAGCAAAACATTGATCATGTCACACAAAACTCCAAAAATGGGCCAGACAAAAGTATTGGCACCCTCAGCCTAATACTTGGTTGCACAACCTTTAGCCAAAATAACTGCGACCAACCGCTTCCGGTAACCATCAATGAGTTTCTTACAATGCTCTGCTGGAATTTTAGACCATTCTTCTTTGGCAAACTGCTCCAGGTCCCTGATATTAGAAGGGTGCCTTCTCCAAACTGCCACTAGCGTAATATAGTGCAAGAGACCCGGATTCCAGGGATGTTTCACTTGCTCATCAGCTTGCTATATTTTCTATATAATCAGTGTTTTATTAGCAGAAGATTATCACTAATGGACTAGGTGCATCATGCAAGGAAGCCCAGCTGATCTGTGTAACCCCACCCACATTACTGATTGTCAGGTGCTGACAGTGTATATGAAGCTGCTAATTAGTGGTGTGGGTGGAGTAATTCAGAGCTCGGCAGTCTGAGCACTGCTAAATATGCAACAGAGAAAACAATTTATCAAAACTGCACCAAACATCCTAGTAAGTGACACATCACTGGAATCAGGGTCTCTGTCCCTACATCATGCTGCTCTCAGAATAAATAGAAAAAAAACTGCTGACAGATTCCCTATCATTTGCATTAGTTTAAGTGAAGAGCTACTATTTGGTCATGTAGGCTTTAAATTTATGCTGCGATCTCTGCTGTAGGGGAATTGAATTGTATCATAGAATCTATGTGAACCTTTTTTTTTTTTTTTTACAAATTGTTAAATTCCTTTTATTTTATCTCCTCTGTGCTGATTATTGATTTTACCTTTTAACTTAATGAAGTTTTAATATCCGTAGGACACCACCACTATTGTTACCTTCCCCTCTAAAACGCAAACTGCTCACTACAAACTTCTTCTATACCCATTTAATGATACATCTTATATATTGGGTGAGGCATTCAGTCGTGTCTCCTTTCATCTTATCATCCAATTTGCATCCAGTTGCTGACATTGATTCTAGTTTTCACTTCCATTGATTTCATGACATCTCCAGCCTTTTCCTCCCCCATCCCAATTCAGTCAATAGATAACTTATTCAATATCTTAAAAACCAATGACGAAAGGTACAGGAAAGACATATATCCTTGAGCTGTGTTAGCCAGTAGATAGAAAAATATTAGGATTTGAGAGTCGTCAGTTGTTGGCTAAATAAAAAGCTGCTGACAAATTGCAAGCTTTTCAGAATACTTAGGTCCGTTCATCAGGCATCTGTGCCTGATGAAGGGACCTGAGTAGTCTCGAAAGCTTGCAATTTGTTAGCATCTTTTTAGTTAGCCATTAAAAGGTATCAAACCAATGTTTGTTTGGTTTTCTTTATTGTTGATGGCAGACATGGCCCTAGTTATGGTCGTTTTAACGAATTTTGGGTGTCTGTCCGACTCTTCTTTTATTTTCCTTAGACTCCTTCTCAATGGCTGGGCTAAATGTTCCGCGTCGGTGAACGTCCTGCAATGCAGGATCTGTTAATTTGAGAATTCTTTTTATACTCTGGGGTTTATAGCTGCAATATTTACAAGATCTGTGGAGTAAAGGATGCCTTTCTGATGTGCCTTTTGTGTCACTGACACTCACATCTGGTCACTAAATAGAAGACACTTTTATTTGAGTTGGGGGAATCCGCTTCCTGATCTCAGATCCTTCCTTTTTTGTTTAGTCTTTAAACAACCCAAAATCTGTCATTCTTTCCCTGCCGGCTTCAGATTTCACACATATTATTCCTCTAGCAGTAGAAATTCTCACAAACATTTTAAAGCTCCAATACTCATCTTCCTCGCCCCCCCTATTTAATGATTGCGTCAAATAAACTTTTATTTTCGAAATCCTTTTGCCCATAATTCACTTGTCTTTTATGAATCAACGGAAGCTTTTCAATTACATCCAGAAAAATGCAACATTTGACTGATTTAAATACTCTGGCAGTGATCCATACTAATTTTCAGATTCCAATATAGGAGATAATGAAGTAAAAACAATTTGTAGCAAATTCTCTCTTTTATGCCGCAGCGTATTGTTAGGAGATGATTCGAGAAGGCTTGAGCTGAAAGATTATTTTATAGTCTATGCAAAGTGTCGGGGCAAGATCGGAGTTAGCGAAAATGGATGATGAGTGTAAATTTTAATGTGTAAAACAAATGGCATTTCTCTTCTTATAAGTGAAACTTCTTGTACATCAGACGCTGCGATCAATCCTCAATCCACCTATCGCTAAAAGCATCCTGCCTTATCCTGAAAGAGAAAATATGTTTACACATAGATGATAATTGTATCTATTCTAATGCACATTAACTGTCCATCTTTCGATTTCATATCTATCTCAAAAATATGGGGCAGCACTCCAAATACAGATTCTGGTAAGAACACAGATTTTAATCAACCCTTACCTGATACAATATAAAATGGATATATGTTAGCATGGGTGACTGAAATCTGTTATCTATCCTCTATATATTTTCTATTTATCTAATATCTATCATCTATACAGTATCTATTATCTACTGTTATGATTGGGTCACAGAGGCGGAAAGCAAGACCAAGCTAAGCCCCAGAAAACCAGAGAGGTTGGTAACTAAGCGGATTTCGGACCCCTGATCCTATCCACACAACTAGCAGTAGCCGTGGAGCGTACCTACGATGATCATAGACTCCTCGACACAGCCGGAGAACTAAATAAGCCTGAAGCAAGAAAAGGTAAATCTAAACTGCCCCAGAGTAGACCCCAAAGGAATAGACAGCCCCCGAACATATATTGTCGGTGAGACAAGATAAAAACACAAACGCAGGTAGGAAAATAGACTGAGCAAATGATGGGGCCCAAACTAACTAGACAGGAAAGGAAAGGCTCTGTCTGCAATCACACAAAAAAACCCTGCAAAAATGCCCAACACGTCTGATAGAAAAACACTGAAGTCACTAGACTTCGCCCACTATATCAGCACTCTGGTATATTCTGAAAGCAGAGCAAAAAGAGGCCAATCTGTTAAGGGACAAAAACAAACTGGCACAAGCAGTAACATAAGGATGAAAATTCAGCACAACCCCAGCCGGAGCTGGCTGACCACACAAAACTGAATAGACAAAACCAAATCAAATGTGAACAATAGCAAAAGAACACTTAGCTGAGCATGCAGGGACTGAGCTGGAAACTAAGGGTACTGTCACACTTTGCGATGTACCAGCGATCCCGACCAGCGATATGACGCGGTCAGGATCACTGGTGCATCGCTAAGTGGTCCCTAGTGAGCTGCCACACAGGCAGATCTCACTAGAGACATCGCTGGGGATGGGGGTCGCTACTTACCTGTCAGATGCGGCGATCCTGTGTCCTCCCGCCCGGCTCCACGCGTCGCTCGTCGTCACAGCAGGAAGCGCTGCAGGAAGCTGACGACGAGAAACGGTCCAGGACGTTCTCGCGCGATCAGCGATAACCAGCGGGGGGAGCAGGTCATAGGTAAGTATCAGACACAGCGATATCGCTAGCAATATCGCTATAACGTCACTAGTTATAGCGATATTGCTAGCGATATCGCTTAGTGTGACATGCCCTTAAGATCTCAGGAGGCAGGAAAAAAAATCACCAGCAGGGATAGAGGGAGTCTGCTGTCTTAAATCCAGTCTGAAACCCCAGATCTCCAATCGTCCTCCTCATTATCAGGTGGCAGGCCTCTGTTAATTAGATCTGCTCCATTACCTCCCGTAACCACCAGAGGGAGCCCGGAAAGAGAACTCGTGACCCCTCTGTCAATACAACCAGCTCCACTACCTTCACTAGTAACCAGAGGTAGGCCAGAAAGCAAATTCACAAGAGGATACCTATCGATATCCTATCTAGAAAAAGAAAACGCAGCAGCACTCTACAGGAGCCAAGATGTATGCAAACACTGAAAACATACAGTTTAGATTGAATTATTAATTTTCACAGAAAGAAAAATAAGAAGCTATAATACCATAAAATGCAAGAAATTTTTATTTGAAAATCATTAAAAATTGATACATAGAATTAATTAAAAAATGGGGACAGACAATGCAAAAAAAGGTCACTTGAGAATTCAGAAGACCTGACTGGACATGTAAGAATTAGGTATATGGTCCCACAAAAAATGTGTGCCTATATATTCTATTAAATGATTGATCCATAAATAAAGTGCTAAGTGCATATAGAGCCGAAAAAAAATGGCTTCAATGAGACCAAAATTAAGAAAAAAGCTTCATGCGTTGCATAAAGTGCATGGCAATTGCGGGATAAAATCACCCATATATAACTCACATTCAGGTGGAACAGCTAATTAGTATAATAGACCTAATATCCTCAAAGGTAGGTTACCCAAAGTGCAAATAGTATACGCCACTATAAAAGTGGGCAAAAGAAATATCACGAGGAACCATTGATAGACCGTTATAATAGCTGAATGAAATACTCTGTACCTCTAGTGAGCTGTGGCATCCCGACGCGCGTTTCGCATTCTGCTTTTTCCCAGGATAGGTTAATAGCTCGAGAGAGATATGTACAGTAGAACAGGGACCGATCAGAGGGAGGTCACCTTTTCACGGTTGGTGGGCACACAAGGATTGGCCAATAAGAACTTTTATTTTTGCAAGTTCATCTTACTGAATAATAATACAGTTTCTATTCAGTGTTTGCATATATCTTGACTCCTATAGAGTGCTGCTGTGTTTTCTTTATCTATTTAATGCAGCTATCGCAGCTTGCACCTGTTCACACCTAGGAGGTGCTGGTCAGGGTTTTTCTTTATATCTATCTGCACCAGTAGGTATGTTAGTCATACATACCTGTCTCTCTCGCTATCAATCTTTTTATTGTTTATCCATCAGACATAATATTATATCTAAATAATATCTGATTTTCTGCGCGTCGCCCTTCTTCCAGCCTTGGCTTCCCATATAGTGTGTACTGTACATCTGCCTGCTCGTAATACCCTTAATACCTGCTCTCAAAATATTATGTCACAGTTATTTTCTTCTCAGCTTGGGATGACTGGATTTCTCAGAAAACACTTAAGATGTCTCAAATTACTGTAGTGGAAGTCACTTGACCTCACATGAACACAGAAATCCTACAGGATTAAGGGGAAAGCCAGTCCTGGTTGAAGGAGAGGAGAGCTCTTCTGAAAGGTGATGGAACTGATGTTATAAAGAGGATTAAGGAACAGATAAAAAGACACTAAAGGAAACACGGCCATTTATCTACTGGAGAGCGCGAGGTGTTTCAGGACTTCTACTACAACATTTATTTTTTTTTGAAAACTCATAAGAAAATAAGTGCAATCCGTGAGTTACATAAGGAACCCTGCACCGAGCGTCCATCACAGACCAGGATAGATGTCCAGGGCCCCCTGGGAGAACACAATGAAGGCTTCTATTGAATGTCAGCAAGCAGAGATCTTTAAAACTGTGATGAATTCACACACAAGGAAATTGGAAAATTGAACCTGAATCCCACTTTCAGTTGTTTTGTTTCTTTTCTTTATAAGCGTATTTAGACATTTCTATCAAAAATAGGAGGCGTGAAAAATAAATGATCTAACATGTATAATGAGAATGGGACTTAAATCACTGCTTACATGAAGAATATGTCCCTTAAAATAACATCATTAGTCATTAAAAAGAATTGCCGAAATATGACGAGACACTACATGTATGCAAAGGCTCTAAATATGCAGTATAATCTCACTAAAAATTCAAAGGAATCTTGTCAAGGAGGTTGGCGCCTCGGAATATTCGTATATGGCGCCTCCATTCATCTTCATCTGTTCCTGATGACCCTAGAATTCCCCAGCGGTAAAAAAAAGCAAGAAGTATAACAAAGTGATGGGCGAACGTGATCGGATAAGGTGTTATCCGAGCATGACCGTGGCTAACCAAGTGACACTGGCATTCTCGAAAAATACGTCCAACTCCCCGCAGCTCCATGTCTCCTGGCTGTTTAACAGCTGCAACACATGCAAGGATTGTCTAACAAACGGAGAATCCCTGCGTGTGTTGTGTCTGTCAAACAGCTGCAAGACATGGAAGCTCGCAACCCACGTCAAGGGTCCCCACATTTGCGAGTCCTATCACTAAACATCAAAGCAGAGCTCACAGACACAAAAAGAGGACTTAAAAATCCCCCCCAATTTTTTTTTGGCGAGCGAACTTCCATATTTTGGCCATAATATCAACTAATACCTCATATATATTGATATATGTCTTTTGCACTTTATATTTCTTTTTCAGGGTGCAGTGGGCCAAGATGGCTCTGTAAACTGTGGCCTCTGTTCACACAGGATGCTTTTTGATAGCACTGGGCAGACCGCCTGATCTAAGAGTATGGGCGACACTAATAGGCTGTAAGCCAGATGCTCTGCATCACCTGTGTGTTAATAATGCTGCATACAGATTATCATTTTTTGTGCATTAATATACCAAACAGCTACCCCCTCCATGGATTAGGAGTCTGATTGATTTATCGGTATTGCTGCACCTGTGTTGCCGCCATCTGTAATCGGGTCCACTGCACCCTGATAGTGCATTTGTTTGGAGGCCTGGGCAGGCAAGCATCTCTGCCTTTTGTCTGTGATTTTTACAGGAAAGTACCTCCGCTCTAGAGCTTCCCACCACTGACAACTAAGGGCTCATACTCACTTGCGAGAGACTCATGCGAGTCTCCTGCATGAAAACCTGGCACTACCGTCGGCACTCGGACCGGAGCGTGTGGCTGCATAGAAATACATGTAGCCGCACGCTCCGGTCCGAGTGCCAGGTTTTCATGCGAGTCTCTCGCAAGTGAGTAAGAGCCCTAAGGAGGATCGTATCAAGACATTTCTCCTCTGATTCCTAACTGACTTTATCTGGCAGCTGGGCATTTCTTGAAGGACACTATGTCCCATGTGGCTTCACAGATTTCACTTGAGTCCTGACAGCGACAACAGCAAAGGCACTGGCTGGCCTCCTAGATCTCCAGCACCAACTCAATCCCAGAGGCTCAGGGTTGCTTCACCTGGGCTCAGTAGTTACCCTTCAGGGGGCTGCTATCCACCAGTCTTCACAATAGCCCATACACTAATTACATGTGTGTGTGTAAAAATGGCGGGAGAGCTGGCTGCCCACACCGTCAGAGTTCACCGACATTTGTGATGCTTTTCGAGGGCGCCACACTCCAATAAATAATACAGATATACTCATGTAATTGGCAACCTGGGTAGAATAAATAGCCACCATATTGATAAAATTCATTGGTGATAAAAATATAAAACAGTGATGTGCCAAAGTGAAAAAGAAAAATAAGATAAAAAAAATCTGCCCCAAGAACAAATCTAGTGCACACGTTTCTCCTCCTTATTAAGGGTCCTCAGGAGGTTCAATCCCCACACATGGTATAATGAATGCACAAAGATGATGTGACATATAAAGAAAGAAATACATGTATGATGAATCTTAGCTTCCAAATAACATTCTATTTTAGTAAATTTATTTTTGTGTGTGTGGGGGGGGGCAGGTTCTAAACTCCCATGTAATGCGTATGCTGCACACAACTGCCACTTCTTTAGCACCATTTACCCTTCATCATAAAGTATGCTCGGTGTGTGGCGCAGGTTGTTCCAATTCCCAAATCTGCTTCCATTATTTACTGATTTGTGATATTATTCAAAAACAATTGTTTATTGTATTTGTTTGGCACTTTTATCTTTAATGGTAACTTTATTGCGGGTACCCTGTGCTTTATGTGCAGATTTTCCCATTAGACTTACATTAGATGAAGAAAAGCCTCAGGTAAAAAAAAACACGCGTGGCAGAAACTCTTAAAAAGTGCATGTAATCTGCACCTACGTAACATCAATAAAGTTCAGTGAAATCAAAATACCAGGAAGTTAAAAAACAAGGCAGCTTTATTCAAAGCACGACACACCAAACAGAAACAAAGGCCACAATGTCAAAATGCAATAAAGTGCATAGTAACAAAAGGAAAACAAAAACGCAACATCAAAAATGGACCAAAAATTTCATAATGGGAACGTAGCCTGATGTTTATCAGAGTAGAAAATTCTTTCATGTATAACAATGCGGTCAGTGGCTCACTGTTAGTGTTTCTGCCTTCCATTATTTGAGTCCTGACTGTGACAAGTTACAAAAATAATGGAGGCTTTCGGCTGGAGCTGTGGTGGAGGCCTGACATTTTTGTCTGCCCCTGGGTTGCTTCCTAAGCGCTCCGCTTATTACTGACTCTTAAGTTACAAAAATAGACTTTCAATAAATTCAATATTTAAAGGTATTCACTAAGCAAGATGCTCTTACAACATAGTATCAACCCATGAAAAACCATTTGTGTCCTCGTACCATCGGTGTCCTCGTACCATGTGTGTTCTCGCACCATTGGTGTCCTCTTAAGATGGGTGTCTTTGTACCAATGGTGTCCTTGTACCATGTGTATCCTCGCACCATATATGTCCTCGTACCATTGGTGTCCTCGTACCATTGGTGTCCTTGTACAATTGGTGTCCTCGTACCATGTGTATCCTTGCACCATATGTGTCCTCGTGCCATGTGTGTTCTCTTACCATTGGTGTCCTCATACCATGTGTGTCCTCGCACCATGTGTGTCCTCATTCCATGTGTGTCCTCGTTCCATGTGTGTCCTCGTACCACGTGTGTCCTCGTACCACGCGTGTCCTCGTACCATTTTATCTGTACTCATGCCATGTGTATCCTTGTACCATATGTGTCTTTGCACCATGTGTGTCCTCGTACCATTTCTGTACTCGTACCATGTGTGTCCTCGTACCATATCTGGACTCGTTCCATGTGTGTCCTTGTACCATGTGTGTCCTCGTACCATATCTGTACTCGTGCCATGTGTGTCCTCGTACCATATCTGGACTCGTTCCATGTGTGTCCTTGTACCATGTGTGTCCTCGTACCATATCTGTACTCGTGCCATGTGTGTCCTCGTACCTTTTTATCTGTACTCGTGCCATGTGTATCCTTGTACCATATGTGTCTTTGCACCATGTGTGTCCTCGTACCATTTCTGTACTCGTGCCATGTGTGTCCTCGCACCATGTGTGTCCTCGTACCATGTGTGTCCACGTACCATGTGTGTCCTCGTACCATATCTGTACTCGTGCCATGTGTGTCCTCGTACCATGTGTGTCCTCGTACCATGTGTGTCCACGTACCATGTGTGTCCACGTACCATGTGTGTCCTCGTACCATATCTGTACTCGTACCATGTGTGTCCTCGTACCATGTGTGTCCTCGTACCATGTGTGTCCACGTACCATGTGTGTCCTCGTACCATATCTGTACTCGTGCCATGTGTGTCCTCGTACCATGTGTGTCCTCTTACCATGTGTGTCCACGTACCATGTGTGTCCTCGTACCATGTGTGTCCTCGTACCCTACTATCTGTACTTGTGCCATGTGTCCTCATACCATATGTGTCCTCATACCATGTGTGTCCTCGTACCATGTGTGTCCTTGCACCATGTGTGTCCTTGCACCATGTGTGTCCTCGCACCATGTGTGTCCTCGTACCATATCTGTACTCGTGCCATGTGTGTCCTCGTACCATGTGTGTCCTCGTACTACGTGTGTCCTCGTACCTTTTTATCTGTACTCGTGCCATGTGTATCCTTGTACCATATGTGTCCTTGCACCATGTGTGTCCTCGTACCATTTCTGTACTCGTACCATGTATGTCCTCGTACCATATCTGTACTCGTGCCATGTGTGTCCTCGTACCATGTGTGTCCTCGTACCACGTGTGTCCTCGTACCTTTTTATCTGTACTCGTGCCATGTGTATCCTTGTACCATATGTGTCCTTGCACCATGTGTGTCCTCGTACCATTTCTGTACTCGTACCATGTGTGTCCTCGTACCATATCTGTACTCGTGCCATGTGTGTCCTCGCACCATGTGTGTCCTCGCACCATGTGTGTCCTCGTACCATGTGTGTCCACGTACCATGTGTGTCCTCGAACCATATCTGTACTCGTGCCATGTGTGTCCTCGTGCCATGTGTGTCCTCTTACCATGTGTGTCCTCGCACCATGTGTGTCCTCGTACCTTATTATCTGTACTCGTGCCATGTGTCCTCATACCATGTGTGTCCTCATACCATGTGTGTCCTTGCACCATGTGTGTCCTCACACCATATCTGTACTTGTGCCATGTGAGTCCTCGTACCATGTGTGTCCTCATACCATGTGTGTCCTCGTACCATGTGTCCTCATACCATGTCTGTCCTCGTACCATGTGTGTCCTCGTACCATGTGTCCTCATATCATGTGTGTCCTCGCACCATGTGTGTCCTCGCTCCATGTGTGTCCCTGTACCATGTGTGTCCCCGTACCATGTTTTTCCTCGCACCATGTGTGTCCCCGTACCATGTGTTTCCTCGTACCATGTGTGTCCTTGTATCGTGTGCCTTCGCACCATGTGTGTCCCCGTACCATGTGTGTCCCCGTACCATGTGTGTCCACGTACCATGTGTGACCTTGTATCGTGTGCCTTCGCACCATGTGTGTCCCCGTACCATGTGTGTCCCCGTACCATGTGTGTCCTTGTATTGTGTGTCCTCAGAGCATTTGGACTGTGCTATTCCACATCTATCTATCTATCACACATGTATCATCTTTGGCATAGTTGACGACCCTACTCTATACCAAGGTTGGCTTTCAATGTTTTATAATAAGAAAACCTATTTAGCCAAAGCAGTTTCTTTTGTATCTGATAGCACAAACTTTGTGAGACTCTTTATCGGACCCATTGGTACCACATCGGCATGGCGCGGTGCAATGCTCTCATGGATATAGCTTGTAAATAAGGAGAGGAAATTAATGTTCTACTGTGTATAAATATTGTATTAATTGTGCTATATAGTATTGTTATATTTTTTGAGTGTGAAACCAAACACACACCAAGTTGTAGTTTGGGTCCGTAGAAGATTGGTTATGTCGAATTGCCGATCTGTCCAACATGGGGGCGAACAGGGATAATTAATCATTTAATGGAATTCTGCTTTCATTTAAAACAAAGTAGGACAAAGATAATGCTATTTGTTTTCCCAAAGCCGCTGCAGCCCATCATATGACGCTGCTCTTTGCACATCCGCTATCGGTCACAGAACGGAGCAGTCGCCTTCTTCCGTCAACGAAGCGGTTAACACGCGAGGACAAAGAATTAATAAAGGATCACAATTCTGAATGCGTCATATTGAAGCACAGATTTTTTTTTTTCTGACTCTGTTAAAAGATCTTTTAAATATTCCGAATATCTAATTACAGCTTTCCCCCACAATGCTTCTATCTGAAGAATAAAGGAGGTTATTGTACATAAAATGATACAGTACTTAAAGGCACGCACTGCCTAAATAATAGGTCACTGACATTTAGCCCTTGTGTTTTCTGCATTTTGTCTTCTTAACATCGTGGTGGTGAAGAAGTAAGAAAAGGGCAGGAAAATATTATTGAGTGTTAACCCTTAATCATTACGAAGGGGAAGATGGATTTAATATTTGATAGATAAGTTATCATCGATAGATGTTAGTAATAATTATAATCTTTATATAGCGCCAACATATTCCGCAGCGCTTTACAGTTTAACAGTTCATACACAACAGTCATAAGTAACAATATTAAAGATAACACAATAATTTAAAGCAAAAAAAATAAGACGCCCCTGCTCGTGAGAGCTTACAGTCTACAATGAGGTGGGGGAGACACAAAGTACAGGTGTGTATTTACAATGATGGTCCATCCATCTTGAGGGAATGGGGATAGATACAGGCTCCATGAGGTAGTCACCAGCCAGTATTTGTGGTGCTGATGGGTGCGGAGGAGTTTGATGGAGGGTTATTCTCAGATAGATGGTGAATGGGCTACACACGCACACTTTACACATAAAATGACTTTGGTTAGGGAACGTGATAGGCCGCTCTGAGCAAATGTGTTTTGAGGGAGCGCCTACAACTGTGCAAATTGTGGATAGTCCTGATTTCTTGGGGTAGAGCATTCCAGAGGATTGGCGCAGCGCGGGAGAAGTCTTGGAGCCGGGAGTGGGAGGTGCGGATTAGTGCGGGGGTTAGTCGAAAGTTGTTTGCAGAGTGCAACAAGCGGGTAGGCCGATAGAGAGAAATGAGGGAGGGGATGGAGATAGATAATAGATAGATATATACTAGATAGATAGATAATAAATAGATAGAAAATAGATAATAGATAGATAATAGATGGGATGATAGATAGATAATAGATAGATAGATAGATAGATAATAAATAGATAGAAAGATAGATAGATAATAGAGAGATAATAGATAGATAATATATAGATAGATAATAGATATATATATAGAGAGAGATAATAGATAGATAATATATAGATAATAGATAGAAAATAGATAGATAGATAATAGATAGATAGATAATAGAGAGATAATAGATAATAGATAGATAATATATAGATAGATAATATATAGATAGATAATAGATAGATAATAGAGAGATAGATAGATAATAGATAGATAGATAATAGATGGATAGATAGATAATAGATAGATAGATAATAGATGATAGATAGATGATAGATAGATAATAGATAGATAGATAACAGATATATGATAGATAGATAGATAGATAAATGGAAAAAAATCAGGCAGCACTCCAGTTCAAGGAAAAATTGTGGACTTTAATCCAGCGCCAAGTGGTGCAACGTTTCAACCTCACAGCATGGTCTTTGTCATGCTGTGAGGTCGAAACGTTGCGCCACTTGGCGCTGGATTAAAGTCCACAATTTTTCCTTGAACTGGAGTGCTGCCTGATTTTTTTCTATTTATATTTTTGTGTTGGACAACCGCATTATTCAGGATTATTGCACCCAAAATCTGCTCAAGTTTGTGCTGCTGTCTGTTTTTTCTATTTAGACAGATAGATAGATAATAGGTAGATATAGATAGATCGATAGATAGATAATAGATAGATAATAGTTGGATAGATAGATAGATAATAGATAGAGAGATAGATAGATAGATAGATTAGTAGTCACTAGTGTTGAGCTTTCCGATACCGCAAGTATCGGGTATCGGCCGATATTTGCCGTATCGGAATTCCGATACCGAGTACCGATACTTTTTTCGTATCGGATACCGGAATCGGAAGTCCAAAATGCAATGAGCCACTTTTGTGGCTCTGATTGGCTGCCGAAATGACGTCATCATGATGCGCTGTCTGTGCGCATCATGATGCGCCGTCAGTTCGGGCCTTCGGGGGGGCTGTGCCGACTGTCCGGGGGTCTGTGCCGGCCTGCCGGTGGTCTGTGCAGGCCTGCCGGTGGTCTGTGCAGGCTCCGGGGGTCTGTGCCGGCCTGCCGGGGGAGCTGTGCAGGCTCCGGTGGTCTGTGCCGGCCTGCCGGGGAGCTGTGCCGGCCTGCCGGGGAGCTGTGCAGGCTCCGGTGGTCTGTGCAGGCTCCGGTGGTCTGTGCAGGCATCGTCCGATGGGACTACAAGTCCCATCGGGCGATGCCTGCTACCATGACAGTGATTGACACATTAGCCAATGATGGGACAGTAGTAGTCCCATCATCCGGCTAATGTGTTGAATGTAAAAAAAAAAAAAAAATTTACATGCTACATACATACTACATACATACTACATACATACTACATGTAACATACATACTACATGCAACATGCATACTACATACATGCTACATGTAACATACATACTACATGCAACATGCATACTACATACATGCTACATACTACATGCATGCTACATACATGCTACATACTACATACATGCTACATACATACTACATACATACTACATATATACTACATGTAACATACATACTACATACATGCTACATACTACATGCATGCTACATACATGCTACATGCTACATACATGCTACATACACACTACATACATGCTACATACATACACACTACATGCTACATACATGCAACATACATACATGCTACATACTACATACATGCTACATACCACATGCATGCAACATGCATACTGCATATATACTGCATACTGTATATACTACATGCATGCAACATACATATATACTACATACAATACATACATATAGACATACAGTACATATAAAATAGAGTACATACTCACCGTCACTTGTCACTTTGATCCCCGAAGCCATTGTCCCCTTGAGGAATAAATATCAAAATAAAAAAACACCAATATACTTACCCCGATCCGCAGAAGTCCACGAGGGTCCCACGTCGATCTTGCGTGGAGAACAGCAGCATCAGCTGATGCTACCGTTCTCTACCAGCTCCAGGAATACAATGACGGAAGGTAGGTATCCTTCCGCACTGTATTCCTCCACCACTGTAAAAAAAAGTCCCTAGTCTCACTTTATGCCATTGCTGCGTGGGAAATTCGGACCCCCGGAGCCTGCACAGACCACCGGCAGGCCGGTACAGCCCCCCCGGCAGGCCGGCACAGACCACCGGAGCCTGCACAGACCACCGGCAGGCCGGCACAGCCCCCCCGGCAGGCCGGCACAGACCCCCGGAGCCTGCACAGACCACCGGCAGGCCGGCACAGCCCCCCCGGCAGGCCTGCACAGACCACCGGAGCCTGCACAGACCACCGGCAGGCCTGCACAGACCACCGAAGCCTGCACAGACCCCCCGGCAGGCCGGCACAGCCCCCCGAAAGGCCCGTACAGACCCCAGAGAGGCTGTACAAGGCAAAAATAGGGTTTTTCTTATTCCGATACCGGAAGTCCCATAGACTTGAATGGGACTTCCGGTATCGGAATCGGCGATACCCGATATTTTTTTTAGATCGGCCGATACCATCCGATACGATACTTTTAAGTATCGGACGGTATCGCTCAACACTAGTAGTCACCAAATCCAATACTAAACACATGTACTAAGGGTCAGAGGTCTACAAAGAAAAAATATTCTATTCTACTAAAATGTGGCTATCCTTCTGGTTAGTAGAAATTACAATTATTTATGGGCAACGTTTAAATTATAATATGTTGGAAATATCTAAAAATATTATTGAATAAATTAACAATAAGAAATTATTATCAAAACTAGATATATGCCCGATGCTGTCGCATCGGGAGGGCAGTAACATCATGATGGGGGCAGCATTGTGTCACTGGGGGTGGCGGCCCACCTACTTCCGTGCAGTCACAACCGGCAGGAAAGACGGTGTTTTGCGGTCTGTGCTGGAGATCGTGTGCTGCACCACCAGAGGGTGGCCGCACCCAATCTCCAGCACAGGCCTCAAGCAGCGGTCTTTCCTGCCAGCTGTGACTGCACGGAGGTGGGTGGGAAGGCAGCGGTGGCGGCATCCGGCGCGTGTAGTCAGGCAGTGGGTCCTGGAGGGGGTCCGGCGGTGGCATCCCTCTCATTACTCCCCCCCTCATTACACCCTCTCATTATACCCCCTTTATTACACCCCTCTCATTATACCCCCTCGTTACACCCCTTTCACAGCCTCATGATCGCAGCGGCAGCCTGGATCCGAGCGGCGGCTGGGATCCCAGGGGCAGTTGGGATCGCAGCGGTGGCCTGGATCCAAGCCGCAGCTGGGATTCCAGCTGCGTTCGGGATCGCTGTTGCATCCTGGATCCGGGCGGCATCACTTGGGTGTACCAAAATGGCGGTCGGCGTACTTCCGGTGCGGCACAGTGGATTGTGGGATTCGGGGACATCCAGACAGAAGTGGATGACAGACAATTTAAGGCAACTATATACTGTATATAGATTGTTACAGAAGACAATGCAAATCCTAAACTGTAAATCATAAGAAAATAGTAAATGTCTCGGGGATCCCTTTGTGTGCATCACTGTCTAAGGGTACCGTTACACTTAGCGATGCACCAGTGATCCCGACAACGATATGAATCGCTGGTGCATCGCTAAGTGGTCGCTAGTGAGCTGCCACACAGGCAGATCTCACCAGCGACATAGCAGGGGTCGGGGGTCGTTACTTACCTGTCAGACGCAGCGATCCTGACGTCCTCCCGCCTGCGTCCATGCGTCGCTCGTCGGCGCCACAGGAAGCCCAGCAGGAAGCTGACGACGAGAAATGGTCCAGGACGTTCTCGGGCGATCAGCGATAACCAGCGGGGGAGCCGGTCGGAGGTAAGTATCAGACATAGCGATATCGCTAGCAATATCGCTGCTACATCACAAAACCAGTGACATTACAGCGATATTGCTAGTGATATCGCTATGTGTAACGGGGGCTTAACTCTAAGAGCTGGGGAAATGAGTAGATTGTGCCTTTTTCTAATGTTTTAAAGGAGCAAATCCCAGCAGTTGACTGTTCAACCCCCCCAATAAAGTGCCAATCTTAATCACATGCAACTGAGAGTCAGCCAGCCCTCCATAGCCCAGGACAATCAATTCACAATGTAATCAATGACAATGCGTTGGCTGGTGGTATACACTGGAATTGTATTACAGGATGTGCAAGAAATGTGCTGGGAGGAGATTTTCTGAAATAGGACCCTAGCTTCATTGGTATGTGTCCACTTTAATTGGTCCTTACTGGTGCTAACGTAATAGCCTTTGACAGTTTTACATGTTTGATTCCCACTGGGACACTATATACTGAATCACTTTTATTATATGCCATTAACCAGACATGACACATCTATTAATTTGGAAAAAACAGAAATTGGGGTCATATTCCCAATATACATACCTAAGGCACAGCAATGCACATGATTATGAATATTGAAGGAGAATTTTGCCTATATATATAGTGATGTGACGGGTGGTCGCGTGGTTAATGGGAGGTATATGTCACATGGATGGATGCTCCCTGCAATGCAACCCGGAGTATTTTGTTGGTAGTGTACATGAGCACTAAAGATGTCATTTAGTGCACTGGGTCCGGGTTGCGGGTAGCTATGAGAGATGGGAGGGTCTGGCTACCCATATTGCCTCACCTTTGGGTGAGGGTGCGGACTGTACCCCATTTTGCCTGAAGATATGTGTATGTTCAGGACCTGTGGTGAGGTCCTGACCATGTGACCAGCTCATGTGATCCATACCTCACCTATGGGTGTGATTATAGGGCTATGTACTTGAGGTGTTTAGCACATGTGAGAGAGTGTTTTGGGAGTCTGGCCGTGTGCACAGACTTCCATGTGTCCAGGTGGGACACTACCGAGTGGTCTGTGTTCTAAGGAAGGAGAAGCCTTCCTGTGACTGTGGCTGCAGATAGAGCTCTGCTATGGACATTGCCCTGGCCTGTGTGTGCACAGGACCTGAGGGAACCAAGCCCAGCTAAGGACTGTTTTTGTGTTGCCGTGTTGCCTTTTGTTCCTGCTTTAATGGTTTATGGAGAAAATAAACCGAATGGACTCGTTTTAACCCAGCGTGTGCCAGTGTTTACCTCCAAGACCTGCAAAGTGAGTAACCCCCGTCCACTCACATGGTGGAACGTTACTATATATATATATATATACAGTATATATATATATATGCATGGTGGCCCGATTCTAACACATCGGGTATTCTAGAATATGACCAGCGGGAGACCGACGTTCAAAAGATGGTCCAGGACGATCCACCACGATCGGCGATCTCACAGCAGGGGCCTGGTCGCTGCTGCGTTTCACACTGATGCTAAGTACCCACGTTGCAGAAATGCTACGGAAATTTCCGCAGCATTTCCGCAACTCCCGCCGTGGGAAAAACCCATGCAAATTCGCATGCGTTTTCCCACGGAAAAAATGCTTTTTTCACATGATTTTCGCATGCGGAATTCAAGCGCATTCCAAGTGATTTGAAGCATCACTTGGAATGTGATTGACAGGTTGGTCACACTTGTCAAGCATAGTGCTTGACAATTGTGATCAACTTTTTACTATTGATGCTGCCTATGCAGCATCAATAGTAAAAGATAGGATGTAAAAAATAATTAAAAAAAATAAAAAAATGGTTATTCTCACCTTCCAAAGGCCCCTGATCTCCTCTCCACACTCCTGGCATCTTCTGGTTCCAGTAATGCTTAGTGCGAAGGACCGGAGATGACGTCACTCTCGCGAGAGCGCGACGTCATCAGCGGTCTTTCGCGCAAAGCATTACTGGGACCGGAAGATGCCGGGCACGTGGTGAGAGGAGGGAAAGAGTTCGGGGGCCGTTGGAAGGTGAGTATATTACTCTTTTTTATTTTAATTCTATTTTTTACAGGTTTATGGTACACAGGGCCTGGAGGAGAGTCATCTCCCGGCTGCGTCGCCGCTGACCTCCGTGCGACAGGAGATGACCCGCGGCAACCCTCGGGAGATCAGCGGCTAGCGCCGCAGATCTCTCGATGGTAGCGGTGGCGTGTGTCATTTGAATTCCACTCCAATTCGCGGCCGGACTGCCCTGTCGCGACCAATCAGCGATGCGGGATTTCCATTACAGACAGACAAACAGAATTAGACGATTATATAGTAGATTTGTGTGCTTATAGAGTCATTACACACAGAGTGATCTATTTCACATGCTTATTTCTGTTAATGATGATTATGGCTTACAGCCAATGAAAAGCCAAAAGTCATTATCTCAGTAAATTAGAATACTTTAAAACACCAGCATGAAAAACTAATTTGAAATCCGAAATGTTGGCCTACTGAAATGTATGTTCAGTAAATGCCCTCAATACTTGATCAGGCCTCCTATTGCATCAATGCAGAGTGGCATGTAGGCGATCAGCCTGTGACACTGCTGAGGTGTTATGGAAACCCTGGCTGCTTTGATAGCAGCCTTCAGCTCATCTGCATTGTTGGGTCTGGTGTCTCTCATCTTCCTCTTGACAATACCCCATAGATTCTCTATGGGGTTAAGGTCAGATGAGTTTGCTAGCCAATCAAGCACAGTGATACTGTTGTTTGTAAACCAGGTATTGGTACTTTTGGCAGTGTGGACAGGTGCTAAGTCTTGATGTTCAAAAGTGGCTTGACACAAGGAATGTGACACTTGTAGCCCATGTCCTGATACGTCTGTGTATGGTGGCTCCTGAAGCAATGACTCCAGCTACAGTTCACTCCTTGTGAATCTCCCCCAAATTTTTGAATGTCCTTTTCTTAAGGGGAATCTGTCACCCCATTTTTGGACAATAAGCTATTGTTCTACTACTGATTTTGGCTTACAAATACTGATTAAAATAATGACCAAATACTGAACGTGTGACCGTGGCCTTAAGGGCCCGTTACACTAAGCGATATCGCTAGCAATATCGCTGTAACGTCACTGGTTTTGTGACGCAGCAGCAATATTGCTAGCGATATCGTTAAGTGTGATACTTACCTCCGACCGGCTCCCCCACTGATTATCGCTGATCGCGCGAGAACGTCCTGGGCCGTTTCTTGTCGGCCACTTCCTGCTGGGGTTCCTGTGGCGCCGACGAGCGACGCGTGGACGCGGGCGGCAGGACATCAGAATCGCCTCGTCTGACAGGTAAGTAGCGACCCCCGACCACTGCTATATCGCTGGTGAGATCTGCCTGTGTGGCAGCTCACTAGCGACCACTTAGCGATGCACCAGTGATCCATATCGTTGTCGGGATCGCTGGTGCATCGCTAAGTGTAATGGTACCCTTAGAGTTAGCATTATTTTCTGCAGCGCTTTGAGGGAAAAGTTGGTATGTCATGGTGAGCAGTCCAGGATTAAGCCCACAAGTTTAGGACTGTGAATCAAGAATCCAGGGTTTGTAAAAGAGAACCCCAAGAGAATACAACACAGGTAAAGGGGCTAGACTAAGAGAGATTGGCTATTCTTTACTGGTGGGAGCCAAAAGACACAAGATGTCCTCATTTGAGTTTCCATTGATACCTATAAAGTTCTTTCTGATAAAGAAGCATCATCATGTCCAGGTTTTTGAAGGAAATCTGTTAGGTCAAGCAAATGACCCGATGGAGATCTTTCACCTCTCGATTGTAATCCACAAAGTAATAGGGTCTCTCTGGCGAAAAGTCTGTTGGACCAAATGAGAAAACTTGCAATCAGGCCTCCTGAAATGAGAGAGGACTATTTACACAAAGGTCCTTGAGGAGAGCTGTGGCACCCCTGAGGGTCCGGTCGCCACAGAGGTACTGCACCTCATCCAGAGGTGTGTTATCCCACCCTCAGGTAAGGAGGGAATACCACCCAGGACTCCTAACACTGCACTCAACACACACACTAGCTAGTCAGGGCACCTGGGCATACCCTTTGGGAGGATGGCCTCATCCCAGACTTGCTAGGAAAGGATGTGGGGGGTTAGTGTGGAAGGTAGGTAGAGTAGGAGGAGCTTAGGTAGTGGAGTGATAGTAAGGCATCCAATCAGAGTGAGAAAGGTGACAGTTGGTGGGAGAAGCTAGCTCTGAGGTAAAGAGATCCTTCCAGAAACTAGTCAGTCGGTGACAGGACCAGCGTAAGAGCAGGATTGCCGTGAGTGGACTGAGGGTGGAAAAGAGAGCAACATCTTAACCACGCTCCTGGACTGGGAAGAAGGGGTCCTAGGGGCACGGGTAGTGCGACTGGCCACCCGTGGGGTCTGCATCCTGGAAGGGAAGGACCAAGTCAAAAAGAGGGAGCCGGCCCCTGAAGCTAGTGGAGGACTACAGGACTCAGCTGGGAAGCCGGAGGCTGAGGTAACTTTAAGTGCCTCAGCCACTGCCACAAGCACCCTCCAAAAGGCAGCGGTATGAGTAATGGACCTCGGGGCCTGACCCACATCACCTGAGGCGATCCGTGGCTGCCAGCTGGGGGCACTACTTGTGAAGGCGCAGGGCAGGGAAAGTAAGGAGACTTCAGCGCAGAGACACGGCCTTGAGAGAAACACGAGGAGGAGTCCTGAAAGGTGTACCCAATCTGCCTGGGAGTTTGCCGGGCCCCTTCCTCGGAGGACGCTGCACTAAGTGGACCAACGTGTACATGAAACTTGTGAGTAAAAAAACTCAGAAACTGCACCCAACCGTGTCCTTTGAGTTATTTTACAACTGCCTGCCTCACACTGCAAACACCACCATCCGTCACTTTCTCAACTGCCCTGGACACAGCTCTTCCCGTGGAGATCTTCACCATCTTAGCTGCTAAATCATCCCAGAGGGTCTGCATCGCAGCGTCGGCTCTCCTAGTCGAGTACCACGGGTGGCGTCACGATTCCCCTTTACCTATTAATTATCCTACCATCTTCCCCTTCATCTGAACTGCCATCATTTACATTGGACCCCCAGGGCCACGCACTGGGTCACCATCACCACCGTGACACTTCTCATTCAAAGAGCCTGAAAGGCCGGGTACTGAGTAACCCCTGGCCCTGCAGGGCATTCCTTTTTGGCATCACGACGAACAGGATCATCGAGCTCAGCAAAGCTGGGTACTTGGAGCTTGGCAAACATGGGTGCCTAGAGCCTAGCAAAGCTGAGTACTGTGTGCAAGAGACTGTAACATACTGAGTGTCAGAAGCTTTAATGTATAGTGTGCCAGAAATGTACTATACTGTGTAAAAGAGATTTTGCAGTATTGCTAAAAGGATTATCTGTATTGAGTAATAGTGAGTTTGTAAGGGCCCCATCACACATAGTGATCTCGCTAGTGAGATCGCTGCTGAGTCACTAGTTTTGTGACGCAACAACGATCTCACCTGCGAGATCGCTGTGTGTGACAGCGATCATCGACCGGCCCCCCTGCCAGGTATCGCTGATCGTTGATGGAAAGCCCTGGACATTTTTGGGGTCGCTGGTCTTCCACTGGTCAGCACGCATCGCTGCGTGTGACAGGCGGGAGACCAGCGAGCAGGAGCTGGTAACCAAGGTACACATCAGGTTTCCAAGTGATGCGCGCCCCTTAGAAATCCGATGTGTACCTTGGTTACCAGCTCCCTGCATCAGCGCGCTGGTAACTAAAGTACACAGCGATGCCGCGTGCTCGGCGTCGCTGGTCCTGATCGCTGGTGAAGCTGTCTGTTTGACAGCTCACCAGCGATCATGTAGCGACTCACCAGCGATCCTGACACATTGATATCATTGTCGGGATCGCTGGTGAGTCGCTATGTGTGACGGGGCCCTTAGGCTGTTAAATCATCGCCTCACTGTGCCATTGTTTACTGCGTCACTGTTACTGAGTGCTGGTTAAATAGCTGCGTCACAGGTTGTGTGGGCCTGTCACATTACAGCCAGCAGGAGCTCGCTGAGAGGAATGAGCTGCGGTGGGCGGGGCCAGAGAGTGAGTGCAGAGATGATGCCCGCCCACCACCAACATCATTATGTGATGCAAAGGTGTCAGTCAGGAGGAAAGACCCACCTCCTGTATTACTTTGATAGGTATAAAGAGCTGAGGAAAGCCCGCCCCCGGAAGATGTCAGGGGTGAGCAGGAAGAACACAGGAGATAGAGCAATAAACATGGCAGCAGACAAGGTATGCAGAAGGAGGCGATAGCCTGAGTGCAGAGAATAAAACCATCTATGCTGAGGAGCTGAGTAGCCAGCTCCAGGATCTGTCTCTGACCATAGTAGGAGGATGGGAGTCGGAGCAGGTCAAACCACCAAATACAGCAGCTGCCGCTGACCCAGTCATCAGGTCTGAGGATACCCTGATAGGTCCCCTTCCTGTCCCCGCGGCCCCTACACCTGGATGGGCACATTATAATATAGCGTGGGAGTCAGGGGAGGCTGATGCAGAAGGTACTATGCCTGGCACTGATGCAGGTGTAGTCATGCAGCAAGAACTGTCCCGGCCAGGTAGTGGCCAGTCCCAGGTGTCTCCCTGAAAAGCAAGCATAAATGAGTAGCTACGATATATGACTGTATATAGTTAGTGAAGTTACCTGGTAAGGTATGTTTGTTAGGCCTGTTTCACACATACGTTTTTGATGTCAGTTGCAATCCACGAAAATGGCGAAAAACGGATCCGTCTCCGTTCTAACATCAACGTGTGCCACCGGACCGTTGTTTTGACGGATCCGGGGAAGGATGAGATTTAAAGGAACCGCTGCCTGGGAAAAAAGGAGAGAGAGAGAATTTTTCACGATCCCGGAACGGCATTCAGGGATAAAAATGTTCCCGGAGAAAAGCTGCCGGGCTTGCACAGTTTAAAATAGCGGACCGTCAACAAAAAAAAGTTGCACAGAGTCCGTCTCATCCGCCCAGGAGACGCTAGAATATTGGCGGTTTTGTCAAAAAACGGGTGTGTCAGTCAAGATCCGCCACTAATGTAAGTCTATGGGGGGAAAAAACCGATCCGCCCCTTTTTTGGCTGATCCATTTTTTTCAGAAATTGGCGGATTTTGACTGACGCCAAAAAAAACTGATGTGTGAAACAGGCCTTAGTATTTCTTGATTTATGTTCGTATAGCTTACCTGGTTGGGTGTGTTCGTTAACATTTCTTAAAGTTTTACAGAGACAATTGGGTCACTGAACTATGGGTGATCAAAACTATTAATGTAAATAGTTAGCACTTCTAAAGGTGCTCCATCTTGGTTTTACGTCAGGCCTCTAAATGTGCCTTAATAGGCCACAGAAGAAAAACCCGTTTGGTGTGGCCGAAAACGTGGTCCAAAGTAAAGGTCAACTATGCCTTGTAGCCCGCTCAAGGCCTACATTGGGGGTTTACGGATGGGTCCCCCGCATCACACCAAAGGATGACCTGAACTTTGATAGAATAATGTTCTATGCAAATGCGTTACCCAAATGTTTACATTTGAATGTTGAATCTTCGAGGTGTAATACGAATATTTTTATTGAAAAGATGGTATTTTTTTAACTTGAATCTACAAGGTATCTAGTTAAAGAAGAATAGTTATTTGCAACGTTTAAGAAAGTGTGCCTCCCATAAAGGGAAGTTGTATTATTGGATTTACCTGTTGACATGCATGTTCAAAATTTTGTATGTTTCTGATAAAATCTGTTTTTGCTCTGTTCCAGCCCGCGGTCGGGCTGTGTTTAATTAGGGGAGTATGTGGCACCCCTGAGGGTCCGATCACCACAGAGGTACTGCACCTCATCCAGAGGTGTGGTATCCCACCCTCAGATAAGGAGGGATTACCACCCAGTACTCCTAACACTGCACTCAACACACACACTAGCTAGTCAGGGCACCTGGGCGTACACTTCGGAAGGATGGCCTCATCCCAGACTGGCTAGGAAAGGGTGTGGGGGGTTAGTGTGGAAGGTAGGTAGAGTGGGAGGAGCTTAGGTAGTGGAGTGATAGTTAGGCATCCAATCAGAGGGAGTAAGGTGACAGTTGGTGGGAGAAGCTAGTTCTGAGGTAAAGAGATCCAGAAACTAGTCAGTCGGTGACAGGACCAGCGTAAGAGCAGGATTGCCGTGAGAGGACTGAGGGTGGAAAAGAGAGCAACATCTTATCCACGCTCCTGGACTGGGAAGAAGGGGTCCTACGGGCACGGGTAGTGCAACTGGCAACCCGTGGGGCCTGCATCCTGGAAGGGAAGAACCAGGTCAGAATGAGGGAGCCGGCCCCTGAAGCTAGTGGATGACTACAGCACTCAGCTGGGAAGCCGGAGGCTGAGGTAACTTTAAATGCCTCAGCCACTGCCACAAGCACCTTCCAAAAGGCAGCGGTATGAGTAACGGACCTCGGGGCCTGACCCACGTCACCTGAGGCGATCCGTGGCTGCCAGTTGGGGGCACTACTTGTGAAGGCGCAGGGCAGGGAAAGTAAGGAGAATTCAGCGCAGAGACACGACCTTGAGAGAAACACGAGGAGGAGTCCTGAAAGGTGTACCCAATCTGCCTGGGAGTTTGCCGGGCCCCTCCCTCGGAGGACGCAGCACTAAGTGGACCAACGTGTACATGAAACTTGTGAGTAAAAAAACCCAGAAACTGCACCCAACCGTGTCCTTTGAGTTATTTTACAACTACCTGCCTCACACTGCAAACACCACCATCCGTCACCGGCTCAACTGCCCTGGGACACAGCTCTACCCGTGGAGAGCTTCACCATCTTAACTGCTAAATCATCATCCCAGAGGGTCTGCATCGCAGTGTTGGCTCTCCTAGCCGAGTACCACGGGTGGCGTCACGATTCCCCTTTATCTATTAATTATCCTACCATCTTCCCCTTCATCTGAACTTCCATCATTTACATTGGACCCCCAGGGCCACGCACCGGGTCACCATCACCACCGTGACACTTCTCATTCAAAGAGCCTGAAAGGCCCGGTACCGAGTAACCCCCGGCCCTGCGGGGCATTCCAGAGCTGCCATCAGAGGTTGGCTATGTGGCTGTGAATTGTGAACCTACTCAGCTCTCTATGAACGTATTTGTTATTTTTGATAATTTTTTTAAAGCTGCTAATTGAAGAGGTAATTTGCTCTAACCTGATTTCATAAAAGCAGAATATCATATTTCAGGCGTCATCATTGCCCTTTTTGTATAATATCAGTAAGTTATGTATCCATGTGATGGGGCACCGGGATACATCTTCCCAGCTGTGATCTGTAGATCTTAAATTCTCATTTTCTTTGTTAATTAAGCATTAATCCTCAGTATTGGTCAGTATACAAAGCAATAAATTGCTGACAGGTTGAGTAATCACCTAGGTGAACCTGAGACATATAATCAAACAGTTAGATGTGTCTCTGAATAACTCCCCCGTTCCAATTATTATAGCTAATTACTGAAAAATACCCTAGAAGTTCTAGTACCTGCAGCCAGACTTCCACAGCACAGATATATTGTGTTATGTCTATGTTGTATTATTTCTATGTTTATGAATATTATATTTTCCACTAGTGTCTGTTTCATTCAATAATTGTAATCCTCATAATTTAATATTTCCAGATCATCCTTTATTTGCTCTGTTCCTTTATTTTCTTATCACTATTGGAAATGTAATAATAAATTGGGGTAACGTGACATACTGACATGCCTGACATGCCAGTGTAAGGAGACTTATAGGCCATAAAATGCTATTCTGGGAAATTAAATATGCAAATGATCTCTTCAGAGAGGAAGTGGCCTAGAACTCTAGCGCCACCAATTGGAAGTAGCAACCCTAAAAGTTAATATCAACCCTTTAACAAGCCTTGTCACATGGCACGATAAAAGCCCAGTGACAAGAATCTCAATTTGCAGACACTTGTTTTGAGGAGTTGCCCCTCCTCAGTACAAAGCATGACATCTGATTTGGCTGTATGAGAGGCCACTGACTGGGGTCTAAGAGGCATTGCATTGCCTATAAGTCTCCTTACCTTGTCATTCTCCGTAAGGAAAATGGTACTGCTTAGACCTCAGTTAGAGGTCTACCATACAGCCACTTCAGGTCTCCTGCTTGGCACTGAGGAGGGGTAACACCCTGAAACACGTGAATGCAAATTGAGATTCTGGTTTGCCTTTTAACCTAAGTCATGTGGCAAGGCTTGTTAAAGGGTCGATATTGGTTCTAGGATTGCTACTTCCAACAGGTGGCACTAGAGTTCAAGGCTTCTTTCCTTATGAAAAGGCAATTTGCATAATCCAGCTGAACACATTCCTTTAACATAGGGAATAGTAATACCTCATTGTCAGCAGTAGAATTCACATGATTTTTTGGTCAATTTTCTAACTTAAAATAGTAAAGAAATGTAGCATTTAGCTAAATGAGTTGAACTTTCTCCAAATCTCAAGCCATGATCTCTAAGTCGAAAACCTTGACCTCTCACATTAGCAGGTGTTGCAAAAAAGATTAGTGTCTTCATAATTTAAGTGTTTGACGCAAATGCTATTGTTTTAATGTTTAATAAAGTCAACAAATTTTGATTATTTCATTTAAAAGAGGTCTTAAAGGGAATCTGTCAACAGGTTTTTTTCTACTTTATCTGAGAGCAGCATAATGTAGACAAAGAGAAGCTGAATCCAACAATGCATCACTTAGATTACTAGGTGAAGCCTTTCTCATCAAATCAGAGTTTTTAGATTTAGACTGAAGCAGAGCTGAGGAAGCAAACCCCACCCACCCCAACCTCAAGGTGCTGGACTAGTGCGGCAACGTTAATCTTTTAGTGATAGATCTTTCACAGTTAGTAAACAACGGCACACACTTTGGCAAGTGACACATCCCTGAATTCTGGGTTTCAGCCTCTATCTTCTGCTGCCTTCAGATTACATAGCAAAAACCTGCTGAAAGATTCACTTTAGCTCAAAAGAGAGTTGCCTTAAAGCAGTGCACACTGATTCCAGCAGCATATTTGCTTTACCATAAAGAAAGCCCTGGAACTAACTATGGTTCCGGGGTCTGTTTCCTATGTATTCCTATTACATCAATTTTACAGCATGCCCTACCAGTTATCTGTGCAAATTTGGGGGCATAGGCTCAATGTGGTGGCATGCAGGATATGCTCAATATTGTTTTTAAAAATGAAGCTTTTGCGGAATCCAAAAATCTAAAAAAATATTTGCGTATAAAAAAATGATTAATTCTTAAAATATAAATATAAAAATACATGTAAAACAAAATTTTGTAAAAAAAAATAGATTTTTATTAAAAAAACATATTCTTCATATTTAGCTCCCCCATGTGCATATCAACTTATACTTTAAGGCAATTCGCATGCGTTTTCCCGCAGAACACTAGCGTTTTTAGCTTGCTGAATGCTCGCGCTTTCCAAGCTATAGGTTTGCATGGGGGTGCATGGAGGTACATTTTATTAGCATTTTTTAAACATTTCCGCTGCGGCGGAAACGTGTAAAAAGCGCAACGTGGGCACACAGTCTAATAGTGTCTACCAGCTCTAGTAAAAAAAAGATATATTTTTTGGACCATTGCTCGGTTATTCCTACTAGAAATTTCAGGATACATTGAGAGCAGGTCACTTATAGTGAAGCCAAAGTCTAAGGGCACATACAGATGTCCATGGATTTTGGTCCTATATCGTACCGCAATGAATGAACTGGCCGCAGGTCTCCCGACCCTAGTGTGACAGCCTCATAGAAATATATGAAACTGTCCCTCTCAGGTCAGGAAAGTCGAGACCAGTCCATGCATTAGCGGTATATGCTCGGACCAATTGCCACCAACTTCTAAATTAGCACTGACATTGTCTAATCAGGGCTCTAGGGAAGGGTGTGTCCCTGGACGGTCCAACATTCTCAAATCAGAGCTGTAAGGAAAGGTGTGTCCCTGGAAGGTCCAGCAATGTCCAATCAGAGTTCTAGGGAAAGGTGTGTCCCTGGAAGGTCCAGCAATCTCCAATCAGACCTCTAGGGAAAGATGTGTCCCTGGAAGGTCCAACATTGTCCAATCAGAGCTCTAAGCATAGGTGTGCCACTGGATGGTCCAGCAATGTCCAATCAGAGCTCTAGGGAAAGATGTGTTCCTGGAAGGTCCAACATTATCCAATCAGAGCTCTAGGGAAAGGTTTGTCCCTGGAAGGTCCAACATTCTCCAATCAGAGCTGTAAGGAAAGGTGTGTCCCTGGAAGGTCCAACATTGTTCAGTCAGAGCTCTAGGGAAAGGTGTCTCCCTGAAAGGTCCAACATTGTCCAATCAGAGCTCTAGGGAAAGGTTTGTCCCTGGAAGGTCCAACATTCTCCAATCAGAGCTGTAAGGAAAGGTGTGTCCCTGGAAGGTCCAACATTGTTCAGTCAGAGCTCTAGGGAAAGGTGTCTCCCTGGAAGGTCCAACATTGTCCAATCAGACTCTAGGGAAAGGTGTGTCCCTAGAAGGTCCAACATTGTCCAATCAGACTCGAGGGAAAGGTGTCTCCCTGGAATGTCCAACATTGTCCAATCAGAGCTCTAGGGAATGGTGTGCCCCTGAAAGGTCCAACATTGTCCAATCAGGTCTCTAGGGAAAAGTGTGTCCCTCTAAGGTCAAATATTGTCCAATCAGAATACACCCCTACTAGAGGAGACACCAAATTATCAATTTTAAGGAGTAATAACAGAGGAACGGCACAATATAGATCGCTAAGAAAAGATGTTCTAGAACTATAATTTCATCAATAATACAAAAAAATGTACAAAAATAGGCATGATAGGAAAGCTAAGAAGGCTTCATTATATATTTTACCGGTCATTGTTGAGCAAAGTAAGGAACGAAAAAATGTATCTCCAAATAGAAACTGATACAAATTAAATGTAAAGTCTGAAATTGTACAACATATTAATTAAAAACAGGGTCTGCATCAGTCTTGTCTATGCTGTGATAAAAAAGACAAAATGATGACAAATATGTGTTATTTGTTCCCATAAAAACAAGTTATCCGATTTACATACACAGACAGGGATACAATTCGAAGATCCTTGTATAAGTTGAATTTAGACTCTGTGAACCATAAGGAGTAACCATAGTTTTAATTTTTATGCAATAAATCAATAGCACACGTAAAAGCAAGCAACTTTTTAAACAACCTCCTAGACTGATCTTTTAGTCCCAATTCGTGGATATAATCTGTATTCAGTGAAGACAGATTTTCCCATTTCTGAGTTGATGCTTTTAAAATTCTCTGGCGAAGGGAGGTGGAAGAAGCTAGAGGACGACACAGACATTGCTGCAGTTACTCAAGGCCACGTTCACACGATCAGTATTCGTTCAGTATTTTAGGTCAGTATTTATAAGCCATAAGCAGAGGAAAAGTCGAATAGAAACCCCTCACCACTTCTGCATTTATCACCCACTCCTGTTTTGGCTTACAAATACTGATGTAAAATACTGACCGAATACTGAATGTGGCCGAAGTGACCGTTACACTTCTCCATAGAACGTTATGAGCACCAATTGTCAGCAATGGGAAAATCTATTTTCAAAAACCTCAAAAAAGAATGACTAAGGGGTTCCAAAATCAAAATAGTAAACCTGAAAGCACAACAAGGAAAAACCCCTAAAATATAGCTTTTAATTCAATATTAAAAGATACCTCACACATGTAAAATTACACATAATACCAGGGGGTCCAAAATGAAATATATATGTATTTCCAAGTATGGTTAAATCACAGAAGGGGCAGAAAAACTTTAATGCCCTAGAAAGCCCTGATAAGGCCCTTCCTAACCGCGGAGGTGGCACCCTAGTTGTTGACGACATGGCGCCCCACTCAACGTCGGCGTCCCTAGTAACGCCCTAGATCACCCTGCGTATACAAAAAGGGGACACAAAAAAAACAAAAACACACACATACACCACAATACCGAAAAAAAATTTTTTTTTGGTATTGTGTGTGTTTTTGTTTTTTTTGTGTCCCCTTTTTGTATATGCAGGGTGGTCTAGGGCGTTACTAGGGACGCCGACGTTGAGCGGGGGCGCCATGTCGTCAACAACTAGGGTGCCACCTCCGCGGTTAGGAAGGGCCTTATTAGGGCTTTCTAGGGCATTATAGTTTTTCTGCCCCTTCTGTGATTTAACCATACTTGGAAATACATATATATTTCATTTTTGGACCCCCTGGTATTATGTGTAATTTTACGTGTGTGGTATCTTTTAATATTGAATTAAAAGCTATATTTAGGGGTTTTTCCTTGCTGTGCTTTCTGGTTGAAAATCTATATTCAGTAAAGACAGATTTTACCAGTAAAGTCAGAATTTTCAGAAAGAGGAAGAGGAAAAAAAGAAGATTTCTCTAATAAGATATACTACAAAGTTTCTGACTTTCTTGTGTACTACTGGTTTATTTAAAAAAAATGAATGAATGAAAAGATGGTTAAACTTTAAGTTTCTTGTAAGTATTTGATAAGAAACGTAATATTCTATTTTGTCCTGGTATTTGTCATTCTTACACGCAAACTCTTCGGTTTCTTCACTCTTCTCATCTCCATGCCGTGCACCTGCCGGCAGCCACCTCTGGGAAACTTTCTCCGTAAATTTTATTGCCCTGCAGGTGTTTCTGTGTGTGGCCCCCCGGAGTACAGGATAAGTGTGGCTGCTATTGTTCTTCGAGGATACTTTGATCTTATATTCTCAAAGCGCTGAATAGTTGGATGCCTCCATTCAGCCCCACGCTGGGCAAGAGGAAGCCGAACGATCCATGATCCGAACGATCCATGATCCGAACGATCCATGATCCATGATATTTACGGCTTGGATTGCCATAGGAAGTTGCATTATTAAACGGTGACGGCTTCAAAATTGTATTATGTAAACAAACCAAAAGAAATCAATATATTTGACAGGCATGGACTTCTATTGATCAGCGATAATAATACGATCTACGGGATGTGCAACATTTAAAGGTGCGATTTCTCCGAGCACGGTCGGGTGTGACTAAATGCAGCTGCATGAAGTAAAGTGAAGGATGTGTTGTTTCTCCTACAAGTAATACCAGGCAAGGGGAATGCAAATCAATCCTACACATATTTGCTATCTGCTCTGCAGACGCTTTTGTGTTAATTCAGTTCTAATCAATACGCCGGCACTGTAAGAGCTCAACAGAAAACAACATCAATATAATAACTCACTATAGGTTTATTACTGAACTAAAAGCATGCCACGCTTCTCATTTTTAATAGAGATTAATGACGGCGAGAAAAAAAAAATGTTATTGGTACAACAAGTGCTGTTCTCCTCCGAGAGGCAATATTATAGGCCCTTATTGATCAGGCCATACTGTAATATGCGCTATTTCACTCCCGTAAGCTGGAACACATCTTCAGAGGCGTCTATAGACAGAACGCCTCTCGTCGGAATACGCTTCATTTCCATTTGGTAATTAGGTTTTGAAGTAGCAAACTGCACCAGACCATATGATAAATTTATATATAATCATGCCTTCAAAGATTGGAAATGTAGTAGTAGGTCTACGAACGCTTATATCCTAGTAGAGGAAACATTAAAGGATATGGACACATTTGGGGTCATTTTACTTAAAGAGGTTGTCCTCTACTTTACCATTGATGCCCTACACTTAGGATATAGGAAATAATGGAGAATGGTAAGACAGGTGAGACAATAAGGGTGAGTGCACACAGTGCAGATTCATCTGCGACATTTTTACGCTCGGATTTGCAGGTAAAACCGCAGGTAAAGTGTCCTGCGGTTTACCTGCGGATTTGCCTGCGGTTTTTCCCTGCAGTTTGACACCTGGACAATGGAGTAGGTGTCAAACCGCTGTGGAATCCGCAGAAAGAATTGACATGCTGCATATTTAAAACCACAGCAAATACGTGCGGAAAAATCCACAGCATGTGCACTGCGGTTTTGAAATCCCATTGCTTTGCATTGTACTGTACAATGTCGGCGGATCCGCAGGGCCAAATCCGCTGCGGATCCGCAGCAGAATCCGCAATGTGTGCACATGCCCTAAAACCTCGGCTGGTTAGTCCATATCAAGAGACACCATATACCAATTTGTCATGTACCCACTTGTCAGCACTTGACTTGGGGTTGCGCCTGCAAGGGATAATCTATCTCCTCTCCCTCAGTCCAGAATTTAACCTCTGTTCTATGCTGCAATGGGAGCATATATCACACCCCGACACAGACCACACACCCCATTTCATAAACGCTGCCACCACTCACCGAATACATGAGCGATGAGTCCCGGAAATATCACCACTACTGTCTGCCAATCACTGGAGTCACACACTTTAAGGCTATGGATTTTTTAGAGCATACAAGGTTCAAACTTATTAAAGTTTTAAGCTTTAATAGAAAGGGCTTACAGTAAGAGGATAGAAAAATATGGAAATAAAAAGTGACATACAAATATGCAAAAACAGTGATAAAATAAAATGGAGAAAACTTACAGAAATATCGAACTTTGCAGTCAGGTACTCTGTCCCCGAGGGAGGGGGAATATGAAATGGATCACATCAGCTTGGCTGCCCTCTCTGTGAATGGCGCTATAATAATAAATAATAATAATAATACATATAACGACATTGTAGTCCAGGATATACAATCTGCTAGGCAGATTTAGCTCTAGGATAAATTGGATTTCTTCACCCCAGGTATCATTTTGATTGGTATAACAACGCCAACATGATAATACCTGTAGTTTACTTATTAGGCCTGTTTCACACTTCCGTTTTTTGACGTCAGTCAAAATCCGCCAATTTTTGAAAAAACAGATCCGCCAAAAAAGGGGCGGATCAGTTTTTTCCCCCATAGATTTACATTATTGGCGGATCTTGACTGACGGTCGTCCATCCCACCCGTTTTTTGACGGATCCGCCAAGATTTCAGCGTCTCCCAGGCGGATGAGACGGACCCTGCAACGTTTTTTTTCCTTGACGGTCCGCTATTTGGAAGTGCGCATGCCCGGAAGCTTTACTCCGGGAAGCATTTTAACCTTGAAATGCCGTTCCGGTCTCTCTTTCTTTCTCTCTCTCTCCTTTTCCAAGCTGCGTTTCATTTAAAAAGCCGACTTCAGCGGATCCGTCAAAATAACGGTCCGGTGCCACATGTTGGTGTCACAACGGAAACGGATGCGTTGTTACCACTTTTCACGGATTGCAATTGACGTCAACAAGCGGAGGTGTGAAACAGGCCTTAAAATCCTGCTGACAGGTTGACTTTAAGTCATCGCAGAGGGGCTATAAATGTAGGCCATAGTTCAGGGACCTCAACAGCTGTTTCATGTTGTCATAGGTTTCTTTCATGTGGACTGCATAACCAACTGGAATTGAAGCGCATTTCCAATATGCGGCAAGACAAATTTTAGGCTTGTTTTGGACGAATTGATGAAGAGTCTCTATTCCTCTGGATTATGACTTATCTTCAGAGTTTCCATTAAACTGTTGATGTTGTTGCATACCACAAGACTGACCTCCATGAAGAAGTATTGGACAAGATCTTTATTATGGTTGTGGAACCTAGAAATCCGAACATCGACCACTAAGAGATTCCACTTTTGTAGCTGGAAACCAAAGAGCTTCCCTTTACTCTTGGGCAGATCCAAGTCTCTAACAAGATCATTCATTTCACTTTATGTTATAAGGTGTGTTTCAGTTGAAGTTGCTGACAAAATGTCTGGGTCATGAGAGGAAGTTGCTCCATGAAACGAAGCGCCCTTTTCTTCCTTACTTGACTCGACTGAAAATATTTCTGGTACTTTTGGATCTGGCAGTTCTTCTGTATGTTGTACTAGGCGTATTGCAGATGGAATGTTTGGATATTGTAAAGTCCACTTCATCTTCCTTGATACTTCTTTCCTAATGGGGGGTACCATGCAGAAATGTCAATTGGTAGTGTGATCGGTTGTCTCTCCAGATCATTGGGACTGCAAAAGCCATAAATTGCCTCTTCCTATACAACCACTGGGTAAAATGTGATGCACATCTATTGCAGCATATGTGTGGAGCCCAACTCTTGTCCTGATCTCCTATTCTGCAGCCAAAATACAGGTTGTAGGCTTTCCTTATCATGACAGCCAAGTTTAGCTTTTGTGACGCAAAAGCGACTTCTCCACACATGTAACATAAACTGTTGTTAACGCAAAAACGAGGCTTATATGAAAAAACATATAGAAACATGTCAATATACTAAGAAACTAAACTAAGAATTCGTAAAACTGTATACCTTGCACAGAGAGCATTAATAAAAGTAGATGATGCAGCTGTAAATAGGATTCTGTCATCGGAGCGGAATTGGCGTTTATTGATTGATCAACCTAGTTTTGAAGGCTCAATAGACTAAATAGATGTTGTAATATACTAGGCTACTAACAATGCAACAATGATGAGGAAATAGTAAAGATTCAATTTCTCAATCTTATAGAAATATAAGGAAACATTTTTGACTAAATAAGGACACTTCTACCAGAAGAAATAAACCCTTTACATCCTTATAATTAGGAAAGAAACTAGAGATGTAAAAATATGGACAAAGAAACAAATTAAATACGATACATAAAAGTTTTTCTATTTTTCATTATTTCAAAAGCAATCATATTCCATATTGACATATACAAAACCAGTAGGTTCGGAGCCATTTTGCACACTCTTTACCGGGGTCCACATTTATAACACTGATGCCTTCTTTTGAGCTCGCATACCCCTTATAGTTTTGCCCTAAACATAGAACACATGCGCATATACACGGAACCTATCCCCAGTGGGTTTAACCCACAATTTAGCACACACCTGCGATAAACGTGCCTGTCACCACGGAACCGAGACCGATTAAAAGTTAAAGGGTTTTATTTACAGGGATAAGATACTCCTCGCAGGGAGAAAGCAGTGGGGGTTAAACTGGTTTTAAAGCTGCCCTCCTTCCTGTTCCTCTCTCCTCCCAGCAGTCACATGACCCAACACGTCCAGGGCAGAATGTCTTCCCCCTAGCAAGCCTGCTGTTTGGCCAAGTTGTTCCAGATCAGGAGCGAAGAAGGTAACCCCCCTCTGAGTCTTCTTGTGCTTCACCCCCTTACACACCTACTAGAACCGGTTTCTTAAAAAGCTACGAAATGAAGTATAAACCAAGTTGACATCTCAAAGTAGAAACCTAGTTGTTCCTCATCTTAGGCCAGACTGGGCCTCCAATCTAGAAGAAGACCCTTGGCTGGGCCCACGTTCGAACACATTGATAAACACATTGTATATACTTTGAAAGGCCTTGAATTAATTTAGAATATCATGAAAACTGCACCTAATGATTATTAATTATGCTAATGTTGATATTTGTTGCTATTACAAAAGCCCGTTTTCGATATGTCTTATTTTCCCTTGGTCTCCCCTTCCTTTAGCATGCTGCCATATAGGCAACGACATGATTCTAAGAGTATATTGCACCCTATAGCTACAGCAAATTATCTTCTTTTCCACAAATGGTGAGTAAGTACCGGGAGCAAAGGAGAGCTACAAAAATTAGGAGTGCTCACCTTGAGAGGTAGAGCCAGGCGAGTGTAGGTAACAGCAGGTACGCAGAATGCAGTGACGAGACGCGAGACTGAGTTGAACTTTGGCTAGGGAACTTTTATAAATTTAAGCCGCTAGGGCTATGCTAAGCAACCAAAAAAACAATAACAGCTATTGTCCTTGCAGGGACTCTGTACAAACAAACACTTTAAAAGAGAACATGACTAATTCGGCAAAGCCGGTTACTATAGGCTGCGATATGGCTGACTACGGGTCCTTATTTCTTATAGTGCCACTTATCCGTCCTGACGTCCCTCGGCGTCTCTGATGAGGCTGCGTTGGTGTCTCAGCCGCTGGGCCCAGCTGCTGAAGATCTGTCGGAAGTCTTCGGGCACCCCAGCGCCCAGGAGGAGTTGGGGCACAACAAGCCCTGAGGAAGTCCTTTAATGAGGTGACCCTCTGTAGAAACAGCGGGGTTCTGCTCGTAGGCGAATTCAATGAGACTCCAGTCTCCAAGCAGGGTTGTGTCTCAGTTACTAGGAGTGGCGGTTGGCAGGCCACGTGCACGGCCTGGGCCTAGGCAAAGAGTTTCTCTGTAGGTGAGGAGTAGGCCCCAACTGCCGACTGCAGCGGGGTGTCGTCAACTGCGGGCGATGATGAACAGGCCACAACCGCAGGCTGACGCAGGGCGGCAGCGGGCAGGCAGCAGCCGCAGGCTGGAGTGAAGCGGCAGCGGCTGCGGGGAGCGGCAGACAGGCCGCAACAGGCTGGAGCACAGTGTTAACAGCTGTGGATGACCGTGGGCAGGTAGTGACCCCGGATTGGAGTGCAGCGACAGTCTCTTGTTGGTAGGTTCGGTGCTTACTCTCCGCAGGCCACTGTAAGTCTCCCCTCTGCCGATGGTCTCCTCTCTGGTTACCGTCTGTCACTCTGGCTCTCTCCAACTCCCACAGTCTCTTACTCCGTGCCTGCCGTCCCGCCAACTGCCTCCGCTGCGTGCTCCCTGACCCTTTTATACTCGCCCCTCCCCTTGCTGTCCTGTCACTCTCAGCAGTTCACTCTCCTTCTCCGTTCCCCGGGTACAGTTCCCTTAGGAACCTAGATGGTGGTCCCCTTGGTTCCAGCCCAGACATTCTGCAGGGGCCCTCCTCCCTACACGAGTACCACTCCACTAATGCAGTCTCTATCTTACATCCACAACTGATCTTGCCAAGGAACAAAGCCAAGTGGTAACAATAATGTACCCAAGCGTTTATTGGGTAATTCCCAACTAAACTACAAAACAAACCTGGCGCAACGTGATTAACCCCTTAACCCCTGGAGGCATTCTCATTTTTTGCTCCTATTTTTCCCCAGAGCCATAACTTTTTTTTATTTTTTTGGTCAATATGTCCATATGAGGACTTGTTTTTTTGCCGGACAAGTTGTACTTTTGAACAACACCATTGGTTTTAACATATCGTGTACTGAAAAATTGGAAAAAAAATTCCATGTGCGGTGAAATTGCAAAAAGAGTGCAATCCCACAGGTCATTAAGAATTCATGGACACCCGTAGCGTCTCCAGTTTTTGTGATCTCGGGGGAGGGTTTATTTTTTGTGTGCTGAGTTGACATTTTTAATGATACCATTTTCGAGCAGATACAAATTTTTTTGATCAACCGTTATTGCATTTTAATGCAATGTTGCGCTGACCCAAAAAATGTACAGTTGTGGCCAAAAGTATTGAAACCCCTGCAATTGTCAGATAATACTCAGTTTCTTCCTGAAAATGATTGCAAACACAAATTCTTTAGTATTATTATCTTCATTTAATTTGTCTTAAATGAAAAAACACAAAAAGAATTGTCCTAAAGCCAAATTGGATATAATTCCACACCAAACATAAAAAAGAGGGTGGACAAAAGTATTGGCACTGTTCGAAAAATCATGTGATGCTTCTCTAATTTGTGTAATTAACAGCACCTGTAACTTACCTGTGGCACCTAACAGGTGTTGGCAATAACTAAATCACACTTGCAGCCAGTTGACATGGATTAAAGTTGACTCAACCTCTGTCCTGTGTCCTTGTGTGTACCACATTGAGCATGGAGAAAAGAAAAAAGACCAAAGAACTGTCTGAGGACTTGAGAAACCAACTTGTGAGGAAGCATGAGCAATCTCAAGGCTACAAGTCCATCTCCAAAGACCTGAATGTTCCTGTGTCTACCGTGCGCAGTGTCATCAAGAAGCTTAAAGCCCATGGCACTGTGGCTAACCTCCCTAGATGTGGGCGGAAAATAAAAATTGACAAGAGATTTCAACGCAAGATTGTGCGGATGTTGGATAAAGAACCTCGACTAACATCCAACCAAGTTCAAGCTGCCCTGCAGTCCGAGGGTACAACAGTGTCAACCCGTACTATCCGTCGGCATCTGAATGAAAAGGGACTGTATGGTAGGAGACAAAGGAAGACCCCACTTCTTACCCCGAGACATAAAAAAAGCCAGGCTGGAGTTTGCCAAAACTTACCTGAAAAAGCCTAAAACGTTTTGGAAGAATGTTCTCTGGTCAGATGAGACAAAAGTAGAGCTTTTTGAGCAAAGGCATCAATATAGAGTTTACAGGAGAAAAAAAGAGGCATTCAAAGAAAAAAACACGGTCCGTACAGTAAAACATGGCAGAGGTTCCCTGATGTTTTGGGGTTGCTTTGCTGCCTCTGGCATTGGACTGCTTGACCGTGTGCATGGCATTATGAAGTCTGAAGACTACTAACAAATTTGGCAGCATAATGTAGGGCCCAGTGTGAGAAAGCTGGGTCTCCCTCAGAGGTCATGGGTCTTCCAGCAGGACAATGACCCAAAACACACTTCAAAAAGCACTAGAAAATGGTTTGAGAGAAAGCACTGGAGACTTCTAAGGTGACCAGCAATGAGTCCAGACCTGAATCCCATAGAACACCTGTGGAGAGATCTAAAAATGGCAGTTTGGAGAAGGCACCCTTCAAATATCAGGGACCTGGAGCAGTTTGCCAAAGAAGAATGGTCTAAAATTCCAGCAGAGCATTGTAAGAAACTCATTGATGGTTACCGTAAGCGGTTGGTCGCAGTTATTTTGGCTAAAGGTTGTGCAACCAAGTATTAGGCTGAGGGTGCCAATACTTTTGTCTGGCCCATTTTTGCAGTTTTGTGTGAAATGATCAATGTTTTGCTTTTTGCTTCATTCTCTTTTGTGTTTTTTCATTTAAGACAAATTAAATGAAGATAATAATACCAAAGAATTTGTGTTTGCAATCATTTTCAGGAAGAAACTGAGTATTATCTGACAAAATTGCAGGGGTGTCAATACTTTTGGCCACAACTGTAATTCTGGCATTTTTATCTTTTTTTCTTGTTACACCATTTTGCAATCAGGTAAAAAAAATTTTATGTTGATTGATCGGGCGATTGTGAGTGCGGCGATACCACATATGTGTCTCAGCGTCAGAGCCCACATCAAAGAGAGGGAGTCCAACAACGGCGTACTATTACGACCGATGTCGGAAAGGGGTTAAAAACGTAATTATTAAAAATCTCAGTGCACAGCGTGTTTCTGGGCTCAAGGGATCGTTTTTCAAGCGTCAGAGAACCGTTCTGGCACGACACACATAAAATATCGCACCAGGCTGGCTGACCAAAAGAAGAGCGCAATTCCGCTTACATGCAGTCCTCCACATCTAGGTGTTTGTTTGATAAAGGTCTTTCTGACCAAAGCATCACGTTAACACCAAGAAGGACCATGAGTAATGAAATGTATCTTCACTCACTAATTTTATTTATTTATGCTACTCACTAATACAGTGCCATCATATTCCGCAATGCTTTTCACACAGTATCATCACTGTCCCTATTGGGGCTCACAATCTAGATTCCTTATCAGTATGTCTTTGGAAAGTGGGAAGAAACTGGAGAACCCGGAGGAAACCCACACAATCACGGGGAGAACATACAAACGCCTTGCAGATGTTGTCCTTGGTGAAATTTCAACCCTGGACTTCAGTACTGCGAGGCTGCTGTGCTAACCACTGTAGTTTATTCATTAACCACTTTATTCTGGAGTGCTAGATTTCTATATATTTTAAAAAAGCTACTAACTGGCATTTTCAAGCTAGTGTGAACAGGTGCATACTAGGCGCAGTTACCTCCATATACACTAAACAAAAAAAAGTTGCACTCTGTAGAGCTAAAGCATGTCAGTATGAAATATATGAACTATGAATAACAATACTGCTCCTGGATACCAGGAAAAAGATGAGACGCTTAGCACATAATTTGGCCAATTCATGTGGAGCTCCCGGGCGCGCGCGGCGTGAGGGCGTGGGCGCGTGCGCTGTGCAGGGCCGTGGGGTACTCGGTACCAGCGGCGGCGACCCGGTCCGTGGCCCTGGGGCGTCCATTAAATAAAATAAATAAAATAGGGAAGGGGAAAAGTTGTTGGTGATTTGGTAAAAATGAAGATAAAGTTTATAGATGATTAAATACGTGAAAAACTGGGGAGAGAGGTACATCCACAAAATGGGAGCTCAAGCACACAATTTTAACAAAAAATATATGACAATTTTTATTGGTTACAGCAAAGAGATAAAAACACTTAAAACACACAAAAAGCATGTCACAATCATGTAATACTGACATTGTGACTCTCCCACAGTAGATACCCCTATCTCGTAATATTATAAAGATGTATATATGTAAGTATAGCAGGCTACCAAAAAAACAATGACTATAGCACTCAATATATGTGCACTAACCATGATGGCGTCACTGAGTGGTATGGCGCTGACTGGTTTAGCTACATTGAGACCTTGTGTTCCACTGCGCAGGCGCCACACTGTTCAGTTACCGAGCAAGATGTTGAGCTTTCATTTCGTCTCGATTGCGCATGCGTTGACTGATCTAGTGACGTCTGGACCACACTATTCAGTGTAGTCATTGCTTAGCAGTGATGTTTTTCTCGCTCTCCCTTTGCCTTTATTGCGCATGCGCTGATTGGTCTAGCGATGTCAAGATTCTATGTCCTACTGCGCAGGCGCCATACCACTCAGTGACGCCATCGCTTAGTCACCGAGCAATGATGTTTTTCTACACTCCTCTATTTTGCCTGCGTCCTTTGCGCAGGCGCTGATCGATCCAGCAATGCCCTGCTCTGAACAACTTTATTTGTCCATACTTAATGTCGACAAGATGGCCGCTGCCATGCCACGCTCTCCACCTCGTGGGTTAGTACTGATTTGACTAATTATGTACCACATGTTTCTTCTGTATGTAATGATGTAAGGCATGTATTTCCTCAGCGCTCTATTCTCCCTTGAGAAAGCCACACAGCGTGTGGCGATACACGTGGGGTGTGCTCCCCCCACTTTATAGCCCGCAGGTTACTACTACCATTTCTTGGCTTTTTCCTCAGCACTCCATGTCCGGACATGTAAAGGTTTTTTTGCTTACCTTTTTATTCAGGGATTATCAGACCTTTATTGACTAGCCTAACTTTTGTTAGCTGTCTTAAGAAACCGGCATTGCTAATATACTCCTTTTGCATGGTGCTGTGTTTAATGTGCTGCCTTGTATTTTAGGTTTTTCTCTGCTAAATCATGGTTAGTGCACATATATTGAGTGCTATAGTTATTGTTTTTTGGTAGCCTGCTATACTTACATATATACATCTTTATAATATTACGAGATAGGGGTATCTACTGTGGGAGAGTCACAATGTCAGTATTACATGATTGTGACATGCTTTTTGTGTGTTTTTAAGTGTTTTTATCTCTTTGCTGTTTTGTATACATGTAACCAATAAAAATTGTCATATATTTTTTGTTAAAATTGTGTGCTGGAGTTCCCATTTTGTGGATGCACCTCTCTCCCCAGTTTTTCATGAACTTGTTTTTGTACATCTGAGGTGAACCTGCATTACTAAAGCTGTGCCCTCCGTTTTTAGCAATTTTCCAGATGATTAAATACGTGACGCCACCTGTGGTATTCTGGTCAGAGGTGACCAGCGCTGCGGTGTTGTTCCCCTGAGACTGTTGATGTGGCGCAGCTGAGGTGAAAATAGCTCTCCACAGGTAGAGCAAAAGTCCCAGGGCAAAGATGTTAGATTAATAGTCAAAACGGCTGTGACCGTTGGGGTGCAGAGAAATGAGAGGAGGACACAGAGATGTGCAGTTTCTTTACCTTTTATTGGTAACTGGTTGTAATCCGGAGTACCACATACAGGTGATGGTATGAGTCCAGCTCGCCTGGAGGCATTCAGGGGATCCACCTTGCCAGGTGGGGTTTTAGGACCTTCCTCCTGCGCTTTGTGTGTGGGTCTCCGCTGTATATAACTAAGCTACGACCCTCTATTCATGATGGTTTCACAAACCTGTACGGCTGTCAGCGTGAGCCTATTCCACGGGTACCGTCCTCTTCACCGTCGTCCCCGGGCTCCTTATTCGCTGCCGTGCCCTCAGGTGTTCAATGTCGCACAGGAATTTACAATCCCTTGTAATTTCAGATTCGGCGATCAGGACATACAGCTCCTGACACCAAGGACTCTGATGTCCCTTTTCTCTCTAGTAGTACTTCGCTCTGGGGTCTGCTATATGCAGATTTTTAGCTTCCTCAGTGCCTCTCCATCTCTGCTCGTGTCCTTTCCCTCTTCACGGATCAGCTCTGCCTATTGAGCTCCTCACAGATCAGCTCCCTCCTTGAACAAACAGGATCTTCCAGAAAGATCTCTTTACCTCACGTTTAACTGCCTTGTCATTTCTCCTCACAGCTCACAGCTGCTCTCGTTTCCATGACAACCCCCCTCAGCTCACCTCTAGCTGACTCACCAACCCCCTCTGCTGGCCAGAATTTTTAAGGCAGCTCCCTTTTCTGACCTGCAGCAGGAATTGTGAATTAATCTATGTTACCTGGCATGGGGGTCCCTTTCTGCCTCCAAGCATGACTTCACCTCTTTGAGGGAGGCAATGTCACTGTGACAATTGGACTCTGGGGTGTCACGCATGCATGCCCAGCAGCCAATGACAAGTCGGTCTCAGACCTGCTCGGAACCTACGTGTCTAGTGTGAATACATCTCCCAGACTGAAGTCTGAATTTCTGGGTAGATGTGAGTACCTCTTTTTGAAACAGTTAACATAGAAAAGCTCAAAAAACACATCATGATAAATAGCCTCACCAAAACCTTGTGAAATGACAAATGCACTAGCAGGATGAAGCCGGCCCCCACCGATAAAAGCTGGGGCAGCACAGGTGCACTCTACTGATGAGAACAACCACCCACTCACCTAGTAATGGAGGGGTTGGCTGCCTAGTAGAAGAAATGCACACAGATAAGGCTTGCATAGGAGGCTAGTCACACAGGTAAGAGTGATGCAAAGTGTCTGGATAACAGATTATTGATCACGCCCATACTATTAGCAGGCAGACTGTCCAGCACTATGTATGTATCACACAGAAAACCAAGCCAACATAAACACTTTGCATCACACTTACCTGCTGCATCCTACTAATGCATTTGTCATTTTACAAGGTTTTGGTGACGCTATTGTTGTTGATGTTTTTTGAGCTTTTCTATGTTAGCTGTTTTGAAATTAATGTTAGGACTCGCAAGTTAATGGTGACCCTTGGAGTTGGGTTGCGAGCTTATCTGTTTTGGCCAAAATAGTTACCAATACCTCATTTAATATATTTATCATATGCATTATTTTTTCATCTTTTTATTTCACTTTTTATCATTTTTTGCAGGATGCAGCCAGACCCCTTTATGTTGGCTTGGTTTTCTGTGTGGTGCATATATAGTGCTGGACAGCCCGCCTGCTAATACTATGGGCGTGATCAATAGGCTGTTATCCAGACACTTTGCATCACACTTACCTGTGTGACTAGCGTCCTATGCAAGTCCTATCTGTGTGAATTTTGTTCTATTAGGCAGCCAACCCCTCCATTATCTAGGTGAATGGGTGGTTGTTCTCATCAGTAGAGTGCACGTGTTCTGCCCAAGCTTTTATCGGTGGGAGCCTGCCTCATCCTGCTAGTGCATTTGTCATTTCACAAGGTTTTGATGAGGCTATTTTTCAGAATACCTCCCTTTGAATCCTTAATTTATAGGTAGGTATGCATAAATTGGCCAAATTATGTGCTAAGCGTCTCAATTTTCTCCTATTATCCAGAGCAGTAATGCTATTCATATTTCATATAGACATGCTTTAGCACTACAGAGTGCAACTTCATTTGTTTATTACGGTATATATTTTTCATTATTACGATCCCTATCCAAGCACCTGAAAAAAACAACCCAGGAATGCCTTATTTTTGACAACACTGTCAGATAAGAGGTGGTAGTCCTTCTCGCATCCATTGTGGTGGCTGGTGGGATTGGATGTGCAAGCAAATTTATACCAACTACTGGGAAAGTTACCTGTCACGCTGTTGGAGAATAAAGAGTATTCTCATGCTATTTTTGGGGGTAATATTTGTAATTTCCATCCCAGTTCTAAAAACTAAATGAAGTTTTTCATCTGAAACTTCATCATGGATAGACTAATAAGTGACAGCAGATCGGAAATGGCCTGGTCCACTTAGTGCGTTTTTTTTCCTCTTTAGCAGCTGTAAATCTTCATGGTCTATTTGATCCTTGACCTTTCGCTTTATAATCCGGATAACCTTACCTCCAGTTCAAGCAGGACAAGACAGAATGAATTGCTGCACTGACTTTTACCACCTCTGCTGGTATGCTGTCCTTAGACATGATATTAGTTTCTGGGGTCATGGGATTTTAGAGCGTCTTTTCTTTGGCCGGATTAACTATTGGTATATTAATATGTTGCATTGAAACTGGTTTCCAATAAAAGAGACTTTAGTCATTGACATACGCCAACTTGGCATGTATGAGGCACAGAATGCACTTATGAGATCTTGGTTCAGTGCCTTGCACTTTTACTGAGGACATCACACATCATAGAGAATTAATGGCCAAGTGTTGAAATCAAAAGTGAGATGCCATTCATAGGCCAAGGGAGAACAGCCTCCTGCACTTTCCCTTTTGTTCCCACTCTAAAGTTCACATCAAGCCTGAGATCACTTTGCAGAAGGCCGTGTAATAAACCCTATTAAAGTACTTTTGGATAGGGGGCTCTTCATTTTCCCAGGCAGCTGGGGAGCCTGGCTGCAGATGTAATCTGAACAGGACAGACAGCGTCCACTTTATTTCATACCAACTCTGCCGACGGATGCCTTTCAGGGCTTGAATGAGGCTGTGTAATCAAGCTACTTAATATTCCAAATTTTCTCTGGAATTCGAACCTAACAAGAGAGACACATTTTAACCCTGTGTACTTCTCTTTTAAATAGTTCCTATCCAATATGTAAATGCATCAGGTTAGTGTGAAGGAATAATAGATGCGGTTATACAGGACTAATAGAAAAACGAACAATAAGCGCATTCTATAAACAGTAATCAAGAAAAAGTATTTACAGAAGCAACCGACACTTTCGTAGGAGTGACATTTTGCAAAAGTTCTAGTTAGATATATTTTAATCCCAGCACTAACCTAAAACCTCTTAACTATTGGAAAACGTCTAAAAAAAAATTTGCAACCAGAAGCTATAAAATTTTGGTGCACGCAATGTTCAACTTCATGTCTACTCCAAAACTTTATAAGTACGAAGTAAAAGTGGAGTAATGTCTATTCCAACCAATCAGGTTACAGTTTTATTTTTAAAAAGAGTCACTAAGAAATAGAAGAGGAATCTACGAGCAATAGTGTTGGCTACAGGCAATTTTACACATTTCATAAATTGTCCTGAACTAAGTGTTCTACCTTGTCGATATCCTCAAATGTCTGTTAAGACTTCCATACAAGCATCTTTTCTTCACAAGTGGCTAAAAAGGTTTAATGGGTTATGAGTAGGACCTACCAGCAATCAGCTGTTTGTTGCAGCTGCTGACTTCCTCAACAATCAGCTGTTTTACTCCTCTATGATCTCTACTTGATCTAATGGGACATATGGCCAAAGTATTCCTTTACCTAAACAGCCCCTTTAAAATATGACTCAAAACACAAGAAAAGATTTTGTAGGTGGTATTGGTTTGGGGTAATAACAATATTCCTAATTTATGCTACTTAGATCCTGTGTTTTAGTGACTCTTTTATAATAGTTGAAGTACTGCTGGCTTTACACACGTTGACTGCATCCATTAAAGAATTGACAACCAGCCAAGTGAAAGCTTATCGGATGTTGTTTATAGGCCTGTTTAGACCAGCTGATCTGGCTTCAATGAGCACAGAATGAGCACTAATAAGAGTGAGGTATGTGAATTGAATATCATTTTTCTCGACAGCACATGTCGTTCCAAAAACGATGATTTTTAAACTGGTAAAGAAAGCATCGCACAACGAACTTACTCATTTGTTGAGTGATTACGGGCCTGATAGTCAGGAGCAAGTGATCCTAAATGATCCCACTTGAATGAACATTCTCCAGTTATTCCTATGAATACTCATTCCTCATTTATCAGCCTTTCTAAAAGTAGATTTAGAGATGGGAGAATCAATTTGCAAGGCTCTTGCCTGCCGGCAAGGTCAGTAATCTTTGACCGATTGACAGGATGCCCATGAATTGTCTTACCTTCTGGAATTCCTAATTCTTCTTTTGATTAGCAGGGCTGGCATTATGTTATGTTTGCAGCATGATGCACACAGAATGTGAATTCTTTAAGAGTTGGGCTGGAGCAATGTCATCACTGCAGCACGACACATACACGATGTCGCGCAAACCCAGTTAAGCTAAAGAGTAGCAGCAGATGCAGTCAAGTAAGAGACGATTTGCATGAACTCCCATCCAGTTGGCACAGAATACTGACATGGATGCTGCACCAGGGTCCTGCAAATTGTATCCTTCATCTCTAATCCCCAGCCATTTCCTGATACCCTCATATTAAGGAGTTCTTACTCATTACTTCAGAGAGGAAGAGATAGGTGTGCGTGAATAAGGTTTTCTCCATTGTGGTAACAAGAGATGTAAAAGACATGATTGTTTTTGGATAAGCTGCAATAAAAATAGTTAACTCAACTCTTTTTCCTTTGAGTGCCAAATACAGAACCTATATTCTCCATAAAAGTGAGCATTTCAGAAATAGACCCCTATTTATCAGATATCTGAGACATGTTTTTTGTTATATCAAGTAAGAAAATGCCTTTATTTTTTTTTCCAATTTTGGAAATGGTACAATTTTACAATGTGGCCCTTGGGTCAAAAAAGTTCTGCATCCATTTACTACATGTACTATTAAGGGTTTCTTGCAGGATTCAAAAAAACTTGGACTAGTGATTCTAAATACAGAATTTTGGGTTCTATGTTCCTAGTGGATAAGTCGTGAGTATTGGTGAGAAGTGGTAAACCTGCTACCTCACATGACATCTAAGAGTCTACTTACACAAATCCTGTTGTATCCTGTATAAAGAGATCCTTTTTTTTGTTTTGTGGGGGATTTATTTAGACACTTCACAAATTGTCACAAAGCTTAGACATTAAGGGTCAACATGTCCTTGACTGCACGGGTACAAACCAATTTCTCATAATAGTTGATGAATGAGTCTCATTTTGGCTCATAAAGATTGCCATGTATTATCTTTTGTCAAGCCCAGGTAACTTAAGTGACCACAATCAGTCCTAATATCAACGAACACATGAGAACACAAGAGCTGTAGCTTGAAGGTCAACCCAAATATTGTGTTACTTTTTGGTGAAACACAATCTTCACCCTTTCCCATGGGTGGTCTGTTTAACCCCACCTTAGGATTCAGCTAGCTTTACAATGTTTTATGGACCTATTTGATGTCAAATACTTCTGGCAGAGATCTTGTCAACCATTACAAGTGACACTACATAAGTAGGACTATTTGTTTATTCTCATGTTCCTTTAGGCAGATAAAAATATGACCACCAAACATAGTAAGAGGTGTAAAACAATTTAGGTATTGTACCCACTTATCCTTATAGTCTCCGTCAAGTCTTCTCACACTGTCTCTATAAATACTCCAGACACGGGAGTTCCTGCTAATTTGTGTTTGAAAGGTGGTGATCATTCTGCACCATAAAGGTTAAGTAAGGTTAAAAGCCTAATGTTAGGACTGAAGGGCACTGATTAATGAGTGCATACAAACAGCAAAGTGTAAAAACAGAGATCAGCTATTTTTAAGTCAAATTGGGCCTGGAAAAACCATTATCCATTAAAGCTTGGCAAATAAAATGACTTCCATATGAAATAAAAACAAAACATCCAAGTAGAACTTTACTTCAAGGATAAAAATTTCGTAGACCAACCTAGACTTTACAAAAATAATTTCAATGTTATGTACGACTATTGGCATAATAGTAAGAAGACTATGAACTAGGTGCGTCAATGGCAGTCAAGACAGATAAATTACTGTTGAGCTTGAACTGGAACATCAAGGACCCATCTCTGGATTCTCCAGAAATATCCAAATATTACCTAAGCCTTATTCGCAAAATTACCAGCCAAAACATTGTCCATACATTTGACTGGAAATATATCTGTATTGTGCGTGCAGCTACATAGCCACTGAAGGGTATGGAAGATGCAAAGGGTGGAAATGGTGGACACCCATCTACAAGATAAGTGAGGATTCCATAGATGGCATTTATGGCAGTGTTGATGATACATACAGTATTCATATCATGGCTGTTTTTCTGCCTATATGTAGTGAATTAAATGTATTATGTCAAACACTGATCATGTAGGATGATGGGTGGCTTGGGGCATACTCCTGCACAGAGGCCCACCGGGGGACTAAGCAGCTACAGCCTTATTTTCCAATAAAACCTAGAATAATTACATAATTTGCAGGCTCATGTCCATAAGTAAATAAATAGTAACACATCTAAAGGGTACTGAGTTGACTTGTTTTTATGAAAAAAGTGTAAAAAATTCATCCCACCACAACAAGGTGTACCCAATCAGGAAGGACCCTGATTATAGTGATTCGCCTTGCTTTGTGCCAACCAGGCCTGAAAATAGACGGGGGCAGAAAAGGACTAGTGTCTGACTTTGTTGGAGATTTCACAGTTTTAGTTTTGCTTTTTTTATTGAACTCAGTCTATTTGGGATGAGGTTCTATTCCCCAACTCAACCGGGCTGTGTACCATTGTACCATTATAATCTCAGCTTTCCACATGCAGGTCCCAACACAGTCAGACACTAGTCCCACTCTGCCCCTGTCTATTTTGAGGCATGCTGGCTCATAGCAAGGTGAGTCACTAGATTTAGGGACCATCCTGATCAGGTACACCTTGTAGCGGTGGGATGGCATTTGTGTTTTTTTAACCAAAAATGTATTTACTAAGTGCCCTATGTTTTTGCATGTGTTAGTGTGCACGTGCATTATGGTTTTATTTTAGGGTTTGTTTGCTGAAGGCCACAGCTTACATGTGCACCTGTATATTATACTTTACTAACAGGTGTGCTGCTTTGCTTTTAATCTCCTTTGTTTTCCATTCTAAGTCTTATTGGGTATGTTAAATAGCATTTTTCTATCCTGTCACCTGGCATTTTGGATGGTGAGTCTAACACCATGCACATTAAACAAAATTGATAGGTTTGACAAAAATGTGTCTAATGTGAATGACCAATTTTACTACAAATTAGCATAAGACATCATTGCGCACCTGCTGTGTCAGAGGCAGAGGTGAATTATGGGGGAGGAAGCGTTATCTGACACTCTCTCCTCCATTATTGCTTTCAGCTCTGTTGGCATCTATGATGCTGATACAGTTGAATGCGGCATGCAGTGGGGCAGCGCGCGGTGCCCCCTGACTCACGGGCCCCATAGTGGCCGCATGGTGTGCCGCTATTGGTGGCATGTCGCTGGCTGGGGGCCCCTGGGGTAGCGGGGGCCCTAGTCTGCCTGTCTCTAGCGCCAGCCCTGCATCCGGAGAAAGTCAGATTCAATCTCCAGAGGAGACAAGGCTTCTTTATCAAAAGAACTAATAATCTGGGGGATAGTCTGCCTAAAGTGATGGTCATGGTGGAAACCTTTGATGGGTTCATAAAAGAGCTTAGATGCTTTTTTAGAAGAAAATAATATAAATAAATATGTACATGTGTAAAGTTATTTTCTGAATGTTTGTTCCAGAGGATCTACAATTGGGATCAGAAGGGAAAGATTAACTTTATCAGTGTTGACAGGATCATGCATTATGGTTATGATCTTGTTAAGGATAAGCCCTGAATGCTAAATTCGCAGACAACCATTTTAAGAAAGACATGACTTTGTTTATTTGTTCTTTTCAGAAACAGAGCCACATTTATTTTATGGATCGCAATTGCACCCGTGGCTGTTAGGGGCACATGTCAGCTGTTCAAAACAGCTGACATGTGCCGGAAAAGATGTGGGCTCAGCGCCGGAGCCCATATCAAAGGGAGGGAGTCAGACGTGGGTGTATTATTATGCCCAATGTCGGAAAGGGCTTAAACCTTTGTAGAGCTCATCAAGAATGAAAATGAATGTTATTTAGATATAAATGGCTTAAATTTTTATCTTTTGGAACCAAAGCTTTTTATCTAAGAGAAAATCATTTACACCAATAAAGGAGCTATCTCTTGAAGACAACCAATTTCCATGTGAGAATTGAAGCAGGGCAAAGATGAGGATCCTCCAATTAGAACCCCCTTCTTTTAGTCTGTAAAGTATTAAAGACGTTGTCCAACTTGTGGCGCCAGACTGCTCGCATGCTCCTCCACCAGCAGCAATTATATAGACAAATGTGCTGGTCAGTCAGACAGGAAAGCTGCAGTGACATGAGAAAGTAGCTGATCTCTTTACTGGAGAATCCACCAGTGAGGTTATTCTAACAGTCTAATCAGAAAGTTTGTGACTCTTTTATCTGTCTTTTCTGAGCTCCACTAAGCTGACTTATGACCACAGACCAAATCAGAGATGAATGTGTATTGAAATAAAGGGTCTAAAAAAATAAAATGGTGCAGACATTTGTAATGGCATCCAGCAGCAAAAATTTGTTTTACCTGAAAATACATGAATTTAAGTAAAAAGATATTACACCCAAAGGTGGCCAAAACCTTTAATGATCAAGGCATAAACACAGAGCTTCTTGGTAACAGTACTTTTCATTCTGGTGGACTCAAGCCTTAGTGGTCAATATTTAATATAAAATGGACCAAGCAATTACAAACTGAAAGGGGTTGTGTCTGATGGGACAACCCATTAAACCTATTTCTGGCATCTACAATACAAGGACTGCAGATATTTGGTGCAAATATACTGAGAGAATTCAAGTGCTGATGACACCCCAATATCAATTGGTGTAAGCTATACTTTACAGCAATCTAAGCTGGTATACCACTTAGATGCTGCTGTCCTTTGCTCACAGTGGTATTTATATGGTGTAAAATACTTTGAAGGGGCATTTACTTAACCATCACTGATTATCTGGGCACTTACTTCCCATATCGTTCAGGACTTTTTCGTCCAATCCCATTACAGCTTGGATCCCCTTCCCTTCTGCATCTCAAGTTCTCTTTTCATCTTTGAACCTGCTACAAAAGGAGTTACCTGGCTTCAGGCTTCTTTTCACCCTACAACCTGCCACATTGACCATATTTCCTCACATCTCCTTCAGTCCCTCTCCCCGGCTGTCACTGCTCATCTAACTAAAATAGTTAACTTCTCTCTTTCTTCCGATGTCTTTTCCTCCTCATTCAAAAACGCTGCAATAACTTCTTTAATAAAAAAAATCTCTAGACCAGAACTGCACTAATAACTACAGACCGGTCTCTAATCTCCCTTTCATCTCTAAAACCCAGGAACACTTGTTCCCCTCTCATCTAGTTCACAATTGCTCAGATAATGCTATTCTTGACCCTTTACAATCTGGTTTATGCTTTTTACAATGATGGCACCCAATTATACACCTCTTTTTTGACATCCTCCCCACCTTAATACAAAATACCGGGGATTGTCTGTCCGCTGTCTAACAGCATGTCCTCCCTCTGCCTGAAACTCAATATCACCAAAACTGAGCTTCTCATGTTTCCCCCTAAATGAACCTACCTACAGTATACCCAATATTGTAATTGCCTTGGATTTTTCAACCATACCTTCTCAACAACACGCTCGAGGTCTTGGGGTCATATTTGATACAGAACTTTTCTTTATACTGAACATCCGCTCACTCACTCACTCATGTTACCTGTATCTTAAAAAAATCTCCAGAATCAAACCTCTTCTCACCCTCAAAACTGTTAAATCTCTTCCTGCCACTCTTATCCATTCTCGTCTGGACTACTGCAACTCTACTGATCCATCTCCCTCTAAACGAATTTTATCTTTTCCAATCTGTCCTGAATGCGGTAGTGTAATGACTAGGTCGAACGTTCCCTGCTATCCACCCCCACACGGTGTCCGCAGTCGAAGGAATTATGACACACACTGGTCTCGTGGATAACAGTTGCTTTTACTTCAGCAGGAATGGGAATTATAGTTGGAACAAATAAGGAACAGTCTCTCATGGGTAGTCCATGGCAATTACAGTTCACACTTAGATGCTGAGATGTCATTGGGGTCTGGAGCTTTAAGAGCACGGGACAATGTCTTTAGGTATTTTACAGAGGGAGGTAATAGCAGCAATTAGAGGTTACAGACCTGTACTTGGGGTTAACTCCACAGTGTGTCACTGCATGTGCACAAGTACTTATAGGTGAATGTAGAAACTGTGGTGAATCCAGTCAGAAATACTTTACATGTGGTGAATCCTGTCAGCAATACTTTAGATGTGGTGAATCCTGTCAGAAATAGAATGATGTCTGTACAGGTTAGAGGGAACTCAGGATTTTACGCCTGCAGGAGATCTTGAGGTAAAAACCTCCACCACATGTGTTCTGCTCTCCCTGAAGGCATTCCTCAGACTAAAGAACACTCTAGACTTGCCTGGAAAAACAGCTTCTCCTATTGGCCATGTGACTAGGCGGTGGCCAATAGGAGACCGAATTCACATCTCAGATCCTTACAGAACAATAATTCTGCCATTGTACACTTTCACCATTAGATGGCGACAGAACACAGCAACGAGAAATGCATTGCATCTAAAATGAAGGTGACTAGAAATGGAGAATTACAGCTCACAAATAATGTAGAGAGACAGTTAGAGAGTGAGCAGTAGTGTACAGAAGCCATGCACAATTAAGTATTACTTAAAGGGACAGACACACTCTTAACTGGGTCACTACAGTAGACAGGATCGTATTTCTGTCAAGTTGCTACTTTGATGCCTACACTTTGTGCCAGTCATTGAACTGGTTACATATCTGCTTCAGAATACAATGTAAACTTATCTCTCTCACCTACAAAGCTCTCCACAGTTCTGCACCATCGTACATCTCATCCCTCATCTCTGTCTATCACCCTACTTGTGCTCTCTTCTCCTCATCTGATCTAAGACTAACATCTTATATAATCCAAACCTCCCACTTCCATCTCCAAGACTTCTCTTGTGCCATTTTCTGGAATGCACTACCTGGGACAATTCGATTAATATATAGCCCCCCCATTTTTAAGCGTGCTTTAAAATTGCATCTCTTTATACAGGCTTATCACCTCAATGGTTCCCTGAAAAATGCCCACAGGAAAAATGCCCACAGGAAAATTGCCCACAGGAAAAATGCCCACACAGAAAATTGCCCATATGGAAAATTGCCCACATGGAAAATTGCCCACACGGAAAATTGCCCACATAGAAAATTGCCCACACGGAAAATTTCCCACATGGAAAATTGCCCACACAGAAAATTGCGAATTGCAGCATCATAAAGTTTAAGATCTATGATTTTTGAGGTGCAAGGTGAGGATGTTCACATGATATGTGATCAACTTGTGATTTACAGTTGATCTAGTGCAAAACTGCAAAAATGAAGATCTGTGCTTGTAGCAGTCTGTCATTATCAGCAATAGATAGATATAGTCTGCTCTCATCTTTCACTGATTCTGCCTTACTCCTCCCACCAGCCCAAAACAGCAGCACATGCAGAACCAGGAGCAGTGTGATCCAGAGCAGCCATCACTGATATCAGTACTCACAAAAGGTTCCCTGAAAAATGCCCACAGGAAAAAAGCCCACGGGAAAATTGCCCACAGGAAATTGCCCACAGGAAAAATGCCCACAGGAAAATTGCCCACAGGAAAATTGCCCACAGGAAAAATGCCCACAGTATTTTTCCTGTGGGCATTTTTCTGGTCACCCACCTCAATTCAGTACCCTAACTCTCCACTGTTCCCTAGTTCTAAACTTTACTCAGAATCTTGTCCCTCTTACTCATATTTCTGCAAATCCTCCATGCACCCAATAGCACTTGGTAACCGTACTCAAACAGAAACTGGCTGATGACAGGCTGCCAGCTAGAAATACTCACTTGAAGAGCTGGCCATCTTCTGGTAGTAGCCAGGGTACTGCACATTTGCCATCTATTGATTTGAATAGGAGGTGGATGTTCAGTACTAAGCCTAACCCACTACCAGAAGACGGGGAAGCTCGGCAAGTGAGTACTCCTGGCCAGTGGCCACCGACACCGATAACAGCTGATCGGCACGGGTGACGGGTGTCGGACCCATGCCGATCAGATATTGATGACTTATCCTAAGGATAGATCATTAATGCTAAAGTAGTGGACAACCTCTTTAATTGTACTTTGAAGATCACTTTGCAAATTTAGAAGCCAAGCAAAAAACAAGCAGAACAGTGACAGGAATCAAAACACTGATTTATTCCTTGTTGGAAAAAATTAATGATACATTTATTAATTCATGATTAAAATCCAATACATTGCAAAGTAGTGCTGTAAAAATAAGTCCTTACAATTCTTGATTTCTATAAGTTTTGAAGATTTGTCAAAGTAAAAAGATTCTCCAACATGAGAACCTGTAAACCTAAATCAGTGTTGGAGTTATATAAGCGAAGCTGATTTCTCTGATTACATATTACCAATTTTTTTTTAATTTTCATGTGTGCAATTGATTTATGGGAAAAAATGAAAATTATAATTACTATTGAAGAGTTAATGTTTACATACGTATAAGATCAGTTAGAATTCCGATTGAGAATCCCAATAAAGACAGTGAGTACTGACAATCTGTGGAAAATGTTGACACCATATAAATGAATAAAATAAATATCATCATTGTATATAATTTTTTTTTTTAAAAATAGGCACAATTATTCTGTCCCAAAGCGTGTAGACACTGTGACATGTCAGCCTAACATAAGGTGTTTCCTGATGGGAAAGATATTGCGTTTATTTTTGGTACAATGCTAATTAAAAAGAAATTGAAGTTTTGAATAGAAAAAAACTTTTTTTGGACGAGTGCCCATGAAAAGGACTTTAAAGAAGGAGCCTAAAATTTAATTTCATTGATCTGTCCAGTCTTTTCATCTGCATCTTCCTCCTGAATCTAGAAAGAGAAGATTATACTAACTAATTCAGTGCCAGAATGCAGCGTAATTCATTATTGCCGTTGAATATCTGAATGTTATTACGTCTGGAGCTTGTTGCCAGTGTCCACAGCAGTGAGGGCTAAATGACTAATTGGCTTGCATTACACATCCTCTACCGCTGTCCCCAGGCTTGTCAGACATATTTTTGGTAATAAAAAGCAGCAACATCTCCTAGAGATGAGAGAAAGAAAAGGTTTATCCTTTCCCCATGAACTCATCACACTACAAACAATGTCCAAACAAAACCACTATTTATATAAGTAGTATATACAGTGTAGGACTGGGGTGTCAAGCCTCCCACTAGTGGATCCTCCTATTCTCCTGTAGGCCAGTCCAGACCTGAGTATATACTACTAGAAATAGGCCCAATGCTATCCTATTGGGAGTGTGGTGTTCCCCTCACAAGTGCAGTAACAGCCGCATTGTTACCGCACATGCGCAGGTAGAGCGCGCAGTTGTGGCTGTTGCTGTGCATGCGCGGGAATAGCAGTGACGTGAATGTCACTTGCGCCTGCCCAAGTGACATACACGTCACCGCTATTCCCGTGCATGCGTAGTAATATACAAAAACGAAGAAAAGGAGTGCTATACATAAAAATCATACAAAATATATGTTTATTTATTAATTGCAAATACATGTATATAATAATAAAAATTACAAATCCCATATAACCCTAGGTAATGTAATATATGCCCAGAGCAATTTTACAGGCAACTAACATCTTTGATAACACAAAAAAATGTATATATATATTTATATCCAGTGTTACAACAACCACCAGTGACCATGAATAGAATTTAAAAAAAAAAAAATAAAATAATAAAAAGATTTTAAAAAATGAGTATAGTGGCTTTGCGTGTATACAGGGATCAGTGCACAGTGCGCTACCAACAATAATGCCAAAGAAAATTAAACAATTACTCCCAAGTGCTTACCCATATTGTATGGTGCCTGGTTGCTCTGGACCAACGTGTCACCCCTGACGCGCGTTTTGCTTCTGGCTTTATCCCTTTTGATAAAGCCAGAAGCGAAACGCGCATCAGGGGTGACACGTGGGTCCAGAGCAACCAGGCACCATACTATATGGGTAAGCACCTGGGAGTAATTGTTTAATTTTCTTTGGCACTATTGTTGGTAGCACACTGATCCCTGTTTACACACAAAGCCACTATACTCATTTTTTAAAATCTTTTTATTATTTAATTTTTTAAAGTTTTTTTCTATTCATGGTTACTGGTGGTTGTTGTAACACTGGATATAAATATATATATACATTTTTTTGTGTTATCAAAGATGTTAGTTGCCTGTAAAATTGCTCTGGGCATATATTACATTACCTAGGGTTATATGGGATTTGTAATTTTTATTATTATATACATGTATTTGCAATTAATAAATAAACATATATTTTATATGATTTTATGTATAGCACACCTTTTCTTCGTTTTTGTATATTTAATTTGGAGTTTACATTTACTTTATCCATTAAATAGTTTTTGGGCATAGACAGCTTTAAATCCACTGGGATTATTATTAATTGATATCTTGCCCATAGTTGCTTTTGGATATTTGTAGTATTGCATGCGTAATAATGATGCGGCTGTTACTGCGCCTGCGTGGGAGTAGCGGTGACGTGAATGTCACTTGCGCAGGCGCAGTTCATGTGTGCCTGCGCAAGTGACATACATGTAACCACTATTCTAGCGCATGTGTAGTAACGACCTTGCCACGAACTGCGCCTGCAACTGACTGCTGCGGTGCCTTATGCGATTCGGGGACAGCGGTAAACTGGAGATTATATATATAGATGTCTGACATGAGAACAGCTACCTGAGAAGTTGTAGTTTGTATCACTGTTAGGTTAACTTCCCACGGTAAGTTTTTGATGTGTATTTTCATGCGTAAAAAAAACAGCATTTTGGCTACAATCCCGCCATGCGTATTTGATGAATATTTGATGTTGCAAATTTTTGGCAACATTTTTGCACCTGTTAAGTAAACTACTTGTTTTTTTTTCATTGGGTTTTTGAGGAACTTTTTTTACGTGTTTTAATTACATTTTTGACCCTGCATTTTTTTGTCTCTTTTTGGTAAGTCATATTTTACAAAAAACTTCTTTCTTATTCTTGGCTTTGCCAAAAAATTAGTTATACATTACTGTTTGGATTTGCAGAAAAAATGCACAAAAAATCATATATGCGGGGTTTTTAAATATCTGATGCAATTCTATGGGGAAAACCTCTACATAAAGCCCAGTGTATATGTAAGGCAGCCAGAGTGGTAATTGTGGCAATGAGCTATAGTTTTCCCACCCACTGGCGCCCCACAAATGAAACATAATGTCCGTTCTGCTGTATGTGCAGCGTACGCAACAGAACACTCACATTTATTGTCAGAGTCCCCCCTGCTTCTGTCACTCTGGCTCCAGATCCATGGGTTTCACAAACAACTCCAGATACAGTGTCCTTTCTTAGCAGTTCAACTTTACTCATCAGTAGGGTTTTCATTACAGATGCAGCATAGTGTACAGAGTGATATTCCTAAGACTTTCCCACATCTTCCTAGCAATCTCCGCTCTTCCTGGACAATCCCTGTCCCATTGTGGTAATCACTGCTCTTTCTGGACAATCCCTATCCTGTCCGTGCCTTTAGGCCCACCAGCTTCCTCCCATTCCTCTTGTCCGGTTTCAAAAAGGAGAAGCTAAAAGGCTCACCGTGTCATCTTTGCCTAGTCCTGGCCTTAGGCTCTGAATCCTATTCGGAATGGTAAATGATTAAGGTGGTGACCGCCTGCACGCCACTCAGCCTGGGGCCCCTTCTTGCCGAAGCAACCTTATCTCCATGGCTGTCAGACTGTCTCTGTTCACTGCTGCATCTCAACTGCCCTCTAACCAGGAAGTCTATACCCTATACCCTACTGCTCTACGCTACACTACTCTGTAGCTCCTCCCAGTCTGGAAAACACATATGCCAACTATATCTACTCTAAGACACTTATTCCCTACCTCTAGTGTGCCCAACTATTCTAATCCCACTATTGTCCTATACTATCCCCAACCTTTTACATGACACATATCAGGTACATACACATTACAACAATATTACATGAACACATTAACATTTATAAACATCATGGAACCACATGTAATACATGTGAACAATGTTCAAAGAGGGGGAGGCATATGACGGCCTCTGTCACCTCCTCACATATACATAGATGCAGGACTTATGCTTGCATTCAACAGTGTAGCTACCCCATCTGGCTGACAGTCACAACCACTTGCTTGCATGTTAGGAACTGTCATCTGTGTAAGAGAAAATTGCTCCTATGTTGATCTAGAAAAATAAGCCGAATGTCATCTTTTCTCAACTAACATCCGTATGACATCCGCATATGCAATCCGCATGCAATGCGTTCTTAACACCATCTTTTATATACAACAATCTCTATGTAATTCAAGGCTAGTTTTCTAAGTAATAAAGCAATCTTATATACACATATAGATAGATTTTTAGATAGATCGGCAGATAGATAGATATGAGGAAAAACGGAACAGCACCGCAAAAGAAAATCTAGGGCGCAAGGCCCTCCAAACAAATATCCATTTGTACAAGTAATATAAAAGGAAAAAATCTGGCAGCACTCAAGTAAACACTGACAAAAATGAACTTTATTAGCCCATATGATGTGGCACTCACACATTATAAATAGTTCCTAATTATACTGTTGAAAATAGGCATTTTATTTCTGGATTTTCAAAACTAATTTGAGTGAAAAGAGAAATATCTGCGGACAAAAAATGCATTTGCATTTTTGGTGTACTTCAACAGCGAAAACTCGCTAAAAATGCATATATTTAGCTTGTCAGGGTTGTGAGCGAGTGTGGTGCCACTTGAACAACTGTGTTGGCCCCATCTCCTCATTTCTCGTGCCTCCCTAGACCTTTGCGGACAGGGCGATGTCTATGTAAGACTGTGCTAAGTTGACTTTACGTACCCCCATGAGGCGAGGAACGTTACGCTGGTGCAAGTGAGGAGACCATTCCACGTCATTCCTCTGACATAATAGTGGGGTGGTGAGGTGCAGTTTTGTCACAATGACTTTGCTGAATTTTCCCTAAAAATTAGATTCATGGTGGAATACATTTGCTTGAATCTCAATACTGGAAAGCTTGTAATTGCTCGTAAAATACAAGTGGGAGAGAGGAGAGAGAGAACCCTACTGCTCATAAGAGCTTACACTCTACAGAAGAGAGGGACTTACCCAGTGATAGAAATCCACTCTGCCACACTAACTGTGCTCCACTGGAAATTGCTGATCTGTGATGGCCCAGGTACTGACCACCAGTGTATAAGAAAGTGTTCCCCAACTCCAGTCCTCAAGAGCCACCAACAGGTCATGTTTTCAGGATTTCCTTAGTATTTCACAGGTGATGCAATTACCACCTGGGCAATACTAAGGAAATCCTGAAAACATGACCTGTTGATGGCTCTTGAGGACCAGAGTTGGGGAACACTGGTATAAGGTATGATCACCTTCTAGATCATAGCTTCAGGACATTAAGGGGAGGCCAACGTGGCAATGCAAAATGAGATTGGCCCGCTTTCTGATGCTTCACCAGTGTTGGAAATGATGCCGGGCAAGTTTCCTTTTCTTTGCAAATTGAATCTCAAAATGTTCGAATTCATATGACTTCAACTCAATTCTTCATGGACAGATCTCTAGAAGAGAAGAGTCCTTAATATTGAGACATTGCTAGAGATCACATCAGGCTGCAGGTTGTCCACTATTGCTCTGAGCTGTGCACTTTGGAAAAGAATTCATTAAAACAATATACTAAGGGCTCATTCATAAGACCGTATTCTCGGTCTGCGTGCTGCCCGTAAAGAAAATGGACCGCAATCAGACCAATGTTATTAAAAAGGGACCGAGCAGATGAATTTTTTTTTAATTGACTAAATTTGCGTGTGAATAAAATTGCAGCATGCGCTAACATTATTACCATAATTCGGATGAGACTCGCCGATTTCAAGTCTACGGGTGTGCAAAAAAAAAAATTGAGCGCCACATGTAAGGCATCTATTTTTTTAAGGATACGTTGTAATTCTTTTACATGGGAAACTGCAAATGGCCTTGTAAATGATTGATAGCTACTGATGTAAAAAACGAATTGTAGACAGACTACACACGGGTGACAAGTGAGAAAAAAATAGTCTAAGTTATCTGGATGAAATTCTGATGATGTTTTACATAGTTGTGTGAACCTGGCCTTAAGAGAATAAATATGCTTAAAAAAATTTGAAGCATAATAAAGTTTATTATAGGCACATTATGCCCGTATACACATTGTATTGGTGGGGGTTAATATATTTAGGTTTAAATTTAATTCAACAACTAGAGGAGCTTTCAAAGTTTTTCATTTGTGTACGCTTTGCGGCAGTCACATTCACGAACATCCCGTCCCGAGTCATTAATAACAAGACTGCAGACCTTTTACTAGCTGGAAAATGAGAATTTTGCCCTTCTTCAGAGCCTGAACTGGGTCAGGACGTTCTCAGAATTTACATTTCAATTAAAAGAGCAAACAATAATAACGCATTATGCCAACGGAGAGTTGTTCCTCCCAAGGGAAGTAAACTGATATTCACTTTGCAAATGAAAAGTTCCTTCATTTAAGGAAGGCCACACATCAGGTGCAACTTATTGCCTGCTTGGATTTGAAGTTCTTAAAGTTACTGGATGGCCCTGCTGCAAGGTGTCGTATTAACACAGCACTGTTCATCTGGCCCTGGGCAGCATTCAGCTGGAAGTGAACTTGTGTGTGTTTGTGAAAGTTTCTGAAAGAGAGAAGCCTTTTACTTGACTAAATAAAGTCAGTCGGGACACCGCATGTACAAGAAGACAGGGATCTGTTTGTGATTTTAATGTCAGTTGTAAGGATTAATTTACAAGCGGTTTTACCATGAGTCAACCTTTTGGTTTAATTATGGAAGTAAAAAATAAATACAATTTCAATGTGAAAATCAGACTTTGGACTAAAAGTTTCAGTGTCATTGATTTATTCAATAAACATATCAGTCATTACATTCAGCGAAATGTTCCCAAACCTTTGCACTTTTATAATATAAAAAATAATTTCCAAAAACCCAGGAACACCCCAAAATGGAAATCTATGGCTGAGGTTAGCATACGCTCTGTAACTTTTGTGCCTCAACCTGCAGGACTGTCAAGATAAAATTGTGACTGGTGGCAAGTATCCATTTATGCCCACTCTTCCCCCGTCTATTGAGTCCTGCTGGCACATAGAGAGGTAAAATGCCAGAGATAGGACCATACTGGGTACACCTTGCCACAGTGGGATGGCTTTTTTTTTATTAAAATAGTACCAAATAAGTACCCTATGTTATTTACATGTACAGTACTATTACAAATTACTTGTTTACTTACTACAGGGTATTTTTAAATTTTTAGAGACGGGCGATCCTGAACAGTAAAGTTTGGGGTCCGTACTGCACACCTAATGTCTGTGCACGGACCCAGAACACATACTTCTCCCTGAAGTCCATGTTAATGTTGTAGCAGAGTGTATCTTCTGAGAATCCACTGGTACACAAGTGAACTTGCTTTAAACCATATATGCTTTTCTGTAGTTTGCAAACTTTGTTTGGGTTTTTTTCATCTTTGAATCCTAGAGGTTGTTCCATGTAAATGTCCTGTTAAATCTCCATTCAAAAATCCTGTCCTTACATCCAGATGTATCAGTTCCATCTGTTTCATTGCTGCAACTGTAAGTAAAGTTCTTATTGTAGTATGTTTGACAACTGGAGCAAATGTCTCATCAAAGTCTTCTCCATATTTTTGAGAATATCCTTTAGCTACGAGTCTTGCTTGGTATCTTTTAGGTGTGCCATCTGTTTGGCATTTTACTTTAAAAATCCATTTACATCGTATAGCTTTTCTTCCTTCTGGTAAATCTGTCAGTGTCCATGTATTTGAGTCATGCATGGATTTCATTTCTGTTTCTGTGCTTCTATCCATTTATTAGCTTCTTCTTCATCCCTGAAGAATATCCCTTTAGATATGTCTTCCCAAGAGGTAGGTTCATAAATTTTACATGTGCTTGTCTTGTATGAGATACGTTTTGGTGGTTTACCTTTGTTTTCTCTCATTGAACGTCTTGGTTCTGTGTCTGTTTGTAGTTGTATTTCTTCAGTTTCAGTGTTCTGTTCCTCATCAATTTCAACTACTTTCTCATCAAATATCTCTTCAGCTATGTCACTGCTGTTTTTCTCATTTTTTGTGTCAATTGAAATCATAGTGTCTTCATTTAGATCCTCAATGAATGTCACACTGTTACTCACCATGACTCTGTCTGTTTTGGGATCTAGGATTCTGTATCCCTTGCAATTTTCAGAATACCCAACAAATATTCCCTCCATGGATCTGTTTGAAGTTTGGAACGGTATGGTTTGGCAAGGTATGACACTTGGTTTCATACCTTGCCACAGTTCATATGGAGTCTTCTTCAGTTTTGTGGAAAAAAGTCTGTTCTGTAGATATGTAACTGTCATTGCTGCCTCACCCCAATATTTCTCTGGTAGTTTGGAATCTGTCAACATACATCTCATCATTTCTGTCAGAGTTCTGTTTTTCCTTTCTGCTACTCCATTTTGTTCAGGTGTGTACAGAACAGTTTTCTGGTGTTCTATACCATTTTGTCTTAAGTAGTTTTCTATTTTGTGACCTGCAAATTCACCTCCTTTATCACATCTGATGACAATTGGCTTCCTTTGAAATTTGTTACTCGACCTTGTTACATAGTCTACAAGTTTATCAAAAACTTCATTTTTGTTCTTAATTAAGTATGTGACTGTGTATCTTGAGTAGTCATCTATAAAAGTCACCATGTATCTATTTCCTCCTGATGTAGTCACTTTCATGGGTCCACATATGTCAGTATGCACCAAATCAAGTGGTATTTTGCTTTTCATCTCACTGTCTATTGGAATAAATATTCTTGTGGCTTTAGATTTTATACAACATTCACATCTTATGGTAATTGAGCAATCTGATATCTTTAGATCTTTTGTCAATTCTTTTCTTTGTAGTTCCCTTATACTGTCAGGGTGTCTGTGTCCTAGATGTCTATGCCACACGTGAATATAGTTCTTTTGATCATGTGTACATACCTTCATCTGTTCCTTTGGTGTTTCAAGATTATATAATTGTTCATCTGCCTTGACATTGGTTATCACCTTGTTTCCTGCTAGAATTGCACATTCATTGTCTTTGAATTTTACAGTAAGTCCATTGGCTGTTAAACGCTTCACAGTTAACAATCCACCTTCCAATTTTGGAACATACAACACATTCTGTACAAGTATCTTCGAATATTGTCCAAACTTGTTTGAACAGTTTAGCATACCTTGTCCAATACCTTCTGTGGTTATTTTGCTTCCATCTGCAAGATAAATGGCTTCTTTCTTATCTAAATCAAGATCAGTGAAGAAATTGTTGTCATTTGTCATATGACTCGTTGCTCCTGAATCAATAAACCAACCAAGTGATGATTTATTGTCTGTTACTCTAAATGTGCCATTCCAATTATTCTCACATGAATTGGAAATTATGTTTTTCACTTTCTGTGTATGTGCTTTATGTTGTAATTTTTGTTGATCTGCTTTCCATATAGTACAGTTTTTCTTTAAATGACCTTTTTTCTAAGGCAGGTTTCACATTAGCGCTTTTTAAGCACACGCACGGCCGGGGGTAGCTCCGCCCCCGAGCCGGCTCTCTGCCCGGCGTGCCCGCCCCTTGCTTGTAGCACCGCCTCCTAGCGCACAGCGGCGCCTGCGATCGGCGCACCCTATCTTTAGCATAGGGTGCGCAGATCGTGCGCAGGCCGTGCGCTAGTTGCGCTTTGACCTGCGCTGCGCACTTTTGACGGTGCGCCGTGCGCGCCAAAATCAAACTTTTCGGATTTCGGCGTGCTCGGCGCACCGTCAAAAGTGCGCAGCGCAGGTCAAAGCGCAACTAGCGCACGGCCTGCGCACGATCTGCGCACCCTATGCTAAAGATAGGGTGCGCCGATCGCAGGCGCCGCTGTGCGCTAGGAGGCGGCGCTACAAGCAAGGGGCGGGCACGCCGGGCAGAGAGCCAGCTCGGGGGCGGAGCTACCCCCGGCCGTGCGTGCGCTTAAAAAGCGCTAATGTGAAACCAGCCTTACATCTGAAACATTCTCTTGTCTCTTTATCATAGGGTTTTTTAAATTCTGTATCTTTAAGAGCGTTTTCACTGTCCTTTTCAGTAGAAGAATCATTTGTTTGTTCTTTTCTTCTCTGATATTCATCTATTAGTCTTGTTTTCACAAAATCTAACGTATTGTCTTTTCCAGGTCTTGTCTCTAGGGCATTTATTAAGGCTGTATACAAATCTGGTAAACTGCACAATAATATTGCTGCTACATAACTTTCTTTAATGTCTTCACCAATAGACCTTAGCTGTGATATTACTTCCATCATTGAGAATATGTGCTTCTGCATGTCGTCATTTGCACTCAATCTCATACTGTAAAGCTTTCTTAATAGAAATAACTTGTGATTTAAACTGGATCTTTCATGTAATTTTCTTAATGCGTTCCACATTCCATTCGCTGTATCCTCTTTCCTTATGTGTATTAATTGAGCATCATCCACTAATAAGCTAATGGTTGCTCTCGCTTCTCTATTTCTATCCCATGTCTGATTATCTTCATCAGGTCTATCTGTAATGATTACTTCCCATAAATCGTCCTTAGATAACAACATCTCTACTTTGAATTTCCATAACTGATAATTTTCACTGTTCAGCTTAGCTACTGTGAGTTTCAGCTCAGTGCTGCACATTATTTTTACATAATCTTATAATGTTACTTGTTTTATGAAGATATTCTTCTCTCTTCTTTCTTCTTGAGAGTTCCTGTATATCCTGTGCACGGTGATTCTCTGTAATGATCTCAAGTGTGCGGTCATCCAGTTCCTGGAATCATAACTTCCTTTGTCCCTCTGTATCTGGATTATTTCAACCTCCGTTCACTGGGCTTTATCTCCTTCTGTTAACAGAGCTTATCTGCTTCTCCGGTATCTGAGGTTATTGCTTGTAATTATCTTCTGGGATTCTGTGTTCTGGGTGTCTCTGTTCTGGGCCCATAATCTGTAGCAGAGTGTATCATCTGAGAATCCATGGGTACACAAGTAAACTTCACTGAGCAAGTTATCTTGAGTAAACAGTATTTACTTCATATGGGTAAACATGAGATAAGAGAATTCAGAAGCACACAGCCTGTGCTGCTGGAATAATACACTCAAAAGCGAAAGTAAAAGTAACAACAATAAGAGAGCTTCCCTCCCCACAATACAGCAAACATATAACTTCACACTATCGCCATCTGCTGTCAGGCTAGTGTAAAGTCCTCCCTTCACATATAATAAGTCCTGATCTGTTGCATATGTCAACAAATGTTATGGTTTGGCAGCCCAAACATTTGGTGTTTCCCTTGCTGCCATCTGTGTGACAGAGTGAGAAACACCGGCTCTGATCAGCAGTAAGTTTGTTACCGCTGGTCAGAGAGCGGCAGTTCCAATACTGTCATACAGATGACAGTGTGTGAGCCAGCAGCTGTGACCGATGATAAAATGGTTACCACCAGTCACAGGCGTTGGTTGATGAGAGTGCTACTCTCATCATCGTATGCCTGGTATTGCTGATAGCAGCGAGAACAGGCGTTACGATGATGAGAGTGTTCATTAGCCTGAATACATAAAATACTAAAATGGCGTGGGGTCCCCTCTATTTCTGCTAACCAGCGCAGGCAAACCCGACAGCTTTTGGCTGTAGCTCTCAGCTGTCAGCATTATCTTGCCTAGTTGTCAAAAATAATAAATAATTACAAAAAACAGAGTAGGGTCCCCTCATTTTTCACAACCAGCCAACCTAAAGCAGACATCTAATAATAGCAGCTCGCAGCTGCCCCAGAAAGGGTGCATCTGTTGCTTGGCTCTTCCCACTTGCCCTGGTGTAGTGGCAAGTAGGGTATTATTTGTGGGGTTGATGTCAGTTTTGTAATGTCAACTGACATCAAGTCCACATGATAGTAATGGAGAGGAGTTTATAAGACACCCCTATTACTAACCACATAGTCAAATATAAGAAAAACACAGACACAGAGAAAAGTCCTTTATTTGAAATAAAAACACAGACTCCTTTATTTTAAAGAAACACTCCTAACCCTCATTCACTTATTTATTACTAGAAAATTATAAAAATAATAAAACATCATATTCCTCATCTGTCTGACAATAATCCATATACACTCCAACTCTGTTACATCTGGATTTTATGGCTGAGCAGTGGCATGATGCAACAGCTCAGCTGTGAATCCATAAGACACTGAAAGTGGCATCAATTGACCCACATTAGAAATGTTATAATGGCACAGAAGCAGTTAGGCATGGGTCATTTATGAGTCAGGTTAAGGGCAGCATTTACATCTTTATAAATAAGTTCAAATTAAGAGGTGGGTGACAAATCGGTGTAGACCTGCTTTACTGGGAGTCCTGATACCACATGCAACAGCTCAACCTGCTTTTATGCTAAGCCACAATCAGGTGCCGCAAATATCAGTTTCGTAGGCTACTATTGTCAGAAAAATGTAAGGCTAGTAACAGATAGTTGACTGATCAATTCACCCACAGTAGAAATTTGATAATGGCACAGCAGTTGTCAGACATGGGCGATGCATGAGGTATCAGGGTCTGGGCCAGCATTTACAGCTTTGAATTTAAGTTTAAATTAAGATCAGGTGGGAGATGGACAGGTGTAAGCCTGCTGTGTTGGGAGCCCTCATACTTCAGACAGCAGATGAAACTACTTTTCTGCTGAGGCACACTCAGGTGGCACAAATATCAGCTTTGTAGACTACTATTGTTATAAACATTTAAGGATAGCAACACAGGTAGTTGACTGAAAGTAAGTGCATGCCTGCCAATTTGGGAGCCCTACTGCCATAGGCAACACAGAGTAGAGACAGTATAATGTGGTTTTGACACCCCTTCCACTACAGACGACCCATCACATGGAGATCCAACTTGGAGTCTCCACATTTCAAAAAAAGCACAGAAGCCACAACAATAGTGTCACAACTGCAATAATGTGAGATCAATGCAGCACACTAAAAACTACACCATCGCCCAGTCTGTCCAGTTTGCGACTGGGGTGCAAAATTTATTGGAGATTGATGACTTTTTCATTTTGATGAAAATTAGGCGGTCTACACTTTCAGGGGACCCCAGACTGTTCCAGGTTGGCCTTCAAGTCTTTGGATGTTTGACATGGTGTTTTTAGTACCATTCACACCAAACTTCAAAGAAATCTCTTGTCAATTTTTCTCTTTCTCCCACATCCAGGAGGTTTTCTACGGCTCCATGCTTGACAAACTTCTTGATAACATTCAACACTGTTGAAGCAGAGATACCAGTTTCTTTGGAAATGGACTTTTATACCCTTTGGAAGTCTTGTGTTTGCTAGTATTAGCTGTTCTGATGTTCTAAGATAGCTCCTTTTTCTTCACCATTGTGACAAAGGAACAGCAAGTTACATCCATAGTGAAAAATAACCCATGTAGCAAGACAAAATCTGGGGAGGAAACTTGCTGCCGTGTCTCTGTGGTAGATAGATAGTATCACATAGGAGGGCAAGGAGACTCTAACCTTTGAGAAGACAGGGAGCTGTAGTCTGCAATAGAAAGCAAGTGAATGCTAGTTGAAGGAAGCTCAATAGCCCAAAGGATAGGCAATATTTGTGAGACCCAGAAGTGACCAAACATTAAATGAAGATTGTTCAATGACCGATGAAGGACTAAGGAGAGCAATAAAAGTGCGCCAGTGTGCTATGATGGATTGAAAAGTCATGGGTCTGGAATACAATTGGTGGCCAATAGGGGCCTATGTGATGAAAGAGAGAGAGTGTTAGGCGTCGGGTTTCTGCCTCTGCACAGCAGGAATCCTGAGCCTTGCACTCGGCAGTCTCCCATTCTCCTTCGGCCGCAGAGGAGCCTGCTCAGCAGACTCGTCGTTCCCAGTGCTCTGCTCAGACCAGCACTGTGGGCTTGCTTGCTGCTGCCACCTCTGGTCCACCTTTAACAACGCAGGCTGGCCAGCAACGAATCTCTCCAGGGACTAAGTCCTCTTTGTAGTCCACTGAGCATGCCCGTGGTGTGATCTCCCATTGGAGATCGAAAGTCACGTGCTCAGGTCCTTTTTCAGCTAGGATTGGTCCATCCGAAAGGCCAGGAAGGTCCCAGAAGCACGCGGCTATAAAAGGTTTGCGTGGCCGCTCGGCCATGCGCTAGTATAGCCTGCATTAGCTGACTATCAAGAGTGTGTGTCGTATGCATGTATGAATGTCTCTGGTGAATGACTCATTAAGAACCCCTACCCTTGGTACGCATGTGTTGTGCTGCCTAGCCTATTAAGCGCCCAGGCTTAGGTGTAGGTAGGTCAGAGTCAGTGACAGACATTGGTCTCCACCAGTGGCTTGGCACGCCACAGTGCATGTGCACTACACACTGAAGTCAAAGTCTATACCGGCGTCCGCAGTTGCGACGCCATGCGCTCAGAAGGTCTAGAGGGAGTCTGACCCCGTGTCTTTGGGGCAGGGTTCTGTGACCGCTTTCTGTGCACCGCTCCTTGGCCAGGCTCTGTGAGTTACACAGGCTCCGGTGTTTATGTTCAGCGGTAGTGCAGCTCTGTGAGTTAACAGAGTTACTGCTGTTCACACTGGGTGACGTTAACCCACGCATGACCTTCACACACCGCTTTATACTTCCGCCTTTACTTAGCAGCAGTGTACCACCTCTGCATGGTGGACCCCGGGCTGCGAACGCACCTACTATTATTTTATAATTTGGTGCGTTCCGCCAGCCCTAACAGAGAGATTGTAGATAAAAGAGATTGTGCTTTCATTCCAGCCAGGCTGCGGCCTTCAAGTGACAAAAGGTTTCAGTCACCATGAATTTCAGCACATCTCATATCGGTACAGTGAGGGGAATTTTTTAGTTGGATGAACATTGTGAGCAAGGTTTTATAGAGGGTGGAAGCATTAAGTGGCATATTTCTTTACATTTTTAGTATGATCTGTACTGTAGTCTCTAAATATATAAAAATGTACTTTGTAGGTTTAAAAACTTCTACTGGATTGTTCAAAGTTGACAATAGACATTAGTTTTCAGCACAGCGAACATAGACTTTCCATGTGACGCAGCATTATCCAATTTTTCAACATCATTCCCATACTCTGGAATTCTCTACCTCAACACATCAGTCTCTTGCCTACCATGGAAACCTTCAAAAAGAACCTGAAGACCTACCTCTTCCGACAAGCCTATAACCTGCAGTGATCCTCAGTCTACTGAACCATCGCATGACCAGCTCTACCCTCTCCTAGTGTATCCTCACCCATCCCCTGTAGACTGTGAGCCCTTGCGGGCAGGGTTCTCTCTACTTCTGTACTTGTGTGTGTCTTGTATTGCTCATGTTTATTGTACTTGTCCATATTTCCCCTTTTCACATGTAAAGCGCCATGGAATAAATGGCGCTATAAAAATGTATAATAATAATTTAGTTTATCACTACTTTTTTTAGGATATGGATGTGAAAGAGTTAAGAAAAACAGTGCTTTGCACTCCTGCCCAATTAAGGTTTCACACAGTCAGCTTCATCTAGGGCTGATCAGATGAAATTCAGGATGATGAAATGTTAAAAGTATTATTTTTACGTACTCTGTTTTATACCTTAGTATGAACTAATAAACCAACTGAAAAGTGAAAAATTGGATACTTCTGCTGAATGTGGAAAACCCTTTTTGTGCTGTGTTGAAAACTAATGGCTGTTCATAACTTTCAACATTCCAAGTTAAATATGCCACTAGCCTCTTCAGAGAGAATCAGAACTAGAGCTCTAGTGCCACTTAATGGAAGTGATTTGCACGTTTCTTTTACCTATAGGTGGCACTAGAGTTCTAGTCATCTTCCTTTCTCAAGAGACAAATTGTATGTTTAATTTCCCAGAGGCGCATTGCAAGGCTTAAAAGTCTCCTCACAGTGGCATGCCAGGCTTAGCATGTCACTCTCCACAAGGAGAAACGTTACCCCTTGGAAAACACTCCAAGTTAAAACTTTAAACGTCTGTAGTGCATTTAGATACAGATTTTGCTTAGTGTTATAAGAGGATTACCTGCTTCATTTTCTATAGCTGCAATATTTAGGCACAGCAACAAACTATTGGTCTTTTACTGTCTTGATCCGGTGTCAGGGATCCGGCGGCGTGCGGCGAAAAGCCGGGCCGCCGGATCCGGCCTGCAGCGGTGACACCGGATGTACATGCGGCGCCTGATGCAGCTTGGAGGACATTTAAAGGAGCCGCAGCACCGGGGGACGAGAGAGCCAGCCGGAGAGAGATCGGGAGACGAGAGAGCAGCCAGAGAGACAGAGGGGGACGAGAGAGCAGCCAAAGAGAGAGAGCGGGGGACGAAAGAGCAGCCAAAGAGAGAGCGGGGGACGAGAGAGCAGCCAGAGAGACAGCGGGGGACGAGAGAGCAGCCAAAGAGAGAGCGGGGGACAAGAGAGCAGCCAGAGAGACAGCGGGGGACGAGAGAGCCAGCCAAAGAAAGGTATGGCGCATATGGAGAGAGAGAGAGGGAGAGAGAGAAGGGGAGGGGGAGAGCGAGAGAGATGCTCGCCGGGCACTTGTGGGGTTAAAACTCACAGTGTCCGGGCATGCGCTGTTGAAAAAGCCGGTCCGGCGCTGCAAAAAACCATTGCAGCCAACGTTTTTTGCAGACGCCGGATGGCGCATGTTTGCCGTATCCGGCAAAACCCGGAGGCGCCGCATGTCCATCCGGCACGATGCAGCGATCATTACATTCTATGTGAAAAAACCGGATCCAATTCCGGTTTTCACAATTTTCGCTGCATCGTGCCGGATTTAAAAAAACGGATGTGTGAAAGTAGCCTAAGGACTCATACTCACCTGCGAGAGACTCGCACATGCGAGTCTCTCGCAAGTGAGTATGAGCCCTAAATTGAAGTATTACTTATATGACAGATATAATAGGTATAGAGGTCTATGCTCTCATTCTTTGCTGGACCTCTAGTCAAACCTCTGCATGTAGTGTCCTCCTTTATTATGCATGGCATCCTTTAGTATATACAGTGACCTCCCTGATACTCGTCTGCATTGTTATTAATTGTTTAGGGGGTCTGGAATGTTTTATGTATTCATTTTGGTGTATGATGAATGGTTTTGAATGAAACATTTCTAAGTGAAGTGCCATAGGTTATGCAATGCATAAATTAGCACTGCATCTTATTCTCTTTGGAGCAGCAAAAGATTGGCAAGAGGGATTCAACTGTTTCCTTTTTTTAAGGATTGTGAAATATTAGCAGCTATCCTACATTTTCTATTGTAATTTTGGTCCCACCATTGTGACATAAAGGTTGTTAAAGAAAATGCTAGACCTAGTCTTACGAATTTCAGAACAAAACTTGTAATGTGTATGTTGCTCTAGACATTGTTGAGGCCCCAACAGATGTGGGTACTGTTTCTTGCTATATCTTTATGTCGACTCATCATCTTGTTTTTAAACTAATGACCATCAGTAATCCCTTGGGAGCACAGAAAACAGCACTGGTCTTTGCAGTAGGATGCTCACAGCAGGTCATCGCCCCCAGGGTATGCTCTTTAAGTTACCATCTGAGAAAATAGAAGACAGTGATATAGTTAGGACAAATGACACTGAGAAATAGCGACAGGCCAAGAGGTTGAAGTAGAGCCCGAAGAATCAAACTCAGAGATCTAGCCAAGGTCAGAGTCACGGGAAGGTGAGCGAAATAGGAAAACCAAGGGTTACTTGTGTCAAAAAAGGAAACCGTGTAATTGATATTTGTCTGCTCCTGTTTTTGGCTAGACATGAACCAAGAAAATAGCCATCTGGTTAAACAACTAAATTGGTTGCTGTCAACAAACTCGCACCTATGTATTAAGACTTGCTTATACATAGGGATGATTGGAAGATCAAATGTTGGGTATGCTAAGTAATGCCAGTTGCCACCTGTTATGGAGCATGTGACTACACTTTTATGGGTCATAAGCTTGGTGCTGTCTTGTGGCACGTGGTTGGACCTTATTTAAGACAATTAGGTAACAATTTTACGAAGGTTTTCAGGCTGGTGTTTTTTTTATGGTCATTAGCAAAGTTCTACATAGTCCCTGATTTTACTTATTTGTAGTGATGAGAGAATCAATTTGCAGAGGAACGAGTTTGAGACGAATTTCCTGAAATTCACGTAAATTCAAACATTTCGGAATTTAACTCACAGTTCGCAAAAAAAAAACTTGCTTGGCACCATTTCCTATTGCTGCTGAAGCATCAGAGAGAAGACAAACATCATTTTGCAGCTGAAACACCTTGTACAGCGGTGGTCAGTACCTGGGCCATAACAGATCAGCGGTTCCCAGTGGAACACAGTTTATACGGCAGAGCTCTTCTGACCAACAGGGTCCTCTCTTTCTCTCTTCGTCTGTAAAGTATGAGGAATTATGGTCAGCAGAGTTCTCACTCTATTATCCCCCACATGTATTTTATGAGAAATTATAAGCTTTCTAGAATTTATATACCGGTAATGATGCAAATTTGTTCAACAAAGTCGGCAAATTTGAATTTCAAATGACTCGGCCATCTCTATTTTAAACTAATATTTTATTCAAAAAGAAGTCTTCAGTATTAATTAGATATCTAGTATGATTTCACTCCATTGAAGCAGTCTGAAACATAAAATAATTTACTCATTCTCGAAATGCCAAGAAAATTGTCCTTGCTGTCTCCTGGGCAGCTAATAACAGTGGAATCCACCTCGTAATTTTCAAGAAAAGTAATACTACTCTTTTTACAGTAAGTGTAGTGGAATTCCCGTCTCTGAGCCTTTTTCCTCTCCACTCCTGTACCCAAACAGAGGGATTTCTATACTTGTAAATAGAGTAGGAATCTTTTCTAAGCAGCAGTTGAAAGCAGCATCTAAAGAACTGGCCATGTCAAACAACACTTGGAGAGAAGAAAGCAAAATAACAAAGTTTCAAAAATTTAATAACTTTGCAATGACTGGATCATAAATAATATAAAAAGTTTAGTTACTATTTAGGTAATTAAATTAATCACAGCAAGAAAGCACACAGATGAATGGCAGAGTAGGGCACACAACTCACCACATTAACAGACGGAGCTATTTACCTGAAGTATTGCGGTGTATAGTTCAGTCAAAAAACGGAGGTGCTTGCATGAAGAAACATGAATATTTCAATGTATCATGAAAAAAGAAGAAAAATGCAGCACTCACCAATAGAGCTGAAAAACTGTCCGTCTTTATTTCACATGAATTCCATCAACAGGTTTGTGGACATGCAGGACGCTAGAGGAATGCTAGGGGAGGGAGGTGCCGGAAAATGGCTGTTTCGCGATTACTCGCTTCCACGGGTCCAGGACCCATAGAAGCGAGTAATCACGAAACGGCCGTTGTCCGGCACCTTCCTCCCCTAGCATTCCTCTAACGTCCTGCATGTCCACATACCTGTTGATGGAATTCATGTGAAATAAAGATGCACAGTTTTTCAGCTCTATTGGTGAGTGCTGCAGTTTTCTTCTTTTTTCATGATACATTGAATTAAATTAATCAGTCTAGGAGTCTATGATTCAAGTAAAAACTTCTTTAATAGCATTTTTATTCCCCGGTTTTGACACATGAAAATTGGTCATCTAAGACAACCCCTTTAAAGGAAAATTACATGAAAAATGGTCATCTAAGACAACCCCTTTAAAGGAAAATTTGACAAATTATTTTTTAGCATCTTAGTTTGTTTTATTGAGTTATATTTAAAATATTTTTTAATTTTAGCATTTTTACTAAAAAGTATTTATATATCAATTTATATATTGCATATCCATTTTTCAAATCTTCTTTAGCTCTATATAGCAAAAGTCACAGAGTTACTTTGTTTTAAACACATCTCGAATGTCAAAATTTTCACCATTTATTAAAAAATATAGAAAAGTAGGAGTGTTTATGCATGCTCCTGATCTTTCCATTAGAGCTTGTGCGTGTGCATTTTTGGTCTGAGTGTGACCTGGTGCATTGCATGGCTCTCGAACCAATGTTAGCTTATGGGGTTGTGCACATGTGGAATTTTTTTTCGTCGGACAGATACTGTCCAATGCTCGATTTGCAGCCGATATTCAGATCGTACTTGGCTATGCAAATCAATGAGTCGGTGGAAAAAATCAGACTGCACTTAGATGACATTTCAGTGCAATCCGATTTTCACGGACTGACAGAATGGAGAGGTTTGAGCAATGTTTTTTTGCCATCTTCTCTAAATCTGAGAAAATTGAATTAAACACCGTTCAGAGTTTGATCAGAGTGTAATTAGTATAGTCAACCCAATTCTCTTGGATGAGAGAAAATACTGTCTTATGGCATTAGCCTAAATATCAAGAATCACAGCTCCATCTGTAACGAAGCATATATTCCGGTGAAATGGTCATTTTTTTAATATATAATAACTGAAACCCCCCCATATATAGTGGCCAGGTATCTAATGTCTTCTTTTCTCTTCTCGGGCACATGATGTTGTAGGAATGAAAGATTATTTTGTTCGTAGAGGTAGTAGCGTCTGTAGTAGTGGCCTACTCTCCTCACCTCATACAGAACCCATGCTCGTTGAGACAGGTCAAGCAGAATGTACATGTTTATGGGTGACTCCGATTGACAGCTCTCTGGTGTGTGTAGCCATCTTTGCTCTGAAGCAAGGAAGGCTTTTCTCATTAGTCTAAAGCTTTTAACACCATTGTTTGGAGTGTAATCATTTTCTGAGAATAAATAGTCTGGGTTTAATATTTTTCAACTTATTGTTAAGGAACACTCTCAGAATGATTATTCATCTTTCGCCTGATGCCATTGGACATGTATGGCCAGTTTGAAGGACAGTAATGATTGGACGACTGTAAGGATCATTTTCCACACAATCATTCGTTCAACAATTGTTCAACCACCAACCTACTTTCGTCTAATGTGTATGGCCACCTAAAATGGGAACGAAGGTCATGCCCTACGGGGTTACGCGTTAATCAAGTTCTACTAGATTTCTTAGTTCATACGTAAATCTAAATTTAGCCCATGTGCTACCATTGGAGACAACCTAGGGCACCGAACATATTTATTTAATAATCGGTTTAATATGTCCTTCATTTATGTTTTTTTCTTCTTTAAATGTGGGCAAAATATCTGACATTTGGTAAAATTATACATTCATTTATTCTGGAGGCTCTAAATCTCTTTCTTTTCAGGGAGGTCCAAGGTCTATAATGAAATGCACTCTTGCTTTTTTGTGACTCATTGAAATGAATGGCTTATCTGATGACACAACTTGAAGCGTAACGAAACCTTTTTGATAATGTATTCTGTATATGTTTTGTCGATTGTAAAAAAAGTTGTTAAAGGGCTATAAAGGAAAATGCAAACAATTAGATAATCGGCAGCAATCAATTAATGCTCCGCGATGAGTGATAACTTGTAATAACCAAAGAGGGAAACCTTGATGAGAGTGAGATGTGATAATAATGAATGAGGAACATTCCAAGTCATAGATCATATGTTAAGTAGAGTTGAGCGAAACGGGTCGAAAAAATTCAAAAGTCGCCGACTTTTGGCAAAGTCGGGTTTCATGAAACGAAACCCGACCCTAGGATGAGGTCGGCCACGAGGTCGGCGACTTATGCGCCAAAGTCGCGTTTCAAAAGTTTGTTTTGCGCTCTTTATCAGCCAATCAGGATCCACGGACACTGTGGGCAACGTGATGACCTAGGCACGGGTCACCACCATCTTTCAGAAGGGCATGCAAGTGATTGGCTTGCTTTGGTGGGCGTCACAGGGGGTATAAAAGGGCGTGCACGCCGACCGCCATCTTACTTCTGCCGATCTTAGTATAGGGAGAGGTTGCTGCTGATTCTGTAGGGAGAGCGTTAGGCAGGGAAGAAGTCAAAAAAACTGCTTCTGCTGCTAGCGATTTGGCCTGCACAACACACAAGTCACTGTGTGTGCAGTGCAAGGGGAGGCTATATTGTGGTGTATCAGTGGTGTTGGTTGTTGGGCTGCCTTTTAAGGCTTCCTGACACGCTGGCATTGCTGTTTACCCACTGCTCCGCAAACTGCTTTTTTAAAAGCAATCCAATCTCCCTTATCCTCTAGTCACTTTTGTCACAGCTGTGCCATCGAGCGTGTCACATAGCGCTCAGATATCAGTGGGCCGCACACAATCCACAAGTGTCCAGTGTCCAAAAGTGTACGCAGAGATTCAAAATCTCCATTATCCTCTCGTCACTTTGGTCACAGGCAGCTGTGCCATCGAGCGTGTCACATAGCACTCAGATATCAGTGGGCCTCACACAATCCACAAGTGTCCAGTGTCCAAAAGTGTACGCAGAGATTCAAAATCTCCATTATCCTCTCGTCACTTTGGTCACAGGCAGCTGTGCCATCGAGCGTGTCACATAGTGCTCAGATATCAGTGGGCCTCACACAATCTACAAGTGTCCAGTGTCCAAAAGTGTACGCAGAGATTCAAAATCTCCATTATCCTCTCGTCACTTTGGTCACAGGCAGCTGTGCCATCGAGCGTGTCACATAGTGCTCAGATATCAGTGGGCCGCACACAATCCACAAGTGTCCAGTGTCCAAAAGTGTACGCAGAGATTCAAAATCTCCATTATCCTCTCGTCACTTTGGTCACAGGCAGCTGTGCCATCGAGCGTGTCACATAGCGCTCAGATATCAGTGGGCCTCACACAATCCACAAGTGTCCAGTGTCCAAAAGTGTACGCAGAGATTCAAAATCTCCATTATCCTCTCGTCACTTTGGTCACAGGCAGCTGTGCCATCGAGCGTGTCACATAGCGCTCAGATATCAGTGGGCCTCACACAATCTACAAGTGTCCAGTGTCCAAAAGTGTACGCAGAGATTCAAAATCTCCATTATCCTCTCGTCACTTTGGTCACAGGCAGCTGTGCCATCGAGCGTGTCACATAGCGCTCAGATATCAGTGGGCCTCACACAATCCACAAGTGTCCAGTGTCCAAAAGTGTACGCAGAGATTCAAAATCTCCATTATCCTCTCGTCACTTTGGTCACAGGCAGCTGTGCCATCGAGCGTGTCACATAGCGCTCAGATATCAGTGGGCCTCACACAATCCACAAGTGTCCAGTGTCCAAAAGTGTACGCAGAGATTCAAAATCTCCATTATCCTCTCGTCACTTTGGTCACAGGCAGCTGTGCCATCGAGCGTGTCACATAGCGCTCAGATATCAGTGGGCCTCACACAATCTACAAGTGTCCAGTGTCCAAAAGTGTACGCAGAGATTCAAAATCTCCATTATCCTCTCGTCACTTTGGTCACAGGCAGCTGTGCCATCGAGCGTGTCACATAGCGCTCAGATATCAGTGGGCCTCACACAATCCACAAGTGTCCAGTGTCCAAAAGTGTACGCAGAGATTCAAAATCTCCATTATCCTCTCGTCACTTTGGTCACAGGCAGCTGTGCCATCGAGCGTGTCACATAGCGCTCAGATATCAGTGGGCCTCACACAATCCACAAGTGTCCAGTGTCCAAAAGTGTACGCAGAGATTCAAAATCTCCATTATCCTCTCGTCACTTTGGTAAAAGGCAACTGTGCCATCGAGCGTGTCACATAGCGCTCAGATATCAGTGGGCCTCACCCAATCTACAAGTGTCCAGTGTCCAAAAGTGTACGCAGAGATTCAAAATCTCCATTATCCTCTCGTCACTTTGGTCACAGGCAGCTGTGCCATCGAGCGTGTCACATAGCGCTCAGATATCAGTGGGCCTCACACAATCCACAAGTGTCCAGTGTCCAAAAGTGTACGCAGAGATTCAAAATCTCCATTATCCTCTCGTCACTTTGGTCACAGGCAGCTGTGCCATCGAGCGTGTCACATAGCGCTCAGATATCAGTGGGCCTCACACAATCTACAAGTGTCCAGTGTCCAAAAGTGTACGCAGAGATTCAAAATCTCCATTATCCTCTCGTCACTTTGGTCACAGGCAGCTGTGCCATCGAGCGTGTCACATAGCGCTCAGATATCAGTGGGCCTCACACAATCCACAAGTGTCCAGTGTCCAAAAGTGTACGCAGAGATTCAAAATCTCCATTATCCTCTCGTCACTTTGGTCACAGGCAGCTGTGCCATCGAGCGTGTCACATAGCGCTCAGATATCAGTGGGCCTCACACAATCCACAAGTGTCCAGTGTCCAAAAGTGTACGCAGAGATTCAAAATCTCCATTATCCTCTCGTCACTTTGGTCACAGGCAGCTGTGCCATCGAGCGTGTCACATAGCGCTCAGATATCAGTGGGCCTCACACAATCCAAAAGTGTCTACTGTCCACAAGTGTGTGCAGAAATTCTAAATCTCCCCTGTCCTATAGACACCTTGTACCTTGTTTTACATTACTATATAGTTTGTTGGATTTTGTCTACATTTCTACCAAAAATGAGGAAGGCTGGTGGAAGAGGCCGTGGAATTGGGCGGGGTTTGGCAGCTGGTAATGATGGTGTTGGTGGTGGATCTGATGGTAGTGGCAAGAGCAAAATAGGACCGAATGCAGGAGGTGCTGACCCTGCGTCATCGTCTGGCTACATAAGGCCTCGAACGCTTAGTTTCTAGGAGTTGGCAAACCGCTTTTAAAGGCAGAGCATCAGGAAAAAGTTTTGTCTTACATTGCTGACTCAGCCTCCAGCTCTATCGCCTCCTCTTCTTCAGTTGTAAAAAGTAAAAGCACTGAGTCGTCATTGGAGGCTCATGTTCATGAACCACACCTTTCCTTGTGTCCTTCACCCCAACCAAGATTGAAGGATGACGCAGGCCATACTACTGATTACTCCATGGAGCTGTTTTCACATACCATGCCTGGATTATCAAGTCAAATGGTGAATTACCCAGGCCAAGATGAATCTGACATGGAGTGCACTGATGCACAGCCGCTGATGGATGATTCTGCTGGTACATTCACTCAGAGCACTACATTGTCCTCGCAGTGTACAGAGCCAGATTTTGACCCTGGTGAGACTCAGGTGCCCCTTCCCGCACACTATACCACCATACAAGGTGACACAGAGAAAGGTGCACATGACATAGAAGAGGAGGTGATGGATGACCCAGTTGTTGACCCAGATTGGCATCCATTGGGGGAAGAGGGTGCTGCTTCCAATAGCTCAGATGAGGAGCATCCACAGCAGACATCGACATCGCAACAGCTGTTATCTGGCAGGCCCGGAGCACTCCAAAGACAGGTTCCAAACATCAAAAGAGTTGCTGGACAGCTTGTCCAGAGGGTCAAAAGATCACAGCGTGCTAGGCCGCAAAATGTCTGCCAAAGTAGGAAGAGTGCAGTGTGGCACTTTTTTGAACAAAATCCTCATGATCAGGCCAAGGTTATCTGTAAGAAGTGCGCAAAGACCTTTAGCTGAGGGAAAAATCTGAAAAATTTGAATACCAGTTGCATGCTTAGACATTTAACCAGCATGCACTTGCAAGCGTGGACACAACACCAAACCTCAAGTGCCACATGTGCAACTGATCACAACGAAGGTAGTCAGCAACGCTACATTGTTTCCCCCACTGTAAGCCCACCGGTTAGCACAGCAGCAAATGTTGAGGTGTCGTTGCAAGGCCACAGCAGTCAGGGAATCCCACTGTTATATCAACGAAAGACTGATTCTAGGCCATCAGAAAGAACACCAACTCCATCACCATCATCAACCCTCTCTCAGTCCGCCCTGTCCACCGCTACTTCCACCATATGCAGCTCTCAAGTCCAGCTCACCCTCCCAGACACTATGAGTAGGTCAAGAAAGTACTCAGTCTCTCATCCGCGTACACTGGGTTTGAACGCCCACATTGCCAAACTAATCTCGTTTGAGATGATGCCCTTTCGGTTGGTGGAAAGCACAGCTTTCCGCGAACTCATGGCCTATGCAGTACCACGCTATGACCTACCCAGTCGCCACTTCTTCTCTCGCAAAGCCATCCCAGCCCTCCACCATCATGTGAAAGACCGCATTGTCCATGCACTCAAGCAGTCAGTGAGCGGAAAGGTGCACCTCACAACTGATGCATGGTCCAGTCGGCATGGCCAGGGCCGTTACGTGTCCATCACTGCGCACTGGGTTAATGTGGTGGATGCAGGGTCCACAGGGGACAGCGGTGGTGGGACAGTGCTGCCTAGCCCACGGTATAGGAAACAGTTGGCTGTAGGCGTTCGACCCTCCTCCTCCTCCTCCTCCTCCAGAAGCGAAAGCTCGTCCACAGAGCGCAGTCGTACGAGCACTCCATCTGCAGCTGCCACTGTTGCACACGATGTGTCCCCCTATCGAGCAGCTAGTGGAAAGCGTCAGCAGGCTGTGTTGCAGATGATGTGTTTGGGCGACAGACACACCGCCGAGGTGCTGGCCGAGTACTTGAAGCGACAAACTGAGTCATGGCTGGGCAGTGTACATCTTGAGGCAGGCAAGGTAGTTAGTGATAACGGCCGTAATTTTGTGGCAGCCATAGCCCTTTCAAAACTCAGCCACATACCTTGCTTGGCTCACACCTTGAACCTGGTGGTGCAGTGCTTCCTCAAAAATTATCCGGAGTTAACAGCCCTGCTCCAGAAGGTGCGAAGACTGTGCGCGCACATCCGCCGGTCGCCTGTACACTCCGTTCGTATGCAGAAGCTGCAGCGATTGCTCCACCTTCCCAACCACCGCCTCATTATCGACATTGCAACAAGGTGGAACTCCACCCTGCACATGGTGGAGCGGCTGTGCGAGCAGAGGCAGGCCATAATGCATTTGTGGGAGGATACACGGCCAGGCACTTTGAGAGCAGACATGGAGTTGACAGGCGTGCAGTGGTCGAAGCTGAAAGACCTTTGTAAAGTCCTTCAGTGTTTTGAGGAATGCACACGGCTGGTAAGCGCAGACGACGCCATCCTAAGCATGAGCATCCCACTTATGCGTCTGCTCATGCAAACTTTGACGCACCTTAAGGAGCAGGCGTCTGCAGCCAATGTTGATGAGGAGGAAGAGGAGGAGGGAATCCTTGATGACATTCAGCCATTGTCTGCTCAGGGACCTCTCCTGGACGAGGTGGAGGAAGAAGAGGAGGAGGAGGAGGAGGATGATGGGGATGATTACTTAGGGGAGGAGGATGCATCTCGTGGGGCAAGTGAAAATGTTGGCGTGGCAAGGTCTGGTACAGGGTTTGTGCGTGACTGGAGGGATGTGGATTTGCCAGAAAGTGCTCCTCCACCCAGCACTCGCAGTGCATCATTGACACCGGGAACATTGGCCCACATGTCAGATTATGCCTTGCGGATCCTAAAAAGGGACCCCCGCATTGCCAAAATGATGAACGATGACGACTACTGGTTGGCCAGCATCCTGGATCCACGCTATAAAGGAAAATTACAAAACATCATGCCACAGGAGAACCTTGACCTAATATTGGCTAATAAACAAGCAACTCTGGTAAATCGGTTGCTTGAGGCATTCCCAGCACACAGCAGCGGTGATGGTTCTCACACGAGCCGTACGGGCCGGGGGCAGCTTGGCAGAGGTGTTCGTGGTGCACACAGCAGAAGTGGCGTTGGAGACAGGGGTTTCATGACAATGTTGTGGACTGATTTTTCAAATACCGCTCACACAACTGGTAATACTGCATCGATGGAAAGTGACAGGAGACAGCAGTTGTCAACTATGGTTACAAACTACTTTTCCTCCCATATCGATGTTCTCCCACACAGGTCTTTCCCCTTTGACTATTGGGCCGCTAAACTGGACACCTGGCCTGAATTGGCCCAATATGCCTTACAGGCGCTCGCTTGCCCAGCTGCAAGTGTGCTATCGGAAAGAGTCTTCAGTGCAGCTGGATCAATCCTGACAGAAAAAAGGACCCGTCTGTCAACCCAAAATGTGGATGATCTAACCTTCATTAAAATGAACCACGCATGGGTTTCCAAGGATTTTGTCCCACCTTCCCCTGATGACACATAGGGTGACAGAAAAATGGCTTGCTTTGGTCCACCTCTTCCTGGTACTTCACCTATTTCGCCTTTTGTATCAGCTGAATGTCCAACATCAACATATGCCACTTTCTAAAACTCCCTAACTGTGCTGCCTCCCCCCCATGGCCGGGGTAACCACCTAGCGCACGACACCGTGCGAGTGCCGTTGCCCTGGACAGGTGGGTAGGCCGACTCTTGGGCGCGGGCACTGGCACAGGGTCCCTCATAGTGCAATCAAGTGTCTCTGACGGTGGTGGTGCACACCCGCCGTCAGACACACCGCTGTACTATGAGGGGCCCAGTGCCAGTACCGACGCCCAAGAGTGGGCCCCCCTTGCTTGGGCAGGGCCCCAGCATTTGCAATCTTTACCTCTCCCTGCTCCTCCGCTGTGTAATCTGGGCCGTCAAATCCATACTGTGCCTGACACCGTCTGAGCCTGCCTCCTGAGACATATATTTTGAATGTGTACGCTATCCATACATGTTATCCAGGGATACGGTACCCTTTCTAACCTTTGTGCAATGACGTGCAATCCATACTGGGCCTAACACCGTCTGAGCCTGCCTCATGCTGTATAGACATATATTTTGAATGTGTACGCTATCCATACATGTTATCCGGGGATACGGTACCCTTTCTAACCTTTGTGCAATGACGTGCAATCCATACTGGGCCTAACACCATCTGAGCCTGCCTCATGCTGTATAGACATATATTTTGAATGTGTACGCTATCCATACATGTTATCCGGGGATACGGTACCCTTTCTAACCTTTGTGCAATGACGTGCTATCCATACTGGGCCTAACACCGTCTGAGCCTGCCTCATGCTGTATAGACATATATTTTGAATGTGTACGCTATCCATACATGTTATCCGGGGATACGGTACCCTTTCTAACCTTTGTGCAATGACGTGCAATCCATACTGGGCCTAACACCGTCTGAGACTGCCTCATGCTGTATAGACATATATTTTGAATGTGTACGCTATCCATACATGTTATCCGGGGATACGGTACCCTTTCTAACCTTTGTGCAATGACGTGCAATCCATACTGGGCCTAACACCGTCTGAGCCTGCCTCATGCTGTATAGACATATATTTTGAATGTGTACTCTATCCATACATGTTATCCGGGGATACGGTACCCTTTCTAACCTTTGTGCAATGACGTGCAATCCATACTGGGCCTAACACCGTCTGAGCCTGCCTCATGCTGTATAGACATATATTTTGAATGTGTACGCTATCCATACATGTTATCCGGGGATACGGTACCCTTTCTAACCTTTGTGCAATGACGTGCAATCTATACTGGGCCTAACACCGTCTGAGCCTGCCTCATGCTGTATAGACATATATTTTGAATGTGTACGCTATCCATACATGTTATCCAGGGATACGGTACCCTTTCTAACCTTTGTGCAATGACGTGCAATCCATACTGGGCCTAACACCGTCTGAGCCTGCCTCATGCTGTATAGACATATATTTTGAATGTGTACGCTATCCATACATGTTATCCAGGGATACGGTACCCTTTCTAACCTTTGTGCAATGACGTGCAATCCATACTGGGCCTAACACCGTCTGAGCCTGCCTCATGCTGTATAGACATATATTTTGAATGTGTACGCTATCCATACATGTTATCCAGGGATACGGTACCCTTTCTAACCTTTGTGCAATCACGTGCAATCCATACTGGGCGTGAGAACGGCTGGCGAGCTGTTAAGCAAGCTACAGCACCTGTCCAGACAAGTACAGGGATTCCCTAGCGAGGAGACTTATTTGATTGTTTTCAATGTTGGGACAGCAATTTTTGGGGAGCACTATACTCTGGAGAATGATAGATGGGGCCCACCATACACTGGAACATTCCAAAGGTGGACATCAGACACTGGAGCAGCATTTACAGGGCCCATTATACACTAGAGCATTAGAAATGGGGCCCATTATGTTTGGAGCATTATTTGGGCCCATAAGACAGTGGAGCTTCATCCATGGGGACCAACATATACTGTAGCATTATGTGGAGCTCATCATATACTGTTTCAAACATTATATGGGACCAATGATTCTGTATGGAGAAATAGATGGGCCTCGTCATGAGATGTAAAAAGTGAGGTATTTTTCATTGTACTATACCGCTATTTATCTGCCGTATCGGAGCATGATGAGTTGTGGTATGTGTTAAAGGGGCGCTCTTTCGCCCAGGGCACATGAAAACCTGGAGCCAGCCCTCCCCCCCCACAGTTTGTAGCCAAATAACCCCCATTTTTCAGTGCATAACTTGTATTATGAAGTTAATTAAGGTTGACAAGCTTAAGAAAGAAGAATTGATGCTTTTGGCATTCAAATGGGCACTGTAGGTGTGTTTCCTGTCCTCCTCTCACTGCCGACTTTTATTCCCCATTGACTTACATTGGGTTTCGTGTTTCGGGACGACCCCGACTTTTCCCTATAATCGGACGATCTTGCTCGACCCGACTTTCGGAAAAGTCGGGTTTCACGAAACGAAACGCGACCCTAAAAAACCAAAAGTCGCTCAACTCTAATGTTAAGCAATGTAGTATATTTAGATTAGTAGTCTGACCAAGCCCCATTAACAAACCACTTGACATTGAAGTGTCTGTAATTTTGATCATAATCTGAGTTAGATTTAGTGGTCACAACAACCTTTGGACCTTTTTTTGGATGCTTTGATTGTTTCCGATTAATGGAAACCCATTTCATCTCTTTATAAATGTATTGAATAACATCTACTGTATCACAGCTACAATAGGACCTGAGGCTAAAGACAAATTTACCCTGGTAGGTTTCTGCCTATAATGAGCGCCGATAGTTAATATAACTTGTAGATCAGTGCTTATTTAAAGACCCTTTTACACGAGCTGATGGATACTATATGGGGTCATCTATATTTGACACAATTGTTTGGTTCCCATAGGGTTTAAATATGAATATTGTTGGCAACATATCCTCTGTTTCCACAGAAAGATGTGCGCCTGACAATGATAATTTTTTTAGGCTACAAAAAAAGATACAGTCATAAGAGATGCACCAGTTGTCCAGTGCCATGCTTACATATATTTAATTTATCATCAGTTAGTGACTGTCATGACTCTGTTGTCAGGTATCCCGGGACCAGGAGCTTTTTCCCTGTTCCAAATGCCAGGCACACCCTACCTCGCCCTGATCCCCAGATTACTTCTGATGGTGAAGACATCATGTACCCTGCCTTAATGCTTAAATCCATCCCCAGTCTGTACCCTTCCCCCACCCTGGGAAGAGGGGAGTAGTAGTGTACCATAATACACCAACCAGACTAACAAGGTAAGACGAACAGGGGTAATGAAAAATACCAAACATACAAATATACTCACACAGACAACAGAGAAATACATCAGGGAGTTGAGGATAGGTGTGACACCAGAGAGTCTGGTTGTCACAGTGACATTACCTCCCTCTAATGGGTAAAGTCATGCTTGGAGGCAGAAAGGGGCCCCCATTCCAGTTAATACATTAAATCACAATTTCCTGCTGCAGGTCAGAAAAGGGAGATGCCTTATAAATTCTGGCCAGCAGAGAGGGTTGGTGAGTCAGCTAGAAATCAGCTGAGGGAGTTGTCATGGAAACGAAGCAGCTGTGAGCAAATGACAGGGCAGTTAAACCAGAGGTAAAAAGATCTTTCTGGAAGGTGCAGTCAGTTCAAGACAGGCAGCTGATCTGACAAGAGGAAAAGGACACGAGCAGAGATAAGAGGCTCTGGGAAAGCTAAAATACTGCATATAGCAGACCCTTGAGCAAAGCGCTAACAAGGAGAAAAGGGACGTCAGAGACCTAGGCTGACAGGAACTGTACGCCCTGATAGCCGAATCTGAAAGAACAGGGGATTGTAAATTCCTGTGCACATTGATCACCTGAGGGCACGTCAGTGGATAAGGAGCCCGGGGCCGACGGTGAAGAGAACGGTACCCATGGAGTAGGCTCATGCTGACAGCCGTACAGGTTAGTGAAACCATCATGAATAGAGGTTTGCAGCATAGTTATATACAGTGGAGACCCACACACAAAGCGCAGAAAGGAAGGTCCTAAATCTCCTCCTGGCAAGGTGGATCCCCTGAATGCCTCCAGGCGAGCCGGACTCATTCCATCACCTGTATGTGGTACTCCGGACTGCAACCTATTACCAGTAAAAGGTAAAGAAACTGCACCTCTCTGTGTCTTTCTCTCACGTTCACAGCCATTTTTACTATTTATTTAACATCTTTGCCCTGGTACTACAACCCTACCTGTGGAGGGCTACAACATCATAGCTGCGCCCATTATCCATCCCAGAGAAGCAACATCGCAGCGCTGGTCACCTCTGACTAGAAAACCACAGGTGGCGTCACGTATTTATCCATCTAATAACTTTATTTTCATCTTTTTACCACAAAAATACCACACAACTTTCCCTTATTTTATTACTGGATGCCTCTGGGCCACGGACCGGGTCGCTGCCGCCGTGACACCGTCCCCCTTGGAAGTCGAAGGGCCCGGTACCGAGTACCCCCAGGCCCCGCGGGGCGCTCCAACTGGCGTCACGAACAGGATTTAGAGAGTCTAGCAAAGTTGGGTACAAGGAGCCTGGCAAAGCTGAGTACTGTGCGCCATAGACTTTATTAAATTGTGTGCCAGAGATGTTAATGTGCTTTCAAATAACCGCCATAACTGCGTCACACAGTGCGTGCGAGCAGAGAGGGGCGTGCCGGTGAAGCTGGAGATGCGTTCTATTGTGAGCAAGTGAAAAAGCAGGAAGAAAAATGCCCAACGTTGGTGAAGATTCAGCGGTGGTCGCAGCCGCAGCCCCCATAATGCCGCTATCAATGCCACATATACCAGGAGCAGCCTGGTTACCACAGTACTCAGGGGAGTCGCACACCCTGAGCGATTTTAAAGAAAGACTATGTAGTTTGTACAAAGTGTACCCCCTGTCAGAGAGCCAAAAAGTCAGTATCCTCATTTGTCAGTTAACTGGTGCGGCTCAGAGGGAAGTAAAGTCCTGGCCGGACACTGATAAAGGAACTGTCAAACAAATCTTAGCCAGACTGAAGAACACTTTTGATACCCGCACTGCAACAGAGATAAAAATGAGATTCTTTGGGTGCAAACAGAGAATGCAGGACAGTATACGGGACTATGCCCTTAATCTTCAGGAGGTACTACGGGCTGTAAAGCAGGTTGATCCCGAGAGCGTGAAAGATGAAGATAGATTACTAACAGATCAGTTCATAGAGGGACTCCAGTCTAACAATCAAAGGACACAGCTGCGCATATTGGCTCTACAAAATCCTGAATTGGACTTTGCACACTTTAAGGATAGAGCCATCAGAGTGCTGCGTGAGCCAAATCCTAGCAGTACAGAGCCCTCTAAGCATCCTGCAATTACATACCAGCAGGAGACAGCATCCTTTCCAAAGACCTCTATTGAGACTGACAAGCCGTCCCAAGATGATGATTCTGCTGCAGACTTACGTCTCCAAGTCAAGGAACTAACCAAAAGTGTGGCTGCACTCACAAAAACTGTGCAGTCCCTGCAAGTGACTCCAAAGAAGAAGATCCAGCTGGCCTCCAGTCCAGAAGATGTCCCGTGGCGACAGCAGAAGAGGATCCCACCGACCAGAGGGAGAGATAGCGATCGTTACGACGAGGACGGACAGCCCATCTGTCGCCGCTGCAACAAGGTGGGAGACACAAGATACTGTCATTTAAACAAGCAACCCCTGGGGCAAAGGGCCAACCCCCAGGAGTAAGACGACCGGGCTCACCAAATTGGCAAGACAAGTATGTAGGAGGATGACCAGTCCTGCCTGTTGTGATTGACGGTTTTCCGATGAATGCTTTACTGGACACAGGCTCCCAGGTGACAACGATACCATATGTTCTTTTTAAGCAGTACTGGGCAGATTCAGACATTACTCATAGCCCAGATAAAGACCTTACCATTTTTGCCAGCAATGGTCAGCCCTTGCCTCAGATGGGATATAAAGAGGTGAACATCGAGATTGGCAAAGTAGAATTGCAATTGCAAGGTTTGATTATAGTTGATATTGACAAACAAGAAAGCCATCCTATGATCACTTTAGGCACTAATGTAATTGAAAATTGTCTTGGAGAAATTATTTCTTTGTTACAACAGGTAGCCGAGACCGCCAGCTCCAGTCAGCAACGGGTCCTGCAAAAGGAGATCAGAGCCCTGATGCAGAGACAACAGGTAGAGCTGTCTGGTGGAGAAGTCGGCAGTGTCAGAATAAGTGATCCTTTCCCCATTGCGGTACCTCCCAGAAGTGAAATGTTAATTTGGTGTTGGGCAGCAATAGGCCTCAGGGTTCAAGATTACCAAGCCTTGGTAGAACCCATGTATTCTGATAGTAGGCCCACTATCCTGACAGCCAGAGGGGTAGTTGATGTCCGCAAGGGGAGAGTACCAATATGCATCTTAAATTGTGGGGGACAGAGGTCCAGTTACCCTGGCATGCAACCCATGCCAAATTGTTCACCATCAGTAACAATGCAATCAAGACACTAGAACCCTTGCTTCCGTCTGACAAGGTCAAAGAGAATGGTTCTGAAGGGCAACAGGAGGATTGGTGTCAGCAGCTACACGTAGGCACTGACTCCACCCCTTCACACCAAAAGCATGGGGCTTACCAGGTGGCTCGAGAACTTGAACGGGTCTTTAGCAAGCATCCTCTAGATTTTGGGCAGGCAAAAGGGGTTCAACATCATATCCCCACCGGAGATCATCCACCCATTAAGGAGAAGTACCGGCCTGTACCCCCAGCACACTACCAATGTGCCAAGAGTATGTTACGAGAGATGAAGGAGGCTGGGGTAATCAGAGATAGTTGTAGCCCCTGTGCAGCTCCATTAGTCCTCGTTCAGAAGAAAGAGGGTACTATGAGATTGTATGTAGACTACAGGCGGATTAACAGCATTACACATAAAGATGCGTACCCATTGCCTACAATTGAGGAATCACTAGCTGCACTGAGAACTGCTAATTATTTCTCTACCTTAGATCTCACCAGAGGGTATTGGCAGGTTCTTGTGGCAGAGGCAGACAAAGAGAAGACAGCATTTACAACACCAATGGGCCTCTGCGAGTTTAACTATATGCCGTTCGGGCTCAGCAATGCACCAGGAACATTTCAGCGGTTAATGGAATGCTGCCTTGGACATAAAAACATTGAAACCGTTCTGCTGTACCTGGATGACATCATCGTCTTCTCGAAAACCTACGAAGACCATTTGAAGCACCTAGCCGAGGTATTCTAAGCCCTGTCAAACTTTGGCCTGAAAATAAAACCGTCCAAATGTCACCTTTTGAAACCCAAGGTGCAGTACCTAGGCCATGTGGTGAGCGCGGAAGGTGTGGCACCCGATCCTGACAAAGTCAACGTTATCCCGGACTGGAAAAGACCCTGCACTATCCATGAAGTGAGGCAATTTCTTGGGTTAGTAGGCTACTACCGAAGATTTATCAAGAACTTCACCAAGAAAGCAGCACCGCTGTAAGATCTTCTAGTGGGCCAATCCAAGAAGGACAAGAACAAAAATCTTCCATTCGAGTGGAACAAAAGAATAGAAGAGTCCTTTACCAAGGTGAAATTGGCCCTCACAGGTGATGAGGTCCTGGCCTACCCTGACTATGACCAACCATTTGTACTTTACACTGACACCAGCAACGTGGGATTGGGAGCAGTGCTGTCACAAGTGCATAAAGGCAGAGAGAGAGTGATTGCCTACGCCAGCAGGAAGCTTCTTCCCACTGAGAGGAACCTCGACAACTATAGTTCCTTTAAGCTGGAGTTCCTCGCCATAGTCTGGGCAGTCATAGAGCGCTTCAAGCACTACTTGGCTTCAGCAAAGTTCACCATCTACACGGACAATAACCCGTTAACCCACCTTGAAACGGCAAAGCTCAGGGCACTTGAGCAGCCATGGATGGCCCAGCTGTCCAACTACGAGTTCACCATCAAGTACAGAGCAGGACATAAGAACGCTAATGCGGATGCGTTGTCCAGGATGCCTAATTCACCAGACGGGGGAGAAGATCCAAAAGAACTCGAAGAAATCGAGTTACCAGCCTTCCACCGTCCAATTGCAGCCCAGCGCTCTCAAGGAGTGAGGAATAAGCGCTTTGTCGTACGAGAGGTAACGTTGAACCCATTACCCCATCATGAGTGGGCAGAGACACAAGACAGTGACCCAGCTGTTCGCCTAGTAAAGGATTGCCTGGCAGAAGCTGATGCACACCCTGGTCCAGATGACCCACAGGAAGCACAGCAACTATGGAAGGAGAGAGGCAAGCTGTTCATCTACGAGGGTAAACTGTGTCGGAGGAACATCAACTCGCGCACACACAAACTGGTCTGGCAGGTGGTAGTCCCAAAGAGGGATGCGCCAATGGTCTTAGAGGTGTACCACAATGGAGCAGGACACTTCGGTTGGAAGAAGTTGGAAATTCTACTTCGTGAAAGATTCTACTGGGTTGGCATGAGGAGATCCAAGTGGTGCCGAGAATGTGGCCCATGCAACCTGCACAGAAAAGACCGAAGCAGTCAGCAAGCCCCATTACAGCTGATCATTACAAAACAGCCACTTGAACTGGTAGCCTTGGATTACGTGAAGTTAACTCCGAGTAGGAATGGCTACACTTATGCTCTGACCACCGTTGACCATTACTCAAGGTTCTTGGTAGTCGTACTTGTTAAAGACCAAACAGCGAAGACAGCAGCCAAGGCATTTCAGCAGCACTTTTGTCGACCGCACGGCTACCCTGAACAAGTGCTCACCGACCAAGGTCCTGCCTTTGAGACAGAAGTGTTCCAGGAGTTCTGTAACATGTACGGTTGCAAGAAAATCAGAACGACGCCATACCATCCACAGACAAATGGCATGTGTGAGAAGATGAACCAGGTGGTAATTGACTTATTGAAGACCTTACCTCTGGAAGAACGAAACCAGTGGCCAGAGAAGTTGCCAGATCTGGTAGATCTATATAATCATATACCAGTAAACTCTACAAATTGCACTCCGGCCTACTTGATGAGATCAAGACCTGGCAAGTTACCTATTGATTTAGACATGGGAGTCTTAACACCTGAGACAACATCACCAGATGCAGTCTGGGATACAGAGCGGCAGCAACAATACCGCAAAGTACAAGAATGTGTGGAGAAAAGTTTGTCCCAAGCAAGACAGAGACAGGAAAGAAATTACAACCAACACGCCCCTGCAGTTCCCTTGACACCAGGAGAACAAGTACTTAAAAGAAAGAGACATGTTCACAAACTAGATGATCAGTGGGAAGCAGAGTCATACACCATGATTCCTTCAGACTTTAATAACACCAAAGTATCTATCATCAGCAAAGATGGAGGAGAAACCTTCAAAGCAGTCTCAGGAGATCATCTAAAGATGTGCCCTGATCAATTGAAGGACAAGAAAGAAGTCCAAGACACTCCACAACCCATAGTAGAGGTGGAAGAAAAGATTCAAACTATACTTGGAGAATTTCCTCGGACGTAAACACAAGTAAATCGGGCAATAGTAGTACCAGTTCTAACCTTTCATCAGCCTACTGCACCAGATGAAGAAGAGACTCATAATGAAATGGCTCCAGTAACAGATACCACATCTGCAGAGGAATGCGGAAACCTGTCCCCTGCTAACAGCGAATCTGACAATCTCATGGTGAGTCTAGGTGTAAAGAGAAGGCAGTCTAGAATACCTATTTTACACAAGTCTACTTATAGCGTAGTGACTAATGCGCCAACTGTAGACATCAGAGAATAGGTCAGGTCATCAGAAATACCTATACTGCGTAGATCCACTCGTAGTACTAGAGGTCAAATCCCTGCCCGTTACAGAGATTACGTAATGTAAATAAAGTAATAAGAATGTATAGTTGTAACCGTTAAGCATGAGAGCCTACAGAGACTTACTGTAAGAACCTTTTTTAAAATATTCGCAATAACCAGTTAAAGGACAATTGGGCCACAGGACTATGTGTGGTCAGAACTGTATTTGTAAATAGTTACTCCAAAAAGGCCTTTGAAATAAGCCGCCAGCGTGGCCGAAAAACAGGCCCATCTACAGAATGCCCTGTAGCCACGCCCAGGGACGATATACAAAGTGGGTTAAGGCGGTTCCCACCAACCAAACTCCAGGTACAAGCGCAAAGACAAGTCCTGGACAGGAGCGTAATGACTAGTCACTGCAGTAACTGTGCTATTGTTTTCTTTTTCTTGTCTGGTTTTGATAATTTTTACATTTTTAAGATTTTGTAGATTTTCATTAATTGTTGCTGTTAACAATTCTTGCTATATTTTCCTCAGTCCGGGAGTACTGAACTTAACTGGGGGGACTGTGACACCCCAGAGTCCCGTTGTCACAGTGACATTACCTCCCTCTAATGGGTAAAGTCATGCTTTGAGGCAGAAAGGGGCCCCCATGCCAGGTAATACATTAAATCACAATTTCCTGCTGCTTGTCAGAAAATGGAGATGCCTTATAAATTCTGGCCAGCAGAGGGGGTTAGTGAGTCAACTAGAAATCCGCTAAGGGAGTTGTCATGGAAACGAAGCAGCTGTGAGCAAATGACAGGGCAGTTAAATGCGAGGTAAAAAGATCTTTCTGGAAGGTCCAGTCAGTTCAAGACAGGCAGCTGATCTGACAAGAGGAAAAGGACACGAGCAGAGATAATAAGCTCTGGTAAAGCTAAAATACTGCATATAGCAGACCCCTGAGTGAAGCGCTAATAAGGAGAAAAGGGACGTCAGAGACCTAGGCTGACAGGAGCTGTACGCCCTGATAGCCAAATCTGAAAGTACAGGGGATTGTAAATTCCTGTGCACATTGATCACCTGAGGGCACGGCAGCGGGTAAGGAGCCCGGGGCTGATGGTGAAGAGAACAGTACCCGTGGAATAGGCTCACGCTGACAGTCATACAGGTTAGTGAAACCATCACGAATAGAGGGTCGCATCATAGTTATATACAGTGGAGACCCACACACATAGCGCAGAAAGGAAGGTCCTAAATCTCCTCCTGGCAAAGTGGATCCCTTGAATGCCTCCAGGCGAGCTGGACTCATTTCATCACCTGTATGTGGTACTCCGGACTGCAACCTATTACCAGTAAAAGGTAAAGAAACTGCACCTCTCTGTGTTTTTCTCTCATTTCTCTGCACCCAATGTTCACAGCCATTTTTACTATTTACTTAACATCTTTGCCCTGGGACTACAGCCCTACCTGTGGAGGGCTACAACATCATAGCTGCGCCCAACATCCATCCTAGAAAAGCAACACCACAGCGCTGGTCACCTCTGACTAGAATACCACAGGTGGCGTCACGTATTTCACCATCTAATAACTTTATTTTCATCTCTTTACCACAAAAATACCACACAACTATCCCCTATTTTATTACTGGGCGCCTCTGGGCCACGGACCAGGTCGCCGCCACCGTGACACTGTCCCCCATGGAAGTCGACGGGCCCGGTACCGAATACCCCCAGGCCCCGCGGGGCGCTCCAATAGGATAAACTAAAGTAGGAAAAGACAGGTAATTATCACACAGTCAAAACCTAGAAACAGTCACAGATAAAGTGAACAACCACCTTCTCCAACAATAACCAACAACAACCTCCAGCCATGCAGCATAAGCTAACTCTGACAATGAGGGCTAGCCAGGACCCAGATTATGGCTAACAGTGAATAGCTGAGAGCCTTAACACAGGAAACCTGTGCCTCAACTGAGCCGATTAACCCCTGTACTGCTACTTGCACAATTTAACATGAAGTTGAAGTGCTTCAAACAGTGCAGGAGTAAGAGAAATCAGACGCTGCGGTCTTCTAGCTCCTCTATGTTGCTGTAAACCTGTGACAATAAGTTTTTATGTTCAGGTGCAGGTATCTTTAGCAGTGGCAGAGTTATCTGCTCAGTTGAGAGCTCCTGGAAGCTTTCCTGCATTAAGACGCTGGAAATGTTCTACCAGTCCATTGTAGCAAGCGCCATCTTTTTTGCTATCATTTGCTGGGGCAGTAGTGTGCGAGTAGCTGACGCCAATAAGCTCAACAAACTTATCAAGAAGGCAAGTGCGGCTGTTGGCCTCCATCTTGACTCTTTTGAGGAGGTAGTGGAAGATAGGATTCAGAAGAAGTGTAGGGCTATAATGCACAATAATACACACCCACTATATGGGCTATTCATGAATCAGAAGAGCGCATTCAGCAGCCGACTAATTCTACTAAGGTGCAAGAAGGAGAAATTCTGGAAATCGTTTGTGTCTATTGCTATGGGGATTTATAACAATTCACTAAGGGTGAAAGACGGGTGAGGGAAGGGTAAAGACTGAGGTCAGATTCAGGAGCTGTGGCAAGGTACATGGACCAGGCATCTTCACGATCAGAAGTAATCCAGGGAACAGGGCGAGCTAGGCCGTCCCTAGCTTTAGACACAGGGAAGGAGCCCCTGGTCCCTGGACACTCAACAACAGAGCCATGACACTTATCACTTATTCTAAATCGCAGCATGCACTAGTGTCTTCTGTATTTCCCTCATTCAAGTCTATTGGTGCTCAAAAAAAATAAAATCAAATGAACGTGGAAAAATATATTGGGTTTTGTATATTTTAAACTGCTCATGTATAAAAAAGAATGTAATACAGATGCCATACTGATGTAAAAGTCACATATATGGATCACATATACATGGCATATAGATGGAATATCAAGTGACAGCATGGATAAAAAAATGTAAATTTTTTCTGGATGAAAATCATATACCGTATGTTGTTTCTGGATGAAAATCAGACAATTTTTCATATGATCTACTGACCCTGGATTTGGTTGCTTTAACACATTGTAGTGGGGCGGTGTTCAAACCATGCAGTAATGAGGTAGTGACCCAGTAAAGTTCAACGTAAATGTCTTTATTGTCCTAAACTCACAAATGAAAGCAAACAGTATCCTCTGAATTGCAGCCGGGGCATCAAAACAGTCTGTATCCGAGACCGGTTGCCGTGGGCGACTGCATCACCATGTGATGCTGAGGTGTCAGGCATTCGCTTCACTTGGCTCTGTGTTGCCGGATGTTGCATAGCCACCTGCACTGCAGCTTGAAAACAAACGCTGACACATTCAACCCTTTGCTGCAGGGTTTTAAATGGGATTTGTCACCATAGGCCATTTCTAAGACCCGGCTGGAGGGAGTGAACCGCCCTACTACCTTCCTCTAGTTCACACCAAAATTAAAAGCCCATGACGGGTTTTCTTAAATCTGCCTTGGCCAAATAGCTTGACCAAGTCCAAACTTAATTTTATTCTGCACTGCAACCACAGCTATGTCTGTGACTGCAATGCACTCCAGCGGCCTCAATACGCTTCTATGCGCATCTTGGGGTATACATACCGTCCTTTGCATATAATTCCCCTCACTACCTCACAACATGCATGTGAAATGCCCAACAACATGCGGTCTGAAATGTTTATTATACAGCACAGAGACCCAAGATTTTAAAGGATCGAATCACTCCTCCATGACAATCATGGATCCCAGAATGAGATCCGTGAGACTAAGAGCAGGTCCTATTTTCATCATGTTTGGCCATACAAGTCAATGAGCATCACTGAAGCATTTTGTATTTATACATTACAAAACTGTTGCTTATTCTTTAATGTATAAAAAACATGTAACTTTCCAGGGGCCTTTTTAATGGCTTGGGAAAAAGCATACCTCTTTAGTGAAAAAAAAATGGATTCAAAACAGGTGCAACTAGGATAGCACTTGAGAAATAAACAGTGCGTTTCTCATGAGTGGTGAAGTTTACATGGATTTCAGAGTATACTCTAAAACAACAAACATTTTTAGGCTAAGATCACAAGAGCGCTTTAATAAATCATCCAATTTTCATCCAGAAAAAATGAATAATTATTCCTATTTTGTTTCCTTCATGTTTTGTCTCCTTATTAGTGTTGAGCATTCCGATACTGCAAATATCGGGTATCGGACGATATTCGCTGTATCGGAATTCCGATACCGAGTACCGATATTTTTTCAATATCGAATACCGGAATCGGAAGTCCCCATAATGCAATGAGCCACTGTTGTGGCTGTGATTGGCTGCTGAAATGGTGTCATCATGATGGGCGGTCTGTGCGCATCATGATGCGCGGTCTGTGCCGACTGCGGGGGTCTGTGCCGACTGTCGGGGGTCTGTGCCGGCTGCCGGTGGTCTGTACGGGCCTCTCGGGGGTCTGTACAGGCCTGTGCCGGCGGCCGGTGGTCTGTACGGGCCTCTCAGGGGCCTGTGCCAGCTGTCGGTGGTCTGTGCCGGCTGCCGGGGGCCTGTGCCGGCTGCCGGTGGTCTGTGCGGGCCTGCTGGGGGTCTTGTTTGTGTGCAGGCATCGTCCGATGGGACTACAAGTCCCATCGGGCGATGCCTGCTACAATGACAGTGTTGTATGGGACTACTACTGTCCCATCATTGGCTAACGTGTCAATACACATTAGCCAATGATGGGACAGTAGTAGTCCCATCATCCGGCTAATGTGTTGAATGTAAAAAAAAAATAAAAAAAAACATACTACATACATACTACATATATACTACATTCATACAACATACATACATACTACATACATACTTCATATGTACTACATTCATACAACATACATATATACTACATACTACATACATGCTACAAATATACTACATTCATACATACATACTACATACATGCTACATAAATACTACATTCATACAACATACATACATACTACATATATACTACATTCAAACAACATACATACATACTACATACTACATGTATACTACATTCATACAACATACATACGTGCTACATATATACTACATTCATACAACATACATACATACTACATACATGCTACATATATACTACATTCATACAACATACATACATACCACATATATGCTACATTCATACAACATACATACTACATATATACTACATTCATACAACATACATACATACTACATACATACTACATACATGCTACATATATACTACATTCATACAACATACATCATATAAACTACATACATACTACAGTACATACATACATACTACATGTATACTACATTCATACAACATACATACATACTACATACATACTACATGTATACTACATTCATACAACATACATACATACATACTACATACATGCTTCATATATACTACATTCATACAACATACATACATAGTACATACTACATACATACAGCATGCTACAGACATACAACATACATACATACTGCATACATACTACATACATACTGCATACAATACATTCATACAATACATACATAGACACACAGTACATATAACATAGAGAACATACTCACCATCACTTGTCACTTTGATCCCCGAAGCCAGTGTCATCTATGAAAAAATATGAAAATAACAAACAAGTCATATACTCCCTGATCCGCAGAAATCCACAAGGGTCCCACGCCGATCTCCCATGGAGAACAGCAGCATCAGCTGATGCAACCGCTCTCTAGGGGCTTCAATAATCCAATGACGGGAGGTAGGTATCCTTCCGCACTGTATTCCTTCGTCACTGTAAAAAACATAGTATGAATGTAGTATATATGTAGTATGTATGTAGTATGTATGTTGTATGAATGTAGTATATATGTAGCATGTATGTAGTATGTAGTATGTATGTATGCTGTATGAATGTAGTATATATGTAGCATGTATGTAGTATGTAGTATGTGTGTATGTTGTATGAATGTAGTATATATGTAGCATGTATGTAGTATGTATGTATGTTGTATGCATGTATGTAGTATGTAGTATGTATGTATATTGTATGAATGTGTTATATATGTAGCATGTATGTAGTATGTATGTATGTTGTATGAATGTAGTATATATGTAGCATGTATGTAGTATGTAGTATGAATGTAGTATATATGTAGCATGTATGTAGTATGTAGTATGTATGTATGCTGTATGAATGTAGTATATATGTAGCATGTATGTAGTATGTTTTTTTTTTACATTCAACACATTAGCCGGATGATGGGACCACTACTGTCCCATCATTGGCTAATGTGTCAATAACTGTCATTGTAGCAGGCATCACCCGATGGGACTTGTAGTCCCATCGGACGATGCCTGCACACACGCAAGACCCCCTGTAGGCCCGCACAGACCACCGGCAGCCGGCACAGGCCCCCGGCAGCCGGTACAGACCACCGACAGCCGGCACAGGCCCCCGAGAGGCCCATGCAGACCACCGGCAGACGACAAAGGCCCCCGACAGGCCTGTACAGACCCCCCAAGAGGCCCATACAGACCACTGGCAGCCGGCACAGGCCCTCGACAGTCGGCACAGACCCCCGAGAGGCCCGTACAGACCACCGGCAGCCGGCACAGGCCCCCGACAGTCGGCACAGACCCCCAACAGTCGGCACAGACCCCCGAGAGGCCCGTACAGACCACTGGCAGCCGGCACAGGCCCCCCGACAGTTGGCACAGACCCCCGAGAGGCTCGCACAGACCCCGCAAACACACAGACACGCACAGTGTCCGCCCACGCACCACCCACACTCTTCCCCCCCTCCCGAACAGGATGTACAAAGCAAGAAAGGGTTTTTTTTAATTCCGATATTTCTGTCCCATTGACTTGAATGGGACTTCCGGTATCGGAATCGGCGATACCCGATACTTTTTGTGTATCGGGCCCATCCAATCCGATCCGATATTTTTGAATATCAGATGGTATCGCTCAACACTACTCCTTATGGCATCTGTTTTATAAATCAGAGCCAATTTGGTGCTTAATGACCAAGCCAAATTTACAATTCTGACCACTGTCATTTTATGAGGTTATAACTCTGGAACGCTTCAACAGATCCTACTGATTCTGAGAATGTTTTTTCATGACATATTGTACTTCTTGTTAGTGGTACAATTTCTTTGATATGACTTGCGTTTATTTATGAAAAAAATGAAAGTATGGTAAATTTTGAAAATTTTGCAATTTTCAAATTTTGAATTTTTATGCTCTTAAATCAGAGAGTGGTGCCACACAAAATTATATGAAAAATAACATTTCCCACATGTCTACTTTACATCAGCACAATTTTGGAAACAAATTTTTTTGTGGTAGAAAGTTATAAGGGTTAAAAGTTGACCAGTGATTTCTCATTTTTCCAACAAAATTTACAAAACCAATTTTTATGGACCACCTCACATTTGAATTGACTTTGAAGTGTCAATATAAAAGAAAATACCCATAAGTGGAACCATTCTAAAAACTGCACCCCACAAGCTGTGCAAAACCACATTCAAGAAGTTTATTATCACTTCAGGTGCTTCACGAGAACTAAAGCAATTCGGAAATAAAAAAATGAACATTTTACTTTTTTCTTAAAAACTTTACTTTGGAACCAATTTTTTTTTTTATTTTAACAAGGGTATCAGGAGAAAATGGACCACAAAATTTGTTGTGCAATTTCTCCTGAGTATGCCAATTACCCATATGTGGGGAAAAGCACCTGTTTGGGTGCATGACAGGGCTCAGAAAGGAGGGAATACCGTTTGACTTTTTGAACACAAAATTGGCTGGAATCAATGGTGGCGCCATGTCGCGTTTGGAGACCCCATGATGTACCTAAACAGTGGAACCCCCCAATTCTAACTCCACCGTAACCCCAGCACACCCCTAACCTTAATCCCAACCCTAACCATAACCACAAACCTAACCCCAACACAGCTCTAACTCTAATCCCAACCCTAACTGTAATCCCAACCACAACCCTAACTCTAGCCCTAGCCCTAACCCTAGCACTAACCCTAGCCCTAGCCTTAACCCTAACCCTAGCCTTAACTCTAACCCTAGCCTTAGCCCTAGCCCTACCTTTAGCCCAACTCACTTTAGCCCAACTCTAACCCCAATGGAAAAATGGAAATAAATATATATTTTTTATTTTATTATTTTTCCCTAACTGAGGGGGTGCTAAAAAGGGGTTTTATTTACTATTTTTTTTAATTTTGATCTATCACATTGAACCAATAGGAAAAATTTCCTATTGTTGCCGGGTAACGGCCGGCAGATCTCGCCGGGCGCACTGTGCATGCACCCGCCATTTTCACCCTGAAGAAGATGCCGGCGGCCTGGGGGACTTCACGAGGGCATGCAGTGACACCAGAGGTACTGGGGGGGTGATCGGGGTACCAGGGGACCCTATTTCTCTTTCCTCTGGTATGCGATCACATCAGAGGAGAGAGAAATTAAATGGAAAATCTGACTTTTTTTCTTTTTTATTGGTGGTTGTTAATAATGATGATTGCAACACTGGGGTAGTTAAAAACAGACCAGAGTCATGTTCTCTGGGATCTCAGCTAACCCCTGACAGCCGAGACCCTGGAGAAATTCCGACTCTGAGGGGCAGTATACCCTTCCTTATTCCTCAACGATGCTGTGTTTTAAGTACCCTTAACTGCCGCCGTTAAAAAGCATATCGGTTGTCATTAAGAGGTTAAAGAAATGCAATGTATCCATAATAATGCGATGCTATATGGATGATCTGTATAGAATGCAATCTTTTGGGGGCACCTATAGACTTGAATGTGAAAATCTCATCAGCATTCAAACTGAAAATACAGTAGTGTGGAAGTAGCCTTTGGACTCATTCAGACATCTGTTTTTCACAGATAGAACTCATATCTAGCATGGCCTAAAGGGTTGTTCACCTTTATGATTTTTTTTGCAAACCAAGTGGTCAGCACAAAATTGTGCAGACCTGTCTTATATTGAACCAGGTGTTCGATCAAATTCAGCAATTCAGGTCTATGGGTCCATGAAAAAAATCAGACAGAACTTGGATGCTATTTAAAAGGAATTTAAATATTTTTTTTTACATTTTCTCATCCAAGAAAAAATAATCAAACTCACGAAAACTCATTTGAAACTCAGACATTCTGATGAAATTTAACGCAAACTGTGTTATGAATCTCGGACATTTTTTCTTGCACATGAAAAAATGGACATCTAAACGGACTCTTATGAGGATCAATGATCCTAAAAACAGTTCTGCCAGTCTGCAAAGTTAGTGACTACTTGCACATGATGTTTTTAAATTCAGGTAAAGTCAACATGCTTTTAAAGCAGAAGAATCTTCAAGAATCTTTTGTGTAATTTTATCTATTTTTTTAACTGAGTGTTTTTCCTACAGTTTGGGCTGCCAGTATTTATTTAGACAATTTTCCTGTGTTTTTTTTAAGTCTTTTTTACTGTTGTTTTCCAGTCATTTTTTTCACTACAATGAAGAAACCGCTAGTGTTTTTTAATCAACAACTATGACGTAACACAAAAAAGGAGGGAAAGATATCGCGGTCTTAAGAAGCGCTGAGGCAAAACGGGACTCTGTTGAGGGCACGTGGCACGAGCAGCACCGGGTGCAGCAGGTCTTTCCTTGTCATCTAAGGGACCTGCGGTCACGTGACTCTAGGACCTGTGGTCACGTGCTTCAAGCATGGATCCAGCAACGTCTGTCAGTGGTCACGTGGTGTACCTCTGGGTCTACAAAAGAAACAGCTGCTGTACACGGGGAGTCATTTTCCTCACGTCTCTCTCTTCACCGGGGTTATGCAGGGGTGCATAACCCCAGGAGGTTAGTGGCCCCTTGGCTGTCCTTTGTTTGCCTAAAAAAACATCCTGGCAACCTTTGAGCTTTCCCATTAACTTACGTATATTTTAAAGTACAGAGAATGTTCCAAGCATAAAACCCCCTGGAAGAACGCTCATGACACTTCTTCTAATTGCTTGGCATTTTTAGACACCTGAAGAGGCTAAAAGATGTTCAAAAGTCTGAATATATGATCAGAAAGTCATTTTTACAAAGCATTTTGAACATTTTTTGCACGTTTTTCAGGCTGCTTCTAAAAGACGTCACAGGCACATAGGGCTTAATTCATCTAGAGCTGCATTGTTCACATCAGTCTTGATGAGGGGCTGTGCTGGAATCAGACCCTCCTGATTCATGAAAAGGTGCATTCAGGGCTAAGAAAAAATATTTTGGTGCCTTACAGAGATGAAGCCAATGGCTTCCCACCCTCCCTCATGAACTCTCAGCCTTTCAGCAAAGGAACTGTCATCAGTACATGACTGCATCACCAGAACCATAATCAGTACATGAAGACCTCATGAGAGTATAGCAATCAATTCTAATGTCAAGTCAGCCCCATATACATTTGTAATGCATGAACTTGTAAATCCCTATATGTCCTCAACAATTGAAAGGCGATACAGGGAGTCTTTTGTCATTATCAGACAACGAACCATATGGGAACCACACTACTGTTGAGACTAAAGAGCCCATTACACACAACGATCTCCCTGGCGAGATCGCTGATTTTGTGACACATCAGCAATCTCTCCAGCGAGATCGCTGTGTGTGACATCCAGCAGCGATCAGCCCCCCAGTGGGGTATCGCTGATCGTGCTGGATCGTCCTGGCCCGTTTTTTTCAACGCTGGTCTCCCTCTGGCCAGCGCACATCGCTGCGTGTGGCAGCGGGAGCCAGCAATGAGCGATGCTGCACGCTGGTTACCAACGTAAACATCGGGTTTCTAAGGGCTGCGGGGCCCTTAGAAACCCGATGTTTACCCTAGATACCAGCGTGCACTGCAGGCAGGGCGGGAGGTGGAGGCAGAGCGGTGGACAGACCGGAGTAGCTTTGCTATCTGCTACTCCAGTCTGTCAGACCAGAGTAGCAGATAGCAGAGCTATGCTGGTCTGTCTGCGCCGCTCTGCTTCCATCTCCCGCCTTGCCTGCAGTGCACGCTGGTATCTAGGGTAAACATCGGGTTTCTAAGGGCCCCGCAGCCCTTAGAAACCCAATGTTTTTGCTGGTAACCAGCGTGCTTGTTGGTCCTAATCGCTGGAGGGGCTGTCTATGTGACAGCTCACCAGCGATCAGCTAACAATGTCCCAGCGATCCCATCCACGTCGGATCGTTGGTGGGATCGCTGAGACATCTTTATGTGTAACGGTACCCTAAGTCAGTATCAACAAGTAAACATTTATATCCAGGTACCTTATAGGCGACATCTTCTCTGACTGGAGTTGTTATTTATTTTCATCTCCATCTTGTCTCGTCTCTGCAGACTTCACCCTTCTCCGGTCTTCTGTAGCACATCCCCACATGGTGCCCTCAAAAAATTTTATTAAAGTGTCTTCTGCATAAAAATATCTGCTATAATATGACCTAAATAGGCCTTATATAGTACAGTGGGGAAAAAAGTATTTAGTCAGTCAGCATTAGTGCAAGTTCCACCACTTAAAAAGATGAGAGGCGTCTGTAATTTACATCATAGGTAGACCTCAACTATGGGAGACAAACTGAGAAAAAAAAATCCAGAAAATCACATTGTCTGTTTTTTTTTCATTTTATTTACATATTATGGTGGAAAATAAGTATTTGGTCAGAAACAAGCAATCAAGATTTCTGGCTCTCACAGACCTGTAACTTCTTCTTTAAGAGTCTCCTCTTTCCTCCACTCATTACCTGTAGTAATGGCACCTGTTTAAACTTGTTATCAGTATAAAAAGACACCTGTGCACACCCTCAAACAGTCTGACTCCAAACTCCACTATGGTGAAGACCAAAGAGCTGTCAAAGGACACCAGAAACAAAATTGTAGCCCTGCACCAGGCTGGGAAGACTGAATCTGCAATAGCCAACCAGCTTGGAGTGAAGAAATCAACTGTGGGAGCAATAATTAGAAAATGGAAGACATACAAGACCACTGATAATCTCCCTCGATCTGGTGCTCCACGCAAAATCCCACCCCGTGGGGTCAGAATGATCACAAGAACGGTGAGCAAAAATCCCAGAACCACGCGGGGGGACCTAGTGAATGAACTGCAGAGAGCTGGGACCAATGTATCAAGGCCTACCATAAGTAACACACTACGCCACCATGGACTCAGATCCTGCAGTTTCAGATGTGTCCCACTGCTTAAGCCTGTACATGTCCGGGCCCGTCTGAAGTTTGTTAGAGAGCATTTGGATGATCCAGAGGAGTTTTGGGAGAATGTCCTATGGTCTGATGAAACCAAACTGGAACTGTTTGGTAGAAACACAACTTGTCGTGTTTGGAGGAAAAAGAATACTGAGTTGCATCCATCAAACACCATACCTACTGTAAAGCATGGTGGTGGAAACATCATGCTTTGGGGCTGTTTCTCTGCAAAGGGGCCAGGACGACTGATCCGGGTACATGAAAGAATGAATGGGGCCATGTATCGTGAGATTTTGAGTGCAAACCTCCTTCCATCAGCCACGGCATTGAAGATGAAACGTGGCTGGGTCTTTCAACATGACAATGATCCAAAGCACACCGCCAGGGCAACGAAGGAGTGGCTTCGTAAGAAGCATTTCAAGGTCCTGGAGTGGCCTAGCCAGTCTCCAGATCTCAACCCTATAGAAAACCTTTGGAGGGAGTTGAAAGTCCGTGTTGCCAAGCGAAAAGCCAAAAACATCACTGCTCTAGAGGAGATCTGCATGGAGGAATGGGCCAACATACCAACAACAGTGTGTGGCAACCTTGTGAAGACTTACAGAAAACGTTTGACCTCTGTCATTGCCAACAAAGGATATATCACAAAGTATTGAGATGAAATTTTGTTTCTGACCAAATACTTATTTTCCACCAGAATATGCAAATAAAATGAAAAAAAAAACCAGACAATGTGATTTTCTGGAATTTTTTTTCTCAGTTTGTCTCCCATAGTTGAGGTCTACCTATGATGTAAATTACAGACGCCTCTCATCTTTTTAAGTGGTGGAACTTGCACTATTGCTGACTGACTAAATACTTTTTTTCCCCACTGTATATGGACTTTACACTATCCTCCTTAATGAGCTGCTCCTGCCAGACTGTCTGTCTTAATGAGCTATAACCACCCCACTGTCGACCATTATCAGCTGAAACAGCCACACAGTCTATGACCCACAGCATAAACCATGGCTGTCCCCTCTCCACTCTTTTCCCTTACATTATCTGTATCTCCACACTGCCTCCAAGCTATGCTAACCTATTCCCGTAATGTGTTCCCATTTCACCCTGCCTCCTCTCCATATCCATTATGTCCAATGCTCTCATACTACCTATTACTGATAGTCACCACAGCCTCCGATGCAGCACGATATCCACAACATCTTCCCAAAATACACTTTGATATCCACCACAGCCCCTCATTATATAGTATGGTGTTCAGCCTCTTATTACCGTATAATGGCTCCCACAGCACTTCATTAAATATATCAACCACAGCCCCTTATATTCAATATGATGTGCACTACAGCCCCTATACAGTATAATATCCTCCACAGTGACCAGTTAGGAATGATTACCAAATCCCTATGTCATGATCCAGACTGGGTTTTGAGTCCTGTCTGCCCCTTTCCTGTTCTGATCATGTCAAGGGTTAACTTTGCCTGACCTTGTTATTGTCATGTCGGACGCTATTCACACCACAGCGTCCGGCAGGCAGCTGTAGTTCCATCTCCGTCCACTATAGCTTCAGTGGCGCCGGCTTGATTTTACTTAGGTTATCGGGGGTTAATCTAGCTGGAAATCAGGTGGGATGTTTGGTCACGCCCACGGTCTTTAAATAGTCGTGCTGGTCTGTGGGCGTCGCCGATTATAGCTTGTGTTTTATGCCAAGTGGTTCCGGTCTGGAGAGGAGGTGTTGGAGAGAGAAATTCGTATCTGATGGCGTATGATCCGTTGTTACCTTTTCGCCTTCCTATATTTGTGCTTTGTTTTGCCCTGTTCACATTACAGTATTGTCCTGTGTGTTTGCGGCGCAGTGTGGTTTAAGTTCTCCCTGTCTGTCATTACTGTGTGGGCTTTGGTGGTTTGACAACTCACTGGGTGGAGGGTGGAGGGTTCAGCTTAGGGCTGAGCAGGAGATAAGGAAAGGTTGGAGGCTCAGGCATTTGCACCATTAGCAAAAACCCTGGGTTGAGGGTCAGACAGGGTTTTCCCTAGTTGGAGGGACTCCGCAGGGACCCCGGGTATTACAGCCTCCTTTGACCTTAGCCCCGCATAACAGTTATGGGTTCAGGTCTGCTATTTCTTTCTGCTGCATCCTGCGGGCAATGTCAGTTATATTTTCTGCTTACAGCATGAGTATCTGACTCTGGTAGTACCCTGATTTGTCCTGCTGCACTTTCTGACAGTCCATGTCAGTTCCTTCCTCCCTGCCCATCCCGTCTGAGTGTTTCCCCTTGTTTTTGGATTTCCCGGTGTTTGACTCGGCCTCGGTTTTGACCCGACTTTGTGTCTTGCTTCTGGTGCTTCTGCTTTGAACTGGTTTTGACCCTCTGACGCACCGCTGACTCTGTGCTTATTTTTTCCCTTTGTACTTCGTGACAGTCTAGGTTTTGACTCAGCTTGTTTAACTACTCTGCTGCCACCTGGTGGTAGCCTCTCTGCAGCGCTGCAGGTCTGCTGTTGCAGATGTGCTGTTCTCTTTCCACATCTAGTGGAGCTTGCAGCTACCTGCATAGCTGCAGCATGACACCCTATATATAAGGTCCTCAACAGCCCCAATACAGTATGGTCACCACAGACGTCAGTATGTTCCCTATAGCCCTCTATACAATACGGTCAACACAGCTTCTTTTACAGTATGATGTCTCCACAGCCCCCAGTATTATGTCCAACTCAGCCAACTAAACTATATTATGCCCCCCCTATCCCCTCATATAGTATGATGCCCTCAAAGTCCCTTATACAGTGTAATGTCCCTCACAGGCCCCCTATATAATCTGATTCCTCTACAGCCAGCCCACAGTATAATGTCCCCAACAGCCAGCTCCTAGTATAAGGTCTCTCAAAGTCAGTTCCAGTATAATGTCCCAAACAGCCAGTTCCTCTTTTGATGGCTCACATAGTCAGCTATCAGTATAATTTCACCTCACAGCCAGCAACCAGTATGTCCCCCTCAGCCAGTCTCTCTTTTGATAGGTCCTATAGCCAGCCCCAAGCATAATGTCCCCACTGCCAGCCACTCATTTAATGCTGCCACAACCAGCCCCTAGTATAATGCCTTTCTCAGCCATTGCCTCTTCTGATGGCCCTCATAACCAGCCTCCAGTATAATGGCCCTCTCAGTAAGCCCTTCTTTTGATGGTCCCCATAGGCAGCCCTTCTTTTAATGTTGCCTCCGTCTCTTTTTCTCTCTGGTACAGTAGTGGGCAATAGAAGGTGCAATGATATCCCTGCATTGCTCCATCGTACATACACTGTATGAGCTGTCTCATTCAGGGTGCATGTAGGAAGTTGTCTGCGCTCTGTTGGAGATCCCGAAGGAGCAGAGGAACTGTAATCAGTGTTTCGGATGAATAACATCAATAGTATTTGCGTCTGACAGATGCGGGCACAATTGAGTGAAGGGTGGGAGCAATGGCCAGGGCGCCGTCAGTGTGCTGAATGCCTGCAGCTGGAGAAAGGCGCCGGGCATCCACAGGCATTCAGCAGCATCACTTTTTTCTACTCAAAGTGCTAACCCCTTTGGTAGGCAGGAGGTAGCAGCCTATGCAGGTGCCTACCCTGCCTACCCTTTGTCCTGGTCTTCATAAAGATGGAGTGTCTGATGAGTGGAGTTTACCTCCAGGCTCTATGCAAGAAATCTCACTCCAGAAAGGGACAGGTACAGCTCATCATAAATTAGACAAGCTCAGTGTCACGCCACTGATGCTCTCCCCTCCTGCCCCAACTTTGACCATTTTGGCGTAGCTTAAAGAGACTGTCGTGAAGGTGCCAAAAGTCTCAAAATTTTGCAATTTTTCAAGGTTTTTCCACCAGACTTCTGGCACGGAAGCTATGATTAATTGAGACTGTAGCTTATATTTTTAACTCCTTACATTCCAGTGTGTGTGGAGATTGAGGGAGCCCTGCACTCTATACCAGTTTTTCCTGTAGTTTTGCGGTGGTAGACCATGTAATGCGTCTCTGTGTGTCTCGCATTATTCCCATACCTTTCATCCTTTACAGATACGCGATTCGCTGTCTTCTATATCACTATTCTATTTGCTGGTGTTAGTCATATTGAATGCTGACAATCATGAAATATAATCATTGTATTATTGAAGACCACTATTTTGTCCACTTTGTGATGTGTTATTACCTCCCCCCCCATATATTTATACTATCGCCTCATATTAACTTCTTGTCAAGTTGTAAATTGAATCGTGTCCATTATCGAACAGGTCACAAACTCATCTAACTCTCTTTTGTTGGCATTATTAAAACCTTACATTCATTTCTGATGGACATTTCGGTTGTCTCATGCACAGGAGAATTGTAATCACCTGTATTTAAAACTAATGGATTTGAAATAACCTACAGGCTTTCTACTTAAATGAGTTAAATTAATTAAAAAGACCCTTTTGCTTCAGATTGCATGACAACATTTTCAAATTACATTCCTGAAACAGACAATTCACTTATTCAGAGTAATTGGATGCTGAATAGGGGTTAATACGTACAATGTACTTAAATGAAATTCTTCTATTGTGAGTGAGGCCGAATGATACCTGAAGCATTTTCAATGGGGGATTGCAGAGGCTCGGAGTTAATTATTCTGCATTCTATTTTGTGAATGAATTCAAGCATGAATTCTACACGGCAAAGATTGGGATAATTATATTCAATTCTACCGAGTGCCCTGCTGAATGAATTGACCTTTTAGATAAAACTAGTCTTTTTGAGCAAGAAAGCAGAATAAAGGTTGCACACATATGCATAGGAGACTAAAAGCTTTCAATAAAAAAAAAGAACAAGCAACTGTTAGGAAGATTGATCCTTTACTTTTGTTGCCATAAGTTACTACTTTTGTTTTCTGATTCCTCATGGGGTTCTGGTTGATAACACTTTATTAAGGAGTGAATTTTTTTTTTTACTTAATTAAGTGATTTTATATAGTGATGTAGAATTGATCATATTAGCTGGATAACTTGTATATGCCGTGAATAACACCATTTTTTGGTGCCAAATGAATGAGAAAAAGCGATAAGACAGCTCACCAATAACCACCGCAGGTCCTCGGAACTCCGTGTAGACAAACGTGAAGACAGACCATAGGAAAAGTATTCCATTCAAGCTGTGTAAAAATTATCTTCTTTATTAAATCATATTAAAATAGACATATAATGATATGTGGGTCGCCCTCCCAGGGCTGTGGGGTACTCGGTACCGGGCCCGATGAGCTTCAAAGGGAGATGTCACGGCAGCAGGGACCCGGCCCGTGGCCCTGGGCGCCCATTGTAAAAGGAGTTGTTGCAGTATGCTTATGGTGATGAAAGTTTATAAGTGATTCGTGACGCCACCTGTGGTGTTCGGCAATAGAGATGTAAGCCGACGCGGCATGCAGATCCTCTGGGACAGATGGTGTTGTGCAGCAATGATGTGATAGCCCTCCACAGGCAGGGCTGTAGTCCCAGGGCAGTGTAGGTGAAGTGACACGTAGATGGTGTAGTGTCAGGCGCAAGGGATGTAGCAGTGCTGGACGGGTTGGCGCAGGAATAAGTGGAGGAAACCAGGGCATGTAGTTCCAAAGCTTTACTCACAGTCTGTTGCAGGTACAGGTGCCCGCATCCGTGCCGTGTCCTCCGGGTCAGGAGCTCAGCCAACTTCCAGGCAAGATGAAGTACTCCTTTCCAACACTCCGCCAACATATGTGCCTTTTCTGAACATCTCCTCTTATAGCGCCTTTGAATGAAGTACTCCTAGTAGTGTTGAGCGATACCGTCCGATACTTAAAAGTATCGGATCGGATGGTATCGGCCGATCTAAAAAAAATATCGGGTATCGCCGATTCTGATACCGGAAGTCCCATTCAAGTCTATGGGACTTCCGGTATCGGAATAAGAAAAACCCTATTTTTGCCTTGTACAGCCTCTCTGGGGTCTGTACGGGCCTTTCGGGGGGCTGTGCCGGCCTGCCGGGGGGTCTGTGCAGGCTCCGGTGGTCTGTGCCGGCCTGCCGGGGGGCTGTGCCGGCCTGCCCGGGGGTCTGTGCAGGCTCCGGTGGTCTGTGCCGGCCTGCCGGGGGGCTGTGCCGGCCTGCCGGGGGGCTGTGCGGCCTGCCGGGGGGGTCTGTGCAGGCTCCGGTGGTCTGTGCCGGCCTGCCGGGGGGCTGTGCCAGACTGCCGGTGGTCTGTGCAGGCTCCGGGCGGCTGTGCCGGCCTGTCGGGGGGCTGTGCCGGCCTGCCGGTGGTCTGTGCAGGCTCTGGTAGTCTGTGCAGGCATCGTCCGATGGGACTACAAGTCCCATCGGGCGATGCCTGCTACCATGACAGTGATTGACACATTAGCCAATGATGGGACAGTAGTAGTCCCATCATCCGGCTAATGTGTTGAATGTAAAAAAAAAAATTTACATGCTACATACATGCTACATACATGCTACATACATACTACATATATACTACATGTAACATACATACTACATACATGCTACATACATACTACATACATAATACATATATACTACATGCATGCAACATACATACTACATACATACAACATATATACTACATGCATGCAACATGCATACTATATATATACTATATATACTACATGTAACATACATACTACATATATACTACATGCTACATACATGCAACATACACACTACATGCTACATACATGCAACATACTACATGCATACTACATACATACTACATACATGCTACATACATACTACATACATGCTACATACATACTACATGCATACACTACATGCATGCAACATGCATACTACATATATACCACATGCATGCAACAACTTCCATAGTCCCTAGTCTCACTTTATGCCATTGCTGCGTGGGAAATTCCCATGCAGCAATGGCATAAAGTGAGACTAGGGACTTTTTTTTTTACAGTGGTGGAGGAATACAGTGCGGAAGGATACCTTCCTTCCGTCATTGTATTCCTGGAGGTGGTAGAGAACGGTAGCATCAGCTGATGCTGCTGTTCTCCACGCAAGATGGACGTGGGACCCTCGTGGACTTCTGCGGATCGGGGTAAGTATATTGGTGTTTTTTTATTTTGATATTTATTCCTCAGGCGACAATGGCTTCGGGGATCAAAGTGACAAGTGACGGTGAGTATGTACTCTATGTTATATGTACTGTATGTCTATATGTACTGTATGTATTGTATGTAGTATATATGTATGTTGCATGCATGTAGTATATATGCAGTATATATGTAGTATGCATGTTGCATGCATGTGGTATATATGTAGTATGTATGTTGCATGCATGTAGTGTATGTATGTAGTATGTATGTAGCATGTATGTAGTATGTATGTAGCATGTATGTAGTATGTATGTAGTATGCATGTAGTATGTTGCATGTATGTAGCATGTAGTGTGTATGTTGCATGTATGTAGCATGTAGTATATATGTAGTATGTATGTTACATGTAGTATATATAGTATATATGTAGTATGCATGTTGCATGCATGTAGTATATATGTTGTATGTATGTTGCATGCATGTAGTATATATGTATTATGTATGTAGTATGTATGTAGCATGTATGTAGTATGTATGTTACATGTAGTATATATGTAGTATGTATGTAGCATGTAAGTAGCATGTATGTAGCATGTAAATTTTTTTTTTTTTTTTACATTCAACACATTAGCCGGATGATGGGACTACTACTGTCCCATCATTGGCTAATGTGTCAATCACTGTCATGGTAGCAGGCATCGCCCGATGGGACTTGTAGTCCCATCGGACGATGCCTGCACAGATCCCCGGAGCCTGCACAGACCACCGGCAGGCCGGCACAGACCACCGGAGCCTGCACAGACCACCGGCAGGCCGGCACAGCTCCCCCAGCAGGCCGGCACAGAGCACCGGAGCCTGCACAGCCCCCCGGCAGGCCGGCACAGACCACCGGAGCCTGCACAGACCACCGGCAGGCCGGCACAGCCCCCCGGCAGGCCGGCACAGACCACCGGAGCCTGCACAGACCACCGGCAGGCCGGTACAGACCCCCGGACAGTCGGCACAGCCCCCCCGAAGGCCCGAACTGACGGCGCATCATGATGCGCACAGACAGCGCATCATGATGACGTCATTTCGGCAGCCAATCAGAGCCACAAAAGTGGCTCATTGCATTTTGGACTTCCGATTCCGGTATCCGATACGAAAAAAGTATCGGTACTCGGTATCGGAATTCCGATACGGCAAATATCGGCCAATACCCGATACTTGCGGTATCGGAAAGCTCAACACTAACTCCTAGTACTGAGTTACACTGGACTTCCTCGTGTCAGATGTTCCTATGAACTCTACTTGTACGGCAGACAGCTGTAGCCTGCTTCGGGGACTCCTTGCTACTAAGTCCCGGCTCTCTCTTATGTTGCTGTTGTGCCCCCAAGTCTTGTGTGGGAATAAAGTGGTCACTACTTCTATTCCTCCAGTGTCTGCTGCAGGACCATTAGTATCCATACAACCTCGGGGACCGGGCCCCGACCTTGCGCTTAGAACTTGAAAAGGGTTCTCCTCTAACCCTGGTCCTTGTTCTCTTATTCTCCTTACGTTCCGTGCTAATCCTTCTTCCCAATGGAGAATCAAGCTTCCTTTCTCTGTCTCTTTCCTGTGCCAGCAGACCCAGATCACTATGGCCTGCTGCAGCACTTCCTTCTTCCATCCCTCTCCTGGGGATCTTCTCTGTCTCACACTCTGTCCTTCTACATCCTCAATCACTGACTGAATGAATGACTGACTGACTCAACTCTTCCCGCTCTTTTATGTAAACTAAACTCCACCCACCTCCCAGCACGTTTCGTGTTCCAAGCAGGGAGCTACCAAGGGGTGCTATGCTACACTCCAAGCAGGGAGCCGCCGAAGGTGCTTTGCTACACTACTTTGTGGTGTGGGGTGCAGGTGTTGGAGTGTGGTCAAATGTCTCCACTTTACCTGGATAGTGGGGTACCACACCTCAGAAGGAGGTGCAGTACCTCTGTGGTGACTGAACCCTCAGGGGCACCACATATGCTCTCCAAAAAAGTGCCAAAAACATGGACAAAGGCAACACATTTCGATCTGAGCGATATTTGTCTAAGCCATTTTTTGGTGTCACATCACAAAACTCCTGCAATTCTCAGTAAAATATTAACAGCAATTGGCTGCATGCTATTAAGCTATGCCAATCGAGACCCTTGATTATCTTTAGGCTCCAGTCACACATATACATGTGAGGCGGGGCCTTTAGGGTACATGTAAGTGCACACAACTCCTTTTAAACTCATGCAAACCCACCGAGTTTTTCAAGCAGATGACGCTTTAGAAAACTCTGGATTTTTTTTTTCCCGAGGCATTTCTTGTGTTATTTTTTCTCTTATGTCCTGAGCAATTTTCTGATGCTTTTGGTAAGTAGCATGTTTTTGGAGAGTTTTCTTCTTTTTTGTGTGTGAAATCTTTGCTACTGACATTTTCAGTGATCAGGTTCATTCTACAGAATAAGGAAGAAACCAGTAGCATTTCTTTTAAGCAGAAACAATGGCAAAACACAACAATAGATGTTCGGGGGTCTTCCAGATGTCTTTTGAGTCTTTCCATTGACTTGTAAAGTACACAGTGAAAAATGCTTGAAAAAATGGACATGTCCCTTCATTCAAATGCTTGGGGTTTTTAGAAGCCTGAAGCTGTTAAAAGATGCACAAAAAGCCTTAACATATGCCAATATGCAAATCATTATTACATAGAAATGCATATGTTCAATATATGAATTGTTTTCTGATATGCTCTTCAGGCAGTTTCAGTGACACAATCTGCACCGGAAAATATGTCTTGTTCACATTTAGTATGGATATACTGTATGCACATGGAATTTATGGATCAGAAAGTGAATAGAAACTCTCGAAATCCTCCTCAAAAACTTGTAGGGATACGTGGGCCCTTTTACAAATTTTGAATTCAAGTTTACCCTTTAGTTACACTTAATCCTGTCCATAACGGCGCGTGAAAATTCTGGTATACGTTGTTTTATTATGACACTGTACAACCAATAGATGACATTTGGGCTCTGCCATATACCTTTCATTTTATATTTTGGATTCTATATTAGTATAGTGCTTTATATTGTTGACCCAAGGTGCTGGCCGAAAATATCTCTGCAATATGGTATTAAACACCATACGCCACTTGAGTTTGCATCACCAGCTTTTCAGAACCCTCCAAACTTAATCTAGTTGTTCCGTTTCTCTAGTTGTTTAGTGTCTGCAACGCGACAAAATGAGATGCCTACCACATTCACGTTTAAGGACATTGGCTCCTTATTATTCGTCTGACCGGCATTAGCATACATCAATCCATGACAAGTACGTAGACTTGTATGGCGTGGTAGAGGTGCTATTAAAAACAGAATACTCCGAGGAGTGTTCTCAATATTAGCGCTGGCTTATTGTCAACTCAAAATGAGCACATATTGCCTAAGGTAACCCTCTGCTTAGCGGAAGCTGTGGGGTTACTAATTCACAACACCTGATGGAAACCAGTGCCCAGTGTAAGGATATCAGCTCATGACAGATCAGTGACTGTAGTGCAGAATGGGCGCTGAGGTTGTAATCCTTTTTTATTTTTTTTCTGTATTATTTAAAGGGATTCTGTCACCCCCTGGATGCTTTTAAGCTATTACTATGGGCATACAGGTAATAGAAAAGTTAAACCAGTCTTACCTGCATGCATCATAGCTGCTGTGTAGATGTTGACAAAAGCAGTTTTAATATTACCGTATATGTTCATGATTTCTTCCAGGCTTCATGGCGTGTGGTGCCTGGAAGAAATTCCTGTCTCCCCACTTCATTATAATGGCAACACCTCCCATGCACATCACACTGACCTGTGGCGTTCAGTGGTGGCGCAGTAATCCCGCGCATGTGCCATCCACTTGCACGGTTATGAGAAACTTATCAGCCCTTCTACGGCCAGAGTCTTCATTGATCTTCTGTGCTGGCGCCGGCGAGTCTCTGCTACTGGAGTTTGAAATTACCTCAAGGGTCCAACCCCCTGCTCAATGTAGGTTTCGCTAAACCATCTCAGACAGATGACTTTTCAGCCTCTGTTTAAAGACTTTCATTGAAGGAGAACTCACCACTTCTCATGGCAACCTGTTCAACTCATTGATCACCATCACTGTCAAAGTATTTTTCTAATTTCTAATCTGTATCTTCTCCCTTTCAGTTTCATTCCATTGCTTCTCGTATTTTCATGTGCAAATGAGAATAAGGATAATCCGTCTACAAAGTGGCAGGTGATCTAGACTCTATTCTTCTCTTAATACAGCCTAGAACTGTGTGTGCTGCATCACACTGTTGACTTATGTGCAGTCTGTGATCTATTAGTATACCCAAGTCTTTTCACACGTGCTGCTGCTTAGTTCTATTCCTCCCATTCTGTAGATGTAATTTTTGTTTTTCTTGCCCAGATGTAGAATCTTGTATTTCTCTCTGTTAAATACCATTCTATTAGTTGCTCGTCAAGCTTACCTAGATTCTTCTGAAACCTTTCTCTGTCTTCGCTAGTGTTAGCTATCCCTCCTAGCTTTGTATTGTCTGCAAATTTGATCAGTTTACCTTCAGTTCCTTAACTAGAATTATTACAGCCTAATCCCCTGATGATGCCATCTAGCCTGGTGGAACATGTTGGGGAGGCTTAGGGTTTTATTAGCAGAAGCCTGATATAATACTATTAGTTATACAGGGGAGGGTGTTTCAGTGCAGTTCCGTGGCTGCACAACACTATGTTAGGATATTTAGGATAGTGTCCATTTGTGAAAGAAGAGGACAGCAGTTATAAATAGTACTGGCAATTACCCCATCTCGATAGGATAATATACTGACCTTTGTAATTTTAATTTGTTTGTTTCTATTAAATGAAGAATTAAAAGTTACATTTTCTTGGGGTAACCTCTGAGCTCTGCAGCATGTACCAACTAAAATCTCTGATTATATGACAACTGCTGCACCCAGTAAACTAAGTGATACATAGTCGGAATCAGGGTCTCTTTTCCTTCATTATGCTGCTCTCAGATGAGGTAGCAAAAACCTGGTTAAAGATTCTCTTTAGCCCCTTCAATATCAATATCCTTCTCCAATACGATTACACAGATACCAAAATATGAATTGTTTTTTTTTTTATTTAAGTAGTGAAGAAAAAATTGGAAATTTGTAAAAACAAACCAAACCTGTACTCGTGTTGCTATTTACAGAGACCCATAATGCTTTCGATTTCTGGAATATATTACTTGTACCCTGAGCTGACATTTTTAATGACACCATTTGGGGTAGATATGATTTTTTGATCGCCTCTTATGCATTTTGTTGCAATGTTTTGGCGGTCAAAAATACTTAAATCTGGTGGTTTTATTTTTTTTCTCATTACACTGTTACCAATTGGATTCATTTATTTTTATATTGTGCTCGATCGGACTTTTATGAATGCAGCAATACCAAATGTGTGTATCTTTTTAATTATTTTATTTTGAATGGGGCTAATGGAGGGTGATTTGATCTTTTTTTTTAATTTTTTTTACTTTTTACTGTATTTAATAGTCTTCTTAGGGGACTTGAGGATGCGATAGTCTGATTGCTTGTGCTATACATAGCACTGCTATGTGGAAGTAAAATCATGGTCTCCTATGAAGGTCAGCTACAGGCCCACTTTCCCAGGAAAATCATCACGGCAAGCACAGAAGTCTTCAGCAAACCTCTGCAGAACAAGTGGTAAAATATCTGTTCGGGTACGAAACCCAATAGAAGCAGTTGAGGAGCCAAGCTTGGGTGCTTTAAAATGGCTATAAAATGGTCATAGTCAGGGCTAAACGGCTGCAAGAGTTAATTAGTTGTAAGAGCAGAACAATTGCCATGCAAACAAATATGGATAGGGAAATGAGTTAAAATAACAGAGATTTAAAAAAAAGGAAAAATTATAACTGTGATCCAGGAGGCAGATGTGCAAGTTGAGCAGGAGGTTGAGGAGGAGATGGAGGCAGTGGTGTAGGTGGAAGAGGCTTATGAGGAGGAGGTAGGCAACACTGATTTTCTGTTCTGTTTCTACTGATTATTTTAGGGGGTACTCTGAAACCAGGCAGTGTGATAATCTGCTGGCTACTCTCTCTCTGTATGCAGGCCATGTAATACTCTGCATTTTTGAGGGTAGAAAGCAATGAAGAGAGCATCAAATAGAAGATGTGGCTATTTGCTGGTGGTAGTGATGTAGCCGCTTCAGGGAGACCGAGGTCAATCTCTGCCTGCCGCTTGCCCAAATGAAACATCTTGCTCTGGTGCAAGAAGGTGACAGGACGTTCAATGTAATTTCAGAGGCCCGATTACCATTGCATGATTGACAAGACCGGAACAAGTAGAGGTGGTTTTAGACTGGTTTGGCTGAGAGTGCCTTCAGTCCGGTTGCTTTGTCTTCCACCAGATCGCCTGATGAAAGCACAGATTTTACACCTTGCAAGTACTTTGGAGGGGTAGTGCAAACCATCAGCAGCACATCTTTGATGATACAGATGACGAAACACAGGTGCCATCTGCTGCAGCTTTCTTCTGGGTGTACACCGGCAAGGAGAGCAGGGGTGAAGACTGGGTGTAAGATCATGCAGAGAATTATTATTATTTCTTTTTAAAGCTCCATTAATTCCGTGTTGCTGTTCATGAGGAGGAGCTACATACAAAGCACAAAAAGAAATTACAATGAACAAACTAATAGTGACAGACAGGTGCAGAGGAGAGAAGACCCTACCTTTGCGGCTTTGCATTCTACTGGATAATATGGAAGGAGACAGTAGGTTGGGGGGTTGCAGCAACTCTGATTTTGGTGAGGTGGCAGTGGGGTCATTGCAGGCTGTAAGCTGTTCTGAAAGCATGGATTTTCAAATTCCGCTTGGAAGTTCTGAATGTAGGATAATTGGATGTGTTGGGCCATAGAAGTCTACAAGATGGGGGATACTCGGGAGAAGTCTTGCAGGTAATTGGATGAGTAACGTACTATTGTGGAGGAGAGATGGAGGTCTCGGTAGGGCCAGAGATTATGTGGTGGGAGATATCAGAAGATTAGTTCAGAGATGTATGAGGGAGACAGATTATATGAGACTTTGTAGGTCAGTGTTAGCATTCTGTGTATACAGCATAGAATAGCTTAAAACATATCTTTTAATTTTAACCAAATAAAAGATAGATGAAGTCCAACAAGATAAAACCCCAAGTTATGTATCAGATAAATAAAGACTGAGCCAAACCCCCAATTGAGTATTAGATTTCCCACGGCGCTCATGCTGATGTCACATAGGTGAAGTGAGTTACCGGTAATTGGCCGTGAACTTGCAGGACCTGTCAGACGGCACCGCGAGAACTTTTTCACGTTTGCAGTGCCCTCAGACAGGGAATAGCAGTTCACATCATGCGGCCATATAGCCTGCCATCTAGATGTAGCAGAGCTGGACCCGTCATGGGACAAATGGATTAAAAGCATCTCTGCGGAAAGGTGAGGAATATTGTTGTTTGTTTTTTTACCTCTTTTGCAGATGACGAGGGCATTGGAAGAATGGGCGAGGTCATAAGTATGGTTTAATTAAGATTATTTCTGCTTTGTGATGCCTCTCCATTCCTAACCTCAGGGCTTGATGTCACCTGACAATACAAACATGACATCAACCTCCGCCAGCTATCACCCCACTTGCCACCGCTACAGGGTAAGTGGGAAGAGCGAGGCTAAGTGCCAGAATTGGTGCATCTTAGAGATGCACCTTTTCAGGGGTGGCTGAGAGCTGATGTTTTTAGCTTGGGGGGCAGTATCTATGGCCCCTTCCTAGCCTATTAATATCAGTCGGCAGCTGTCTGCATAGCCCTTGCTGGTTATTAATTATAGGGGACCCTACGTCATTTTTTTAGGTTCTCCCATTTTATTAGACAGCAAAGGCTAAGTATACAGTTGTGAGCTATTATTAATAGCTTGGGAAGTTCCATGGGTATTACTTCCTTCCCAGATTATAAACATTGGCCCCCAGCTGTCCTCTTTCATTTTGCTGGTTATGAAAATTGCGCGGAAGCCCACACCATTTTTTACACAATAATAATCTTTTATCATTTAAATACATGTACAGTAAGCTGCACACACTGTACTAATTGTATTTGTCACCTACATCTGTATATCTACCTATTCTATATGTATTTACCGTGTGTATTCCATCTCTTCTATCCTGTCGGCTCCTGCAGTGATTTTACACTACGCGGCTGCTGAATTGGCAGCTTTTCTTCTATCTATGTAATATACCTATCTACATGTGTGTCTCTGATTTTTATATACAGTATCTATGTATTCTATGTGTATATATCTATTCTATCTATTCTATTCTAACCTGTCAGTGTGATTTTACTGTTCGCGGCACATGAATTGCCAGCTTTTCAAAGGACATCGGTGCGTAAAAATCAGACCGCTTTCATATGGGCCGAGTGCTGTGTGATTTTTTTCTCACACCCATAGGCTTGTATTGGCGAGTCTCTGTTGAGTCTCGGTGCCAAACGCAGCATGCTGTGATTTTACACGCATGCCGAAAACAGAAGAGAAAATAAATGCTGATGTGAGCTGCACCATAGATTAACACTGGGCCAAGTGCGATGCAATGTTTTCTCGCATAGCAATCGCCCATATTCTGTGGTAGTGTGAAGCCGGCCTTCATTAGCCACTCTTGCGCTGTAAATAAATAATTAAAATAACCATCATGGATTCCCCTGTATTTTTGATAAACAGTCAGGCAAAACTCACAGCTGGGGGCTGCAACCCTCAGTTGTCAAACTCAGCATGGCTGATTAACAAGAATGGAGGGGTCCCCATTCCTCATTTTTTTAAATATTTAAATAAATAATTAAGAAAAACTTCATGTGGTCCCCCTTATTTTTGTCACCCAGCCATGCTAAAGCAGACAGCTGGGGGCTGGTATTCTCAGGCTGGTAAAGGGCAATGGATATTGGCACCCATCCTAAAAATAGCAGCCCACAGCCACTCATAAATGGCACATCTATTAGATGCATCAATTCTGGTGCTTTGCCCAGCTCTTTCCAGTTGCCCTGTAGTGGTGGCAAATGGAGTTCATATTTGTGGGGTTGATGTCACCTTTGTATTGTCAGGTGACATCAAGTCCACGGATTGTTAGTGGAGAGGCATCTATAAGACACTTATCCATTGCTTATCCTATTGTTATATTGTAAATAAAGACACAGGCAGAATAAAATCCTTTATTAGAAATAAGACTAAACACAGTTTTCCATTTTATTTAAAAATAGCTAACACAGTTATACTCACCTAACGCCTAATTCCACCGAAGCTCTCATTCTCCTTTAATAAAGCTAAAATAAAAAAGCAACAATATCCCTCATCTGTCGGTCGTTTTGTCCCACACCGTAATCCATGTCTGGGGGATTAATAGTTTTCAACCTGTACGGTGCCAAGATGCAACCGTCCAGGCTGAGAACCACTGGTAACTGAGCTGCTGCAAGCAGTGGGTATGCTTCATATGAGGTGGTGAGCGGTAAGGCAGAAGTAAAGCTACATGCAGAAAGGCGAGCAGCATCAGGATGATGATGGTGAAAAATGCACACAGGCGCCTTATAATATAATATAATAAATTTTATTTCTATAGAGCCGACATATTCCGCAGCACTTTACATTTCAGAGGGGACATGTACAGACGTAAGACATTACAGCATAACAATAATCACATATATCATAACAGATACCAAGAGGAATGAGGGCCCTGCTCTCAAGCTTGCAATCTATGAGGAAAAAGGTAGACACGAAAGGTGGGTAGCAACAATTGCCCTGATTGTATGGACCAGCCATAATGTTAAGTGTGTAACAGTACAGACACAGAGGCCTAATGGATGCATAAAGCATGTGGGAACATGATGCAGGGAACCTGGTTATGGTAAAACTTTTGGCTATGCCACACAGGGATAGATTAGGTTAATGTGTTGAGGCGGTAGGCCAGTCTGAATAAATGCGTTTTCAGGGAAATGCATTTCAAAGAATTGGCGCAGCAAGTGTATAGTCTTGGAGACGAGAGTGGGAGGTTCTGATTATTGAGGATGCTAACCTCAGGTCATCAGCAGAACGGAGGGCGCGGGTAGGGTGGTATACTGAAACAAGGGAGGAGATGTACGGTGGTGCTGAGCCATGGAGAGCTTTGTGGGTGAGGGTAATAAGTTTGTACTGGATTCTGGAGTGGATGGGTAGCCAGTGTAATGACTGGCACAAGGTAGAGGCATTGGTGTAACGATTGGCGAGGAATATGATCCTGGCTGCAGCATTCAAGACAGATTGGAGAGGGGAGAGTTTGGTAAGAGGGAGACCGATTAGAAGACAGTTACAATAGTCAAGACGAGAATGAATTAGAGAAACAGTAAGAGATTTTGCAGAGTCAAAAGTAGGAAAAGGTTGAATTCTAGAAATGTTTTTGAGGTGCAGATAACAAGAGCGAGCCAGTGATCAGATGTGGGGGGCAAAGGAAAGCTCGAAGTCAAGTATGACCCCAAGAGAGCCGGCATGTTGCTGGAGAGTAATAGTGGAACCACACACGGAAATGGCAATGTTGGGTATAGGTACATTAGTAGCGGGAGGAAACACAAGGAGTTCTGTCTTTGACAGGTTCAGTTTCACATATAGTGAGGACATGATTTTAGACACAGTGTTTAGACAATCGCTGGTGTTTTCTAGAAAGGCAGGCGTTATGTCAGGAGAAGAAGCGTATAATTGGGTGTCATCAGCATAGAGATGGTACTGGAAACCAAATCTACTGATTGTTTGACCAATAGGGGCAGTGTACAAGGAGAAGAGGAGGGGACCTAGGACTGATCCTTGAGGAACCCCAACAGTAAGGGGAAGATGAGAGAAGGAGGAACCAGCAAAAGATGCAGTAAAGGAACGGTCAGAGAGATAGGAGGAGAACCAGGAGAAAATGGTGTCCTTGAGGCCAATGGAACGGAGCATAGTGAGGAGGAGCTGATGATCCACAGTGTCGAATGCTGCCGAGAGATCCAAGAGACTTAGCGTGGAGTAATGACCATTTGATTTAGCTGTTCGTAGATCATTAGAGACTTTAGTGAGGGCAGTTTCAGTAGAGTGTAAAGAGCAGAAACCGGATTGGAGAGGGTCGAGACGAGATTTATCAAAGAGATAGCGTTCCAGGAATTTAGAGATGAAGGGAAGATTAGAGACAGGTCTATAGTTAGCGGCACAGTTTTGGTCGAGGGATGGTTTTTTAAGTAGTGGACGTATGATGGCATGCTTGAATGCAGTTTTAGCTGCAGCTCTGACATATCTGTGTAATTTTTAAGGAAGTTCTTCACCACCAAATTTAGCACATGCATCAGGCAGGGGAGGTGCATCAATCCTTAAATCAAAGTTCACATAATGGATCCAAACATCAATACAATATCTGAACACCTATATGAATCTATCACCAGCAGGAAACACCAGCTGGAGGACAGAATATAAAGCTTCACCCAAAAAGTGATAGGTGGACAAATGAAAACACCTGTGTTAAGCTAGACAGACTGCAGCCAAAAAACAGAATCCAAACACACAGAGAAAAAGTGTGTCTCCTGTGGCTTGGCACAAAGAGAAGCTGACCACAAAACATAAGCTCAAGGGATCAAATCCATGAGCAAGACCGTTTCAACAACATGATGGAAGAGTATGTACCCACATGCTTATTGATGAGTCTGGTTCATTTAAATTCTGTGACTCCAAATTCGATACATGGCCTGAGCTTGCCCTATATGCCTTTTGAGGTGTTGGTTTTCACTTCAGAAAGTGCACTGTCAGAACGCATGTTTAGCACTGCAGCAGGTGTGATCACAGAAAGGTGCATGCACCTGTCCACAGACAACGTGAGCGAGCTCACATTCAGAGCCAGGCATGGATCCCACAGGACTTGCCCGTACCTTTGGCTGAGTATAGAAGTATACCAGGTGCACACAGCTGTTGTCAGACTCCACTGCAGTTTGCTTGTTCTATTTTTCATTCACAATGTTTTGAGGCCTACCCAAATTAAAATAAAAAAAAAAAAGATGGTGTCTTGCAGACTACCCTCACAGAGGGTTTTTTTCAGATTACTCTCACAGACACGCATGCAGAGTACTCTTACAAGTTTTTACAAGCACTGTTGCAGAGTAGAATTTTTTTTTAATGCACAGCATGCCCACAAACACAAGTGCAGAGTATAATTACTCTTAGTCCCACTACTCATACAGACACAGAGGCATAGTATAATAATTTTTTAGGCACTCTACTCGTACAGACACAGCTGCGGCGTACACAGAGAGGCTTTTTGGTACGTTACACACATAGGCTTTTACTGTACTCCCAGAGACAGTGTTGCAGAGCACAGACAGAGGCTTAAAGGGAACCTGTCACCCCCCTGGGCATTTTTATCTAATAGAGCCACCTTCAGCAGCACTAAGGCTGCATTCTGTGAACGTGGTTCATCCGTTTCTGACCCCCAGTAACGCCGAAATATTAACTTTTAAGAATAGGTCCTCATACCTGTAATTAGTCCCATAGGTATGGAGTCTCCCCCTGAAGCAGCCGCCTCCCCGCCATCAATCATGCCTCTGTAGTGTCTGGGCACCGCCCTCCCATTGCCGTCCATCATACACCTGTGCTGCCGTCTGTTTCCCGCCTTCCATAGCCTTCCATCATGCCCCTGCTCTGCCGGCGCCTGCTCTGTGAAAACAGTTCTTGGGCATGTGCAGTGAGCGCTGCCCGTGAACTGGCATCAGGCGATCATGCCTGCGTGTTGTGGAGGCCCCAGATTCCCAGCCCCGCAGTGTGAACACATCATAACACACAAGCTGCGGGGCAGGATCTGGGGCCTCTACAACACGCAGGCATGATCGCCTGATGTCAGTTCATGGGCAGCGTGCACTGCGCATGCCCAAGAACTGTTTTAACAGAGCAGGCGCATAGGAGACAGAAGGAGGTGGGGCACAGATGGCAGCACAGGGGCATGATGGACGGCTATGGGAGGCGGGGCACAGACGGCAGAGCAGAGGCTTGATGGACGGCTATGGGAGTCGGGGAGCAGATGGCAGAGCAGGGGCATGATGAAAGGCTATGGGAGGCAGGACACAGACTTTTTTTAGTAAAAGCCACAACTTGCACAGATACAGTAGTAGAGTAGAATTCTTTTATGCACCACTCACAAAAAAGCGACTGCAGAACAGAATAATTCTTTTAGGTACGCTACTATAATAATTGAACTCTATTAACTCCTTTCTGCCATCTGACGTACTATCCCGCCCATGGGACCAGGGCCCTTATGCCCATGGACGGGATAGTGCATCATAGCAATCAGAGGCGCTCACGGTGTGAGCCCCATTGATCGCGGCTGGGTGTCAGCTGATTATCACAGCTGACACCTGGCACTATGTGTCATGGGCGGTCACGGACCGCCCCCAACACGTTAACCCCTGGCACACTGCAATCAAACACGATCGCAGTGTAGCGGGGGTTAAGGGAAGCATCGGCAGGGAGGGAGCTCCCTCCGTGCTTCCCTGAGACCCCCAGCGCAGCGTGATGTGCTGCGCTGCTCTGGGGGCCTCCTTCCCTGCATGTCCCCAGATCCAATATGGCGGCGGGGTCATTCAGGGGCCTGCAGGGAGCTGGCTTCCTCACTGCTTGCAGAGCGCAGGCATGAGGAAGCCTTCTGCAGTTCCTGTGTGAGATCGCTGATCTGTCACAGCGATCTGTGATGTGTCAGATCAGCGATCTCACACATGACAGTGATATCCCCCCTGGGACAGTATAATAAAGTTTTATAAAAAATCTCTAAATAAATTTAAAAAAAAAAATATTGCCTAATAAATTCATTTTTTGGAAATAAAAAAAAAAACAATAAAAGTACACATATTTAGCATCGCCGCGTCCGTAAAGACCCACCCTGTAAAACTGTCCCATTAGTTAACCTCTTTAGTGAACCCCTTAAAAAATAAAAAACAAAGCAAAAAATAATGCTTTATTATCATACTGACGAGCAAAAAGTGCAATAACGCGCGATCAAAAAGACGGATATAAATAACCATGGTACCGCTGAAAACGTCATCTTGTCCCGCAAAAAATGAGCCACCATACAGCATCATCAGCAAAATAATAAAAAAAGTTATAGCTCGCAGAATAAAGCGATGCAAAAATAATTATTTTTTATATAAAATTGTTTTCATTGCAAAAAAGTGCCAAAACATAAAAAAACTACATAAATGAGGTATCGCTGTAATCGTACTGACCCGAAGAATAAAACTGCCTTATCAATTTTACCACACATGGAACGGTGTAAACGCACCCCCCAAAAGAAATTCTTGAAATGCTGGTTTTTGTTCATTCTGCATCCCAAAAATCTGAATAAAAAGCGAACAAAAAATGTCACATGCCCGAAAATAGTACTAATAAAAACGTCAACTTGTCTTGCAAAAAATAAGACCTCACATGGATCAGTGGGTCAAAATATGGAAAAATTATAGCTCTCAAAATGTGGTGATGCAAAAACTATTTTTACAATAAAAAGCGTATTTTAGTGTGTGACAGCTGCCAAACATAAAAACCCGTCATAAATAATAAATCAAACCCCCCTTTACCACCCCATTAGTTAGGGAAAAATAATAAAATTAAAAAAAAATGTATTTATTTCCATTTTCCCATTAGGGTTAGGGCTAGGGTTATGGTTAGGGCTGAGATTAGGGTTAGGGGTGTGTTGGGGTTAGGGTTGGAGCTAGAATCGGGGGGTTTCCGCTGTTTGGGCACATCAGGTGCTCTCCAAACGCAACATGGTGTCTGATCTCAATTCCAGCCAATTCTGTGTTGAAAAAGTAAAATGGTGCTCACTCCCTTCCAAGTTCTGCCATGCGCCCAAACAGTACCCCCACATATGGGGTATCAGCCTACTCAGGACAACTTTTGGGGTCCAATTTCTCCTGTTACCCTTAGGAAAATAAAAAATTGGGGGCAAAAATATCATTTTTGTGGAAAAAAAATATGATTTTTTTATTTTCACGCCCGGGCCTTATAAAGTTCTGTGAAGCACTGGGGGGTTCAAAGTGCTCACCACAAATCTAGATAAGTTCCTTATGAGGTCTATTTTCCAAAATGGGGTCACTTGTGGGGGGTTTCCATTGTTAGGTACATCGGGGGGCTCACCAAAGTCAACATGACAACCGCAGACCATGCCATCAAAGTCTGCATTCCAAAACGTCACTACTTCCCTTCCGAGCCCCGACCTGTCCCCATACAGTAGTTTTCTCCCACATATGGGGTATCAGCTTACTCATGACCAATAGGACAACAACTTTTGGGGTCCAATTTTTCCTGTTACCCTTGGGAAAATAAAAAAATTGGACTAAAAGTTCATGCTTGTGGAAAAAATATGATTTTTTTTATTTTCACGCTTGGCCATTATAAACTTCTGTGAAGCCCTTGGGGGTTCAAAGTGCTCACCACCACACATCTAGATAAGTTCCTTGGGGGGTCTACTTTCCAAAATGGTGTCATTTGTGGTGCGTTTCTACTGTTTAGGCAGATCAGGGGCTTTCCAAATGCGGCATGGCGTCCAATCCCAATTCCAGCCAAAAAAGTCAAATGGCGCTACTTCCCTTCCGAGCTCAGCCATGCGCCCAAATAGAGGTTTACCCCCACAGGTGGGGTATCAGCGTACTCAGGACAAATTGCACAATAACATTTGGGGTCCTGTTACCCTTGGAAAAATAAAAATTGAGGGTGAAAAGATCATTTTTGTGGCAAAAATATGATTTTTTAATTGTACGGCTGTACCTTATAAACTTGTGTGAAGCCCTTGGGGGTTCAAAGTTCTCACCACACATCTAGATAAGTTCCTTGGGGGGTCTAGTTTGCAAAATGGTGTCATTTGTGGGGGGTTTCCACTGTTTTGGCACATCAGGGGCTTTCCAAACGCGACATGGTGTCCGATCTCAATTCCAGCCAAAAAAAGTCAAACGGCGCGCCTTCCCTTACGAGCTCTACCATGCACCCACACAGTGGTTTACCCCCACATATGGGGTATCAACGTACTCAGGACAAATTGCGCAATAACTTTTAGGGTCCTGTTACCCTTGGGAAAATAAAAATTGGGGGTGAAAAGATCATTTTTGGGGAAAAAATATGATTTTTTAATTGTACAGCTGTATGTTATAAACTTCTGTGATGTTTTGTGAAAAAAAGTTAAATGTTCATTTTTTTTAAACATTCAAAAAATTCCTGTGAAGCACCTGAAGGGTTAATAAACTTCTTGAATGTGGTTTTGAGCACCTTGAGGGGTGCAGTTTTTAGAATGGTGTCACTTTTGGGTATTTTCTATCATATAGACCGCTCAAAGTGACTTCAAAGGTGATGTGGTCCGTAAAAATAAAATGGTGTTGCAAAAATGAGAAATCGCTGGTCAACTTTTAACCATTATAACTTCCTAACAAAAAAAAATTTTTGGTTCCAAAATTGTGCTGATGTAAAGTAAACATATGTGAAATGTTATTCATTAAGTTTTTTGTGTGCCATATCTCTGTGATATAAGGGCATAAAAATTCAAAGTTGGAAAAATGCGAAATTTTCAAAATTTTCGCCAAATTTCCATTTTTTTCACAAATAAACGCAAGTTATTTGAATGAAATTTTACCACTAACATGAAGTACAATATGTCACGAGAAAACAATGTCAGAGGGATCCATGGAAGCATTTCAGAGTTATTACCTCATAAAGGGACAGTGGTCAGAATTGTAAGGCTAAGTTCACACGTAGCGGAACTCTCGCGGAAATTACCACGAGAGTTCCGCAATTCCATTACGTGGGAAAATCACATTTTAAATTCCCATGATTTTCCCGTGGACAAACTAGCATTTTGCAAGCGTAATTAGCTTGCAAAATGCTAGTGTTTTCCAAGCGATCTGTAGCATCGCTTGGAGAACTGATTGACAGGTTGGTCACACTTGTCAAACATAGTGTTTGACGAGTGTGACCAACTTTTTACTACTGATACCGCCTATGCAGCATCAGTAGTAAAAGATAAAATGTAAAAAATAATAAAAAAATAAAAAATGGTGTTATTCTTACCTTCCGACGTCCCGCGCAGCCTTCCTGCCTCTCTCCACGCTCTCGTTCCCAGTAATCCTTTGCGAAAATGCCCGCGATGACGTCCGTTCTTGCGGGATCGCGACGTCTCGCGGTAATTCGCGATGATGTCGCGCGAATGACCGCGAGACTTTGCGATCCCGTGAGAACGGACGTCATCACGGGCATTTTCGCAAAGGATTACTGGGATCGGGAGCGTGGAGAGAGTTGGGAAGGCTGCGCGGGACATCGGAAGGTAAAAATAACATCATTTTTTATTTTAAATTCTATTTTTTACAGGGATATGGTACCCAAAGCCCGGAGGACAGTCTCCTCTCCTCCGGACCGTGGGTACCATCTGCAATTGTTCTGCTTACTTTTTGCATGGTGTGCACAGCCACATGCGGGAAGTAAGCGGAACAATGCATTCCTATGGGTGCGGGATCGCCGCGATTCCGCAAAATTAATGAGCATGCTGCGTTTTTTACCGCGAAGCGATTCCGCCGCGGTAAAAACCGCAGCATTAGCACAGCATTGCGGGATCCCATAGGAATGCATGGGATGCTTATTTTTCGCATTTTCGTGGCAAAATCGCGCAGTTAAAACCACTGCGGAAACGCGAAAAAAATGCCACGTGTGAACTCTGCCTTAAAATTGGCCCGGTCATGAAAGTGCAAACCACCCTTGGGGGTAAAGGGGTTAATCAAGCAAAAACACACACAAAAACATTAAAATACTGTGATGCCAAATACACCATAAATGAAAAGAAAACACTGATCAGAAATATGTCCAGAGTGAGGTATATGTGGTCCGTACCATATGCTGCTACACATAGATAGGATTTCAATTATGTGGGCTTACAAAAAATGTGCTGCACAGACATACATTTACCTCATTGTTACAGTCTGCAACTATCATATGTAGTTATGAATAATGTGACTGATACAATAGATTGTCCATTATGGTAATAATAATAAAGCCAAAAAATATATTTTCACACCAATTATTAAATGGTAAAAAGTGTATCAATCACAGTCAAAAGGTAGATACAAGAAAGAGCCATTTGCCAATGTACAGTCAAACGAAAAGGTAAAAAATGCTGGACAATGCTAGGGTATATCTCAGGTGTTTACTGCAGAAGAGGCAATTATAATATATCTTGCAAAATTTGCTATTACATGATTCAAACCCCAAGTCTGCAGACAAATCTAGAGGTATCATTACAATATTGTACATAACTCACAAAAGCACTATGATGCTCTGGGACAAGGTATCATTAAGAGCAGTAAAGAATCTCAGCTATGCAGCGCAAGGTGTGCCATGAAGTATTGAACATAGTTATCTAAACTCTAGATTGCATCAGTGTGACCCCTTGACGCGCGTTTCAGCCAATCTTCCTCAGAAGGGGTGCCCTGACCATGAATTAGATGTTCTAGTCGAAACGCGTCGGTTTAATCTTTAGGTCTTCAGTAATATGCATGTCCATCTGTTTTTATAAGTAGATTCATAATAAACATGAAGTTTTATTTTTAGATCAATGCTGGAGACAATTTTTTCTTCTGTTTGTCTCCACATATTAGACATCCTATCTATGTGCAGCAGCACATGGCACGGTACACGTAAACCTCAGTCTGGACATGTATTTGACATTGCTGTATTTAAAATGGTTTTATACATCTTTTTGGTTTATAAATAAAGTTCGATTATTTAATTCTTATTGTTACTGGAAAATCCCTTTCTTTTGTAGGCTTTTCTCTATAGTCACGAGCCTCCGTGTTACCACTTAGGGTGTTATAGGCTCACACTACTCGTATAAACACAGCAGTAAAATAAAATAATTGGAATTGTATTTTAGACCCACTACTCACAAAAAAACGGCTGCATAGTAGAACAATTCTTTAGACACATTACTCGTATAGACAGAGCAGTTGAATAAAATATTGTTTTTGGCCCGCAAAAGAGAATACAACTTTTTTTTTGGAAACACTACTCCTATAGACACAGCAGTTCAGCAAAATTATTTGTTGGGACTACAAATGGAAATGAGATGTCCACTGCTGAGGCTTATTGATTTGCCATGCTACTAGAAAACACACAGCGGTACAGAAAAATTATTTTGTTGGCCTACAAATGGCAACAAGATAGCTGATGCTGATTATTTATTTGCAACACTACTAGAAACACAAAGAAATGAAAAACTATTTATTTGGCCAAGAAATGGCAACTAGATGGCTGATGCCAATTATTTATTTCCCAGACTACAAAAAAACACACAGCTGTCCTGAAAAAAATGTTCTTTTGGCCTAAAAATGGCAAATAGGCTGCTGATGCAAATTATTTATTTCCCAGACTACTAAAAAACACACAGTGATCCAGAAAAATATATTTATTTGGTCTAGAAATGGTAACTAGATGACTAATGCCTGAAAAAATATTTCTTTGGCCTATTAATAGAAATGAGAAGGCTGATGCCAATTATTTATTTCTCTGACTACTAGAAAACACACAGCGGCCTAAAAGAACAGTACTCCCACAGGCAGGTTGGTGCAGAGGACACACAGCAGCTTAAAGGAACAGTACTCTAAAAGGTGAGGGTGGTGCAGAGTACACACAGTGGCTTAAAGGAACAGTACTCCCACTGGCAAGGGGTAGAGAGTACACACAGAGGCTTTTAGCACAGTACTATCACAGACGGGTTTGCAGAGTTCACACAGTGGCTTAAGGGAATCATACTGCCATAGGCGAGGGGTGCAGAGTACATACAGCGGCTTAATGTAGCAATACTCAAACAGGCATGGGGCGCATAGTACACACAGTGGATTTTAACACAGTGCTCTAACAGATGCATTTGCAGAGTACAAACAGCAGCTTTTAGCACAGTACTAACAGTACTACCACAGATATGGGTTACTGAGTACACACAGGTTTTTTTTTGCAGATTTGGCAGTCATAATCTGTCCCTCACTCCCGCTGTGCCTTACCACTACACTAACAAGAGCAGAATGGCAGCAGCACTCGTGATCCGACCTTTATACAGGCCAGTTCACGTAATGCACCCGCCAATCACAGCCATGCCAATACTTGGCATGGCTGTGATGGTTACGGAAGTGCCTACAGTCTAACAGCATGTTGATTTACTGCGCTGTAGCCCTTACAACAAGCTTTATTAGACTGGCGAACTTGAACAGGAAACCGGACAGACAGTACAAAATGTCCATGTTAGGCGTTTGGTACGGACCTCAAACTTTCACTTCCGGGCTCACTCATCCCTATTGATAAGTTATCCTTAGGATAAGTCAGCAATATTACATTGTTAGTGGTCTGACACTTAGCATCTCCACCGATCAGCTGTTGCCCATCCTGGAAGCTGCTGTGTGTAAAATAGTGTATACAGTTTGTGGCCCTCCATTACATTACTTGGCTTTGTAATGTTATTATTTTTGTTCATATATTTAATTTACTACAACGGATTTTGTTTTATGAGACTTAAGTGCACCATTGTGTCTCTTTTTTGTCAGTATAATTAGTATTTCAGTGCATCTCAGATACTTATGGTTGTCATAAATGTGTTCAGATTTTTATTGGTCCTAACTTCCACACCCCTATGACTGCAAGTGTGGGGCTACAACTGGGGAACATAGTCCATTTCCCCCAGTAGTGGGGCTCTCAGTGTGGCGGCCGCACCATGTCAGAATGCTATTAACCTTCAGATTAACCCCATATCTACAGATTAACTATTTTTTTCCATGACATACTTCCTTTAAATGATTGTGACCAGAGAAGACTCACATGACCTCAAGTGCAGTCAGGCAGGCTTCCCCATAATGCCTTGCAGCTTTTTAGAAGGGACTATTACAACCTGCATAAAAGCAGAAGCAATAGTTATGTGTTGAATCTAGATAGCGAGAGGAGTCACAGGTCAAAGCTTAAGAGCTTTAACTCACATGCGAGAAACTCAGATGAGTCTCGCACGTCAATACTCGGCACTACTGCCGGCACTCGGATCGGAGTGTTCATCTGCATGTATTTCTATGCAGCTGAACGCTCCGATCTTCCAGAACGTAATCTCTGGTCCTCTCAACACCTGCTTCTCTCCTCCACACTTATACATTCCTCATCCAACCGTCTCTATGACTTCTCCCGAATATCCACCATCCTATGGAACTCTGTGCACCATCAAGTCCAATTATCCATTCCTCATCCTTATACATTCCTCATCCAACCGCCTCTATGACTTTTCCCAGATATCCACCATCCTCTGGAACTTTGTGCACCAACAAGTCCAATTATCCACCACATTCAGAACTTTCAGATGGAACTTGAAGATGCATCTTTTCAAGAAAGCTTATAGTCTGCAATGACCCAGTTGCCACCTTGCCATGATCAGAGCTTTCCAACCCCTTAACCCACTGTCTCTTTTCCCATTTTCTTGTAGAATGAAAGCCTGCAAGGGCAGGGCCCTCTCCCCTCTGTACCAGCCTGTCATTGTTAGTTCGTTCACTGTAATTTACATTTGTATTTTGTATGTAACCCCTTCTCATGTACAGCACCATGGAATCACTGGTGCTCTCTAAATAAATAATAGCATAATAAATTTAGATAGATATATAGACACACATACATATATCATATTGCTCTATCGCAAGATACTTTACAATCACTTTTGTTGATTTACCAACAAATCCTCCATACATATGTTGATGTCTTACTTTGCTTTATTCTTGCCCCATAAGTATAAAGGTACTGTCACACTTAGCGATGCACCAGCGATCCCGACCAGCGATATGACGCGGTCAGGATCGCTGGTGCATCGCTAAGTGGTCGCTAGTGAGCTGCCACACAGGCAGATCTCACCAGCGACATCGCTGGGGACGGGGGTCGCTACTTACCTGTCAGAGGAGGCGATCCTGACGTCCTCCCGCCCGGCTCCATGCTCGTCGCTCGTCTCTCCACAGGAAGCGCCGCAGGAAGCTGACGACGAGAAACGGTCCAGCCTGTTCTCACGCGATCAGCGATAACCAGCGGGGGAGCGGGTCGTAGGTAAGTATCACACACAGCGATGTCGCTAGCAATATCGCTGCTACGTCACAAGTTGTAGCGATATTGCTAGAGACATGCCCTTAAAAGTAAAAGTCATTAATGGCATCTTCGTAGACCAATAATAAATGTAGTCTTACTTAGTTGCCTACTTTACGAGTAGTAAATATTGTATTTTTTGCCCCATCTCTATGCCAAGAGATCTAAGATCATAATGAAAGGTTTTCACCCAGTGCATCCCTAAGTAAATCCAAATGAGCCAAGCTCGCTGGTTAATCAATACAGCATTTTGTAAAAGGCAGATGTTGCCCACGAATTGCAAATGAATGATTTGCTTGTCAATCTGATTAATGGCAAACCCATCAATTTAGCAGTTAGTTCCTTCCTGCTCTTAATATGGTTTTCTTTGATTGCTAATGAGCTTTTCTGAAGCAACTGTAACCCCTCACACACCACAAACTACCCCATGTTTGAGGAAGCGTTAAAACTTCGATCTACTGTAAATGAATTGTGATTAATACTTCATGTTCCTAGGATGAGGAGCCATCGATGATACTTCTAGAACAAATAGAAAATTACTTTTTCAATTGCAACATTAGCGACGACAAAAACAGAAAATAAAAGACTAGAAAAAGGAAATAAAATGGTAATTTCTAAGATGGATAATAAACTGGGTATTTTCTATATCTGACTTTTTTGTCAAACATTCTTCACGTGACTTTTCAATTAGATAATTGCCTAAACTCAGCCGACTTATCGCCGTCCTGTCTAATGTGTATAAGGCCTCTTTCACACATCAGGTTTTCGCCGTCAGGCGCGATCCGGCGCTTTTGACAGAAACCGGATCCGGCGAAATGCAATGCCGGATCCGGTTTCCCCCCCATTGACTTGCATTTGTGCCGGATCGCGCCGGATGGCCATGCGTTTCATCCGGTTTTCGCCGGATCCGGCAATGTGTCGCGATCCGGCGTCTGGAAAAAACGGCTACTGTAACGTTTTTTGTCTACGGCGAAAAAGCCGGACACGCCGGATCCGGCGCGTCCGGCTTTTTCACACAATGAAAGCCTATGAGCGCCGCAATGCGCCGGATCCGGCGAAAGCCGGATCCGGTTTTTTGGTCGGAGCATGCTCAGTAGCTCTGCCCACAAGACATATATAAAAGCAAGACAGTGTGACCCACTGCCACACCCAACATGCCACCCAAGAAAGCAACCAAGCGAAGCAGGAGAAGGCAGGAGACCACTGCAGCACCATCAGCACCACAACCACCCCAAATGGAGCAGCAAATGCAACATGCTGAGGAGGGGAGGCCAGCAGCAGATGAGAGACGGTAATTATCAAATCCCCCATTCCTCCAAACTAGGGCTATTGAATATCAAGATATTCATTGGCCCTTTGTTTCTCTTTATTCAACAGCCGCCCAATAGATGCAGCAGCAGCAGCAGCAGCAGCAATGGCAGCAGCTGGAACACCACCCACAGGCATGGAGTGTGGCCACCAGGAAGACAGCACATCATCTTCTGGGAGCCCTCCCTCGCATCGTCAGCGTTTGACGGTAAGTTTTCACAACAGGATTCACAAGATGAAGAGGAGCTCCCAGAAGAAGAAGGAAGGGGTGGACAGACACCTGGAGTGGGCTCACAATTGGTAAGTTTTTTGCATCAAACGCAGAAACACAACATCACACTACACACAACACATAGAAAACAATGTTCTGCAGACCACACACAGCAAACAAATGCCTACATCCAAAGACATATCATTTTTTGTTTTCTTCTCTAGTCTTCCCAATCTGGTGCTCGGCCAAGAGGTCCTCGCAGTGCCTCCCAGGGTCGTCGGCGACAGCAACGCGGCGGTCACCAGCGTGTAAGTATAAATATTTTTGCTTTGTTTTTTTGCACTTTTTATTTCATTTCTTATGTGGAGGCTAATTATGTTATTTTTGTCTTTTTCTTTAACAGCCTTCACAGCGTGCTCCCGACTCTGACGGTGAGGATGGAGGACTCGATGTGGACCACCTCATCGATCTCGTCCGAGAAAGGGAGCCGCTCTGGAATATGGCTGACCGCCGCCACGCTGACCTTATCGTTACCCGACGACTCTGGGAGGAAATCTGTTCGCTCCTTGTGGGCCGCTGGGAGGACCTCGATGTTCGGGCCCAGATTACAGAGCGTAAGTATATACAGTACCGGTTGCTTGATGTAAACCAGTGTTTCCCGAACTCCAGTCCTCGTGGTCCCCACGGATCATGTGTTCAGGATTTCTATGTACTATGGAAATCCTGAAAACATGACCCTGGGGACCATGAGGACTGGAGTTTGGGAAACACTGATGTTGTATACTAACCACTCCTTTCTCGTTTCAGGGAACAGAATTGTGAATCGGTGGCGGTCTGTGAGGGATCGTTTCAAGAAGGAGTTCAATAAAGAGATGCGGGCCCCGAGTGGATCTGGAGGACGCAGGAGCAAGTACAAGTACGCAGAAGCCCTGTCGTTCCTCCGGGAAACAATGGTCACCAGAAGGTAAATATTACACACCACATGTGAAAAAAAATGTTAGATGTAAATTTTTTTTTCAGCCAGGGCCATACCATGTCAGTATTTTAATTGTTTTTTTTTCTCTTTATTCCACAGCACGGTGAGCAGCACTCGGGAGCCTGCACGATTGGACCCTTCTGAGGCGATCCATGAGGAGACCGGCACCGAGGGACACTTCGACCGCCCCGGTACATCTGCACCTTCCCAGCCTTACCACACATTCGACCCATCTGTCCCATCCACCAGCACAGGAGCATCGTGGCCGCCTACATTACATGAAGCTGCTGGTGAGGAGATCGCTTTCCCTTTACCCCACCCTTCTGCCCCTGCCACCTCTAGTACACCTGCGGGTACTGGGCGGCAGCGGCAGAGGGGTCAGGAAAAGACTTATGCGCCAGAGTTCTTGCATCTGAATGCATCTTTCCAGAACTGTCTAAAAGTCTTGTCAGAGCAAATCTCCGCAGGCTATCAGCAGATCAACTCCAGCATTCTGGAGGTGAAGACACTTCTGCAAACCATGCATTCAGAAGCAAGAACTTCGCCAAACCACACCTTTTTCAGGTCTGTTGTGGAGCGCATGGAAACGCTCTCTCCTGCCAAGCAGATGCATGTAATGCATTCATGCCACGCTGCTCTCCAGCAAGTTACCTCCCAACCTCCTCCTCCCACCACAGTAGTTCCTCCACCTGCACCCCCTCCAGCCACTTTCCATCCTCCCCCTCCTATTACATCTACACCCCCTCCAGCCACTTTCCATCCTCCCCCTCCTATTACATCTACACCCCCTCCAGCCACTTTCCATCCTCCCCCTCCTATTACATACCATCCACCTCCCCAGCACCATCCACCTCCCCAGCACCAGCAACCTCCCCAGCACCAGCAACCTCCCCAGCACCAGCAACCACCCCAGTACCAGCAACCTCCCCAGTACCAGCAACCTCCCCAGTACCTGCAAACTCCCCAGTACCAGCAACCTCACCAGTACCAGACATCTCCCCACTTCCAGCAACCTGCCCCGTACCAGACATCTCCCCACTTCCAGCAACCTGCCCCGTACCAGACATCTCCCCACTTCCAGCAACCTGCCCCGTACCAGACATCTCCCCACTTCCAGCAACCTGCCCCGTACCAAACTCCTTCCCCATACAACTTGCCATCAACATCATCTGCTCCTACAGTCCCTGCCCAACCCTCCACTCCACCACCCACCACCTCTTCTGCTTCCCACATGTCCACCCATTCTGTAGTTTTTTCCACACCTTCACCTCTAACTGTTCCTTCCCCACCACGATCCCAGTCCTCTCTCCACACTCCCAGTGTCGAAGTGTCCCGCAGCCCCTACAGCAGTATTTCCACCACACACTACACAGATTTATAATGTGTGTATTTAAATAAAAATGACCAGTTTTATGGTTTCAGTTTTATAGTTTCAAAGTTTTATTAAACAAGTTTATTAAATTTTTAAAAAAGTTTACTAAAAAAAACATTTTTCAATAAAAGTTAAATTATTTTACACTGGTTGTCTGTCATTTCTTTCTGCGGCGAAAAAGGTTAAATACAGGGTATTTAAAAGGTGAAATGGTATTCAAAACTAGGTATATAACTGTGGGTAAATTTTAGCTTTTTGCCACAGTTGTGTTCCTGGTTGTGTTTGAAGCAAAGTATTTCACCTAAAAAGTTGTGTTTATTGTTGGTGATTTCCTAACAATGTACACAACTTTTGTTAAAAGGTGAAATACTTTGCATAAAACACAACTAGGTACACACCTGTGGCCTAAAGCTAAAAATAGAGACCATGACAAGATAGCCAACTTTGGTTGGCAAAGGTATATACTGTTGGTACAGAAGGTACACAAGTTTGGTTGGGCACAAATCTTTCACACTCTGTCATCCTGCCAGTGTACTCTGCCTTGAGGTGACATAAAGTATAGTGCAAAATTGTCCCTCATTACTGAAACCGTCACAGAACTTCTAGTGGTAATGTCATGGTAATCTTGCAAGGTGGTTTCTTCAGAGGTGTCCTCAATGGAAATGGGTTCCTTGCAGATAACAAAATTGTGGAGTACCACGCAAGCTTTGATCACCTCGGCCACAGTTTCTGTCTTGAGGTTGATCGCAGTCAATAGGACCCGCCATTTGGCTGTCAGAATACCAAAGGTACATTCAACCATTCTTCTTGCTCTTGTGAGGCGGTAATTAAAAATGTGTTTTGGTCTTGTCAATCCTCTGCTAGAGTACGGTTTCAAAAGGTGTTCTGACAGCTGGAAGGCTTCATCCCCTACACAGACAAATGGCATAGGTGGACCAGATGTTTGCGGCAGCGGTCTAGGTGGTGGGAACTGGAAGGTGTTTCCATACAGTTTACGCCCCATGGCAGACAGTTTGAAAATTTGAGAGTCATTGGAGCGGCCATAGGCCCCAATATCAACCGCAATAAATTTGTATTCCGCGTCAGCGATGGCCATGAGGACAATTGAAAAATATTTCTTGTAATTGAAATATTCCGATCCCGATCCAGCTGGCTTTACAATGCGGATATGTTTCCCGTCCACAGCGCCCAAGCAGTTTGGAAACTGACATATCTGTTGAAACTTGTCAGCAATTTCAATCCACCTCTCTGTTGTGGGCTCTGGTAAAAACTCTTCAGCTAAGGAGTCCCACAGTGCACGGCATGTGTACTTCACAATTCCAGATATGGTGGAAATCCCGAGTCTGTACTGGAAATGCAGTGACGAAAGGGATTCTCCAGTTGCAAGAAATCTGTGGGGAATTAAAAAACAATAAATTAGTTTTAAATCACAGCATTACATACCAAAACTGACCTATAACACTTGGAGATGCAAACTACCACCAACAAGATTGCAGTGAAAGTGTGCTCTGATGCGATCACATCCAATAAATGTGGCTTACCTTAAAGTCACCATCAGACGCTCTGCGGGTGAAACAGAGAAGCGGCAATAGGTGTCCGCTTTTCTTATGAGGTGTGCAATGCGCTCCACCAAGTAATCAAAATTCTCCATTTTCATCCTAACATATCCAAAAAATTTATCCGGGTTTCGTCGAAGGTCCATGCAGAGTGTAGAATAGACCCCACGCGTCATTCTCTTGGCTGTGATGGGGTGGATCCACAAACGTCGTCTACGATGCCTGATGCGCTGCTGTCTCGCTCTCTCCTTCTCCAGAACAATCACCCTCAAACGATTCGCCTCCGCTGTAAAATCCGCCAAATTCTTCAAAATATTTCCAATGACAACATCCATCTTCGCCAGTAACTTTCTCTTCTCTCCAACCTGCACTTTCTCCTCTACAACCTGTCAAAGAAGGGCTGTAGGAACATGCTATATATAGTTTTCCAGTAGCCAATCCCGTTCGGAAGGCCACAAGGGTCAATTTTAAAAACCGGATCCGGCGTAATCCGTCGAAAAACGGATAGAAAAACGGATGAACCGGATGAGACGGATCCGGTTTTGTCTGTCAAGAAAAAGACGGATCCGGCAGAAAACCGGATCCGTCACATCCGGTTTTACGAAACATTTGCCGGATCCGGCGTTCCGGCACGACGCCGGATCGCGCCTGACGCCGAAAACCTGATGTGTGAAAGTAGCCTAAGCGAAATCAAAATCCTTTCATTCAGGAGGAGGCAAAAAGTGCAATTCCGTCATGATGACAACACATTAAAAAATGGTAAGTGTTCTTTAATTGCTCCTATAAACAAAAGAACACAAAGATATTTTACAGTTTTTGATAATATTAGACTTCACCAGTTACTTTGCTATGCTGCCTGTACAGAGAGCAACATTTGAAGGTGACAAATCATGTTTTTGCGAGTCCAAGGTGTGTATGGATCACATGCAAACTGTCATAGAGCACCTACCAAGGAAAAGCATGACTGTGTAGAAAAAGAATTCACTTTGTTAGACTTTTGACAATAAAAATATGTTAAAATACAATACAAAAAATCCCAACAAATTAAGGAAACAGAAAAAAAACCAAGAGGTGGGGAAACCTGAATACCCCCAATGTATGGTATTATGCAAGTAATCAAAAAATAAATCAATGATAAGTGAGTGGCGCCAGAAAGTGTGAAGATGCATAAAATAAGATGCAAATCCATAAGGTGACTAGCACAAAATGTCAGCCAAAAATCCAGAACATTAGGTTAATGTAGAAAAAGTCAAAGAAAAAGTAAACTACTGACAATAGAAATTAATGTAACTTTTAATTTATAACATTTTAATGATCACAGATATGCAAATAAAGTCCGTGGAGCCTCATTTAAGAGTCTCAAACATGGGACTAGCCAGATCTTCCTCCAGGGAAGGACCCAGCCAAGGAGTGGCTCCTTTCGGAAACCACCATTACCACCATATTAAGTGGCCCTTTAGGTCAATATCCAGCTCTTTACGACTTTACAGATATGACAAGGGAAATAACAAGGCCAGGTATCCATCCATGGACAGCTGTTTCGGGTTGTTGCCCCTCATCAGTGTGGAGTAGGATTCTGGCTAGGTGGGAGCAATGCCTAGTAGACCAACATCAGTCAAAGAAAACACTGCGGCAGCCGGCAAAGGCGCTCAATCAGTGAAATATAAATTATGATGTAAATTAAGGGCGTAAACTCCTAATTTGGCCTCACTGGTGATCTAGCATATCTGACTCTGGGTCAGAACGAAAACAGCTACAACAACCATGACGCGTGATACATCAAAAAGAGTCTGAAAAATGTAGAAAATGTCTAGTAATGTGAATTATTTTTCTACATATTGAATGGTCATAGTTGTGCTTCTCCTTGATAGGTTATCTCTTTATCAGCAAGGTAACCTCTTTTTGATAAGGAAATGAATGGCACAGAATTTTGGACCTATTAGGGCATGTGGAAACTTCCATTATTATATCACCTGTAAAAAATAAGACATTTTTATGACATGTTATTATTTATACTTTTACCTAGTAACATAGATCCCATTCAAGTGCATGAGCCAACCTTTCTTTTGTAAAAGATGGTTCACTTGTTATGCAATCAGGTGCCAGCTTCCTTCATTATTTGGCAAGGGCAAGCTTTTATTTTCTCCGAAGATGAGAAAGCATGTGTTCAACAAGAATAAGTGATCCCTTTTTTTTGATCATTCATCTGTATCTAGAAGGTTTGGGCACAGGTAGGGCAGGATGAAAACATTACATGAGCTGGAAACAAGTCTTTTGTATAATAGTGTAATGTATACTGTAATCTCTTACAAATATTCTTCCTAAAATGCGTTCACACAAGATAAACCACAGGTGTAGGATGAGATAGTCTACTTGACTGAAATTAAATTTCTTTTGTTAGCTGAAAAGTTAAAAACAGATACAGAATTGATGCTAACCCCCCATATGCTATAGGTAGCCCTCTGCCAACAGCTATTTCTAATGACTCGCCCAATACACGGGAACATTTGCCACTCCTAAATTCTGGATAGAAGAGCCACTGCCAGAATTCCCTTGAGGTGGCTAATCACCCAAAGAACAAAATATTTTTCAGTCCGAAATTGAACATGCTGGATTATTTTCTCCTCAACATCATCTGTCGAAAAACAGTTCATAGTCCCTGGTACACATTAGACTGTTGGCCAATTTCGCCAATTTTGGAGGGCTTGACCAACATTACACTAGTGTCTCCAGGGACTTATGACATCTAATACATCTCTAATCCCAAAGTAATACGTTATGGACTTTAAAAATAGTAATAGTTATCATACATAAGACATTAAAATTTATAAATGTATCATATGTAAATAATATATGTTCCCACCCTTGAGCATCTGTGATCTGAATCAAGAAGAAATTTCAGCAGTAACATATTACAAATTATGGTTACATTGGGGTAATCTGATAATCCCCCTGTCCAAATGCCATCTACTAATGCCAGCAAACAGGTTATTTTGCCTCAATATTTCTCATGTAGGAGTTATTTTACATTTCAATCCTCAAATTCCTGAATTCATTCCTTCCATTATTTCTCCCCTGAATTCTCACCAATAATTGATGATCTCTGTAAACACTGATAGCAGTCAGTGATTGTTGAAGACATCGATAGATATGAGTAAAAATGTTTAAGTGGAATTAAGTAGTCAATTTTTTAAAAAAAATGTCGTTTGCAAAACTGCAAAATTTTTGTAATTCACTCCCATAAGGATTCAGTAAAATGATAGTTGCTAGCCCCCATTTTCTGAACTGTAAAGGGCCATCAAAATGTTAAGCATTGAAAAAAATTCTTATATTCACCTTACTGCTCACCTCTCCAGCCCCTCTGCTTCTCCACATCACTTGTCTGATCCCTGCCACATCTTGTAATCACTGATGTTCATGCTAAAATCTACAGGCCTTTTGTGCAAGGACAGGACATCTGGCTCTGAATAAGTTTGTGCAAGGTCATGGTGCATGTTATGATGACATGTGTAAGGTAGTGTTCATTGATTGAATTGGGGAACACTCACTTGGCTGCGATATTGATGCACACAAGAACACTTTCACTTAAAACAGTCCAATGCAGTTTATTGTGCCATGATAAACCGCACCGTAAACCATGTTATACTTCACAGGCTTACACATAGTCCATAACATTACATAGTACACGGCTTTAATACGCTGTCACTAAACACGCTGGACCTCTTTGTCCAGGTACCGTGGGTGACCGCATGCCGTACACTTCATTAATGTCCATAGAATATCACAGGCACCAACAGTTATATCCCCATGTCCGGGGTTACCTCGCAGGAGCTCCGGCTCCAGATGCCGACTCTTGGTTAGTCCTTTCTCCCGGGGAAGCGGCTGCACTGGGCTCACCGATCCGGACAGTGCCTTATTCACTAGGCCGCCCCACAGTTCCAGAACTACAGCCGGGCAGTGGCTTCCCCAAACGCAGGCCGTCACAGACTCTGTTCACACACGTGGCCGGTCCAGGTGCTATTCAGGGATCCGACCCTACTCCTTGGGTCTCGCAACACACCGGCCTCACCAGGTCCAGTGCCTCAGCGGGTGCTATTCAGTACGTCCGTCCCCTCCTGAGACCGTCCAACACTCACGCTTCACCGGGTGCTATTCAGGGATCCATCCCTACTCCCAGGGACTCCCAACACACCGGCCTCACCAGGTCCAAGGTCGCAGCAGGTGTTATTCAGGAAGGCAGCACACCTTCCAGCACCTAGACCCTCTAGGACCTTCCACCCTGAAACATTCAGGTACACACTCTCTCCCTTTCCCAATACACAGCAACAAATCCTCAGCAGTATATCTCTGCTGATTAATACATATTCCAGCTTCCCTCACAGGGCACCCACCCCTGTGATACATATCGGCCATTTATAATCCTGCTGCTCACCATTTCCCCATCTCAATAAAGGAAACGCCTGCATGCATGTCCTGGGAAGCCCATACAGAGCCCTCTAGCTGTCACAGGGGTCACTGCATCACATACCCCCCTCTGTTCAAACTTGTGGGGTTGAACACTTGTCACAAACCAGGGGCCTTGAGACCGGGCACCCATGTCACCTTGCCCTACAAGTCGAGAGGACGCTCTTAGTCGTCTTTGAGTGTCAGCTCCCGAGACGTTGTCCAACACTGTCACTGTATCCCTCTCTGTGACCAACACATTATCGGATTTTATCCTTTCACGTTTCAGAGTCCATCTGTTAGGCCTCCCCAACCCCCAGCGGTCCTTATGTCGGCCTTGAGCTTTGGCCTTTAAGTCACAGTCCAACTGTGTTACCAGACCCTTGTTAGTCTCCATATTTCTGCCATATGCTCCGCCACTCAACCTTTCTCTCAATGGTCGGCTCTCCCGGTTTGTACGGTCATGAGTCCCACGTCCAGTCGAGCTAACTGGCTGGTCTGAGTCTGACCCTTTGTCGCTATGTCCACCACCTGGTCTCCTGTCTATGCTACTAAGATTAGAACTGCCACTTGCAGATTCTCGACATCCTTGTCTTCGGCTACCTGCCAGTTCATCATTTGGAGGATCCCTTGGGGTCCTTATATCTTGGGTTGGAGGTGGATGCCACCTGATGTTCTGCATTTGTTTATTCATCTGCAGTCGGTCCCGTCGTAGCTGCTCTATCTCCTTCAGGTGCGCTACCCGATATTCCAGGAGCATGTGGGGGTTCCCCATGCTTTCCACTGAGCCAACAACAATGACTGGAACCATGTCATCTTCAACAGCTACTTGGATTTCACCAACAGGTAGGATCCTCACTCTCTTCACACCGGATCGATTCACCATCTCCTGCATCACCATTCCAAATCTTCCAACGACTTTCCCCAAAAGACTTCTGGGTACTGGAATTATGTCTTCCACATATCCCAGTCGACTTTGAGCTGTCCTCGCAAGCTCCAGACATCGAGCGGCTTTCTTATTACCCAACACAACCATCTGTTTTGTGCGGAGACATTGTAGGTGCATCTCCTTCAGGACAGTCACCCTCTTCTCTGTGACTTCCCTATCTGCCAGTATCACCAACTGGTTCATCTCCGGGGCCTAGTTAACCCTAGTTCACACTATAGGCTTTTATTGCCTTTTAAAGGCCTCATGCGCACCCTCACTGGCACACGCTTCTCGCATGTCTTCGGGTACCTCCATCACGTACTTGAAGAGCGAAGCCTCACTCTCTTCATGGACAGATGGCTCCTGGTTTACCACGGACACTTCCCTCAAGACATCTGCCACGACCTGGTGACTGTCTTGTTCAGCTCTTGGCTCACAATCTTCCTGAGATTTACACTCTTCAGGACCCTTTTCAAAGATGGGTATTGGCAGTTCTACCTTGCTATCAGTCGGGCACGTCCGCTGTAAGTTTTTGACCACCACCTTCTCCTTGCAGAAGACCTCTCACTGCTTCTCTGAGCACTTCCACCTCTTCTCTTAGAGCCTTATTCACACCTTGCCACATTGTAAGGTGACCTCTGAGCTCCAAGACTTCCTTCTCCAGCTCATCCACTCTGTGCTCAGCCATTTGTCTCAGGGCCTTGACTGCCGAGAGCTCGGACTCTAGGTGGCGCAGCCCTCCAACTGCGTGGAGTTGGTGACTTTCATACTTGCTACCTTTAAACACTCCATTGCCAGCTGTTGACATATCTCTTCACGCTCTCTCTCCGAGTTTCGTATGTGTGCTTATACCTGTCAACTCGCTCTTTCCACGTGCACACTAGGGTGACCGCAAAAAATCGATGTCGGAATTTTGTCCGTCAGGACCCCACAAAACGATTCCCCTTTCCAGATATTGAGATAGCCAAAATTTGAGCTCGATCAAACGACGTTAACCCGTGCCGCTCGTCGCTCAAAGTTTGAAAAAATCCAAATTGAGGTATTTTAAGATTTAGGTATTTTGCATAGTCTGTTAGACTATAAAGAATGTGACAACAACATTGCAGAAATAGCCCTGACCAAATTTTCAAACCATTTGTGGTATTTGAATGCAGAGTTGGTGGGATTATCGTTTTTTGATCCCACCATTACAGACAATGAAAAGTTGTTAATGGCTAATAAATTGCTCAGTAGCACAGATGAATGCAATGTTGTTGTCACATTCTTTATAGTCTAACAGACTATGCAAAGTACCTAAATCTTAAAATACCTCAATTTGGATTTTTTCAAACTTTGAGCGACGAGCGGCACGGGTTAACGTCGTTTGATCGAGCTCAAATTTTGGCTATCTCAATATCTGGAAAGGGGAATCGTTTTGTGGGGTCCAGACGAACAAGATTCCGACATTTTTTCCCCCCCATATGAGATCCGGTCACCCTAGTGCACACTTCCTTGGTCAGTTTGTCAACTTGACCCTCTAGCTGTCGGGTGATAGTGGTCAAATTGGCGAGCTTCTCCTCTTCAATGGTCACACATTCTGGTTTGACTACCAGTGTCCGGCTGCCTTCACCTTGTGGAGCACTGTCATTACACTGGGTTCGTGCTTCTGTCTGACAAACATTGTCTTCAGCCCTAGTGGTTGCTAATGGCAATAACATAGAATCATAGAATCATAGAATCGTAGAGTTGGAAGGGACCTCCTGGGCCATCTGGTCCAACCCCCTGCTCAAAGCAGGATTCGCTAAATCATCCCAGTTAGATGTCTGTCCAGCCTCTGTTTGAAGACTTCCATTGAAGGAGAACTCACCACTTCTCGTGGCAGCCTGTTCCACTCATTGATCACTCTAACTGTCAAAAAGTTTTTTCTAATATCTAATCTGTGTCTCCTCCCATTCAGCTTCATCCCATTGCTTCTAGTCTTTCCTTGTGCAAATGAGAATAAAGTTGATCCTTCTACAATGTGACAGCCCTTTAGATATTTGTAGACAGCTATTAAGTCTCCTCTCAGTCTTCTCTTTTGCAAACTAAACATTCCCAAATCCTGCAACCTTTCCTCATAAGACAGGGTTTGCAGACCGGTCACCATTCTGGTCGCTCTTTTCTGAACTTGCTCCAGTTTGTTGATGTCTTTTTTAAAATGTGGTGCCCAAAATTGGACACAATATTCCAGATGAGGTCTGACCAAAGAGGAGTAGAGGGAAATAATGACTTCACGTGATCTTGACTGTATGCTTCTGTTAATACATCCTAGAATTGCATTTGCCTTTTTTGCTGCTGCATCACACTGTTGACTCATATTCAGTCTGCGATCTATTAGTATACCCAAGTCTTTTTCACATGTGCTGTCACTTAGCCCTATTCCTCCCATTCTATATATGCTTTTTTCATTTTTATTGCCCAGATGTAGTACTTTGCATTTCTCCCTGTTAAAAACCATTCTGTTAGTTGCTGCCCACTTCTCCAGTTTATTTAAATCTTTTTGAATCCTCTCTCTCTCTTCTCTAGTATTAGCTATCCCTCCTAGCTTTGTGTCATCAGCAAATTTAATCAGTTTACCCTCAATTCCTTCATCTAAATCGTTGATAAAGATGTTGAACAATACAGGGCCCAGGACAGAGCCCTGTGGTACCCCACTTGAGACATTCTTCCAACTGGATGTGCAGCCATTTACAACCACTCTTTGGGTCCGATCACTAAGCCAGTTATGAATCCACCTAACAGTTGCCTTGTCCATTCCATACTTAGTCATTTTTTCAATAAGGATTGTATGAGAGACTTTGTCAAATGCTTTGCTGAAGTCAAGATATACTATATCTACAGCATTTCCTTGATCCACCCAATCAGTAATACCATCATAGAAGGAAATTAAATTAGTCTGACATGACTTATTAGTTACAAACCCATGCTGACTCTGTTTAATCACTTCATTCTTATCCAGGTATTGACATACATGTTGTTTAATAATTTGTTCAAAGATCTTTCCTGGTATAGAAGTCAGACTCACCGGCCTATAGTTGCCTGGGTCCACCTTCTTCCCCTTTTTGAAGATAGGAACAACATTTGCTCTTCTCCAGTCTTCTGGCACTTCTCCTGTTCTCCAAGAATTTTCAAAGATTATGGAGAGGGGTTCAAAAATTTCTTCTGCTATCTCCTTCAGTACTCTGGGGTGTAATTCATCTGGACCTGGAGACTTGAATACATTTAGGTTAGCTAAGTGTTTCCTCACTATCTTTCTGTTTATAGATATCCTGGATTCTTCTATTCCCTTAATAGGACAGTGAAGAACAGTTGATGTTACATTTCCTTTCTGAGAGAAAACAGATGCAAAATAGGAATTTAAAAGTTCAGCCTTCTCAACATCCTGTCTTACCATTTCATCATTTTCATCCTGTAAAAATCCTATAGCATCTTTGACTTTTCTTTTACTTTTGACATATCCCCAAAATCCTTTATTATTGCTTTTGACATCTCTTGCAAGCCTCAATTCATTTTCAGCTTTAGGTAATCTGATTTGTGCCTTGCAGGTTCTGCAGACAGCATTATATTCTTCTTTAGATATGCCTCCTTCTTTCCATTTTATAAACATTTTTTGCTTCCTTTTTAGCATGTGCTTAAGTTCTGTGTTCATCCATCCTGGTTTCCTTAAATGCTTCCTATTCTTCCCTCTTTTCGGAATTGTTAACAACTGTGCTTTGAGAATTTCATTTTTCAAGATTTCCCATCCTTCCTGGACATTTTTGTCTTTAAGGATATCCAGCCATTGGATCCCTCCAATTCTCTTTCTGAATCCCTTAAAATCTGCCTTTCTGAAATCTAACCTTGACGTCTGAGTCTTCACAGGTCTTCCGCCTCTAGTTATCCAAAATTCTAAAATAGCATGGTCGCTACCTCCTAGGGTCCCAGCCACTTTTACCTCCTCAACCATTTCCTCCCTGTTTATAAGGATTAGATCCAAGGTAGCAGTTCCCCTTGTTTTCTCCTTTACCTTTTGGAAGATAAAGTTGTCAGCAAGAGAGGATAAGAATTTCCTTGACCTGTTAGTTTTGCCTGAGAGAGATTCCCAACAAATGTCTGGATAGTTGAAATCTCCCATGACAACTATGTCATATTTTTTGGAGAACTTGGCCATTTGATGCATAAAGAGTTCATCCATATCTTCAGCTTGCACAGGCAGCCTGTAGTAAATGCCTACAATGGTGTCCTTTCCATTGTTCTGTCCTTGTATTCTTACCCAAACAGTTTCCACAGAACTCCCAGTCTCTGAAGCTTCAATCTCTGTGGAGATATACGCATTTCTAACATACAATGCGACACCCCCTCCTCGTTTATCAAGTCTGTTTCTTGCAAATAAGTTGTATCCTTCTAGTCTTGTATTCCAATCATGTGTATTGTCCCACCAAGTTTCAGTGATTCCAATGACATCATATTTCTTTTCCTGTGTTAGTAGTTCCAATTCTCCTTGTTTGTTGCCCATGCTTTGTGCATTAGTATAGAAACATTTTAGTTGGTGATTGGTTTCTCTTTCTCCAATATTTTTTTTAATTAGATTCTTTCGTCTTTGTTCTTCCTTTCCACTTCTAATAGCAGAGTTCTCAGTAGCATTTGTCAGGTGTATGGTTTTTTCTGGTCTTTTGCTTCCCTTCCCATGTTGTTCTAGTTTAAAGCTCTCCTTACAAGTGTAGCAAGGCGACTTCCAAATACCTGCTTTCCAGTCTTCGTAAGGTGCACCCCATCTCTAGCAAGTAGTCCATCGTATAAGTAGTTCACTCCGTGATCCAGAAATCCAAATCGTTGCTGACGGCACCATCGACGTAGCCAGTTGTTCACCTGCAGAATCTTATTCCACCTCCTTGTTCCATGGCCATCCACTGGGAGGATGGAAGAGAAGACCACCTGCACTCCCAGTTCTTTCACTTTCTTGCCTAAGTCTTCAAAGTCTCTGCAGATGGTTTCCAGGTCGTTTCTTGCGGTGTCATTTGTCCCCACATGTAGTAGCAGGAATGGGTAGTCATCTGTAGGTCTGAAGAGTCCTGATATCCTGTCAGACACATCTTTAATTTTTGCACCTGGAAGACAGCACATTTCTCTTGAAGTTATATCCGGTCTGCAGATAGCGGCCTCTGTTCCTCTCAACAGGGAATCCCCCATGACCACCACTCTCCGTTTCTTCTTCACAACATTTTTCTTTCTCCATCCAGGAGGACTCTGAAGGCGTACAAGGTTGCTGTTTGTTGGCAAAGTCTTATCCTGATGTATTTCTTCATCGTTTTCCTGCGTGAGAGCCTGGTACTGGTTTCTGAGCAGTATGGGTGCTGACTGCCTCCTGATCCTCCTGCTTCTCTGGGTCACATGTCTCCATTCCTCTGTTTCTTCAGGTGCACTTCGAATTTCTTCTCTTTCTGTAACATGAAGAGATAATTCTGCTCTGTCCAAGAACTCTTCACCTTCCTTAATGATCTTCAACGTAGCTAACCTCTCTTCGAGATTTTGCAACTTTTCCTCCAACAGGGTCACAAGCTTGCATTTGTGGCATGTGAAGTTTGGCTTTTCCACTGGTAAATCTGTGAACATATTACAGTCACGCCCGGTGCCTGTGTCATACCCCACAGTATGGTAAACGCTCATGTTGCTCTCTGTTCTGGTGTCAGCTCCACTCTTTTTAATTACCACACCACTATCAGTCACCCTGTGGTACATGTCAGGTGACCATGTCCGTAAGTTGGGCCGACGCACCCTTCTCTCCGGTCATACTTTCGGGCATGGCTGCTACCATCATGTCACTAAGTTGGGCCCATCCACCATTTCCTTTGGTCATGCCTAACTTAGGACTGTCAACTTTAGGGGGTGCACTTTCCACACCATTACCTCCCACACACATTATTTCTACAGACACTTCTTTTGTCCACCAGTCCCACAGGGCTTCTAAGTCCCGCCCTATTACCGTAGTACACCATAAGTCCGGGACTACCGTCACTTCATGGTACGTGGAACCCTCAGTCGTGTCAATGTAGAGGTATGCTGTCAAAGGTTCTTTAACGTCCTCACCAAAGCAGCTCACTCTCGTCCCTGTCCCAGGCGACACAGAACGTCCAGGAGGGGTCCTCAGCTCAGACACCAGACTCCCCGGGTCTAACAATCTCATCACCCGTTCTCCATCCAGCCAGAAGGGGCACTGTAGTGTCAGTTCACTGACCGAGCTATCCACAGTATAGCAGGGGTCTGCATAGCAGGAACTTCGCTGCTCCCAGCTACAGTCCAATGGCACCTTCGCTGCCGCCTCTTTTTTTTTGCCACCCCCCAATATGGGTTACTGCCCCCTTTTGGGAATCCACTCCTTTTACGTTGGGATGCTCCTCCCCTTTTGGGCCACTATCCCCTTTTGGGCCACCGCCTCCCTTTGGGGCTCCACCCCCTTTTGGGTCACCACCCCGATTTGGGCCACTGCCCCCTTTCAGGATTTCCCCATGTCTCCTCTACAGGCCTTCTTAGGCTAGAGTTCGCACTGTACAGTTTTATGTCTTTTGGGCTTATACTGGCCCTTTAAGAATACGAATACTCTGATGTCCTCTTACTACACCACACCAGCTCCTGCTGGCACTGCGACAGCTCCTGCTGTAGCCGCAAATCACCGACACCTCCGGCTGCCTCTCACAACCAGCTTCTGGCATCACTGCAGCTCCTGCTGCTGCAGTACCTCTTGCTGCAACTTGCAATTGCAGCTCCCGCTGCCACAAGTCTGTGCACACTTCCGCTGCGATGTCTTCGTGGACCCGCCGATCCACGGCACCCTTCGTAACCCTGCCGAGTTACAGCCAGCCGCTTGTCACCTTCGTGACCCCAGTGGGTCTCAGCAAACACCTTCAGCTCTTACAGAGAGAGAGAGGGAAAAAAAAAACCACATACACAGTCTCTCACTGACCCCGGTCAGTACAACACGTACTCCTGTCTGTTACCTGCTGGCGTCGGCCACACAGGTTTCCGGGTACCTCTTATCCACAGAGGCACCCTATATCTCCTGGCTCAGAGTCACCAACACTGCAACATGTGCATCTTGAAACCATTGCCCCTAGCAACCAAATTTGTAGACCTCGTCTATTGCCCCTAGCAACAAGGCTACAACAGTGCCCTTAGCATTCTCCACCATATGTAAGGTAGCGCTCACTGAGTGCATTGGCGAACACTCACTTGGCTGCGGTATTGATGCACACAGGAACACTTTCACTTAAAACAGTCCAATGCAGTTTATTGTGCCATCATAAACCGCACCGTAAGCCATGTTATATTTCACAGGCTTACATATAGTCCATAACATTACATAGTACACGGCTTTTATACGCTATCACTAAACATGCTGGACCTCTTTGTCCAGTTACTGTGGGTGACCACACGCTGTACACTTTGTTAATGTCCATAGAATATCACAGGCACCAGCAGTTATATCCCCATGTCCGGGGTTACCTCGCAGGAGCTCCGGCTCCAGATGCCAGCTCTTGGTTAGTCATTTCTCCCGGGGAAACGGCCGCACTGGGCTCACCGATACGGACAGTGCCTTATTCAATAGGCCGCCCCACGGTTCCAGAACCACAGGCGGCCAGTGACTTCCCCAAATGCAGGCCATCACAGACTCTGCTCACACACGTGGCCGGTCCAGGTGCTATTCAGGGATCCAACCCTACTCCTTGGGTCTCCCAACACACCAGCCTCACCAGGTCCAGGGCCTCAGCGGGTGCTATTCAGTACGTCCGTCCCCTCCTGAGACCGTCCAACACTCACGCTTCACCGGGTGCTATTCAGGGATCCGTCCCTACTCCCAGGGACTCCCAACACACCAGCCTCAGCAGGTCCAAGGTCGCAGCAGGTGCTTTTCAGGAAGGCAGCACACCTTCCAACACCTAGACCCTCTAGGACCTTCCACCCTGAAACACATTCTCTCCCCATGTGACCAGACCTCAGGCACATTAAGGTGGTACATAACCACACCCACAGGTGATCACATGGCTATGACTTCACTAAAGGTCTTCTTTCACACAGCCACACACACAGGCTTTATCCTGGGCGTTCAGACACATGCCCCCTGCGTGGGTTTATAGGTGACTGTGAATCCGCCCATCTCACCAAGCCAACTAGAAGCTTTGCCAGTACACAGCAACAAATCCTCAGCAGTATATATCTGCTGATTAATACATATTCCAGCTTCCCTCACAGGGCACCCACCCCTGTGATACATATCGGCCATTTATAATCCTGCCGCTCACCATTTTCACATCACAATAAAGGAAACGCCTGCATGCATGTCCTGGGAAGCCCATACAGCGCCCCCTAGCTGTCACAGGGGTCACTGCATCACACATGACACGGTGACTTTTTATAATGAAATTATTTTTATTATTTTTTAAAGGAGATGGGAATATAATGCACACAGAAGGTCTAAATATAGAGATGGATAGACCACTGGATGTTCGGGTTCGGCGGGTTCAGTCAAAGAGCTACAAAAAGTTTGGGTTTGTGTACCAGAACAGTACCCGGACCCAATTTACTTGAATGGGGGCCCCGAACATTCAGCGTTTTCCACGCATGTGCATTACAGCTCAGCAAACACTACTTCTTTGCTTTGTTTTTACTTCAAATAAAAGACTTTATTCTTGCTGTGTCTTTATTTACCATACTACTATAGGATTAGTTATGGATAGGTATCTTATAGACACTTCTCCATTACTAAGCCGTGGGCTTGATATCACCTGACACCAGACAATGCAAAGGTGATATCGACCCCTCAAATATGAACTCCACTTGCCACCACTACAGGAAAAGTGGGAAGAGCAGAGCAAAGCTTCAGAATTGGCACATCTAATAGATGTGCCTTTTCTGAGCGGATGAAGGCTGCTATTTTTAGGCTGAGGGGGGGCCAATATCCATGGCCCCTTACCAGCCTGAGAATACCAGCACCCAGCTCTCTGCTTCAGCTTGGCTGGCTGTCAAAAATGGGGGGACCCCACACCATTTTTTAAAATTATTTATTTAAACAATTAAAAATATCAGAGTGGGGATCTCTCTATTCTTGATAACCAGCCTTGCTGAAGCTGACAGCTGAGGGTTGCAGCCCACAGATGTGAGTTTTGTCTGACTGGATATCAAAAATACAGGGAAACTAAGGCTGTTTTAAAAAAAAAAAAAAAAATATTTACAGCTCAGGCGCCAGCTGATAAATACTCCCATCAGCCGCCATCAGATCTTCCTATTTTTAGCAACAGCAAGCATAGGCATAGAGTCCCACCAGTCGACGCCAGTGACCGGAGATAAACTTTCTACCTATGAGCACAACTGCCGGCTCACACTTTTATGTGACAGCTTAGAAACCACAGCTGTCTGACTGGCTGTGATGATTTTACTGCCAATCAGAGGCAGTGTTTGCTGTGCTGTCATGCACATGACAACGCGACAAACACCTGATGTTCGGAGGGCCGAACCTGAACAGTAACACGGACTTACTGGTGAAGCTCATGTTCAATGTCTTTGCCTGAATAGTAGGTGTTCGGTATGGACGCCGAACTTTACTGTTTAGATTCGCCCATCTCTATTTATATATCGCACTTATTTCCAGATCCTTAGAACTGAACTTTCCTGCCCTTTAACAGTAATATGCCGGCCGGATGGTAATCATGTCAGCACAATCCATACTCACTGTGCTGTCAGCCGCTTCTTCCCTGTGGTGTCCCTTGCTCTTCCTTTCACTCAAAAGACAGGATGCAGAGTCCAAAGCATCTTTAATCATAACGGATTTATTCTCTTCAGGACACAGCACATCCATGACACTTCCAGCAAACTTGTCACAGTACCAGCAATGCATTTTCTTTGTCTTTCCCTAACTTCTTCTGCTACACAGGAATAGGTCACAAAGATATAACGGGATGAGGAGCCCGCTGAAAATGCCACTTGTATTTATCTCCCTGGAACTGACTTCAGCCTCGACACGGAAATATTATCTAATGGGTCGTCCACCCCGTTACGGTTATCCTGCCCACACACTTTCACGGTGGCCCACTCTACTTCTTCTGTACCCAAACTTCTTCTGTAACTTTGTCACTACGCTGCATATACTGTGTTCTTTACACTTCTCTAATTCCTTAATACCCCTACTCTTTCCTTGGATGGCTGGGCTTCTACTTCAGAACGTTGTGTGATAGCTAAGCAGCTCCGGCCAGAGGCCACCTGAGCACACACAGGGGTCTACCCCTGACTGACTATGACCAGCAAATCTCACTACCTTATTCCCAGCTACCCCTCCTAGAATTAACCTCTAAGTGTCCTGCAACTAAACCTACCTATGCAGTGTACTCAGTGCCCCATCTAGTGTCCCTTTTCCCTAACTGCACTGTCCTTAGCTTACATATAGTGCAAAGATACGAAAATACATCACAATGAAATAGATAGCAATGTAAACAGTAGCAACAACATTTAAAGGGGATAAGCCCTGACCCCCTTACATAATCAAAATAGAAATTTTCGACCCAGACAAGAGAACACTTGATAATAGGCAAAGCATATTTCTTGTATGTTTGCTTTTGCTACTAACATGTCTTTTTTTTCTTTGTATTTTTTAATCTATAAGGTATCTCAAACAGGATACAGTATATGACACTGTGACCTTTTGTGCTCTTGAGGAGAACCCTCACGTGCCTCATCAGAGCCAGAAGTCCCAGCTCAGTGTTAGAGGTCCCAGGTTTTCAGTACGAGCATCGGTGATCATAAGATGTGGAAAGAACTGAATGGAGATACAGTGAGCAGCGAAGGGTTAAGAAAGATGAACACTAAGGTAGGTATGAGGATTTGTTTTATTTTATACATCTTACTTTTTTATGCTCTGGGGTCTGGAATATAACTTCTCTGCAAATCAAATTCCCATGGAAAATCCGAACAGGTGAATCTGAATTTTGCCTGATCTGCTTATCTCTAAGCATATGGAGACTGTAGGACTCACAAATACAGCAAAGTCTTAATGGTAATATGTCACCAGGTTTTTACTAACTCATCTGAAAGCAGCAAATTTTAGGAAAAGAAACACTGATTCAACACATTTTCTCTTAGTTTACTGGGTGCAGCAATTGGAACACAATCAAGAGGGTTTTTTTATGTCACATGCAGCAGAGCTCAGAAAACTGACCCCGCCCACACCACAGCTCTCTGTGTATATTGTCTATTGTCAGTAAACTGCTTATCAGAGGAGGGGGCGGAGTCAGACTAAAGCTCACATGAGCTGTAGTCCAGGAAGTGATAATCTCCTGGTGATAAAACATTCACTGTATTGAAACAAAAGCACACAGCTTAATATGGGACATATCCCCAATGTCTGTGTCTCAGCCCCTATCTTATTCAGTCCTCAAACTACATAGCAAAAGCCTGCTGACAGATTCCCCTTAATTATGAGTCTGTTAGATTTTACCTCAGACTAAATATTTAGGCAGCACACTATTTTTTATGCCATTTGGATTAGTTTGTGAAACCTGCCACAATATGCTGCAAATAAACAGTTCAGCCTATGTTAATGTCAATCTTCTTACAACACTATTGATGCCTAATAACAGTAGACATATAAGCAAAATCATTACACACTAGTGACTTCCTTTCAAGAGTTGAAACTGACAAAACTAAAAGTATGTAATCTTCAATGAATGCTTCATGGAGCATAAAATCAAAAACAAATTGATGTTTTGCCAACAGCTTTTAGTGAGATTTCTTCACATCAATGGCAAAATTTACTCTATTATGGGGTTCCATGAAAAAAAGTTCCTATGTATTATTGTATTTTTAACCTCCTTTCTTAAAGGGAATCTGTCACCTATTTTTTTGCATATAAGATGCGGCCACCGCCATCAGGAGCTTATCTACAGCATTCTAAGCCCCTGATGGCGGTGGCCACATCTTATATGCAAAAAAAATTAGGTGAAAGATTCCCTTGAAGCAAGTGAATGATGACAATGTCTGCAAACTACTCTGAATATGCTATTGCTATACCAGAAAGCATAATAAATACATTTTTCCATTTTGGCTATTTTGAACTCTTAGAATCTAAAACCATAAATAACATTTAAGCACTTTTGCAGCAAAAAAAAGAAAAAAACTTTTAAAGGAGATTTACGGGTTAAAGAACCTATTGATTGTTGTATTTAGATCAATGCACTTATTATTGAAGGACTCATATAGCGCAATATCTCGGGATCAATTTTGTTTCCAAACCTCCCTGTTGTGGACATTACATACCGGACTCTGCAGTGATACTTTTAATTGTGAAAAAATCCAAGTGCGAATTGCGCTGCTGCCTTGATACTTTCCATTGATTAAAAAAGTTACGAATGTTAATATTTCTATAAAAAAATATATTTATTATTAAGTAGTTATTTATGTACATATTATATATGTATTACCAACGTTTCAGCTATTTATAATCTTTTTTTTCTATGAAAAAATGTTAGGATTTCAAGACAGCAATCTGAATAAATAGGAAGGCAAAAAAAAAGTTTGGAAAAAATAAAAGAAATCAATTATATTTAACAAAAAAAAAAATGTTCTTTGGCCTTTAAAAGGTCTTTGACAACTGCAGGGAGGCCGAATGTGCTCGATAACACCGAGGCCATAGGCAGGACTCTTTTGATAATGCAACTCCAGCTGAACTGTAGTAAATTATATCAAGCAACATTCAGAGTGTGGATAGATCTATTAAGTAACAAATGTTTTCCTTCCTGCTGGTTACACAATTAGACTTTTCAATGCCCCGTATTTAACCAACTTGATGCCAGAACAGAGTGAAAACAAACACATTGTTTTAAGTTATTAATCTTCCAATGTCTTGAATAGCATGTACATTAGGGAGGATCCTTATATCTGTTGTATATGGATCATTTTTGCTTTTTTTTTATTAATAAAAAAAATCACGGGGTCCAAATGGCGTACAGCTTCGAGTTCTGCAGGAATTAGGCGCAGTGATAGACAGACCATTATTTCCAATATGTAATCATTCGATAACATAGGACTGATGCATAGCAAATGTGGTGCAAAAATTCAAAGACTAAGGGTACCGTTACACTTAGCGATGCACCAGTGATCCCGACAACGATATGGATCGCTGGTGCATCGCTAAGTGGTCGCTAGTGAGCTGCCACACAGGCAGATCTCACCAGCGACATAGCAGCGGTCGGGGGTCGCTACTTACCTGTCAGACGCGGCGATCCTGACGTCCTCCCGCCCGCGTCCACGCATCGCTTGTTGGCGCCACAGGAAGCCCAGCAGGAAGCTGACGACGAAAAATGGGCCAGGACGTTCTCGCGCGATCAGTGATAACCAGCGGGGGAGCCGGTCGGAGGTAAGTATCAGACATAGCGATATCGCTAGCAACATCGCTATAACGTCACAAAATCAGTGATGTTACAGCGATATTGCTAGAGATCTCGCTATGTGTAACGGGGGCTTAAGCCTGGAGATTATAGGCCAGTATGTTTATCCTCAATTGTGGGCAAAATCTTTGAGGGTCTATTTGTAAGTAATTGTATCTTGGATTATCTCATCAAAAATAACTTCAAACTTCAGCATCAACAGAGGTTTAGGAGGGATTTGTCCTGTCAATCTATTCTGATCAACTTTTATGAGGAGAGAAGTCCCAGTTTGGACAAAAATGAATCCGTGGATGTTTTGTATCTGGAGTTTTCAAAGGCATTTGATATAATGCCACATTGAGGCTATGTGCACACGTCCGGAATTCCCATGGATTTTATGCATTTCTGCCGCGTTTTTTTTGCCGCGAAAATGCTGTAAAAACGCATAAAAAAATCAACCTATTGTATTCAATGGCATTCTTCACACGCTGTGCTAATGCAAAATTGCATTGTGGAAAAATACGCAGTATGCTTATTCTTTTTGCGGAATCGCGGGTATTCCGCACACATAGGAATGCATTGTTCCGCTTACTTTCTGCATGTGGCTGTGCCCACCCTGCGCAAAGTAAGCGGAAAATGTGCGGATGGTACACAGGGTCTGGAGGAGAGGAGACTGTCCTCCAGGTGCTGGGTACCATATCCCTGTAAAAAATAGAATTAAAATGAAAAATCGTGTTTTTCTCACCTTCCGGCATCCCACGCAGCGTCCCCAGGCCTCAGCGATGCTCCCGGCAAGTCCCGTTCCCAGCGATGCCTTGCGACAATGACATTTGATGACGTAGTGGTCTTGCAAGATGCTACATCATCTGGGGTCATTGTCGCAAGGCATTTCTGGGAACGGGACTTGCTGGGAGCATCACGAGGATCAGGAATGCTGCGTTGGACGCCGGAAGGTGAGAATAACACAATTTTTTATTTTTTAAATTATTTTAAACTTTATATCTTTTTACTACTGATGCTGCACAGGCAGCCTCAATAGTAAAAAGTTGGTCACACTCGTCAAACACTATGTTTGACGAGTGTAGCCAACCTGTCAATCAGTTTTCCAAGCGATGCTACAGATCGCTTGGAAAACACTAGTATTCTGCAAGCTAATTACGCTTGCAAAATGCTATTTTTTTGCAGGAAATACACGGGTATTACAAATGCGGATTTCTCGTGTATTTCCCGTAGCATGGAATTGCAGAATTCCCACAGAAATTTCCGCAGGAATTCCGGACGTGTGCACATAGCCTTAAGATTAATAAATAATATGAGAACAATAGGATTAGGGCAACATATGAGTAATTGAGTCAACAATTGGCTCAGTGATAGGGAACAGAGAGTGATTAATAATGGGACATGCCCTGATTGGGTCACAGATATCAGTGAAGTGTGGAATACCACAGGGGTCGGTATTGGGCCCTCTTATTTAGTATATTTATTAATGATCTAGTAGAGAACATAGATAATTAAATTTCATTATCTGCAGATGAAACTAAACTCTGCAAGGTAATCGACACAGAGGAGAATAATACTTTAGAGGCATTTGGGGACTGGAGGCTTGGGCTGAGAAAATGCAATTGAAATTTCACCATGACAAATGTAAAGTCATGAACTTGGGCAGAGGAAGCAAAATGTATGGGTTTTTTTTACAAAATAGTATTATCCCGAGTACAGCTGTCACAGAAAAAGACTGTCAAACTCAACTTTAGTGACCAATGCCAAGCTGCGGTCTTTGAAACAAAAATGAATACTGAGATGCCTTAAAAGAGGCCTAGATGCTCAGGAATATAGTTTTGTCCCTTTAAAAGTCATTAGTGTAGCCACCCTCAGAATATTGTGCACACATTTGGGCTCCAGTTTATGAGAAGGATATAGCTAAACAAGAGCAGATGCAGAGAAGAGAGATAAAGGTCATTACAGGAATGGGTGAATTGCAATATCAAGACAGATGAATAATCTTGAGGTTCTTCAGTTTGGAAAATAAACAGTATGTTCAAATATATGACTGCAAAACCAAAAACCTGAGATGGACTATAAGCTGATATATGTGCAAATCGTAAGAACATGTTCACACTGTGGCCATTTTGCACACAAAACCCAAGAAAAATAACCTAAATAAGCATAGACCTTCAATAAGTAAATGAGTACATGTAATTGTACATGTGAATAACATAGGTTACTTGGTGAATACTATTTTGTTCAAAAAAGCATAAAAACCATCCCATCACTTCAAAGCATACCCAATGGGATAGTCCTAACCTGTATAGTATTAAAACCTTAGCATGTGTCATATGACGTCAATGTGAATAAAGGCAGAGCCACATAGAGCCTCGAATAAGGCACCCATCTATGGGCTCTATCCAACTCTGCCCTTATTCAGATTGATGTCATATGGTAAGGTTTCAATGCCAGACAGGTTAAGACCATCCAGTTGGGTATACTGTGACAAGGTGGGATGACTCTAAAGGGGATCTGTCACCCCATTTTAGCCCTATCAGTTGCCAGCCCTCTTAGCCCTCTTCAGTCCTGCCTGTCGTGGGTCATGCGCAGGCGCACTGCTCTGCCCTGTTGAGGGCAAAGCAAAGTACTGCAGTGTGTAGGCGCTGGACCGCTTATGGTGCCTGCACACTGCAGTACTCTGCTCTGCCCTCAGGAGGGCAGAGCAGTGCGCCTGCGCCGGAGCCGGGACAGGCAGGAATGAAGAGGACGTCATCGCTACAAGATGGGAGGCACCAGACCAGACCCCGACTCCCTCTGGACCTGAACCGGTCCCGGACCTCCCTTGGGTGAGTATAATATAACTCCTTTTTTTCTCTTTCAGGGTACATCGGGGGCTTATCTACAGCTTTACAGAATGCTGTAGATAAGCCCCTGATGGCGGTGCCTGCAGCTGATAGGCCAAAAAATTGGTGACAGATTCCCTTTAATGCTTTTTTGATCAAAATAGTATTCACTATATACCTTATCTACATGTACCATTACTATTTACTCACTTATTTGTTGGAGGATTTATGCTTATAATATTTTTTTCTTGGGTTTTGTCAAATATGTGAATGGAGATCTTTTCATACCAAGACCTGAAATCGTGACAAGGGGTAAACCTCTACATGTAGAGGAAAAAAAGATTTCTCATCATCAGAGATGGTGAGATGGAGAACTCTCTGCCAAAACATATTTTAATGATTGATTCACTGAACAAGATCAAAGAAGTGCCTGTATGACTTTCTTGATAAATATATCACAGTTTACAGGTAATCGACTCTGAGATGGAACATTGATCCAGGGAACAGGCCTGATTGCCATATGTGGAGTTGGGACATAATTTTCCCCAGATTATATAGAAATGAAGTTTTTGCCTTTCTCTGGATCAACATGTCCGGTTATAGATTGAACTTGTGGACTTGTGTCTTCTTTAAACCATAAAGCTGTGGAATGCTGTAATAGACATACCCAGAGTTCTCGTCAAAGAGAGTGCCACAGTGCCTCCATATTTGTGCCAGCCATATTGTCCCTATAAGAGATAGCTATAATGCTACCATAGGAGACAATCACAATACACCATAACAATGTCAGTCACAGTGTGCCACAGTAGTAGTACCATTTCCTACAAAACTCCATATTTATCTTGATAGGATGTAGGAAATAAAGGGTAAAAGGCTAATTTAAATAATTCAAACTAAATAGACAAAAGTACTAAAGAGATTTCACTCTGTAGGCTCAATTCTCTAGAAGCTACAACTTTTTTCTATGTATTGCGCTTCTTTTTCCCACTCATTGCCTTTTCCTTTGGCTTCTAGAGTCACCGGACGTAATTTGATCCCTTCCTGAAGACAGATCTGTAGACAGATTTGAGTAGTTTTTGAAATTGAATAATCAATAATGGCGAGAAGATGGGGAAGGAAGTATATTATATTAATTAGATATGTCAGTTTGTAATTATGCCCTCCAAAAATTCAAAAGGTATTATGCATCCATTTTGACATGAATTCTCAAAATAAGTTCACCATCCTCATGAGGTTAAATAGATCTATTTAAAGGGGGTAGGGGATGGTTTCAAAATTTAATACTCAATACTCTTGACTCCATTAAAGATAACAAAAATAATTATTACCTACCTCAAAGCTACCTCTCGACTGCTCCTAGGTCATTGTTGAGACTTCTTGTCACGCTGCAGCTCTGCAGGTTAATGCAAACTCCACAAGATGGCAGCAGAGTGGAGGGAAGGCTGAAATACTGCACAGAGCAGACCAGCAGCACTGCAGCGAGGCTACCAGCAGATGGCAGCAGAACAGTCAAACAAGCTGGGTCGACATCAGAGAATAGCGGAGTACCAAGGGAAATACCAAACACAGTGTCAGAGGAACGCCAAAAAGGTCAGAGCCAGTCAGAAGCAGAAATCCTACAAGCAAGAGGCAGAAGCAGGTCAGAGATAAAACAGAGTCGGGTACCGGAGAATCCAAACACACAAGGGCACACACAGACGAGACAGGCAGGGACGGAGCACACAGACACAAGAAAAGTCAGCAAAGTGCAGCAGGACAATCCAGGGGTTCTCCGGAGTCAGGTACACAAGCCGTAGGCAGGAAATATATCTGACACTGCCTACAGGAAGCAGCGCAGAGAAATAGCTGACCTGACACCAAAGCAAGGCAGAGAAAAGTTAACCCCTGAATGACCAGACCGGGAAAAGGGAGAGTCAAGAAAAACCCGGTCTGGATCATGACACTTCTGTAGCGATTATGTGATTACTATAGCAGCCAATTACTGGGCACAGTGTTCTCCTGACCATGAGCATGACTACTGAGCTCCGTCATTGGCTACAGAAGTCACATGCTTTAGATGTGATTAGAGATGAGCAAATTTGTTCAGATTCGATTCAGAATACGATAGGCAGCGAATATTGTTTTTGCAATATTCGTCGAACATAACAGAACATCATTAGAGTCAATGGGAGTAGAAATTACCGAATATATTCGGAACCGAACATAAGAGAAACATTCGTCACAAATAGTGTTCGAATATGGCTCGAATATGTCAAAATCAAATTCGGGGACAAAATCCGAACAAATTCACTCATCTCTAGTCATGATGTCAGCATTTCAGTCATCTCAATAAAGATTAACTTGGAGCAGCATAAAGCAGGAGCTGGAGCAGCAGGGGGAAAGTAACGATGATTTTCTTATTTCTAATGGGATCAAGCCTTCATGAGGCTGGAACTTACTTTGAAAATTCATATCCAAATTTTGCTTTTTTCAATGAGATTTCAGGAGTATTATATTTGAAACTGGGAAGTCCCATTAGTAATGTATGCAGTTAGCATTGTAAAATATTGTGACCAATCCTCAATAAAGAAAACTCTTGATCTAATATATAAAGCTCAATGTGTGTATGTGTGTATGTATGTATGTATGTCCGGGATTGGCATCCGCACCGTCACAGCTACAGCCACAAAATTTTGCACAGTCACACATCTGGACCCCGAGAGCGTCATAGGCTATGTTGTGAGGTGAAATTATAACCCCGCACATTCCAATTCACCAAACAATTTTGCCCCTATCTACATAATGGGGAAAAAGTGAAAGGAAAAGTGTTGGAGGCAAATTGACAGCTGCCAGATGTGAACAAGGGGGACTTAAAGAATGAGAGCGATGGCGCCAAAGAGTATATACCGTACAGTTGCTAAGGTGGGGCCCTGACACGGGATACTCACCACACACGGGGATATGAACACACACACAAAATGTGCCAGACACTACCACGTGCCTCAACACATATACCACCCTCAGCACACATTTCACCACACATACACCAACCTCGCCACATAAAAGTCAAAACACAAAAGTCGCCACTCAAAACTCACCACGCTGTCCCAGAGCTGTTTAAAAGATGAAAAATGAGCTGTGATTGGTTGCTATCAGCAACAGTTTTCTTTGTAGACAGTTGTGGTAACTGAGGCCTATTATTCTTATCATTTCTATGGTGTTATCGTCCTTCTGTAAAGCTGGAAATAACACAATTTATTACCATGCCAACACAGACCACCCTCTGACACAGACTGCAGGTGGAGCCCAGTATCACACAGGATAGGATTAGATACACGGCTCAGCAGTCAGTATCACACAGGATAGGATTAGATACACAGCTCAGCCAGTCAGTATCACACAGGAGAGGATTAGATACACGGCTCAGCAGTCAGTAACACACAGGAGAGGATTAGATACATGGCTCAGCAGTCAGTATCACACAGGATAGGATTGATACACAGTTGAGCAGTCGGTATCACACACGATAGGATTAGATAAACAGCTCAGCAGTCAGTATCACACAGGAGAGGATTAGATACACGGCTCATCAGACAGTATCACACAGGATAGGATTAGATACGCAGCTCAGCACACAGTATCACACAGAATAGGATTAGATACACGGCTCAGCAGGCAGTATCACACAGGATAGGATTAGATACACAGCTCAACAGTCAGTATCACACAGGAGAGGATTAGATACACAGCTCAGCAGTCAGTATCACACAGGAGAGGATTAGATACACAGCTCAGCAGTCAGTATCACACAGGATAGGATTAGATACACGGCTCATCAGACAGTATCACACAGGATAGGATTAGATACGCAGCTCAGCACACAGTATCACACAGAATAGGATTAGATACACGGCTCAGCAGACAGTATCACACAGGATAGGAATAGATACACAGCTCAGTTGGTTACTATGCCGAGGCAACGATGGACTCTCCAGATAGTAAATTTATAAACTTCCTTACATGTAAATGTTTGCATAAAGAGCCAGCTCCAGAGCATTGGACACAAAATCTCTGTTTTCAACACCCGCTACTAAGCTATTATGTGCACATAAAATGAAATGGGGCAAATTGTGAGATGCTTGTACATTGCTAATAATTAGAATAATAAAAATCAATATTTGTGTTTTTCAAGGAAAATCTCATCATTGCAGACAAAAAAAGATATGACAATCAATGTAATATATGGCTATTACTAGAAATCAGTTTGAATTCTTAAATCCTTGCACAGATTACTGATGCACTAAATTACAACATCTTCCACAAGTGAGCCCAGTATTAGTTATATACAAGGGGACCTGAAGATAATGGTGCAGCTTATTTGCCATTAGGTTTCTCACTTATTTTCGGATAATTTCCTTGAAAATTACAATAGTTAATAAGATCTGTGTGTGAAATGAAAGCAAAGCAATAAAAGTAAAACAGAGATTTCCTGTACAGGGTGGGCCATTTATGTGGATACACCTAAATAAAATGGGAATGGTTGGTGATATCATCTTCCTGTTTGTGGCACATTAGTATATGGGAAGGGGGAAACTTTTCAAGATGGGTGGTGACCATAGCGGCTATTTTGAAGTTGGCATTTTGGATCCAACTTTTTTTCCAATGGGAAGAGGGTCATGTAACACATCAAACATATTGAGAATTTCACAAGAAAAACAATGGTGTGCTTGGTTTTAACGTAACTTTATTCTTTCATGAGTTATTTACAAGTTTATGACCACTTATAAAATGTGTTCAAAGTGCTGCCCATTGTGTTGGATTGTCAATGCGACCCTCTAATCCCACTCTTGACAGACTGATAGCAACACCGCAGAAGAAATGCTAGTCTAAGGGGGTCAGATTCCTTGTATGAATGCTCGGACCTGACACCCATAATGTGGTGGCGCACCATCTTGCTGGAAACACTCAGGGAATGTGCCATCTTCAGTGCATAAAGAGGGCAACATCATCATGTAGCAACTTCAGATATCCAGTGGCATTGAAGTTTCCCTTGATGAAGAATGGCCCCACAATCTTTGTACCCCATATACTACACCATACCATCAGTTATGGGCGTCAGGTCCGAGCATTCCTACATGAACAGTTTCTTGGAAAGTGGATTGGTCGTCGTGGGCCAGCTGAATGGCCACCAAGTTCTCCCGATCTGACCCCCTGAGACTTTTATCTTTGGGGTCATCTGAAGGCAATTGTCTATGCTGTGGAGATAGGAGATGTGCAGCATCTGAAACAACGGATACTGGAAGCCTGTGCTAGCGTTTCTTCTGCGGTGTTGCTATCAGAGTGTCAAGAGTATGAGAAGAGGGTTGCATTGACAATCCAACACAATGGGCAGCACTTTGAACACATTTTATAAGTGGTCATAAACTTGTAAAAACATTAAAACCATGCACACCATTGTTTTTCTTGAGAAATTCTCAATAAGTTTGATGTGTTACATGACCTTCTTCCAATTGAAAAAAATAAATTTGGATCCAAAATGTCCGACTTCAAAATAGCCGCCATGGTCACCACCCTTCTTGAAAAGTTTCCCCCCTCCCATATACTAATGTGCCACAAACAGGAAGTTGATGTCACCAACCATTCCTATTTTATTTAGGTGTATCAATTAAAAATGGCCCACCCTTTAGTTATATTGTGAACCAACAAAATGTTTTTCTTACATGCACAAATTGACACACCTGTCCCTGGTATCCTGATGCTCCGCTCCCTTCTCCTGAGTCCACTGGCTCTGTTGTACTCCACATTGGGTTTTGTAGGTTGCCCTGCTTGGATCAATTACTTAATCTCCCTAGACCTATTTGGCACCATACCGACATATGATGCTCTGGTACGTTATATACCTGCTCCTTGACTTTGATGCAGCACATAAACCGAGCCCACATCTTTGCTGGCAAATGATGGCTGTGTTATTCAGCCATCATCTGCCTTTAAGAGTTGCGGTTGAAGCGGATGTCCACTCATGGCTGTTAATATGTTAATTGCCAGTGTCAATCAATGACAGCGGCATTTAACACTAACCTTCAAGGAACATTGTGTGACCAATGGGTCACCATGACAGCCAGGGGTCTTCTCCTATGAAAACCAGTTTAGCTGGAGACTGTGATTTTAACTATACATGGCAATGCTGATACACTGCTATGTATAGCACAAGTAATCGGATGATTGCAGCTTCAAGTTGCCTGAGGGGACTAACATATACAATGAAAATGTTTTAAAAAATATGAAAAAAAATTAAAAAATTTAGATCGTCACACTTTACCTCTATTTAAAATTAAGAAATAAAAATATAAAATACATATATTCGGTATTGTTTCACACAGAAAAGTCAGATCTATCAAAATATAAAATAAAGTACGTTAATCTGATTGGTACACCACGTAAAAAGAAAACAAACAAAATTGCCAGTATTGTCATTTTTACGGCCGCCATAGCAACGCAAAAATATGTAATAGTGAGATCAATAACAACATTGAAGCAAGGCACAATAAATAAGCCCTCACACAGCTCCATATCCAGAAAATTTAAAATGTTATGGCTCTCAGAAAATGGCGACACGAAAATTTTTTTTTTACAAATTTCTGAAATTTTTTTCAACACTTAAATAAAATAAAAACTATGCATGTTTAGTATCTGTCTAGTTGTACTGACCTGGAGAATCACATTGCCAAGTCATTTTATAGTAAAATGAATACTGCAAATAAAAAATGCAAAAAACAATTGAGGAATTCCACTTTTTTCGCTATTTTGCTGCATTTGGAATTTTTTTCCACTGCCCAGTACATCATATGGTAAAATGGATGGTGTTATTCAAAAGTACAACTCGCCCTTGACATGGCTATGTGGACGTACAATTAAAAAAGTTGGAGTAAGGGGAGGGAAAAAGGGGTTAAGGCTGATTGACATACAGTACAGATATGTCTTGGAACTGAAACTCCAGTATTCCATGTTTGGTTTGGTCAATTAAATGTATAAGGGTTCTTTTACACTTGCCGTATTTTTTGTGGCCCGTTTTTGCGGGCCGTATTGCCGTGATTTTCACGGTCTCCCACAAAACACGGGCAGCAAAAATCCTTCTCGGATCGCCATTTTTCCTCGTTTTGACAAATTGGTGTTGAAAAATACGGTGGTCCACAAATACTGTGTACCACAAAAACAAGCTACCGTTGTTTTTGCGGCACCATTGAAATCTATAGCGGCTGTGTCCGTAAGCCGTGAAAAATATTGAGCAAGCTCAATAATTTTTCATGGCCGTATATACGGCCCTTACTGCCATATGTCGCACGGTGCTCCAATGAATTATTGTGGGCTGTTTTTGCGGCACCATAGAAATCTATTGGGGCCGCAAAAACATGGCAAGTGTAAAAGAAGCCTAACTGTGTTTTAACTCAAATAAATCCCTGCTGGGTTCCACGCCATCTGTCCCACTGATCCTGAGTTTCCAGCTAATCCTAGTCCCCACAATTCCTTGTGTACTCTGCAAGCTGCTCCAATGCCTGGTATTCTTATCAATGCCTGGTATTAATATTCTCCCCTGGATCAGAGACTTAGTGGCTCCAACTCATCTGGAGAGTCCTTACAATTGTCATGGATCTTTGCTCCAACACAAGGCAGATGGTCAGAATTCTTATGCACTATTGTCATGCAGAAACCACAACAGAGAGGAGCCAGGAGATCATGGCATCTGGTTACCTGAACTCCTGCACTGGCTAGGATTGGTTTACCATCACAGTAAACAGTGTTAGTGTTTGCTCTGGAATTTCTATGGTTATTCAGTTCAATTTATTTCCTGGAGCTCTCCATCATGGATTGCCTCAGCTGTTCTATGTTGGACACTACCCTCTGGTATATGTGATTGCTACTGGCATTTGGAAATTGCCAGTGATAGCTCATACTGCCTGGTTTGGAGTTGGAGTTGTAGTTCAGTGTTTGGAATTGGCATTTAGAGAGTTGTTCTGTCCATTTCTGTGCGGAATATCTTTGCATGTTCATCCTCATTCTCTCCAATTTGGTTTCACTTACTTTGCCCTCCCCTGTGTTCCACTCTGTTGTTTGTTTGGTAAGTGTATTTTTTACAGTTGCAGTTTTCATTTATCCCAGTTTGTCTTCTCTTGTCTGTCTGGTTAGTGTAATTCTTTACACTTCAGCCTCACACCTCTCTGGGTGCAGGAGAAAACAGATAAGGGTAAGTCAGTGGTATAGCAAGGTATGTGACCCCAGCATCTCCACCTTCCATGGTAATCCAGGGGACAGACATAGACTAGTGTGCCTTCTAGCATGAGAGATAAGGAAGGAGCCCCTTTCCTGAAGAAATCCTTCAGCAAAATCGTGACAACATGTTGAAATTTTCTGATTATATATTTCAGTTTACAGCATGTGATGACTCAGTATCAATGAGGAAAATCTGTCCCCTTGTGTGTGGTGAAATATTCTTAATTATGCCCGACATGCTAGTGAAATTTGTCAAGGGACACGAGCCACTGTTTTATGCGAGACTGTCCGGTGCCCCTTTTTGAATGCTACTTTGTGGAATGCCTGCTTATTGCGGATTGCATCAGCCCCCCTGCTGTGTACTAGTCTGCATCATTCGGAGGACACTTATAAAGTCTAATTGAAAAAGCGAACAATGAGGGAACAGCCATGATTTTCTCTCCCACAATCCTTCAGGGCACAATGCCCTGAAATGGAAGTTGAGGAATATAAAAAATGGCCTGCTCATTTCATCGGAGTGATTCTGTGGAACTTTATCCTAGGGACCATGGTTCCAACTGTTGGATTACAGAACTGCTCCACTGACCCACACTGAGCCCACAAATTTGTTTGCATATCCCAGGTTGGGACAATTTTGTCACATCGCCTCATATCTCACTGTGCTTGGTCAGCTTCCTTAGCTTCCTCCTCTCAGTGGATGTCCGACAAAAGTGGGCTGCTCATGGATGGGTAGTTGGCCATCAGCTTTGATATATAGATGTTATTTTTACTCCACATCTTTGGTGATAGTACAGTGATTTGTAACACCGTCCTCACAGTTGAAATGTGATCTCATACAACCTATTGTGAGTGCTTAGTTGCCAAGCTGAAAAATACAATAATTTTTATTCTAAATGAGGTCAAAATTTTGCAAAACAAGGTCTATAACATTTTGACAATAGATTCCCTGTAAGGCAAGGGGTCAAAGATTACGGTGATGTCCTGGGGAGGTAAACGTGTAGGGCCTTAAAGTGCACTTTCTTGCTATTTATTTAATTCTGTATTTTATGATTAAAAGATATTCCAAATGTAAATGTTTACCTAAAGTCTCAAGCTTAACCCTATTATTTAAACAGGTTGTCTCAAGTTCGTTCTTTATGAGCTGTCATGATCCATGCTGGATCATATAAAAAGCACAGGTAACCTTTTTTTTTCTTAAGCTGTGCTTAGGTTTGGTTTTTGCCCCTGGTGGCCATTAGGATTATTGCACTGTGGTGTCTTTTGTTCTAAATTTGCCCCCGGTGGTGATGAGCATCATTGCACTCTTGTTTCTTTAGTTAAGTGCACATGATTATAATGCAGGTGTGATTGCCTGGCTCTGCTATAAAAGAGTCACAGGTGTTGCAATCAGTGTTGGTGATAGTGTTCATTTCAACCATCCTTAGTGGAGGAAGGAGCTGGAGAGCATTCCTTGCAGCACTGTCTTAGCCATGGTGTGGAAGGAGTCATAGGGGATTTCCTTGTAGCTCTGACAGAGCTTGGTGGCAGCGATTCAGGAGGAGAGCTGCATTCTAGTGGTGGACTCTGTTGCCAGGAGCAAGTGCAACAGAGTAAAGCTAAGTGGTGTTTCCCTGTTTGTGTTTTTCCTTAGTGTGTATTAGTACAGCGGTGGGGCAAGTGCCTGCGCCACCCAGTTCCCTAGCAAGGGATAGGTGTAGGGTGTGCTAGGGCGACAGGTTCCTGATCGGCGCTCGGTGCGGAACCGGCATAGGGAACGTTAGGAGCGTTAGGGACACTGACTCAGGGGAGTGCAGGAGGTCTCCACGTCCCCTTTCCCTATTGCAGGGCCCACCATTGTAACTGTTTCCCCTTTCCCCATGTCTTGTTGTTTTAGTTACCGGCCTGCGGGCCGTGTCACACAGGACAGTATCACGTGCCGCATCTTGTTATTTTAGTTACCGGCCAGCGGGTCGGGTCACACAGGACGGGTCATCGTGACAGGAGCGCACTCCTTCTCTATCTCATATCTTCCTTCCTGCCACTGAGCAGCGCACCCCAGAACGTTGACAGGTGAGACCGGCACCATTGCAGAGCCCTGGCCCAAACTACATGGTTTTCAATGCTGCCAAGAAAGGAAGTTTTGCCTCTGCCGTGCTGACTTATAGTCTGTAGCAACAGACACATAGATCTACATATAGTACGCACTGTAGACACAAAACTGTAGGACATTTTTAACCAACGGTTTGAAAAGTTGCATCATTTTTCATTTTATGTGTTTTGAAGAAAAATAGCAGTGAATATGAACATATCCTTTAAATTTTACTAATTTTTCCTGTATATTTTATTTTTTTCTCAGAAAAAAATTATCTTATATTCAACAGCATGTCAATTTACAATGTTTAAACTGTTATTGCTGAATGTCTTTACCTATGAAGCTGTTAATTTTAAAAAAGTACTTTGCGTTTTAACAAGTAATACTTTAACACTAAATTTAATTTTAGGCAGAAGTGGGAAGCGCTGAATTAATTATGGTTGAGCTTTGATGAAATGTAATTTGCAAATTCCTTTTTTTTGTAGCAGGAAAGATTTAATAAAATGACAGAAGATGGGATGAGACATGGCGCAATATTATCAAAGAATGAAGTGTGCGATATATATATGGAGTTTATAGTTAACATACTTTGGAGATTTCAGAGACATCTTTTGGTCACAAAAGTGAAACTGATGTTTAGTGTATAATAATGCTTAGAGTTGAATTGTTTGATTAAGTTTGAGTAAAATTTCCTGAAATTTGTGTTTCCACGAGTGTTGAGCGATACCTTAGGATATCTGGAAATATCGGATCGGATTGGATCGGACCGATACCCAAAAAGTATCAGATATCTCCGATTCCGATACCGGAAACCAATGCAAGTCAATGGGACAGAAATATTGGAATTAAAATAAACCCTTACTTTCCTTGTAGGTTAATTCTACATGAAGGAAAACAACTAAGAATAATGTAGAATGTATTGGGGGAGGTGGAGGAGACATTAAAGGCATAGAGGTTTAGCCCAATCAAATGGAATAGCTGGAATTATTTTTTTTTTAAGACGTTCGGAGTTACAAAGATATTGACTATGTTAAAGGGGTTGTGTAGCAATAGAGGGAGACGTTCAGAAAAGGCACATGTTGGTGGAGTGTTGGAACGGAGTGCTTCATCTAGCTTGGAGGTTGACTGAGCCCCTGACTCGGAGGACACTGCACGGATGCGGGCCCCTGTATGTACAACACACTGTGAGTAAAGCTTTGGAACTACATGCCCTGGTGTCCTCCAGTTATTCCTGCGCCAACACACTCAGCACTGCTACATCTCTGTGCCTGGCACTGCACCATCTATGTCTCTTCACTACCTCTCCATCTACACTGCCCTGGGACTACAGCCCTACCTGTGGAGGGCCACAACATTATTGCTGCATCACACCATCTGTCCCAGAGGACCTGTCTGCAGCGTCGGCTTAACATCTTCATTGCCGAACACCACAGGTGGCGTCACGAATCATTCACTCATAAACTTTAATCATCATCCACACGTTCAACATTTCCCTTTTACAATGGACACCCAGGGCCACAGACCGGGTCACAGCTACCGTGACAACTCCCATTGAAATCAACGGGCCCAGTACTGAGTACCCCACCAGCCCTGGCGGGCGATCCAACTTGGCGGAAATACATAACAGAACAGGTTGTCCGGGCTTTTCACATAATCTCAGTGCATATCTAGGCTGCAGAATGCTGACAATAAGTAATTTACCTTCTGTGGCTAGTCTGCACGGTTTCCAAGATATGATCTCATGCTTCTAAGATAAACGTCCGGGGGGGTGTGTTCTGGCATTGAAATGAGAACTGGTCGTTTCCTCCTCCCTCACTAGTTTCACTTTCCATTGATCACTGTTCAGCGTGTGTCTGGGGGAGGAGCAGCTGGGTGGTCTGCTCGCAGCCAATCACAGCCATGCCATTAGTTAACATGTCTACATGCCTAACAGGATGTGCCCACACTTCTTAGGATTCCTCATTGGCTGAATCAAATCAAACTGGCTCATAGCATTATGGGAACTTCCGATTCCGGTATTCGATATGCAAAAAGTATCGGAATTCAGTATCGGAATTCCGATACCACGAATATCGGCCGATACCCGATATTTGCAGTATAGGAATGCTCAACACTAGATTCCAACAAATTTGAACACTTTAAGAATCAATTCTCGAAAAAAAAACTTTGCCACCACCCATTTACACACTGAAGAAGCATTAGAGAGTAGGAAAATGAAGCTTTGCATGGAATAGAAGGCTTCCCCATAATTTTCAGCAGCTATAACATCACTTTACTGGGTCATTGTAACTCTGTAGCTCTCAGTGGAGCATAACTGGATGCACACTGGTAGTATGTATGACAGAGTTTTATTCCATCCCAAGATTCAGAGTGTAAGTGAATTAGGAAGGTCATGTTGAAATTAAGGCCAAAGAGCCTTACTTCTATATAAGGAAAGCTCTTTGAACAAATTATTCAAATTATTAATCAGGATATATGTAAGTTCTTGGATAAGAATACAGAAATTAACCAGAACCAGCATGGGTTTGTAGCAAACAAGTCATGCCAGACTAATCTAACTTTCTTCTATGATGGAATCACTGACTGAGTGGATCAGGAAAATGTGGTAGATATAGTATATCTCGACTTCAGGAAATGATTTGATAAAGCATTTCATACTATCCTTATTGAAAAAAATCACCTAGAATGGGATTGATAAGGCTACGGTTAGGGGGATTCATAACTGCCTCAGTGATCGTACTGAAAGAGTGGTAATAAATGGTTGCACATCCAATTGGAAGAGTATTTCAAATGTGGTATCACAAGGCTCTGTCCTGGCCCCAGTGATCAACATTTTTATAAATGATTTAGATAAGGGAACTGAAAGTAAACAAATCTAACTTGCAGATGATGCAAAGCTAGGATGGATAGCTAACACAAGAGAAGAAAGGATTCAGAAGGATCTAGATAAGCTTGAACAATGGGCAGCAACTATAGAAGCATGGAATCTAGATAATTTGAAGTAATTATGACCCTCTTCTCCTCCTTGGAAAGACCTTATCTGGAATACTGTGTCCAGTACTGGGCACCACATTTTAAAAAGACATAGAAAAAACTGGAGCAAGTTTGGAGAAGAGCTACCAGGATTGTGAGTGGACTGCAAACTATGTCCTATGAGGAACGGTTTAAGGATCTGTGAATATTTAGCTTGTGAAAAAGAATGCTAAGAGGGGACTTAATAGCTGTCTACAAATATCTGGGGGCATGTCACAGTGTAGAGGGATCATCCTTATTCTCATTTGCACATGGAAAATGAGAAGTAATGGTATGAAACTGAAAGATACAGAATAGATATTAGAAATACCTTTTTGACAGTGAGGGTGATCATTGAGTGGAACAGGCTGCACAAGAGGTAGTGCGCTCTCCTTCAATTGAAGTCTTCAAACAGAGGCTGAACAGACATCTGTCTGATATGGTTTAGTGAATCCTGCATTGAGCATGGGGTTAGACACGATGACCCTGTAGGTCCCTTACAACTCTAACATTCTATGATTCTATGGGAGGCCACGATGTATGAAAGTAATTTCGCCAGAATTCTTGCATCATTTCCTTTGAAAAGTTGGATATGTTTTAGCACAAATAGAAGTTGCTTTTTGTGAATTTTGGCGTTTTCACTTTAGTTTTTCCCATGTACACCAAAATGGATGGATGTGGTTAGAGCTTGATTATGACAAGGCACAGCAGGACCGTGACATTGATTATCTAATTCATGAGGAGCTGTGGTTTTCCTTATGCCAGAATACTTACTCCAGTCAGGAACTGGTGTAAGATTTCTGGCATGGTGCACACAGGCACACCTTTTCATGAATCAGGAACATCCGACTCCAAAAATCACCTCATTGAGACCGATGAGAGAATCGCTGGTGTTAATGAATCAGGTCCTAAATATATTATTTTTGGTGGTGGTCTATATCTTTCCTCCCCTGTCCAGTATTGAGATTTACACAAATTTATGCGCCCAAACCAAATTTATCTGCATTTTTGGCTAAAAAGATTATTCTAGCCATCAATTCTTCTGCATCCTAATTGGGACCTGCATTAGGTTTCATAGTAGATATATCTGTAAGTTGAGCTGATAACAACTTTATGGTGTTCTCTATAGTACACCAATAATGCAGAGCTTTACAAAAATATATATCATAGAGTGGTCAATTATTTTCAACATTTAACTCAAACTGTAATGTAACCAATACATACGTCATAAAATTTCTTTTATTAAAACTCCATCCCTTACATGTACAACAAAGTGCACATGTCAATAACAACCGAATCCCAGAGGTGATCCCAATGGCATCCCAGCTAAAACCAGGAAAAAAAAACATAAACGATGTTGTAGACCTATATTGGCCAAACATGCTGCTTTCGATGGGTTTGGCTGATGTGTATGAGGGACCTTGACAAAAGATGGCAAGATCAATCCATGGAGGATAAAGTGAGAGAGCGCGCTCTTGTGAATGGGACAATCGGGCGGGAAAGCTTCTGGCTGAATGATAGGCTGAACCATCATTTGGCTAACAACTATCTTACATGTAATGTGGGCTTAATACTGGCTATTTAGCCTTTCTAGATACTGTGTTCAATGTCAACCACTTCATCATAAGTATTTGACACAGGGAAGGTTGTAACGGCATCTAGAATGACAATAACCCAAGGTGTGCTGGAGCCATCTGCCTAAAGAGCCAGCCAAAGACAGGACGTAATATATATGGTGATGATACCCTGAAAGTCAACACTGTTTCAAAATATTGTATGAAATAGCTGTTGAAACTTCAAGTCCTTTAGTGGAAAGAAAACTAATTCACTTTTGAAAAAAAAAATACATATTTGGTAATGATGCAGTTGTAACTACCCACAAAGTAAATTTTACTTATTTTTTCTATGACATGTTTAATGGCTTATAAAAAGAAAAACTATGGCTGATTTGCTATTTCCTCTGCCCCCATTCAAAAAAGTGATAACAAATTGTTAAATTTCATAAAACATGTTTATGGGACTATCAGTGGGATTGAAGGTAGTTGACCTCAATTTTCGACAGGGGTGTGGGCTCCAGAGGTGGGACATGCATCTGTTAGACCAGTGTTTCCCAACTCCAGTCCTCAAGAGCCACCAACAGGTCATGTTTTCATGATTTCCTCAGTATTGCACAGGTGTTTGAATTCTTGCCTGTCCAGGTGATGCAATTATGACCTGTGCAATACTAAGGAAATCCTGAAAACATGACCTGTTGGTGGCTCTTGAGGACCGTAGTTGGGGAACACTGTGTTAGACTTTTGAGGCATGTAATTGTCTGCAATGGAGATAAACCAGTTTTAACAAAATAGCCTTGTATTATGACATTTTTCATAGTCAGAACTGTTCCAGGTTCAGTTCTGAGGGCTCAAAACTGGTGACAGACTCTCTTTAGCAATCTCCGGTACTCTCTAAATGGGGAAGACCTTCCAGAAATACAGAAGAACCTGTAAATCTCCCGAATGTCCCGTTCTCTGTTCCAGGTGTTACAGCAAATACTGCTGTGATTGTAAAACCATGTGTCAAGTTGAGGTTTGCAAGTGAAGAACTCCTGAAAGAGAGGTGAGCATCTGCAGAGTTTGTCAATTAAACACTTTGGATAGGGTGTTGCCTACATAAATGGATGGTGCATACTGTAAAAAATGTCCGTCACTATATATGTTGCATTTTGTAATCTTTCTGGTTCTCTAATTTTGGCATTCATATTCTCACATACTGTACCTACATATAAGCATCTGCACACACATTTATTTAATGAATCTTTATCTATCTTCTTGATATCTCTAGGCCTTGACAAATGACAAATATGTCTTTTTTCCTTCCTTTCTCTATACTTTTGCTTAAAACAAAATACATAAAGTTCAGGGTGCAGGGAGCTTTTCACATTATGGAGAGTAGACGTTAGTGGAAAGCTTCATAATGGATTTGATAAATGAAACGCAATTATGAAGTCTCTTTTGTTCTTGCTTATAAGACAACTTGCTGTTAATCTCCGTCCTGCCACGCAGATGTATGGGTATTAATCATTTGCAAGAAAATGCTTTTAACTATGACCAAAAATGACATGAACCATAAAAAAAATGAATGCTTTGATGAGAGGTCACTTGTGCGTTTCGGTACAAGCTGCTGTATTAATGTTATATTATTCAAGTCGGTATATTTTACCTACTACATCTAACCTTGGGCTAAAGTTAATTATTAACAAAAATAAACCTGGATAAACATCCATTATTTCAATGAAAAGATTATTCTCAGGCAGAGAACTTCTTAAAATTTTATAAATCAATGCAAGATAAAGTAAGAAAAAACAAATAGCGAGCCTAGTGCAAAAATTTGTACTGGAAACTTAGATATGCACCCAACCTAGACAACTGCTGGACGAAAGTTTGTTGGACCAACAGTTATTCCACTCATCTCTCTCATATACAAGAATATACGGCTCAGACAACCATTCATGAGTTTTGAATGGGGAGAAAGGAGTAAATATCTGCCAGACACATCTGAGAACACAATGAGTGGGCATTTGCATTCAAACTACCCGGTAGTTCTCTTTGCTGAGTGCCAATAGTCTGAACCAGGGCACAGTCCTAACAGTGAGTACATTTCTGTTTGAATTTGGCATTTTACAATCCCCAGCATATTTTATTCATGTCCTGGACAACCACTGTAAAGAATCATTCCCATTTATATACCTTTTAAAATGTGCGTATATGTTCATGTAATGTATTGTGGGCATATTAATATACTCAACCATTGCTGCTTTCGCCAGGATCCTGCTCTATTCTGCTCCTCTTCTCAGTGATGTTATCACAATTCCGACTGCCCTGATCACTGTATGTTCTATGCAAGAGCCAGAAGTCTCTTTTACAAAGAAGCCTCTTTCTTACCCTCCAAATTCTTACATTGTAAAAGCCACTTCCAAAGCACACTGTTTCCCTGATAGTCTGCACTCGAGTGACACCACTCAAAAGAGGACCAGAACGACTCTGGATTCTGGACACAGAGGCTGTAGGTGAGTACAATCAAACTATATGACATGCATATATATGCACATTTAATACAAAAATATAGATGGGAGTGTTTCTTTTAGTGTAAGTTCACACCTCATATTTGTCAATTGCAACCTAACGTGTTTTTTTTACAAGAAAAATTGGTGCAAAAATCCATTTTAAGGACTCATGCAGATGTCTATAAGCTTAGTCTGAGCATGGACCACAATGCACAGACTGCGTATGTCATGACCCAAACTTCTCCGCCTTAGGGTTTGTGCATACAACTGTGTCCTAGTGTGATCCAAAAAAAAACATCAGAGAGTACTTGAATAGAGATTGTTGAACCCGAACAGTAACATTCGAGGTCCATACCGAACACCTACTATTCAGGAATGGACCCCGAACACTGACTTCTCAGGGAAGTCCGTGTTTGTGTTCAGGTTCGGTACCCAGAATACCAGGTGTTTCTCCTCTGCAGGATCATTTTGTTTTAATCCTAGGCTTTGTCTGTTTAGTGGCCAGTGTGAACATGCGCCTACATGTTCCATGCATACCAACGTACATTCCAGTTCATCTCTTTCGGTTTTTGCCTAAAAATTCAGTTGACGACCTGCCACCTGAGCCAGGTTAAATGACCAAGGCAGATGATATCACAGAACGGTGCTGGGTTTCTGTGGCAACTTGTAGGACAAAAAAGAAAAGATGAGAGCATCATCTACAGAGATGAAACAAATTGCTCTAGAATTGTTCTAGAATTTTTCATACTCCTGATCCCTTCTAGACCTTTAGTTTACGCACCATTCAGCTATTTTTCAGGCTTTGTTTAATAAAACCCAGTTTTCTAGTTCATCGATTACTTTTTGCTGGAAAAACTCAGACCTGCTCTTTGATTCCGACCATCAGCATGTCTTTTCAGAATCTCACAAAGTTCAATTGTACGCACACCTGGTGAGTAGCCAAAAACTGAACCTAAATGGCCATCTTCTAACCCACGACAGGCAGTACTACATTTCAGTATTTTAGCACCACAACATTTACATCTACATTGGAGTCAGGCTCTTCCCGGATTCTTCCTCTTCCTCCCAGTGACACCGATACCTCCTCCTGTAATTTCTTAATTAATAAATGACCATTCCTGTAAATTAAGATTCTTGTTTGTCTTTTATCCTAAGTCATGTAACAAGGCTCGGTAAAGGGTCAACATTGACTGTTAGGATTGTTACTTCCAATAGGTGACACTAGAGTTCTAGTCCTCTTCCTCTCTGAAGAGACAATTTGCATATTTCCCAGAGGAGCATTGTGGCTTTAATTCTCCTCATCTCAGCATGCTTAGCATGTCAATCTCCGCAAGGAGAAACGATACTTCTTGGATATCGGTCAGACGCCAATCACACAGCCAAACCAGATCTCACACTTTGCACTGACGAGGGGCAGTACCCCGAAACACAGTGTCTGCAATTTGAGATTCTGGATTGGCTTTTATCCTAAGTCATGTCAACAAGGCTCGTTAAAAGGTCGACAATGACTGTTAGGATTGTTACTTACAATAGGTGGCGCTAGAGTTCTAGTCCTCTTCCTCTCTGAAGAGACAATTTGCATATTTCCCAGAGAAACATTGTGGCTTTAAGTCTCCTCATGTCGGCATGCTTAACATGTCAATCTCCGCAAGGAGAAACGATACTTCTTGGTTATTACAGGTCAGCTACTTATCAATTTCAGCGCTGCCTCAACAAGTCAAACATTTAATATCAACAAACAATTTTTAATTACCTTTAAAAAAAAATACAAATGTGCAGATCTCTATGTAGCAGCTTAACTTCTTAAAGATCTTTTTATTTCATCCATAAAATGTTAAATATATTTCATCATCCTTTATCACACTATGCATCCACAGATTTGTGAAACTGTTAATTATCATATTTGTGAAGTTGTTGTATCTCCCGTGTGGGTGTTTTTGTTCTACAGAAGCCTTTACCACTGAGTCATATCACAGAAGTGTTTAAACAATAACAAATGATTGTTCCAATATAACCTGAAATTACAAAAAAAAAGTCAACAAAACACCAATGTCTGGCAGAAAATACAGAGATTTTTGGTTCTTGACCAACATTTGCAGCTTTACAAACCTTAAAGAGAATGTTTCTCTTCATTGCTTCAATTAGTTAAAAACCAGATGCAAAAACAAGTTCTTTCTTTTCAATTAATTTTTTATTTTCTAATTGTACTTTTTTTAATGTCATTTTCTGTCAATCATCATATAGGTGTAACACGGCGAGGGGCAATAGCTATGGCTATCGTCTTCTGTCATACCTTGGCATGCTGCTTGAAAGAGTGGGTCTTAGGCCTCTTTCACACTTCCGTTTTTGACAATCAGTCAAGATCTGCCAATTTTGAAAAAAAACGGAGCCGCCATTTTTCTTTGCGGATCCGTTTTTTTCCCCATTGACTTTCATTATTGGCGGATTCTGACTGATTGCCGTCCGTTGCATCCGTTTTTTTGAGGATCCGCCACAATGTTAGTGTCCGTCAACATCCTCAAAGATTTCTAAACGGAGCTTGCAACGTTTTTTTGTCCGGCGGATCCTCCAGACACTGAATTAACCCCAAAATCTGTCTGGGTGCCGGACAAAAAATCTCTCTCTCTCTCCCCTTCCCGGCCAGCGGTTGCTTTAAATTTACTCATTTTCAGGATCCATCTAAAAACGGATCCTGTGCCATCAGTTGAGAACGGATCCGCTTCTCTGCCTTTTTGGTGGATTGTAACTGATGCAAATAACTGAAGTGTGAAAGAGGCCTTAGATGGGTGTGGATATCGGTGCTGTGAGGGCCTTTTGCCCATGAAGGTTGCCTTAAGCACGTTTCTATCACAGTAAGAAAAAAGGAGAGGATTCACATTAGGATAGGATCCCAGGAAAAAGAATCGCCTCATCGCAGCTGCTGGGTAAACATGAATTAGCCAATTTATGAGCTAAGTATTCTATTTTTTTCCTATTTTCTAGAGTAATGTAATTAAAATTTCATGCATTTCATGTTTTCATGCTTTAGAGCTAAAGACTGCAACTTTATTTGATTGTTATATATGGAGATGGCTGTTCTTAGTTTGCACCTGTACACACCTGTTTTCTGTTTGGAAGTGGCATTAAGTTTTGTCATTTACAAAAAGTATATATAAGACGCACAACACTATTCACGTAAAGTGATTGGTGTCTTGAGGGGTGGGAATGAGAAAGTTCTGTCACAAACCTTTATATTCCTCTTTAGCTATAGTCATCCTTGACTATGCGGCAACCTGCAAGACACCAAAGCACATGCAACATATCTATAACTATCTAATATTCAAGGGGTATATAGTGTCTATCTTGTACTGGTCAGCACTGATCCAGAGCCTATTAGGTTGGGACCCCAGAAATGACAGTTCAAGTTCACTATTAGGCCCATAGACCAACATAACCATTGCCTTACAATTCAAGGGCATGACACAACTCTCTCTCAGTCCTGTCAACAGCCCTGCCGGGTCAACATTGGATTTGCTCTGCCAAGGCATACAAGTTGTCCACAAGGTTTTAACCCTATTAGGACATTGGTTTATCCATCCTCCTTTCCCCAAACATTGGCCCTCATGACGAGGACAGAGTCTTTTTGGGGCAGAGTCCTCTTGGGACACAGTCCATAGTACTGGATACAGTCCCTTTAATGTTTGCCCCCCTCACTGGCTGGGATCCAGTCCTAAGCTAATTTTGTTCAGGTGCCAGCAGCATCTACCGCCGAGCGATCAAGTGTCCTTCTCATTAAGGTAATGAACATTCTCCTCTCTCCATGCCTATAGGAGTGGAAAGATGTGAATATTATCTTAATGAGTGGGCACCAGTGGATAGCCCGCCTACTGCTGGAAGCCGGCGACTGCTGCTGACACTGTGCGCGCGCTATAAGAGAAATGAACGTTCACTGCAAGTGCAGTGAATATTCATTTCTCTTTAGCAGTGGGCACAGGCTTTAGCCGCAGCAGCCGGCTTCTGCCTCCTGTCACCCACTGCTCCCTCACCGTCTTCTGGGACAATGACCCGTGTATAAGCCAAGGGGGCATTTTCAACACAAACAAATGTGCTGAAAAACTCGGTTTACACACGAGCATATACGGTTACTTGTTTTGTACAATACTCATATATAGCTCAGCATTGAGACCACCATCAATTCTGGTCAAGTATGCAACACCTTCATCTATGAAACAACCCATGATCAGGCTTCCACCATGGAACTTGACTGTTTTTTCAATTTCTCAATGCATTAGACCCATTCTTCCTTGTTTTTTTAAAGAGCCATTTGCACCCATCAGAGCCTAGTGTATTTACTCTCATCTCTCCAAATTACCCTTTTCAAATTGACTACTGTTGACGTTTTGTACTTTTTTGCAAACTGACACAGAATCTTCGTATGACAATATTGAAGTCGAGGGTTCTTCACCTTTTTTTGAGCCACCATTCCAGACTTGTGTAACATGCGTCACACTGTTTGCATGGACAACTGTGATCTCACTATTAGGAAGCATACAAGTCACCTCGGCTGACGTGTTTCTCATGCCAGAACTGATGACCGGAAAATGTACAGATAATACATGATTTTTGTTTAATGGCCACGCAAGTCCATCATGGTGGGTGCGCAATAATGGGATCGAGGTTTTTAGTAGAGCTTAATTAAAATAAGATCATTACTGTAGGATAAGACACATAAGTATTCCTCTAGCTATAAATTGAAATTTAACGGAAAGCCATTTTTTAAAGATTTCCCACCACACTGTTATAGGCAGATCATCAAGAACCATGTATGAATTTTTGCAAGCCATGTTCAGGTAAACGCCACAGTCACAAAAATTTCTATAATTCAACTGTTGCTTTGGATATAACTTTATGCTCACCTCTGCTTGTTTCTCCTTTCCTAAGTTTAGCCAGTTACAGTACATTCGAAAGCACAAAGCCCCGACAGTCATGTTTTCCAATGTTAAGTAGAGATGATAATCGCTTTTTATAGTGATTTTTTACACAATCTCATTTCAGGAACATACTCATAGTAATTAGCAGTTGCTTGGATATTTTGCAAAGTTCCATACACTATATTTTCGTTTCTTTGGTGCCTGTCTGTTAGTCAAACGTACTGAATACAGTTTTCCAAGGCGTATAATTATATGGAGCAAAATGAGTTTATGAAGGCAAAGTATTTAATCTTGTATTCCGCAGATTGGGATACAATAGTAAAATAATATGCATGTGCATGGTATGTTTCCTGAAAGCATAATATTATTTAGGGCGTACTGTATATTAACATTTCCGTGGCCTGTGCGACCATTTACATGATGGAGATTACCAAGCGTCTATTGTTTAAGTCTGTTGTTATGTATTCCTATAAAGTTGAAATTGAAATTATATCTCTCTTGAAAGTATACTTAAGTGATGTTATAAAGCCAAGCTGCGAGAATGAAGCTAAATGCTTGCCTGGGACAGCTAAGTATCTGTGTATGTATCGTTACTTTTAAGTACAGTGCAGGCATAAATTGCGAGAACAAGCACTTATGTTATGGCTACATAAGGCACATCTGGAGAATACAATCTGTTTGCAAAATTCCCACATTTTAGTTGAGAAAACATTTTCATGAAAAAAAAAATGAATTGTATCTGAGCACAAAATTATCTTTGAATGAAAAAATATATTTGTTCGTAACGTTTATTTTTAAAATCTTGCGTGTTCATGAGGCCATCATGTTCCTGGGTTGTTCATGAGTAGTGGGTGGACCCTTGAATGTTCGGGTCTGGCGGGTTAAGCCAAACAGTTAAAAAAAAGTTTGGGTTCGGGTACCAAAACTGTACCCAGACCCATACCCAAACCTGTACCCCATTCATTTGAATGAGGGGTCCGAACATCCAGTGTTTGCCAAACTGTCATGTGCATGACAGTGGAGCAAACATTGCTTCTGATCGATAGTAACATCATTACCGCCGAACAGACAGCCTCAGTTGCAACACTGTCAAATGAAAGCGTAAGCCCGCAGCTGTGAATGAAGGTGAAAAGTTTACCTCTAGTCACATGTGTTGGCTGTTGGGACTACAGCTCCCATCAGCCTATGCCTGCTGCTGCTAATAACAGCAAGAACAGGTGGCAGCTGAAGGGGGTATTCATCAGCCAGCACCTGCACTCTAAAGAAATGACATGGTTTCCCTTGTATTTTTGATAACCAGCCAAAGAAAACTCATACTGGGGGCTGCAACTCTCAACTGTCAGCTTTAGCAAGGCTGATTGTCAAGAATAAAGAGGTACCTAAATAAATAATTTAAAAAAACGGCATAGAGTCCCTCCCATTTTTGACAACCAGCCAAGCTAAAGCAGACAGTGCTCTAGCCCCTATTATATTCTATGGGGGGCTAGATTATATTGTATGGGGGCTTTATTATACTTTATGAGTGGGCTACATTATATTCTATTTGGGCTGCCATATATTCTATGGAGGGGCTGCATTATACTATATGAGGGGGGCTGTATTATATTCTATGGGGGTTACACTATATTGTATGGCGAGGCTGCATTACACTCTGTGGGGTGGCTGCATTATGATCTATGGGGTGGCTGCGTTATACTATATGTGGGCTGCATTATACTGTATCGAGGATTATGGGGAATACATTATAAAATATGAAGAACTATGGGGTGCATTATACTATGGGAAGTGAATTGTACTACATGGATGACTGGCAATGTATTATAATATATGGAGCACTATGAGGAGTTTATTATACTATATGGATGACTGAGCAGTGTATTTTAATTTATGGAGTTGTGATTTATATTATATGGAGGACTGAGTGTATTTTAATTTATTGAGGGCTATGAAGAGTGTATTATAGTATATGGAGGACTATGGGGAGTGTATTATACTATATGGAGGACTACAGGGCACATTATATTATACGGAGGACTATGGGGTGTGCACTGTAGATGTGCTGCTGATAACATGATACTGTATGGGGACAGATTGATCCATTAGTGATTGTTCTGTCCCCATCATTCTTTCTCAGACGGTGGAAAGAGGCCGGGAAACAAGTGTTGAACGACTTCAAAATTGTTGATCACACTCGTTTAGCGTCCTGAACTCAGCGCATGTAAATACAATCGAAATGCTTCTGTGTGATGTGCAACATGTGAGCATTTGGGGCCCCATTTTAAACTTTGCCTAGGGCCGCACTTTGCCTAAAACTGGCCCTGCATAAGAGATTACACTCTACAGGAAAGAGATACTTACTCAGTGACTCTTGAGATGGAAAATGACTCTGCAGAACAAACTGTGCTCCACTTAGAATTGTTGATCTGTGATGGCCCAGGTACTAACCATCACTGTGAAAGGTGTGAAAATCTGTAAGATGTCATCGCTGCAGGGCATCATGGGGAAATCAGTGTGGCAATGCAAATTTACACTAGCCTGCTGTCTTCAGCAGTGTAGGAAATGGTGAATGGCAAGTAATTTTTTTCTGCAAACCGTGAATCGAATCTCAAAATCTTCAAATTTACTTAGAACCGTGAATTTCAGGGACATTGGACACAAGCTGGATCCTCAAGGAATTGATCCGCTCATCTCTTCTAAGGACTGCATTTATAGGGATTGGCTTGCATGGTTCCTCATATTAAATTTGTATTGACTTTTTATAATCCTGTTGCCTTTTTATTGTCATTTTTGCACATTCAACTTAATAGCTGGGAACACACATGGTCATTTAACACGGTCTCAATATCACACATTAAAAAAAAGGATTCTGTGAATCAGTTCCAATAAATCGGTACGTTCCACATCATTGACGACAGCCAGTCACTGTCACTGAGGTTTCTAGCTTTAAAAAATAGATGTAGAAAAAGCACTTAAAGCACCATCTGTAGCCCCGAAAATATCCTGATGATACAGGGCTACTTTTTGCAGCATAATATGAAAATGAAAACACTTTGCTGTGAATTTGTATCTGCAGAGGTGGCAGCCATATTGCCGGAAGCAGAATGAAAAATGTAAGTGTATTCAGTGATGTCTGTGCGAACTATCAATTTGCATATGTTTCTCTATGAACGTGCTTTAATTCATTTTGCTTTTTTCTCTACCTTTGGCATGATATTACACTTCTTTTTAAATGACTTCCACCATTCTTTTTGCACATTTTTTAAAGCAGCTATTACGCGATTCTGGAGCGACCGGAACAGTGCTGAACACAGACGAAGATGCTGACGGGTGAGTATGTAACTACAGGAATCTGTCCTGATCCTTCTCCATATAAGTCTATGGGACTCAAAATGAGAATACAAGGCAACGTTCTGTATTCCCATAGACTTACGTTAATGAGATTTTAAAAAGTGGCTTCTACTTCACACGGTAACCTCTGCAGTCAGCAGGGCTGAAAACAGATGAACATGGCTACCGGTGAGTAGGTTTATAACTACAGGCATTACACTCACTTATGTGATTATAAATAAAGGCATAAAAGAAGAAAAAATTGTGTAGTGGTGCTTTAAATGTACTTTTAACCTTAGTCATGTCTTTCTATGCCTATAAGGTTTATTACAGTTCTCTGCCTGTCTATATGGCCCTACTATGCCTTAAAGGGAATCTGTCACCCCATTTTCGGCCTATGAGCTGCGGCCACCGCCATCAGGGGCTTATCTACAGAATTCTGTAATGCTATAGATAAGCCCCCGATGTAATCTGAAAGATAAGAAAACGAGTTAGACTATACTCACCCGGGGGTCCGGTCCAATGGGTGTCGTCATCCGGCGCCTCCCATCTTCTAGCGATGACGTCCTCCTTCTTACTTCTGCTGCGGCTCCTGCGCAGGCGTACTTTCTCTGCCCTGTTGAGGGCAGAGCAAAGTACTGCAGTGCACAGGCACCGGACCTCTCTGACCTTTCCCGGCGCCTGCACGCCTGCGCAGGAGCCGTAGCAGAAGTAAGAAGGAGGACGTGATCGCTAGAAGATGGGAGGCGCCGGACCGGACCGTGACACCCATTGGACCCGACCGCGCCCCCCGGTGAGTATAATCTAACTTGTTTTTCTTATCTTTCAGGTTACATCTGGGGTGTGACGGACTCAGCTCCTGCTGAGCCCATTTTTTGAGTGGACCCTCTGGGTCGTGGCACCCACCCACCGAGGGCGAGCTGACCTTGTGAGAATCCACCCCCTATACAGGGAGTGTCAGGGGCAAGACCAAGGGGGTGAGCCACCACGACTGCTGGGACCAGACGGCCGGCTCAGGGGACACTAGACGAGTGTCTGACGACAAGGACGAGCAGGAAGCAAGACGAGACTAGACGTAGGTGCAAGGTATCTTCATTAGAATAACACAAGATCACATACAGAGTAAACAAGCAAAACGTGCAAGGTGCGCGCGTGGGCACGCCAAGGTCCATAACATGGTACGTGCCAGATGGCACGCCTAAGCACAGGTAATGGCATGATGGCATCGGACTCCGGACTGCTGGCAAACCGACAGGGTCCAGGGATCAGGCTGCGGACATCAGCTCCGGACATCAGGCCGCAGTCATCTGGTTCCGGACCTCTGGCAACGGTCGGCAGGTTCCGGGCATCCGGCAGGCAAACCAGGGTTCAGGCAAGGAGGCACGACAGATATCCAAGCAGGGTGCGTGTTTAGGGAACACGCCAAGGTCCAAGGCTAGGTGCGTGTGTAGGGGACACGCCAGGGTCCAAGGCTAGGTGCGTGTGTAGGGGACACACCAGGGTTCAAGGCTAGGTGCATGTGTAGGGGACACGCCAGGGTTCAAAGCGAGGTGCGTGTGTAGGGGACACGCCAAGGTTCACAAACGAGACAGGGTGCGTGTGTAGAGCCACGCCAAAGCATAGGATAAGACAGAGTGCGTGTAGAGACACGCCAAGGCACAAGACAGAGTGCGTGTAGAGACACGCCAAGGTACAAGGTACAAGACAGAGTGCGTGTAGAGACACGCCAAGGTACAAGACAGAGTGCGTGTTGAGACACGCCAAGGCACAAGACAGAGTGCGTGTAGAGACGCCAAGGTTCAGAGCAGGGCTGCGTGCTAGGAGCTACGCAGGGACGCACACCTCACTGGCCAATGCACACGGCTGTAACGCCAGCACGAGGCACGACTAAGGCACAGGAGGGGGCAAAGGAACCTTCGTGCTAGGAGCCACGCCAGGTTCAAGGCAGGGTGCGTGCTAGGAGCGACGCCAGGGTTCAAGGCAGGGTGCGTGCTAGGAGCCACGCCAGGGTTCAAGGCAGGGTGCGTGCTAGGAGCCACGCCAGGGTTCAAGGCAGGGTGCGTGCTAGGAGCCACGCCAGGGCACAAGGAAGGGCTGCGTGCTAGGAGCCACGCAGGGGGCACGCCACACTGGCCAGTACACACGGCTGTACACAAACACGTGGCACTTACCACGGCACAGGAGACGGCCAAGGGGAACCCACGCCGGGGTTCAATGCAAGGACAAGGCAGGGAACAAGGCAAGGAATACAGGCAGAAACAGAGCCAGGTCAGAGAGAGGACAGAGACTAGCAGCGGAGTGTAGGCAGAAGCCCAGAGCCGGGCCAAGGGAAGACCTTGGGACTAGACAAAGAAACGAGCACTAAGGAGAGGAGAAATGGTGCGTGTGCCAGGGAGCACTACAGAGCACCATAGGAGAGAGCGAGGCAGAGCAAGCAAAGACTGAGACCATAGGGAGGAACACAAAGCAAGGAATAGCAAGGCAGAGAACACAGGGAGGACTACAAGTCAAAGCATAGCAAAAGCAAGACATGGCAAAACAGGCGAGGCAGAGAACACAGGAAGGACTACAAGTCAAAGCATAGCTAAGGCGAGACATAGCAAAACAGACTAGGACAAAGAACAGCAGAAGGACTACAAGGCAAAGACAAACATGGCATGAGAGACAACACAAGACATGGCACAAGACAAGAGGCGGAATACGAGCACGGAGCGTGTGCAGAGACGCACTACAGAGCAAAGTGCAAGGGCACAGAATAGAGGGAGCAACCCCACAGACCCAGAGCCTTGCAGGGAAGCAAAACAATAATCAGGCCCTGAGCAAAGGAAGGGGCGGCCTGATATAGGGCATAGCACCTCCTCTTCCAGGTCAGGACCAGGGGAGCACTTCCGGGTTCAGATCCACAGGATAACAGAGCACAGTCACATGATCAGAGTTCCAGACATGATGAGACGACGGCAGATCCAGTGCTGAAACCTAGACAGGTCACATGATCAGAGTTCCAGACATGACGAGATGATTACCGAACCAGACAGTGCAGGATCTTTAGGAAATGTCACATGATCAGCGTTCCAGACATGACGAGATGATTGCAGAACCAGACAGTGCAGGATCCAGGCAGGGACACATGATCAGGGACTCTAGACAAGACAAGAAGATCACAGAAGGCAGAGCAGAAACGCAGGCATCCTGCAGCTCAGACATGAGGTGAGTGTGCACACAGCTCTAGCGAACATGCAGGACAGCAGACAAAACATGCGCATGCACATCGCTCCAGGAGTTCTTGAGACAAACAGACATGGCAGACGTGACATGGGGCTTATCTACAGCATTACAGAATATACAACTAATACTGGAGGCAGATGACTGCATGAAAAATCATCAGAATTTCTTCCAGAAAACTCAGATAATATTCATCTTTATTGAAATCTGCATGTTCGTATTTTATATCCATGTGACAGCAGTATTTATGTATCAACGTTATAAAATGTACATATTCAAATGCAGTTTCCTATGTTTCATAGTTTCATAGTCTTAAAGGTTGAAGATAGATGTAAAAGGAATCTGCCAGCAGGTTTTTGCTACCTCTGACAGCAGCCTGATGTAGGCAAAGAGAAGCTGAATCCAGCGATGTATAACTTAGTTTACTGGGTGCAGCCGTTCTGACACAGTTTTTATATTTAGCAATGTAGCAGAGCTGAGAAAGCTAACCCCGCCCACACCAGGCTCTGTATATACAATGTCCATAGGCAGTGAGGTGCCTATCACAAAAGGGGGCATGTCAAACTAGCATGCATGAACTGCTGTGTTTGAAAATGATAAGCTCCTGGTGCTAAAGCAATAATTGCAATCAAACAAAACCATGGAGCTTGATAAGTGAGACATCACTCAAATCTGTATTTTAACCCCTACATCATGCTGTCTTCAGATTACATAGTAAAAACCAGCTGACAGATTCTCTTTAAGTCCATTGAGATCAACCTATTGCCTAACATGTTGATCCAAATTAAGGTAAAAACTCCATGGGGAAGACTGTTGGTGGCTCTTGAGGACTGGAGTTGGGGATCACTGCCACAAAGAGTACAGGATAGGTGATGTCTAATTGTTGGCACCTTATCACTGGGATCCATAGAGGTCCTCAACTAACATTTTATACTAAAACATGGTCAAAGTGAGGATGAGTTTGCATCTAATGATGTCCCTCATGTTATTTTCAATATCTATAAAGCTGGAGGAACCCATCAATCAGACATTTAGCAAATCTCCTGTGGATAGGGTAGAACTGTCTATTAAAGGAAATCCTCTTTAGGCCGGGGTCACACTTGCGAGTGCAATGCGAGAAACTCGCGCAAGACTCTTGCCTCAATACCTGGCACTCGGAACCGGAGTGTGCAGCTGCATATCTTTCTATTGAAACCGGGAGAAAAAACGTAGTGTAGGATTCAATATGATATCAAACAGTATATACATTTTATTAGTCATATAAATATCATGTGATCACTCACTATGGATACAAAAGGTCCTGCTGCTCTTTCTATCCCACTTCCCCATGAGAAAGCACTGTGTAAGAGCGTGAAACGCGCGTCGGGGTTAACCCTTTGGTGCTGGGTCCGTGCATTGTGTCCGGTAAGCTTACATTTAACTTCACCTGTGCACGCTTATTATTATGGCGGCATTGTTTTTTATATGGCATATTGTCATTACTACTACTTACCACCACTCTCCTGTCAGTATGGGTTACTAGACTTATCGATACTATTGCTGACCGTTGAGTGCATGTGTCAGATGCACGTTCACTCCCCCCTTCTTTCCTCCCCCCTCTTGGTCTCTGTCTTGTTGGCCCACTTAGGGCATATTTCATAATTTAAACGCTAAAAGAATTCATCTTGTGTGTTTGAGTTTGTGCACATTATCTGGCAGGCCCCTGGAACATTTACGCGATGGTTGCCTATTATGGCTTTATTTTGACATATATGAGATACTGCCTGCCAGTTTACCCTGATACCACCAATTACCAGTATACTAGTGTTATGGTCATATAGGGGTATATTTCAGGTGCACGATTCATGTTTTCCTTGTGCATGTCCTGTCATTTTTGTAAACTGTATGATCTTTCTATGAAAATTTTGATATTTATATGACTAATAAAATTTATATACTGTTTTATATCATATTGAATCCTAAACTCCGTTTTTTCTCCTGGTTTCACCTGTATACATGGAGTGGAATATTTATTGATATGGCGGTTTATTTTCTATCTACACCGCCTTTTCTCTCTAAGAAAGTGTCAGGCAATTTTTCTTTTCATATCTTTCTATGCAGCTGAACGTTTCCGTCCAAACCACCGGCGGCAGTGTCGGGTATTGATGCGGGAGACTCACGTGAGTAATCGAGAGTGTGACCCCGGCCTTAAAGTCAACTCTCCAAGTTTTGGATGAATATCTTTTTACCTTTGATTTTAATATATTTTTCACGATATTTAAATAAAACTAAAAATAAAAAATAAAACCAGAAATAAATAGTCCTAATTAAGTTTATATAACTTAGTAAAATATCAGACATAAAATGCGAAAAGGGCCAAAGAGTTTTGCTTTTCCCCCCATTTATTCTACTGTTTTAGAAGTAATTCATTTTGACATCACACCTTAAAAGCGTTGTGATCAGAAAAAAGGGCTAACTCACCCTTAAGTCATTTCTATTATATGAATGTAGCGAGGTGGCCAGTAATAGACTTTTTTTGGCTGTGAAAGTTTGAATAATAATGGTCATTAATATGGCAAATTGAGAGCTGAGCATTCAGCCCACATATCAAATCCTCTTCGAGTGAGCTCACTTCTATCAGCTGTCAAATTCCATTAAATATATACTTCAGTCCTACTGCCCAGCTGACTGCCGAGTCGCTAAGAACCATACACCCACAATTAGCATTATAAAATGTGAAATCAACTGGAAGGGATGGCCTCGGGAAAAGCAAATCCCATAGGCAAAAAAAGAAAAGGAAAATGTCCTTGTATTTTGGAAAACAAAACACCAGGAAAAAGTCAGATTTTTTAAACTGAGCTATAACGATCTTGTTTTTTTTAATACCTTTTTTTTCTTCATAGGAAATTTGCATAAATGTTTTGTGTGATTTGAACAACATCTGTGCTGTTTTCTTATATAATGCAGCGTTGATTCTAAATTAGAGAAATGCAATCTATGATAGGATTTTTGTTGCTAAAACACTTGAAAAAAAAAATCTCCTGCTCAAAACATTTTTTTTTTTCAAATATTTGCTGCCATTTTTTTTTTCTTAAAAAGGAAACGATTTAGCAATACCGCAAAAAGAATATATTTGGACATATACATGATATAGTCAATAAATATATTCACACAAACAATAAAGATAAGAGCAAACACATGTAAAGTTCGAGCGTACTCTCTACATATGCACATTCCTAATTAGTGCAGTTGCATATATGATCACATGCCTACGACTTAAGCTCCCGTCACACATAGCGATCTCGCGAGATCGCTGTGTGTCACACTTACCAGCGGCCGCTCCCCCTGCCGGGTATCGCTGATCGTCCTTGAATTGCCTGGACGTTTTTTTGATCGCTGGTCTCCCGCTGGCCAGCACGCATCGCTGCGTGTGACAATGAATAGATATGAAATCCGGCACTCCCAATTGCAGAAAAAAGAATTTTCGTTTTATTCATTCATTGCTGCGTGTGACAGGCGGGAGACCAGCGATCAGCGAGCTGGAGCTGGTAACCAAGGTAAACATCGGGTTTCTAAGCGCCACGCGGCGCTAAGAAACCCGATGTGTACCTTGGTTACCAGCTCCCTGCACCAGCGCGCTGGTATCTAATATACACTGCGGGTAACTAAGCGACGTGCGTCGCTTGTTACCCGCATGTCGCTTTCCTGATCGCTGGTGAAGCTGCCTGTTTGGCAGCTCACCACCGATCATATAGCGACACACCAGCGATCCTGACAAGGTCACATCGTTGTCGGTATCGCTGGTGAGTCGATATGTGTGACGGGGCCCTTACTCTTAAAAAATTGAAAATAAATTGATGTGAATCTCAGTATTGAACCCTACTAACCATAAGAGCTTACACTGTATATGAGAGTTTCACACTTTGTGCTTTGTCAGGGGGGCAGCAAAATTTTTACAATATCCCTGTAAAATGATGTTCCAGTATTATATTTAAATGTCATTTCTTGAGGAGAGCAGAGTGGTACCACTGGATTTGGTAATAGGCAGAAAACAAATACTGGCTGTTGACTGGTTTGATCATCACTAGCCATAAACTCATTTACATTTTCTGTAGACAAAAAAAAAAGTGTAATTAGATTCTTCTCAATCGGTGGAGAATATTTTGTGGTTGCTTTGGAAACAAAGAACTTTCTTTGAACTTTCACACGAAGCATATTGCGTTTTCTATAATGCCTTTTGGTGCGGTCTTACATTATTAAAATATAAATTTCATATTTTTTTGCACAATTTCTGAAACATTACACACTGGAATTGGGAAATTTCATCTAGAAAATTTTGTAAACATATATAAAAATATAAATTACATTTATTAAATGTGAAAAACAGTTTTTCTTTTCATGAAAATCTGTATGTCTATTAGGGTGAAAAGCGAAAGATTAAAGACTGCCATTTATTATAGTTAAATATTTCCTTTAAAAACTTAAGTTTACCATGCATATATTGCACAGAATTTTATTTTTTTCTTTATGTTCTTCGTTCACCGGATCAATGGAAGATGATTCTTGGTGCAATGCGGTACCAATTCGGAATGGACCAGGAAAAATAGATTTCCGGGGGATAGACAGGAAGAGATGTGTTGCACTACTTCGACTCAGGAGGAAACTTGTGTTTGTTGGGTGGCGGTGCGGTCATACAGTGCCAGTCGGAGGAGTCTAAGGTGAAGCCAGGTTTCAGGCAGATTGTGAGATATACTGGACAATGTTGTAAATTCTCTTGATGGAAGTCAGGGGTTACTGACTGGGAGGATATAAGTGAGCAGGCTTCCCTCAGTTGCTGCTGGTGATTGGTTTCTTCCTGTGCATTTTGAGGTCTGCTGTCTTCTGCCTGATCCTGCATTTTTCAGTAAAGTTATTCATTTGCTAATCCTTTGCATCTGATCTGGTTTTGCCTCTTCTGCTTTGCTGTGAGGGTTCAGCGTGCTCCCTGCTGGGGCAGTGCTGGACCCCGCTCCATATGCTACAGCTTGTGTCAGTTTGTTCAGTCCCCTGTTATATTAGTCTCTTTTGCTTTGCTGCCAGTTCACACCAGAATGCTGATATAGTGGGGGAGAGGTCGTGAGACCTTAGTATTTTTTGGACATCAGATGTGTTGGATTTTTTAGGGTTTTTGTGTGATTGCAGTGTCTTTCCTTTCCTATCCTATCTAGACAGTTTGGGCCCCATCATTTGCTCAGTTTATTTTCTGCCTGTGTTTGTGCCTCATCTTGTCTCACCGACAATATATGTTTGGGTGCTATTACTTTGGGGTTCTACTCCGGGCAGTTTAGATTTCACCTTTCTTGCTTTAAGCTTAGTTAGTTCTTCGGCTGTGCCGAGGCATCTAGGGCATCGTAGGTACGCCTCACGGCTACTGCTAGTTGTGTTGTTAGGATTAGGGGTCTGCAATCCGCTGAGTCACCAACCTTTCTGGTTTCCTGGTGGCCTAGCCTATTCCTGCCATCCTCCTCGGTGAGCTATTCATAACAGGACAAGTTGCTTGATGGTTATATTTTTTTACTGAGAAAAATTTTAGATGAGTGTCTAGGTCTGTAGAATTATCTCTAAGTGTGGTAAATGGTGTGTGACTCAGCTGCTGATGAAGTGGAGTAGAAGATAAAAGGTTGAAGGTGGTAGCTGATAGCATATTTGGTATAGTATAAAGGAAGTCGCCAGTGGTATTTCGTACCAATTTTGCTGAGGAATTTGGTTGATAGAGTCGTACTATATGGCAGATGAGCCCAATGAAGGGTGTGTATGAGTTTGCATTAAGACCTGACCACTAATGTCTGAGATGGTTCATCAGTCCCGCCAGCTCCAGTTTTCTGACTCTCCTGAGTCTAGGGACTGATTATATTGGTGGAAATCCCTTGTGGGTTAGACCAATTGTCCTGCTTTGCTCGGTGCTTTAAAGGGAAGCTCTTTCACACATTATGGACTATAGAAAAAGTCTGGCTGCAGTATACAGGTGCTTCCCACAAAATTAGAAAATCATCAAAAAGTTAATTTAATTCAGTTCTTTAATACAAAAACTGAAACTCAAATATTATATAGAGTCATTACAGACTGATCTATTTCACGTGTTTATTTCTGTTAATGTTGATGATTATGGCTTACTGCCAATGAAAACACAAAAGTCATTATCTCAGAAAATTAGAATAATTATCAAAAACACCTGCAAAGTCTTCCTAAGCATTTATAAAGGTCCCTTAAAGGCATGTCATACTAAGCGATATCGCTAGCAATATCGCTATAACTTGTGACGTTATAGTGATATTGCTAGCGATATCGCTGTGTCTGATACTTACCTACGACCGGCTCCCCCGCTGGTTATCGCTGATCGCGCAAGAACGTCCTGGACCGTTTCTCGTCGTCTGCTTCCTGTGGCGCTTCCTGCTGTGATGACGAGCGACGCGTGGAGCCGGGCGGGAGGACGCAGATTCGCCTGGTGTGACAGGTAAGTAGCGATCCCCGTCTCCAGCGATGTCGCTGGTGAGATCTGCCTGTGTGGCAGCTCACTAGCGACCACTTAGCGATGTACCAGCAATCCTGACTGCGTCATATCGCTGGTCGGGATCGCTGCTGCATCGCTAAGTGTGACAGTACCTTTAGTCTGTTTCAGTAGGCTCCACAATCATGGGGAAGACTGCTGACTTGACAGATGTCCAGAACGCAGTCAGTGACACACTCCACAAGGAGGGTAAGCCATAAAAGGTCATTGCTAAAGAAGCTGGCTGTTCACAGAGTGCTGTATCCAAGCATATTAATGGACAGTTGAGTGAAAGGAAAAAGTGTTGTAGGAAAAGGTGCACAAGCTACCGGGATAACCGCAGCCCTGAAAGGACTGTTAAGAAAAGACCATTCAAAAATTTGGGGTAGATTCACAAGGAGTGGACTACTGCTGGAGTCATTGCTTCAATGTGAAAACATTCTCAGAGTGAGTGGGATCTGTAGAAGCGTTCCTGAGTTATTACCTCATAAATTTCAAAAACTGACCGTCACATCCAAGCATAAGCATAGTGTGAACAGGTGCTTAACCTAGAGTCACCAACTCATAAACATTCAAACAAAAAAGGAAGCACACTGTAGCGCCATAACATGCAAGCATGAAATATGACAAATGAATTGCATTACTGCATTAGAAGTATGAAAAATTGAGAAAGTTTAGTGCATAAAATGGCCAAGTTATGTGTACCTGGAAGCCACGGTAAGGCATTTCTCGTTTTCCAGGACCCTATCTAATGCCAATCCTCACTTAGACTGAAGTCTTCTTCTGAATGGGAACCTATGTAAATCCTCTGTTTCGACTGAAGTCTATATCTTTATGGAGGGGTAGTGGCCCTGCTTTAATTAAAAACCTTCTAACTGAGCACTCCACCTGTTAGCTACAGGCTAAGTGAGGATTGGCATTAGATAGGGTCCTGGAAAATGAGAAATGCATTACCATGGCTTCCATGTACACATAACTTGGCCATTTTATGTGCTAAACTTTCTCAATTTTTCACACTTCTAATGCAGTAATGCAATTCATTTTTCATATTTCATATTTGCATGTTATGGCGCTACAGTGTGCTTCCTTTTTTGTTTGAATGTATATGAGTTGGTGACTCTAGGTTAAGCACCAGTTCACACTGTTTATGCTTGGATGTGATGGTCAGTTTTTGAAATTTGTATTCATTAACCTTCTGACTGAGCACTCCACCTGTTAGCCGCAGGCGTTTTTAATTAAAGCAGGGCCACTTCCCCTCCACAGAAATCTAGACTTCAGTATAAACAGAGGATTTACTTAGGTTTCCATTTAGATGAAGACTTCAGTCTAATCTTTAATAATAATAATAATAATAATAATAATAATAATAATCTTTATTTTTATATAGCTCTAACATATTCCGCAGCGCTTTACAGTTTTGCACACATTATCATCACTGTCCCTGATGGGGTTCACAATCTAAATTCCCTATCAGTATGTCTTTGGAGTTTGGGATAAAACCAGAGAATCTGGAGGAAACCCATGCAAACACGGAGAGAACATTCAATCTCTTTGCAGATGTTGGCCTTGGTGGGATGTGAACCTAACGCTGCAAGGCTGCAGTGCTATCCACTGAGCCACCGTGCTGCCCATGTCTAAGTGAGGATTGGCATTAGATAGGGTCCTGGAAAATGAGAAATGCCTTACCGTGGCTTCCATGTACACATAACTTGGCCATTTTATGCGCTAAACTTTCTCAATTTTTCATACTTCTAATGCAGTAATGCAATTCATTTTTCATTTTTCATGTTTGCATGTTATGGCGCTACAGTGTGCTTCCCTTTTTGTTTGAATTACCTCATAAATTGATGTGGTCAGAATTGAAAAATTGGCCTGGTCAGGAAGGTGAAAACTGTTAAAAACATACATATCAAGCAGGTACAGAATAATCAGTGAAAAAACAACCCAGTTGCAGGGCAAGGATTACCATAGTCATACATTTAGTATAATGCACAGCGCATAGTCATACTTGTAGTATAATACACAGCACATAGTTATACATCTAGTAGTATGTCTAAGTGCACCGTGTACTCACTGATTTTAAAATAAACAATTATACGCAACTTCCCTCCACTCTCCCACAACGCAACATCCTCTTCTGAAGCCAGCAGCTGACTTCAGAGTGGAAGTAACGGGAGTGTATAACGTCACCTCCATGCACGTCTGTGACATGCACGCCGATATCAGCTGCTAGCCTCTGATTGGCTGGCCGAGTGTATTGTGGTGCTTATACCCATTAGGTCTGTGCGCTCCAATAAACATCATATGAAGACTCGAACCTCTGCTTTATGCTCAATATGGTCTTAAAATATTACAGGTATTTGACATCTTGGTAGGTAAAACTTCAGACACATACAGCCAGCCGTATAATGAAATAGAACATATTACCTTGTCTGTAAAACGCCAAAATGAATACATATACAGACCCCCTACGCAATCCCTCCTCCAAAAAAACAGACTCCTCTGGTTTCCCAAGCTAAAAGACCTCATTAATATTGAGGCCTGACCACTACCCCATTGACCGACCCGAAATCAGACACCCTTCCTTGTTTACAGGCCCCAAATTAGACATACAACTGTTTTCAGACAGCAGACAACACGTCCACTCTCTGATCCATTTACGGATCCCAGAACACCCATCCACTCCTGCCCCATTTCTAGACCCCAGACAACACATCCACCCTGTGTCCTGTTTACAGACACCAAGACCACACATCCACATCTGCCCCATTTACAGACCCCACTCTGAAAATTAAAATGGTGGAGACCCACAAAGCAGGAGAATGCAATAAGAGGATAGCAAAGTGTTTTCAAGTTGCCCTTTCCTGAGTTTGAAATTAATTAAGAAATGGTAGTTAACAAGAACAGTGGAGGTCAAGATAAGGTCTGGAACACCAAACAAAATTTCAGTGAGAACTACTCGTAGGATTGCTAAAGAAGCAAATCAGAACCCCCATGTGGCTGCAAAAGATTTTCAGAAAGATGTGCACAGTGACAGTGCGCTCTCTCACCGACTCAGATCAGCAGTAATGTGATGACAACAGAGCACACTGTCAAGGAGCATTGCAAGAATACCCTGCTTGCAGAGACAAGTGCCACCCCACAAGTGACATCCCTTACAGTGGTGGCAAAGTATCTGCAAGCTGGGTATTTATCTTACAGCACTCACTGACAGTGCACTCTGTTGCTGCTTCATTATTAGTGAAATGAGCTAGTGAGAGAGTGCACTGTCTTTGTGCACATCATTGCACAGTGCACATCACACAGGGAGTATCCCAGGCCCTGAAATGAGTGTCACTGATGACGCTTCACTTCAAGGTGGGGGCAGGGGTTTTGGCAGTGACCGCAGCCTCTGCCCCCTGATGATGCTTCTTTTGAGTATCCCAGCATGCACTTATAAAAGGAAGTTGCAAAAAAAAATAAAAGCAGTTAGATACTGTAGTTAGGGAAGGGTAGCGAATTTTTAACTAAGCATATTAGAAAATAGTTGAAATTATGGCATCAAATAGATGGGATTTACAATGAAAAATAATTTGTATTTTAGACCACCTCTTTTAATTCCTTATTTTTTATTACACTCAATTTGTACTTAAATGTTTTATCTGAATTACATAACTCAGAGCTATGTTATACTGTTCTTCCGTCTTTCTGTGTTTTAGTTATGTAGTTTTAACCTGCTGGAGAAAGTGTCACTTTAAGTTTGAATGGATTCTGACTGTTATTAGATAAATGACACTGCTCTTCTTTTCCCATCAATAATATCAACTTTTTGACAAATAGGCATCTCAGGGGCATTAGTTCCAAGCATTGCCACTAATCTTCATCTTTTGAAGTGTCCAAAGGATTATGTCAATAACACTGGCCTTTAACCTTTTGTAAGAAGGTAGCAATATGTTACAATAGTTGAGTGGTTAAGGAATTTCAAAGCAAAGGAAGGATTGTAATCCATACATGAAATGAAATGGCTCCTGGAGCAAATAGGATCTGAAAACCATTTTTAATGTTTTGGTTTTCTGCATACATAGTGAGAACACTATGAGGAGGGATCTAATATAAAGATGAATGCTTATTTTAGAAAATATCTTCCGATTGTGCAACAAAATGCTTTAGAAAAGATTGCACAAAAAAGTCCTTTTGTAACGTAAAAAAATCAAACCAAAAATAATAATTTCAGAACTTTTTCCACCTTTAGGCTGTGTGCCCACGTAGCGTTTTTCAAGCGTTTTTGCCGCAATTTTCGGCGTGAAAACGTTTAAAAATCGTGTACAGAACGCCTCCCATGCATTCCTATGGCACTGCGCACATGCTGTGCTAATGCTGCGCTTTTTTCCGCGGCGGAATCGCATCGCGGAAAAAATCGCAGCATGCTCATTCTTTTGTGCGGAATCGCAAAGAATTGCCGCGATTCCGCACCCATAGGAATGCATGAGAATCGCTTACTTCCCGCATGTGGCTATGCCCACCATGCGGGAAGTTAAGCGTCTCATGTGCAGTTGGTACCCACGGTGTGGAGGAGAGGAGACTGTCCTCCAGGCCCTGGGTACCATACCCCTGTAAATAAAAGAATAAAAAATAAAAAATTGGAGTATATTTACCTTCTGACGTCCCGCGCTGCATTCCCGGCCTAAACGTTCCCAGTAATGCCTTGCGGCAAGGCCCTGTGATGACGTGGTCTCGCGAGATCGCTATAGCAACGCGAGACTACGTCATCACAGGTCTCGCAAGGCATTATTGGGAACGCTGAGGCCCGGGATGGCAGCGCGGGACACCGGAAGGTAAATATACCCCGATTTTTTTATTTTTTTTAGCATTTTAACATTCTATCTTTTACTATTGAGGCCGCATAGGCGGCCTCAATAGTAAAAACCTGGTCACACTCGTCAAACACTATGTTTGACGAGTGTGACCAACCTGTCAATCACTTTCCAAGCGATGCTTCAAATCGCTTGGAAAGTGCTTGAATATCGCACGCGAAAATCGCGATCATAATCGTGGTGAAATCGCGCGCAAAAAACCGTGCGATTTCTGGGAAGGAGTCCGGTTTTCTGTGTGCGTTTTAACACGCAACGTGGGCACATAGCCTTAATGTCACCCGTAATCTGTACAGTTCAATTGAAAAGTTCATTGAAATCTTTTCAATTTGAAAAAGAAAAATCTAATTTAATGCGGTGGCATAAAAATGCACAATCTTAAACCAATACTTAATTAAAATACCCTTGAAATGTATGAAAGCAATCAGTCTTTTTGGGTAGGAATCTATCAGCATGGCATATCTAAAATTGGCAATTTTTGCCCACTCTTCCCTGCAGTTGTGCACCAAGTCAGTCAGATTTTAAAGGAATCTCCTGCTAACAGCACCTCTTCAGGTTAAGCCGTAGAATTTCCATTGAATTCCGGTCTGAGCTTTGGCTGGGCCATTCCAAACCTTTGATCTTTTTCTGGTGAAACCATTCTTTTTTTTAGTTGAAGGTATGCTTAAAGGTCATTGTTGTGCTGAAATGTGAAATTCCTCTTCATCTTAACATTAATAGTAGAGACCAAAAGTTTTTTTTTTTTGCAAAATTGATCGATATTTTGAAACGGTATATTGTATAATGCATCCCGAAAGGGAGACTTTATAGTATAATGCACCCTCCTAGGCAGACTCTATATAGTGTAATGCACCCCCCATAGGCAGATTCTATATAGTGTTATACACCCCCCATAGGCAGACTCTTTATTATATAATGCACCTCCCATAGGCAGACTCTATATTGTATAATGCACCTGTGGTGCCCTGCGTCTTTACTGCCACAAAAGGGTTAAATATGTACTGTTTTGTATGTGTTTTGTGAGCAATGGGAGTTATGCTTTCTCTACTAGAGACCACAACACCACAATTCACCTCACTCCCTTACTTGTCTGAAGCTTAGAGCTTTGCAGACACACCCTAAATGGAAGGGGGAGGAGTCGAGAGTTCTTGTTTTCAGTAAAGAAGGAGGAGAAGAAGAACGCTCCTGGAAGCCATGATGACATGTGGTCCCTCCAGGAGTAAAGCTAATAAGAAGCATCAGGGAATCAGCCCCTAGGCCATCCATGCTTTTAGAGCAGGGTGGTAAGCTGAGAGACTGTGTGAGTTTATACAACCACCAGCAGAGTGTTTCCCCCCGGAAAGACTGCAGAAAACTAGGATCAGTGAAGGATAGTGTGTAAGAAGGGCTTCACACAGGAACCCAGCTGCAAGTTGCTCGAGGAGGAAAACACAGTGAGTAGAGGCTACAATAAGAAGTTCCAAACTCCGGGAAGCCTTAGTCCCTGAAGGGATTAGAATAGCAGGAAGCTTACACTGAGTCACAGCAGGGAGAAAGATAACTCCCATTCTCCAGAGCAGACTGTAACCTGGTGAGAGTTGTAATATCTCCTCTGAACTGCACCTGAACTACAGTAAATGATAAAGTGACTTTCTTTGTCTCCTGCCTTATTACTCCATGCCTTCTACTTCCATCACAATCTCTGGGGGCCAGCCCTGGTTGGAGAGGGTTAAACATCTGCACTGCCATCACCATCTACTCCCCCAGGGATCATCTGCAGTGCCGGCTATACTACAGTCGAACACTCCAACTGGCATCACGAATCACTACATGAACTTTATCCCCATTCAATTCTACCCCTTTTACATGACCGCCTTGGGCCATGGACCGGGTCACTGCCACTGTGACATATCCCTTTAAGACGACTGGCCCGGTACCAAGTATCCCATGGCCCCTGGGGTGCGTCATACCCCCATAGGCAGACTCTATATTATATAATGCACCCCTCATCATCATACTCTATTTAGTATAATGCACCCCTGTTTGTATACTATATATTGTATAATTCACCCCGATAGGCAGACTTTATAGTATAATGCACCCCCCATAGGCAGACTATATATTGTATAATGCACCCTATAAACAAAATAAATACAAAATGCACCTCTCCTCCTCCATTCCCCGCTGCTCTGAGCACCTGCACATCTGAATGTTTTTTCATGACATATTGTACTTCATGCTAGTGGTAAAATGTATTCAATATGACGTGTTTATTTATGAAAAAAACGGAAATATGACAAAAAAATTTAAAATTTTGCAATTTTCAAACATTAAATTTTTTTGCCCTTAAATTAGAGAGATATGTCACACAAATTACTTATTAAATAACATTTCCCACTTGTCTACCTTGCATCAGCACAATTTTGGAATCAAAATTCTTTTTTAAGGAAGTTATAAAGGTTAAAAGATGACCAGGGATTACTCATTTTTACAAAATTTACAAAACTATTTTTTTAGGGACCACATCACATTTAAAGTCACTTTGTATATGACAGAAAATACCCAAAAGTGACACCATTATAAAAACTGGACCCCTCAAGGTGCTCAAAACCACATTGAAGAAGTTAATTAACCCTTCATGTGCTTCACAGGAACTGAAGCAATGTGGAAGGAAAAAATTAATATTTAACTTTTGTTTACAAAAAATTTAGTTCAGAACCAATTTTTGTTATTTTAACAAGTGATAAAAGAGAAACTCAACCACAAAAATTTGTTGTGCAATTTCTCCTGAATACACCGATACCCCATATGTGGGGGTAAACCACTGTTTGGGCGCATGGCAGAGGTCGGAAGTGAAGGAGCGCCGTTTGACTTTTTCAATGTAGAATTGGCTGGAACTGAGACCGGACCACATGTTATATTTGGAGAGCCCCTGATGTGCCTAAACAGTGGAAACCCCACAAGTGACACCATTTTGGAGACTAGACCCCTGAGGAACTTATCTAGATGTGTGGTTAGCACTTTAGCATATTTTTCCTCAAAAATGATCTTTTCGCCCCAAATTTTTATTTTCACAAGGGTAACAGGAGAAAATAGACCACAAAAGTTGTTGAGCAATTTGTCCTGACTACGCCAATGCCCCATATGTGGAGGTAAACCCCTGTTTGAGCACACAGCAGAACTCAGAAGGGAAGGAGCGCCATTTCACTTTTTCAATGCAGAATTGGCTGGATTTGAGATCTGATGCCATGTCGCATTTACTGTAGAGACCCCCTGATGTCCTTAAACAGTGGAATCCCCCCACAAGTGACACCATTTTGGAAACTAGACCCCTTAAGGAACTTATCTAAATGTGTGGTGAGCACTTTGAATCCCCAAGTGCTTCACAAAAGTTTTTAACGCTGAGGCATGAAAATAAAAAATCATTTTTTTTCCACAAAAATGATTATTTAGCCCCCAATTGTTGTGCAATTTGTCCTCAATACACTGATGCCTCATATGTGGGAGAAACCACTGTTTTGGCAGAGCTTAGAAGGGAAGGAGCACTTTTTTGACTTTTTGAACGCAAAATTGGCTGGAATTAATGGTGGCGCCATGTCGCGTTTGGAAACCCCCTGATGAGCCTAAACAGTGGAAACCCCTCAATTCTAACTTCAAACCTAACCCCAACACATCCCCAACCCTAATCCCAACCCTAACCATAACCCCAATCACAACCTTAACTCCAACACACCTCTAACCCTAATCCCAACCCTAACCATAGCCCTAACCACAACCTTAACTCCAACACACCCCTAACCCTAATCCCAACCCTAACCCTAACCCTAATCACAATCCTTACCCCAGCACACTCCTAACCCTAATCCCAACCCTAACCATAACCCTAATCACAACCCTAACTCCAAAACACCCCTAACCCTAATCCCAACCCTAAGGGTATGTTTCCATGCTGTGTGCTGGCAGCACTTTGAATGCAGCAGATACCCGGCTCTGCCCAAGGCACTTCCGGCTTTTGTACATGCAATGATTCCGGATGTGTTCATTGAGCACATGCGGAATCACCACATCCTATCTATGGACTGGGTTATTTATCTTGTGGAGACAGATTGTCTCCGCAAGATAAATAGACATGCTGCGGTCTAGAAAGACATGCCGCATGCCCATAATATCGGGTGTGACACCCGTGTCCCTGCACGCATAGTGGAAATGGGATTTCATAAAATCCCCTCCGCTATGCTGTAACATCTGGACTCTGCGGATTGAATGTTGTAGCTGTATGCAGATTTCAATCGGCAGAAAATCCTTACAACATATGCTACATGGAAACAAACCCTAACCATAACCCTAATCACAACCCTAACCCTAATCCCAACCCTAACCCTAATACCAACACTAATCCCAAGTGCAATCATATAATCCCTTTAAAAATATGAAACTTTAATAAATTGAGGTAAAAAACACCCCCAGTGCAAAAACACAATTAACAAACTCTATACAATCATAACCTACGATAGCCCTACACTAGCCTGCTATCCCTTCCTGACAGTGGAGGTTGGCACCCTAAAAGATATGATTTGGCACCCCCACTCCATGGTGGCTGTCCCAGACTCACCCTAAATGATCCTTATAAACTACAGGTGGGAAAACAATAAGCAAATAAGAGAGATGAAAGATAGTGCTTAATATAATACACAGGTTATTAATGTACAATATATAAAAGACAGGCTATTACATGTAAACATAGAGAAAACATAGAGAAACCTCTTGAATAACCAATAGATAGTGCTTATTATGTATACTATCTTTCATCTCTTTTATTTGCTTATTGTTTTCCCACCTGTAGTTTATAAGGGTCATTTAGGGCAAGTCTGGGACAGCCGCCTCGGAGTGGGGGCTCCAAATCGTATCTTTTAGGGTGCCAACCTCCACTGTCAGGAAGGGATAGCAGGCTAGTGTAGGGCTATTGTAGGTTATTATTGTATATAGTTTGTTAATTGTGTTATTGCACTAGAGGGGTGTTTTTTACCTCAATTTATTAAAGTTTTATATTTTTAAAGGGATTATATGATTGCACTTTTGATATTTCTTCCCTGGTCCTGTGGACTTTTTTTGATTAACCAACACTAATCCCAACCCTAACCCTAACCCTACTCCCAACCCTAACCCTAATCCCAACTGTAACCCTAATCCCAACCCTAACCCTAATCCCAACTTAACCCTAATCCCAACTGTAACCCTAACCCTAATTCCAACCCTAACCCTTACTTTAGCCCAATTGCAGCCCTAATGGAAAAATGGAAATAAATATATATTTTTTATTTTATTATTTTTCCCTAACTAAGGGGGTGATAAAGGGGGGTTTTATTTACTTTTTTTATTTTGATCACTGTGATAGGGTTTATCACAGCGATCAAAATGTACCTGGAATGAATGAATGGAATCTGCTGGGTGCCAGACGGCAGATCTCGGCGGGCGCACTGCACATGCACCTGCCATTTTCTTTACAGGAAGAAGACACCAGGAGCTGTGGGAGCCGTGGGAGGATGGGAGAGGACACTGGAATAGGAGGTACGGGAGACAGATCGGGGAACTGGGAACTCTATTTCTCTCCCCTCTGATGTGCGATCACATCAGAGGAGAAAAGAAAGTAAATGCGAAACCGCGTTTTTTTTGTTGTGGTCAGCGTTATACGGTTACTAACGGTGATCGCAACACCGGGGTCAGTAAATACCCACTCAAATCATGTTCTTTGGGGTCTCGGCTACCCCAGGCAGCCAAGAACCTGGACAAATTCCGACTCTGGCAGGCGCTATTTACTTTTTACACAGCGCCGTTAACTAAAGGCGCTGTAGTTTAGGTACCCTTTACTACCACCATCAAAAGGCGTATCGGCGGTCGTTAAGGGGTTAATGGGGGAACATTGTGGCAATTTGAAATTTTTTTATCTTTTTATTTTTTTTCAGAATTTTCTTTATTTGATTTTCACTTTATTGGTTGGTTCAATTAAGTGACTTGAGCCTGCGATCTACCGATCCGTTGTGCTATATACAGCAAGGTCACAGGATTAACCAAAATCACAGTCAATCTGGAAGGCATAAACATGAACATGTGAAAAAAGATGGCATCAAATATGTTTCTTTTTTGAGATTAAAGGCTGTGATTAGTCTTCTTCAAATATATTTTTCTGCTTCTAATATATAATTCAATACTTCAGATTGCAACCTTTAAAAATATATATTTCCTTATAAACCCGGTACTGTTTTTCCTTTCTTTTTTTAAAAAATTCATCCCACAGTAAAAGAGCCTTTAATAAATTGCCAGCATTGTGTGTTGTTCATTTGGCCAGTTTGATTATCTGGCAGTAAAGATATATGATCATGTGGTGAAATTAAATAGAATCCCTCTGGGGTATAATGTGATTATACTAATTAATGGCTGTGTTTACATTATCCATTTTATTAAGTTGTGTGGCATCATTATTTCCAATATGAGAAAGAAATGGCTCAAGCCACAGTCCAAATAAGTATGCGAAATTGGGGTATTCAAATATTTCCGTTGCTTTAATCAAAAGATTCCAAAACCACAAAGTGCCAAGTAAGAAGACTTCATGCTGCTTGCACAAGTTATGGGAAATGGAATATGAAAAGATACAAAGCAAATCATTAATATTACTATATATAGTAATGCAAGAAATATAGGATGTCCTGAGTTTTCCTCATGAGTCACTCTCGATCCAAAGTAGCTGCTAAGACTTTAAGAGCTTCAACCTAAATGATGGTCTTTACAATAATATTACAGCTCTTTCCAAATGAGGAAATACTCTTAATAACGTCAATATGTCAATGTAAAAAGTTTAATTGCATTTTTAACCCGTTATATGTATATATGATCATATATACAGTATACTGTGGGGATTCGCTCTGGTAAGCAATGGCATGGATACAGTAAAGAGGTTCATGCAGTTTTTCAGTTTAGTCTCAGTGCTTTATTCACACTGGCAGCAAAAAAAAGCACAGTCTTACATCATACAAAGCAAAAGTCCAGTTTGTTTCCACAACATAAGCTAGGGCCTGCACATGTCAGCCCGTTCAAGTCTGATGTTGCCACAAAACACCCCTCAGCTCAGGGTAAACCACAAGGTTCAGCTCTCTTTCCCATAAACACCACTCTGGAGCTTCCGTCTCCCGACACTCCTAACACTGAATGTTTCCGAAGGCTGACTATTTAACTTCTAAACCACACCTTGGGGTGGAGATATGGTGAACAACCTCCCACCCACTCTTCAGCTGTTCACTAACCCTATCCCTTAACATGGCCAATTTACCCCTCTCATCACTCAGTGTGCTGGAGTATTTTCCTAGGTTCATATCACTGAAGCTAGCAACTTCATTGACACATATTGGGGTTATTTAGTTTGGAGAATCGAAGGCTTAGGGGTGATCTTATTACAATGTATAAATATATGTGGGGACAATACAAAGACCTTTCTAATGATCTTTTTACTCTTAGACCTGTGACGGGGACAAGGGGGCATCCTCTACGTCTGGAGGAAAGAAGGTTTAAGCATACTCACAGACGCGGATTCTTTACTGTAAGAGCAGTGAGACTATGGAACTCTCTGCCATATGATGTTGTAATGAGTGATTCACTACTAAAATTTAAGAAGGGACTGGATGCCTTTCTTGAAAAGTATAATATTACAGGGTATATACACTAATCTCCTTAATATTGCGTTGATCCAGGGAGCTAGTCTGATTGCCGTATGTGGAGTCGGGAAGGAATTTTTTTCCCCAATGTGAAGCTTACTGTTGCCACATGGGGTTTTTTTTTCCCTTCCTCTGGATCAACATGTTAGGGCAAGTTAGGATAGGATATGGGTTGAACTAGATGGACTCAAAGTCTCCCTTCAACCTTAATAACTATATCTCCCCTCCGGTACTTTGCCAGTGACTTTGTCACAATATGTATACTGTATGTGAGTGTGTGTGTAATGTGGTGTGAGCTGGTAGCCATGGGTGAGGTATTCATCTTCCATGCCAAGGCACGCTACATGAAAATGTGGGTCCTAGCTGGGTGTGTTGACTTGTTTCATTTCTGTGATACACCTCTGCAGACCGCATGGTGCTGCTATATTTGGCTGGACAGGAACAGGTGTTAAGAAGTTAAGTGAGGGAGACCACAGTTCAAAAATAAACTTCTTTTTACTGAAGAATAACTTAAGAAGAACTATATACAGTGGATAGTGGGTATACATATCCATGGGAGTTTCTTTAGTAGCACACAACATTACACACATTTCTTGCCTTGCTGAAATCACTCTGTCACTCTTGATTCTTCGCTCAACTCTTAGCACAGCCCAGCTCACTATCTTGGCAGTTTCCATCTTTCCTAAATAACTTTAGTAAAGTCCAGTAAGTTCTAAAGTGAGTTCTAAACGCCAACCCTCAGTATTGCATCCTTTTCTCAACAGGATAGTTCTCTATGCCAATATTTGACTGCTCAGTTTCATTTTCTACTGACACATCTCAACCACCACACGGTATACTTTGTCTTATTTTGGCTTTCCTCTATCTTTGAAGTTCTGTTACCTTTCCGGTTGAAAACTCTATAATGTTCTATTTGGCTTCTTGACTCAGATCTTGGTGCAGTCCCCTTCTCTCTCAATCTTTTCCTGTTATAACTGCTATACAGCTTTTGGCTCACTTATATTGCTGCTTCAATGAAACGGAGAGAGACACTGCTATTAGAAAATAAAATTCTTCTGGCAGCTGTTTATGTGGACCCGAGTCATCATATATTGCTGAATGACCAACAGCTTACTAAAGGAAAAGAATCTGTGATTGAGGTAGCAGTTAGGATGAGTGGGCTACAGGATGGCCAAGAGCAAGAGGACTCGGGTCCTGCCAGTGCTGCTGCTGCCGTTTCTTCATCCTCATCAGATGAGGAGTTTGATTTTGAAAAGTATTTGGACGACATGGAGCAGGCAAAGCGTTGCCGCAGGGAAAAAGATTCCACTCCCATAGAAAACAGATTGACCATATTTCAGCAAATTTTTCACTTGCTCTCAAAGAAGTAGAAGAGTTCAATTGTTCATCAAAACTGACTGTGCACGAGGCAATTCTTTATACACTGAAATTGTTGGAGATGTTGCCCATGTGGTTACTGTTTTGCCACCAACCCAAGTTAGTGTAGAGAGGTTGTTCTCTAGCCTTAAAATAATGAGGTCAGATCTGAGGTCATCTATGAAGGAGGATCTGATGGAGGCGATACCATTCCTCAGAACAAATTCTAGACTGCACAAATGTTATTCAGTACGTTTTTGTTGAAAACTGTTTTTTTCCACTTACTGCAGAGTGTATAATAAATTGTAAATGTGCAAAAGTTTTTTGTTCTAAAGTTGTATTCCAATAAATATATTTTATGTTCTATCTAAATGTCTTGATTATTGTATCATAATAATGATTAAAAGGCTGATGTTACCATTTTACTAATGTAAATTTATCACTTAAACTTAAACATGAGCCATGTATGAGGGAGTCGGAGTCGTGGAGTCGGGAGTCGGAGTCAAGGAAATTGAGGATTCTGAGTCGGAGTTGGAGGTTTGACTTAGCGACTCCACAGCCCTGATTTCGTGTGACTGTGTGGGTTTCCTCCCATGCTCTGAAGACAGACCTGCAGGAGATATGACCCTTGATGGGTGCAGTGATGTCTGCAAAGTGCTGTGCAATCAATATGCTTATTTATTATGCTTCATAAGATCGTCCTCACTTTGCAGACATTATTGCCCCATCTGGACTCACATCCTATCAGTATGTCTTTGGAAGTGGAGCTGCTCATACTCTGCTCCATTCATTGTTTATGGGACGGTCTGAGAACGCAGAGCTCTGTTATTTCGAGACAGTCCCGTAGACAATGAATACAGTGGAGGATAAGCCTGTGCACCTCTGCTCCATTCATGGTTTATGGGACCATCTGGGAAAGCAGACATACATTATTTCCAGACAGTCCCATAGACATTTTATGCAGTGGAGGATAATCCTGTGCACATCTGCTCCAAGAATGGGATGGATCTAGGACACATGTTCACTGAGCTCTGGAGACCATGTCATGGAGATTATTATGTGATGTTTTCTGGTACGTGGACGTGTCAGAAATGTCCCACAGTGAACGGCCGCCCTTGCTGGTCTCTTGTCTGAGAACACAGGTACTAAAAGCCTTTTGTTCCCATCTCATAGATTGGTGCACAGCCTGCTGTTGCCGGTGGTTAAGCACCCATGGGGCAGCATGGTAACACCATTGCTTTCTTTTTCTTGTTGCTGTTTTCATTGGTTCAGCTCTGACCAAGAACAATGAGATTCCTCCTCTCAAACACATCTCAAAAAATGAAATCAGTGACCACAATGGAACCTGCTCTTCCTTTTCATGACCTGTCGGTGGGCACTGATAGGTATATTGATGGTCTAGCCATTGGGTGGCTCTGTGGTGAACTCCATTACCTTTCAACACTTGGGTCCTTAGTTCAATTCTGGCTAAGGTCGGAGTAATTCTACCTCTCAGTTGTACTTTATAAATTGCAAATGGTCCCGGATCTAGTTTTTCATGACCTGTCGGTGGGCACTGATAGACATATTGATGAACTAGCCATCTGGTAATTCTCAGGCAGCACAGTGGCTCAGGGGTTATCTTGATTATCTTTCAATGCTTGGTTACTTAGTTCAATTCTGGCTAATGTTGCACTAATTCTACCTCTCAGTTGTACTTTAGAAATTGCAAATGTACCCACAATAGTTTTTCATGACATGTCGGTGGGCACTTTTAGACATATTGATGACCTAGCCATCAGGTAATTCTCCAGCAGCACGGTGGCTCAGTGGTTAGCTCGATGACCTTTCAATGCTTGGGTCCTCAGTTCAATTCTGACTGAGGTCTGAGTAATTCTACATCTCACTTGTACTTTAGAAACTGCAAATGGACCTGCTCTAGTCCTTCCTGATCTTCCCATTGGTGCTGCAAGTCATATCAATGATTTTGCTAAAAGGTATCTTCCGAGCAGCTCGGTGGAAAGCATTGGTGCTTTACAATATGGGAGTCAAGAGTTCAAATCCCACCATGGATGACATCTGCAAGGAGTTTGTATGTTCTCCCTGTGCTCATATGGGCTGCCACTCATGCTCCAAAGACATACAGGTAGTTCTGTGGGTAATGAATGTGTTACCTGTGCAGCATCCAGGAGGGCTGCTTGCCTATCTGCTTCATTGGGCAAGTATCCTCAGTCCTTTGGATGAATGTCCTGATGCATGAAATTGACTTGTTATAGTATATATTCAACTCAGTTGCTGCTGAGCTGTGAAAAGTCCTTTTTGGACTCAGCTAAATGTTTCCAACCTCTATATCTCTCATTTCACTAAATCCAAATGTTCTTCCAACCCTCAGAAACACAGGATAGAAGCTGTTTACCTCCTTGGTAGAGGTAGCACTGCCATACCACTGGCCCCTACCTGTACTGTATGTCTTTGGAGCATGCGTGAAGGCACAGGGAGAACATACAAACTCCTTGCAGATCTTAACCATGGTGGGATTTGAAACATAGACTTATATGCTGTAAGGCACCAGGGCTTTCCACTGATTTACACGCAGTTTTATTTCTAAGACATATAAATATTTTATTTTTAAGCAGAAATCAGAAACCTAATAAAAAAACTACTCAGATCTAAATTCTATACTGGCCAATTATATATAAATTTCTATCCATATTCAGACCTCACTTTCTTTAAGAAGTCAATAGAGAGGGCTACATTATGCAATTTTTTTGAACCACAGCAATATTTGTGTCCAATCAGTATCTATATCTGCAAAATATTATAAAAAAATCTAATGAAATGCACAGCCAAAATATAGAAAAGCAATAAAAATAAAGCTTGTACTGATGAACATATATTCTGTATCATGTAGAACCGCCCCTTCAGTTTTCCCGGGCAAGAGAACTTGTGGCCATTTTCCCCTGGATCTCTGAGTTACACACACACACGTATTCCTGGCTCTCCCTACAAATCACTGCTTCTGTCATGAAGATTCCGGTGCAATGTATCTGTACTAGCTATCCATTATGCAGCCACCGTGCAGTGTCTTATGTGTGAGGTGTATGGTGCAATGTATCTTCCAGCTAGTTGTAATGCTCTTTGCACTACATGTAGAGAGATTCATTTCTGTTTAGGGTAGTGCAATGCTGGCAGCCTAAGTTTGCTTTAGATATCCCTCTTAACTGCATTATGTGTTGTATTGTGCAACCTCTGTAATACTCCTGTTACTGATGTAATAGCACCCTGTATTATTACTGTTGTTTTGTTATCTGCCAGTGCTGATATACTATTTCTTTGTAGTTTTTACCCATTATCATCCACTATTGTTGTTCACTGTTACCAAGTTCACATCATCATCTCAATAAATATAGACTTAATCATCCATACAGTCTTTTTACTGGGAAGTGGATGAAGGGTTTAGCCATATGCTGGAATCCACACAGCATCATACGTGGAGGAAGGCAGAACATACCATCCTTCAGGGGCCGTACAAACTCCGCCCACAAATTAAATCCTGACAGTGGCACTGGTTTCATGACTTAATCATTCATTGCATGCCCTTCAGTGTTCAGGAGTGAACACTGCGTGTGTATGCTAACAGAGCAAGAAGAAATTAATGAACTGGTGGCAATCAAAATATAGCTCCCTTCCAAAGCACTACGGTCCCTGAGAATCTGCCTGGTGGCCGGATAAAAGGTCACCGAGGCTGTAAATGGCCCTGGGGCCTGAGGTTCCCCACCCCTGATGTACCCCCTTAAGAATAAAGCTTAAATAAGTTGTCCACTACCCTAACTCCATTCTCGGTTTTCCCATAACCGTCTGAGGATAATGCCCTAAAAGAACTCCATATACTTTTTCTGCCAATTTTTATGTTGTTGTATACTGTTTTTCTTCACTTTCTCCGCCCAAACATCAACTCTGTTATAGCAGCCACCACTTTCTTTTCAGAATCCTCTGCTCCTTTCTGACTATATTTCCCATCAACAGTTGTGCTGGGCTGCAAGCCACCAGTGAGCACAGACCTGTAACGCCACCTAAACCGCTCCCACATCTTCCCCAGCATCACACACATCATCAGCATAATGTCCTGTGCAGCACACTGCTGCCGCCGAGTCACTGATATTATGCATGAAAGTAACACAAAGCACCAGCCCTTGCAATAAAGATTATCCCTTACTTCCCCATATTCTACTGTATTGGGATGGATGGAGAGAGATATATGAATATATAAATAAAACACAGGAATGCGGCCCTGGAAGGAGGAATGTGCAGAGATGTAGGAGAGCATTCTCCGCAGCCATATTTTTGCTTCTTCTTTATTTCTCCTGCTCTGATGAGTATGCTTCTTTTTATTATATTTTATTTTTGTGGCCTTTATCAAGGAGTCGCTCCAAAAGTGATAATGCAGAACAGCCTAAAGATATGTCCCAGAGAATCCTATCCCAGCCCCCTCAAAAATAATAAATTAGTGTATGAGACCATAAAAAGTAGCTTTAAATTAAAAGTCTCCCATCTTTGCAACTGTATGGTGGATTTAAAAAAATGCAAAACACATTGATCAGGGGAACAGCAGGAATAAAACAAGATTAAAACCTGGACACTATTAACCTGGTATCCTCTTTAACATAAGTCTATGTTCACCAAGTCCACAAATGTCATGCTTAGCGTGATCAAGTAAGGTTTTAATGGTATCCACAAAGTAGTAACAGAAATGATTCGGTCCTGATAATGGACCTTCATCAGTCACCGTAATAGTATATGTAGAGATAGGGGTGGACCCATGAGATCACTTGTTGTTAGAGGTGGTCAATCCAGGCTATTTATGAAATTGCTGCCTTTATTGAAGTGTAAGTGGTCAGGATAGGGGCTGACAGATCAGACCATATAGTAGAGTGCTGCCTGCATGGACGAGTGGTGGATACCGCGTCCCCATGCCATCCAGGCAGGCGCACACTACCCGGGCTTTCTGGAGACTGGCCAGCCCTCATACAGGTCATTCCTCCTCTACATGCAGGTAGCACTCTACTATATGGTCTGATCTGTCAGCCCCTATCCTGACCACTTACACCTCAATAGGGGCATCATTTTCATAAATAGCCTGGATTGACTACCTCTAACAACAAGTGATCTCATAGGTCCACCCATATCTCTACATATACTATAACGGTGACTAGAGTTGAGCGACTTTGGTCAGATCGGGTTTCATGAAACAAAATTTGTTTCAGATGAAACTGGTCCGACTAGGGCAAAAAAAGTCGGAGTTTCATCCGAAACCTGACCCCAATGCAAGTCAATGGGGAATAAAAGTCGTCATTGAGTGGATGAATGTCATCTGCTCAATGCCGACTTTTATTTCCCATTGACTTGCATTGGGGTCAGGTTTCGGACGAAACTCCGACTTTTTTTGCCCTAGTCAGATCAGTTTCATCTGAAACAAATTTAGTTTCATGAAACCCGTTCCGACCAAAGTCGCTCAACTCTAACGGTGGCTGATGAAGGTCCATTATCAAGGCCGAAACATTTCTGTTACTACTTTGTGGATACCATTAAAACCTTACTTGATCACGTTAAGTTGAGTGCCGAGTCTTTTTCTACATATCTTACGGTGTGGGAATCTACTCTGGCACCTCCCTTATTTACACAAATTTCATGTTGACTCCTATACTTAATTTCCAGATACGTTCTAACTTTTTCTATATTTTTTTTAGAATTCCTTTGCTTCATTTAATACATTACATTTAAATATTTAATTAATGTTACAAGTTATAAAGCAAAACAGGAACAGTAGACATATGTCAAAAACACTTCTCTCCCTACTGTAAGCAATCAAACAGATCTTCCAAAAATGAGATGAAAAAATATATTTGACAGTAACTTCTTAAATGACTCTTCCCTTATAATGCATTGATACATGTGTAATTAAAAGAAATCAATATTTACTTTTTATTTAATTAACAAGTACCCAGATCGCATATTTGCCAAAAGAAACAAAGCACCATAACAAGCAATAACATATAAAATATTACGTAACATAAAGTATAACATAAAAATAAAATCCCTTCTTTTTCCCTGCTACCTGCCTCTCTGTCGGGATGGATTTATGACAGAAACACATCTGTTACAACAATAGTTGTCTGTTTTTAGCTTTTCCTTTTCTTAACTACAAACTCATTTTATGCCAAATCCTGAAATTCTTTTTTTTTTTTTTTTTCCCTAACTCACCTTTCACATTTGAGCTTTCCACCTCACAATTCAATTATAGGCAGATTGTTTAAACACAACATCCTCTGAAGGGTATGCAATTACTTCCTATCCTACAAAAGATAGATTGTGCCTTGGAAACCCAAAATCAAACTCTCCCAGACCTGCGAGCAACTGAGAAGTCAGCCCGGAGAATGAGGAGGGGATTTTATAACCAGTTTTACTAATGTATCATTTTCAATCTACTGGCAAATGTCATTCTCCCGGTAGAAGAAAAAGGTATTGTCTGCATAGGTTCTATGTTCACAAGTACAAGTCAAATAATGTAGCATTACAAACATGATATATTTGTCGTCGCCGCTGCTGGCTTAGTTTACTAATTTGCCTGACAGCATGTTCTTTGTTCCTCGCTAACTGCGATCATCACACTTTTGTTATACTGACAGTGGAAATATTCAGTAACAGACACCCTAAATACATCATAAGCACTGGTGTACTAATCATTAATAATGGGTGTGTGCTCAAACACGTGCTTACCACCATTGTCAAAAGCATTTACGCTCCCAGAGGAATTCCATGCTGACAAAGCACTGAGCAGTTCTGCATCCACGAGCACAAAATCTATTATTTTATTTTCTGTTGCACAAAAAAGACAAAAATTAATTTAAGAAAAGTACAAAAATGTATTTATATCTTATGTCAGACAATGACTTTACATCAATACCTATATCATTGTACTTTGATCATAAATCAGTCTCTGATCCATTAAGTTTACTATCGCAAACCAATCTTAGGCCTTCTTAATATAAATCATCGTGATTTTTTTCCAGAATAATAAAAACCTACAAAAATGGAACGATTGACAACACAGATCACAAAGTTTCTTATGGAACAGTTTTGTTTCTGGTGGAATCAATTAATTTTACAGGTCACTTTTGTGCTTCCAAAACACCTCTGACCAAAAGACATCTAAAGATGTCCTGCCTTAATTTTTTCCTTAATTTTGGTAGTAGCTCTTTTGTTTAACTTGACTAAACTGTTCAACACTAGGGATGAGTGGACCCGTGAAAGTTCAGGTTCTGGAACCTGATCCGGACCTTAGTCCAAAGTTCGACTCGGGTGCCAGAACTCTACCCGAATCGAACTTGAACATGAAACCCATTGAAATGGATTGGTACCCGAACTTTGCAGCTGGAAAAAATTCTGTCTATCTCTCTCTATTCAGAGCTCCACAGGAACATTGCAACAGACTTCCAGGGAAAGTCCAGCTTCGACTTTTAGCACTAATAGACTGGTACGAACACCAAACTTTTAAGTTCGAGTTCGCTCATCTCTTGTCAGCACCTTGGGAACTTCTCATTCTGTCACTCTCTAACAGGTTGGTCTTCCTCGGAGCACTTATGTTAAGTATTAACCATAAATAAATTTGCACACCCCTTGGGAACTCATCATCTTGTCATCCGCTAACTAGTTGACCTTCTTTGAACTACTTATGGTAAGTACTAAACCGGATTAAACTTGTGAACTCATCATCTTGTCAGCAGCTAACTGGTTGTCCATCCTTGAACCACTTTTGGCATGTACTAACCATCCCATATTGGGTACACCTGAAGCATCCTAGTATTGTGTACTGTATATTGTTGACAAAGTTGACCAGATCCTTACAAGTTTCCTATTTTCCTGCTTACTATAGACTTCTTCTATCAGCTATATGAACTACTATTCGATTGCTGTCCTGTTTATCCCACCACATGATTGGGTACTTTGCTTTATTTTTCAAAGTTTTTTATATTTCGGCTCATCGATGCTTGGGAACCCAATCTAAGAAGACACCACATCAAGAGAAATGCTAAACAAGAAGAAATTTCCAGCTCAAATGTTTCAAATTTACAACAGTGAATTGGTAAAACATATCACATAACATATCAGTGAGCAGCAAAGAGAAAATTGAATATTAATATGGTGCTTCCAAGAATTAAAGATTCAATCCATAATAATTTACACTCTCTTTAAGTAAAGTTATAATTTTGATTGTAAGGAACTTTCCATCTCTTATTTGGGATAATAGTCCGGTACATGCACCAGACCTCATTTAACAATGCAGATTGTTTGGGATAATACTCTGGTGCAGGTACCAGGCCTCATTTCTTAATCAAAATTGTTTGGAATAATTCTCAGGTGCAGGCACCAGGGCTCGTTTCATAATCCAAATAGTTTGGGATAATAGTCTGGTGCAGTCACCAGACTTAATTTCATGATGCAAATCATTTGGAATAACACTCTAGTGCAGGCACCAGGCCTCATTTCATAATCAAAATCTTTTGTGCTCATTCCGTGGTCCCTCCACCAGTCTAGATTTCAGCATCTAAATCCTGTGTACTAATTGTGTGGTCTAGCCACACTATCTCAGCCAATAAATACTGATTATTACTTCAGTGACAGGTGATGGACAGGCCTGGGCCTAGGGTTGTGAAACAGCTGTTTAAAAGAGGGGAATGGTATATCCAACATGAGTGGAAAAAAGCAGGCTTGTGGTGGAAGGGGGAATAGGCTTGGTATTCGAGGTGTTGTGGAGTAGGTGGAGGTGGAAATGTTGCTAAAAGCAGTACTGAACAAACACCGGATTATCGTATCCAATGACAGCTGGCAACCTGTGTTATTGGATGGGCTACTCAACTCCCTTGCTTTGGCAGCCACACAGTGGTATGCCTTGTAGATGATGGCCATAAACAGCATGTGTTCCACTGGATGGCAAATGCTGCATCAAGTGTCCTCTCCTCCTCTTCATCCACCTTAACATCACACACATTACAGTTCTCAGAGATGGCACCACAATTACCCTTGCTTCCCCTTGTGTCACAACTCTCCAACCACCCAACTGACCCAGAGTACAAATTGTATAATTGCACAGCAAGGATGGATGGGGCAGGCAATGGGACAGTGCTTGGACCAGCATTTCTAGAAGAAACATTGACCATTAACAGGAGGATGAGTGACAAGTAAAAGCCTTGTGCTCTGAGAGCCCTGCCAAATTCAGGCAACACACATAAAGGAGAACAAGCTTGGAGTCCAAGCATTTCCAAAAATTAGGAACAGATACACACATTGATACCCCTTGTTTATTGATAGAAAAACCCACAATAGTGACAGAAATAACTTGAATCTGACAAAAGTAATAATAAATTACAAATCTATGAAAATGAACAAATGAAAGTCATACATTGCTTTTCAACCATGCTTCCACAGAATTTAAAAAAAAAATAAAACTCATGAAATTGGCCTCGACAAGATTCAAGTTATTTCTGTCACCATTGTGGGTTTTTCTGTCATTAAACGAGGGGTACCAACAATTTTGACCACGTGTGTAGAACTAAAGTGTCATCAATTTCCCCAAAGTAGAAGTAGTGTAAAAGGGCTCTGACACCGATTTCACTACAATCAAGTCACCAGATGAAGAACCTACTTGGACTTTCCACATTTAAAAAAATTGTTGGTAACATCAGCAACAGTAGCAACAGCAGCCACAGAAGCCATGACAAAGGTGTCACAGACTGCAATAATGCAAGATCAATGCAGCACACTAAAAACTACACCATTGTCTAATCTGCGACTGGGGTGCAAGAGTCATTGGAGATCTATGACTTGATATCTTGATGAAAATTAGGCAATCTACACTTTCAGGGGAAAGCCGGCTGTGCTTAACCATTAGGACAACACCAGAAGTCCTGAAGACACCTTCTGATAGAACACTGGCTGCCAGGCATGACAAAATCTCTAAGGTGTGACGGGCAGGCTCAGGCCACTCATTTTTGAAGACCAAAAAGAAAAAGGGTCTAACCCCCCCCTTATGGCATCGATATTGAGTTTGAGATACTCCTGCTCTATCTTCTTCAGTCATTCACTATGTGTCAGACTTGTACTCTGTTCTTCTGGTTCACGGGATAGTCTAAAAAATGTGTGAAACGACTTACAGAAATTGCTTCTGCCACTTACCCTGCTGCTGCTAATGTTTTTGCGTTGACGACGCGACGTTCACAGTGATGGAAGTCTATAACTTCGATGCATGCTGTTTGCCTGACTGCTGTCTTGGGGAAAACCACTCTTCACATTGTGTACAAATGTGTTTTGATACTCCAGCATGCAGGCGTCCCTTTCCAGGAAGAGAAGCATCTGGCAAGATTTACTCTTGTATCAAAAGTTGTGAACTCAGTAGCCAGCACTATTCCTAATCCTAACAATCCGGGTATCTTGTTGCAGACAGTGAAGTAAGAAGGCGCTCATATGTCGGGCACTTCCATGAGATACATGGTGTATTGGTGGCAGGGTAACAATCAAGCTTGCTTCCTACGTCTCCTCCCACTAACCATGGACAACAGAGAGGGATCATTATCCTCTTCATCTCCTGACTGTAGCATTTCCATCACCTCTTCCTCCTCATACCCCTCCATTTGTTCCTTGGCTCCTGCATCTTCACTAACAGTTTGTCTGGTACCATGATCACCCTCCCTTGACACCCACTTATGCAACGACAGTCAGAAACTTTGAGATATTGTTATACCTTCAGCATCCTCCTTTGCTTCTGTCATGATCCATTTTTGGATCTGTGCAATATATTAAAGGAACAGAAAAGCGCAATAGGGTCTTATCCGAGTTAATATTAAAAGATTAAAATAAATTCACTCACCTATTTGTAGGAGAGATCAAGCACATACGATTCGTAGTCAGCTGCTGCACGTCCAAAGGCCAAACCGAGTGACCGCTGATACATCAATTCTTATGGAAATAATTTATGGACTTCCATGCGCTGCTTGACAAAATACAGAATCCCACTTACGGTGAAAAATTAATCATTTATTCCCAACGTGCTTCGAAGTAAGGACTACTACTTTGTCATCCCCTGAGGAAGAAGTAGTCCTTACTTCAAAATGCGTTGGGAATAAATGATTAATCTTTCACCGTAAGTGGGATTCTGTATTTTGTCAAGCAGCGCATGGAAGTCCATACATTATTTCCATAAGAATTGATTTCTGGATCTGTGTCAGATTCTGGATTTTCTTACATAAACTTTTTTCCTTTCAGGCCATCGGGGGTTAATATTAATTTTTGCCCCCGGTGGCCGCTGGTGTTACTGCAAGTTTAGATAGTCTACTGGTGTGTTTTTACCCCCACTGGCCGCTGGTGTTAAAAGTTTAGTTAGTCTGTTGGTGGGTTTTTGCCCCCGGTGGCCACTGGTGTTACTACATGTTTAGTTAGTCAGCAGGTGGAGACCACTCCCACCTTCCTATATAAGGTCACCTGGTACACTAGTTGACTGTTGGTAATACAGGTCCTTTGGAAACCAACCTTTTTAAAGAGAGGAGTTATCTGGAGCATTGGTGTTAGCAGCTTATCTGGTGCAGTGACCATACAGCTGAAAGCGGTGTTCGGGTGCCTTACTCTGCTGTCCGGTGAATGACAGCAGAGGAAGGTAAGTGCTGTTTGTTATTCCCTGTCTGTTACTTTTCCTTGGTGTTTTATTAGTACAGCAGTGGGACCAGTGTCTGCACTTGCCAGTTCTCTAGTAAGGGATAGGTGCAGGGCAAGTGAGGACCTAGGTATCCTGGTCAGTGACAGGTTTAAAGAACCTGTATAGGGAACGTCAGGAGAGTTCAGGACACTTCCTTAGGAGAGTGCAGGAGGTGTCCATTTCCCCGGTCCCTATTGCAGGGCCCACCATTGTAATTGTGTCCCCGGTGTCCCCTTGTTTGTCTTTGTGGGTTTTGTGACCGACCGATCGTCGGGTCGCATCACGCAGGGCCAGTCACTTTGTGACAGCTTCTTCCTCATCTTCTGGAACCACCACTTTCTCCCGCAAACTATACAAAGTATGCTCCAGCATGAAGATGACCGGAATAGTGATGATGATGATGGCATCTCTGTGCTAACCATCTTAGAAGCCATTTCCAAACTGTGCAGAAGGCGGCAGAGGTATTTAATCAGTGCACCATTTCCTTACTGAGTTGTTCCAAGCTATGCAAAAGAACATACTTCAGCAGGTATCATCACTACTGCCACAGTCACTGCAACATGTACAGAGTAGAATTCTAATGTGTGGCACATCGCATATCAACCAGTTAATTAGTAGTCTGAAAGACCTTTGTAGCGATGCAACTTGATGACCCACAGGGTGCGAACAGTGTAACTGAGCACACAGCAAACGTGCTTTCTGCAGCAGTGCATCCAGGCCGGGAGAGTGGCGGACAAAATGCTGTACCACCAGTTTGAGGATGTGAGCCATGCAAGGCACGTGTGTGAGGTTGCCATTGCTCAAACTCGACCTGGATAGCTGTCCACAACTCTTGAGCTGTGTGACTGCGATCTCCAAGGCATATTAATTTAAACAGTGCCTGATTGCAGTGAGCCATGGCTGCACAGCACGGATGTGGGGGGTATTCTCTTTGCACTGTTGGAATGTGTGTCTCATTAAGGGAAAGGTTGAGGGTGCAGGTGGAGGCCCTAGAGGAGATGGAGGAGGCAGAAGCAGTGGATGAAGTGCTAGATAAAGAGGTTTCTCCCGCAAACCTTGGTGATTCCAAGACTTGGTGTCTAGTGACACCTTGGTGTGTAGTGGTTTAGTTCTCCATACCTTGTTGTGTAGTGGTTTATTTCTCCAACCCTAGGTGTTTAGTAGTTTAGTTTTCCAATACCTGTTGTCTAGTAGTTTAGTTCTCCGATTTCTTGTGTGTAGTGGTTTAGTTATCCAACCCTAGGTGTTTAGTAGTTTAGTTCTTTTTTAGATAGTTATGTAGGTTGAATAAAGACCTAGGCCCATCAAGTTCAACCTTTCTCCACCAACTAATCTAACAATAACCCGCAGTGTTATGTGTATCAACGAAATCATCCAGCCATTTTTTAAAAGCTGTTATAGTGTCTGCCATTACTACCTCCTGTGGTAGGGCATTCCACAGTCTGACTACTCTAACTGTAAAGAACCCTTTCCTGTTTAGCTGTCAGAATCACTTTTCTTCCACCCATAATGAGTGCCCCTTAGTGCTCAGCACGGTCCTTGGAAGGAAAAAGTCATATGCCAGTGTTTTGTACTGGCCACACATATATTTTTACATGTAAATGAGATCCCCTCTGAGGCGTGAAGAGTACAAATGACATATCTGCCAAAATGCCCTCATAGACTTAGAAGGGCTTTCCAGAAATTTCCAAAATTACCCAACAGTAGCAAATATTCTAAAACAATATAATCTCCTGCTTCTCGAGAGCTGTTCGCTGGTACCATGGGTGATGATTATTATTATTAAAATTATTATACATTTTTATAGCGCCACTTATTCCATGGCGCTTTACATGTGAAAACGGTAAGTATAGACAAGTACAATAAACATGAGCAATACAAGACACACACAAGTACAGAAGTAGAGAGAACCCTGCCCGCAAGGGCTCACAGTCTACAGGGGATGGGTGAGGATACACTAGGAGAGGGTTGAGCTGGTCATGCGGCGGTTCAGTAGACTGAGGATCACTGCAGGTTGTAGGCTTGTCGGAAGAGGTAGGTCTTCAGGTTCTTTTTGAAGGTTTCCATGGTAGGCGAGAGTTTGATGTGTTGGGGTAGAGAGTTCCAGAGTATGGGGGAAGCGTGGGGAAGTCTTGTATGCGGTTGTGGGAAGAAGTGATAAGAGGGGAGTAGAGAAGGAGATCTTGAGAGTATCCAAGGTTGCGTGTGGGTAAGTGCAGGGAGACCATGTCACAGATGTATGGAGGAGACAGGTTGTGGATGGCTTTGTATGTTATAGTTAGGGTTTTGAACTGGAACCTCTGGACAATAGGAAGCCATTGAAGGGCTTGGCAGAGAGGAGAGGCTGGGGAATAACGGGGAGACAGGTGGATTAGTCGGGCAGCAGCATGTAGGATGGATTGGAGTGGTGCCTGAGTGTTAGACGGGAGGCCAGAGAGTAGGAGGTTGCAGTATTCGAGGCAGGAGATGATAAGAGCATGCACTAGTGTTTTTGTGGTTTCATGGTCAAGGAATGTACGGATCCGGGAAATATTTTTGAGTATGAGATGGCAGGAGGAGGCGAGGGCTTGGATATGTGGCTTGAAAGAGAGGGCAGAGTCGAGGATCACCCTCTACCATATATTCCATATCAGATTACTGTATTTAATGAATTTCAAAAGTTTTCATCATAAAATTTATGCTATAGCATGCGAGCGTGAACATGAATCAGTCACAGCTCAGACCTCACAGGTCATTGAAGCAGGGATGGACTGGAACTGAAATTCAGCCCTGGCATTTGAACGCATACAGGCCCATACTGTCCTCGCCCCAAGCCCCTGATGGGAATGTCTATTACTGATATAACCCTACCTGGGGGAAATCACCACCATACAGTGACCATATAATGGTAAGATCAGTTCTGCACCGATGCTCTGGTGACCATATATGTGCATACTGTACAGGTTCTCACTAGTAATGTTCTCACTGATTGTAATCATTCATTTTCCCTTTTCCATTTTGCCCAGATGGCCATTACCTCTTCTTCCATCTATAATTTGTCCCTGTAAAATGTAACACACAGACATCCTTTGCATACTGCTTCTCTAGGACCTTCCTCAAATTCTAAAAATTCTACACAAATCATACAGTGCTACTACCCTAGCTTTACCCCATATAATAATAGTACCCTCCTATTGTGCCCAACACAATAGCAGTGCCACACCTGTGCCCCTTGGGTTTTGAATCTCAAGGCTCTTTATTCCTGCAGCACAGCTAGTGTAAACATGCCGGATCCATTTTTGCATCAATCCCCCAGTATCACTTTTTATAATAACATGTCCCCATTGTGCTTACTTATAATAATTACACTCAGCGCCTCTTTATTCTAATAATGCTCCTGAGCAGGGGTGTACATATAAATAATAGGCGCCCCATAGCAAAACGCACAGAAAGGCTACCTCCCAACTTTCTAAAGAAGCACTCCTCCCATCAAAATTTTTATCCTCTTAACATATTGCAATCATCATATTATATAGCACTGTGTACTTACAATTGCTCATTTTGCCTTTCTACACAGCTAATTCTTCTCTATTCTATTAGGTCTATGACATCACGTGATTTAAAACTGGCTAGACGAATCCTTCTAATCTTTATGCAGAAATAGGAGGTCAATTTTCTCTGTATGAGTAATGAGTCACTGCAAAAGCTCCTGGCAAGAGTATAGAGGCAGTAGCTGGGTCAGGAGTTGAAGAGGGGAATGATAAATGCAAGGACAAGACACTTACTGTTTCTACATAGAGCAGACAAAAGAGAAGAATTAACTGGATAAAAAAAACAGTTGTAAGTACAAAGTCCTATATAATATGATTGAAATATATTAAGAGAATAAAAACTTTGATGGGAGGGGTGCTACTTTAAGACACGGTGAGGGATATGTATTGCTGCACTTGCAGAATTATTTTGCCCCTACTGTAGACCCTAAGTGGTCTCACCCACTAGAAAACCCCTCTCATGACTTCTGTAGAGTATGATGACCCCACACAGTAAGATGGTCACTACTGCCCCACATAGGCTACAGCCTACTGTATACACAACAGCCCCAATATACAGCATGATGTCCACCACAAGCTCCTATATAAAGTATGATGTCCCCCATAACCACCCGATACAGTATGATGGTCACCTCAGCTCACCACACAGATAATGGCAACCAAAGACCTCCACATAGTATGATGGCCTCCAGAGCCACCCTACACAGTCTAATGTTCACCACAGCTACCCTACACAGTATAATGTCTGTCACATCCACTCCACACAGTATAATGTTCACCACAGCAACCCTACACAGCCCCCTATATAGTATGATGGGCCACCTCACAGTACCTTATATGGTATGATGGTCCGCCCCACAATCCTTACATAGTATGATGTTCAACCCAACAACACTTATATAGTATGATTATGCACCTCACAGCCCCTCATATAGTATGATGGTCCACCCCACAGCTCCCTATATAGTATGTTGGTCCACTACACAGCCCTCTATATAGTATAATTGTCCCCCCAACAGCAACCTATGTAGTATGATGTCCACCTCACAGTCCCCTATATACAATGAAGGTCTTTCCAACAGTCCCCCATCAGTCTCTTTTATAATATGATGGTCGACCCTATAGACCCCTATATAATATGAAGGTCCACCCCACAGCCTCTATATAGTATGATGGTTCACCTTACAGTCCTCTATATAGTATTATTGTCCACCTCACAGCCCCTTATATAGTATGATGGTCTACCTCACAACCCCTATATAGTATGATGGTCCACACCACAAGCTCTATATAGTATGATGGTCCCCCAACAGCACCCTATATATTATGTTGGTCCACTTCACAGCACCCTATATACAGTATATTATGATGGTCCCCCACAGCCCCCCAAATAATAAATAAAACCTTATACTCACTTAATCCAGACACATCATCTTTTGCAGAGTCCGTCATTGCGCCACTGATGTCCCCTGCGTGGTGATGGTCGCAGTCTAAAAGGAAGCTTACTGGGTTAAGTGACAGAGTTGGTGGCTCTATGTTCCATTACAACTGTTAACAGTATCAGCATCCTAAGGGTGTCAATTCTGTTAACAGTGTAGCACACAATGCAGCCCACAGACAGACAGGCCCTTCTGGCATTTGCCAGAATTGCCAGATGGCCAGTTTGGCCCTGCACAGAAGTGATTATCACTCCCAATTTCCTATTAAGAAGAGAAATGAACATTCTATTTTTTTGGTCAGGTCCGTAAAAATGTTTGACATTAGCATAGTGCACCAAAGGCACTTACTGAGAGCCCTAAGAAAGTCTCTAAGGTGCTTTATAGGTTTGTTCATAGGTTGCAGATTTGCTGCTGATTTTCCATCTAGATTTGAGGTAGAAACTCTGGATTGGATTACAGTAGCAGCAAAGTGAGTAAAGTTCACAAATATCATCAACGTGTTGCTAATAATTTTCTTCTGAAATATAACTTGCCCTGAAGATTTTTAAATCTGCCACGTCAATTTGCTGCCGATTCTTACTGTGGATTTCACCTGTTGCAATTTTAGGGTGAAATCCATACTGATTCCGCAATATAATCCGATGGTTATACAGAAAGATTTTGTTGGCGATCCTTACAAATTATTAATTCACCATTATGGTTACTTAATTTTTTAGCATGATGTCCCAGTGGTTAGCGCTGATGCTTTTCAGGACAATTATTCCGGGTTTACATCAAACCAAGAAGGGTTGAAAAATATGTTGGACCCATATAAGGGAAAAAATACATGATAAATGACAAATAAATAATGATAAATAATGGAAAAGAGGTTGGTTTTTAATTATTCAGGTTGATCCTGCATCTTAAAGACACAAGGAGCTTCTGTCTATCCACACATAATGCTTCTCATGTAAATGATATCTGGCAGCTTTAGTCATAGGATGTTAAGTTTTTGCTTCAAACCGCAGAAAATAGAACAGTCAGTATTTGTCATGCACTATTTCCATGTTCCCCAGCTATGATGTTTAAGTGATAGAAGAAAAGGAGAGAGAATTTTGAATGACGAAGACATAGTGGTAACTAGTATTTTTATCAATGTGACAAATAGACAGTTAGCCACCTCAATACTGTATCTAAACCGCCTGGTGAAAGAATAATTGGTAGTTTGTGAATCACTGGCATTCAACAATATGGCCCATGAGTGACCAGCCCGATACTTCTCGAAATGCCATTTTAAAAATGTTGTCAGGTTAAGCAAATTCTTCCCCAAAATTTGTTTTGCAGCTACATTCGCCACAAATTACAGGTACTCAAATTGCCCTGAAAATATTTCTATGACTGTATCCTTGGACTGTATCCAAGCCATTATCTCTGTAATGTAAACACCGTCTTAGCAAAATAACATAGAAATTGATAGTATCTAGGCAGTAATCAACAGTTGATTTCAAAACAGAGTGCACTAACAGACTTTCATGTTTTAACAATTATAAATGGTCCAAATATTATCCATTTTACTCCTTTGGGATCAGGTAGACCATTATCTGCAAAACATTGATTCAAACTGACGGTGTCGCTGTCAGAGATAAGGGGGTTTTACACTAAGCGATATCGCTAGCAATATCGCTAAAACGTCACTGGTTTTGTGACGTTATAGCGATATTGCTAGTGATATCGCTATGTGTGATACTTACCAACGACCGGCTCCCCCGCTGTCCATCGCTGATCGCGCGAGAATGTCCGGCTCCATTTCTCGTCGGGCGCTTCCTGCTGGGCTTCCTGCTGTGACGTCCAGCGACGCGTGGAGGCGGGCGGGAGGACGCAGGATCGCTGTGTGTGAATGGTAAGTATCGTGCGCTGCGTCGCTGCTGCATCGCTGTGAGATCTTTCTGTATGAAAGCTCACTAGCGATCATTTAGCGATGCACCAGCGATCCTGACCGGGTCGGATCGCTGGTTGGATCGCTTGTGCATCGCTAAATGTAAAAGGGCCTATAGTCTCATCCTGCTCCTGAGACAAAAGATGTGCCATATGTTCCATAACACCTTCTACTTCTTCCCTACTAATTCACTTGCCGAAGTCAAAGGAGGCCAATTGTGGCCTGTGTTTTGTAGTATCACTGCCCAAACGGCTTGTGCCAGTGCTGGTATTGGTGCTTCTGCTGCTAGGAATGCCACAGAGATGCTCTCAACGCATTTCTGCCTTAATATTGAGGCTTCCTCATGGGAGTGTACTTGAGAGAAAACTGGATCAAAGTATCCAAATCTATGGGGTATCCAAATGAATATATAAAAGAGGGTACTGCAGTGGTAGTAGAACCCCTAGCAGACTGTGCAGAGTGCTGCATAGCCTTAGGATAATCTGTTCAACCCCAATTATTCAGCACTTGCCAAAACTAACATAATAAAAAATGTTAGGTAGTTACACGGCCAACAAACCGTCACCTACAACAGGGTGCTGTATCAGAGTGACGCGCATGGATGTAAAATTTGACTAGTAATGGATCCAGTTGATGAACACGTAAGTGGGCTGCGCTGCTGGAGTAAATCAATTCTTCAGAAATTATGAGGAGAATAAGGTTTTTTATTCACAACGCTTTTCAACGCCGTATCTGCATCTTCATGGAGTGAAAATAACAAATGACCACCTATGTGTTCATCCAACTGGATCCAATATCTCCTGGAGGATTTATCCTTCGGCCACGAGGGAGAAGCTGTTTTTCTTCTGCCTACTATGAGTTGTGCCTATTACAGCTCCAGCTGGTGAGAGTACCACCATCTGAAAGTGATTTTCCTGTCAGTTTCCTGTTGGTCAGGGTTGACAGGTTTAACTGCAGGGCCAATTCAGAGTTAGGGAGGAGTAATAGGCTAGTGGTTTAATTCCTGGTTTTATATAATTAGTCTGGAGAGAGCTGGAGAGAAGAAAGGGCACCATTAGAGAGTTCAGTTCACCATTGGGTGTGTGTGAGGAAGCAGACCTACAAGGGAACACGCCAAAGCATGGAAGAAACAGGGATGGCAGTTTTCCTCGTACCAGGCAAGTTAGGGTATCTACTGGAACAGGAGATTTCAGCAATTCGTAGTGTTCAGCAAGTCGTTAGCCAGACCTATAGGTGAGCAGGGAAGAATATGGGATCAATCAGGATGGGGCACATCAGTAAAGTGGTAGTTTGAGACCTTTCTTACATTGTTCCCAGAGTGCAGTTTGGGTGCAGTGGCCACAGTATAACGCATTGACCCGTGTGGTCATGTACCGGAAAGTTGCAGACCACCAGCACAACCTGTTATCTACAGTATATGCAACGTTTTACACAAGTAAACCTCCATCATAAAGTACAGATGAAAACGTTAAAGGGAATCTGTCACCTATTTTTAGCCCTATCAGCTACTGGCAACGCCATCAGGGGCTTATCTACAGCATTCTGTAATGCTGTAGATAAACCCCCAATGAAACCTGAAAGATAAGAAAAACAAGTTAAATTATACTTACCGGGGGGCAGAGGCGGTCGGTAAAGTACTGTAGTGCGCAGATGCCGGGAAAGGTCAGAGAGGTACGGCGCATGCGCACTGCAGTACTTTACTCTGTCCTCAACAGAGCAGATAAAGTACGCCTGCGCCGGAGCCGCAGCAGAAGTAAGAAGGAGGACGGCATCGTATGAAGATGGGAGGCGCCGGACCGTGACACCCATAGGACCAGACCGGACACCGGGGTGAGTATAATATAACTTGTTTTTCTTATCTTTCAGGTTACATCGGGGGCTTATCTACAGCATTACAGAATGCTGTAGATAAGCCCCTGATGGCGGTGCCGGCAGCTGATAGGGCTAAAATGGGGTGACAGATTCCCTTTAAGCATAATTCCTGCTACCCCTTGTATATATACGTTCTAGACCTAGTAAACCAGACATTTTGCAAACCCGTCTGTTTTCTTCTTCGCTGAGGTAAGTGGGGTCCGGTGCTGTACTAATTGTGCCAGAATATATCCTTATATCCTGAAGGTGGTAAGAAGTATGGATAGGATGGCAGCACTAGTTGGCAGAATAGGACAAACAAGATTATAACACTTGTCCCACCAACATGTTTCACCAAAAGTGCAGCTTTATTGTCCCATCTCATGATGATGCCGCACTTGCGGTGAAACATGTTGGTGGGACAAGTGTTATATATATATATATTTTTATATATACATATATATATATATATACACTATATATAATCTTGTTTGTCCTATTATGTCTCCAAGTCTACAAGTACTGACACCCCAGGGTGCCATCCTATCCATAATCCTTAATATATCTAAAACATTAACATAATCTAGATGCAAATTAGGGAAAGTCTTTTAGATCTTTCAATCCCTCAATATTTTAAATGTATTTAGAATAAAAGTGACATTTTATGGTTTAATAGAGAGGTAATTTGGGGAGATTTCTACAATTTGGAAATATTTCATGTATCCCTCTGAAACCATTTATGGTCCTCACAATTTGGATTGATTTCCTGAAGGTGTCCGTTACAGTATCACAACTACATGCCCATACTGTATATGTAAGGTGTTACATTTGGATCCATCAATTTATTTTTTCCATTAAAAAGCAACTACATAGATAACTTATAATTACCGTATATGAATAACTGGAATGGCGCTGGCATCACTTGTTTCCTCTAAGCCAGATACCAGAGTGGTCTTAAAAGCTGTTCGAAAGGAAGCCCTAGCTATGACTCTCTTAAAAATAGGGTGTAATTAATTTAACTTATTCAAGACCAAATTTGCTGGAAAGTTTAAAAGGCAAACTTTGCTATAGCACAAGGTAGTATAACAGGAGCGTAGTGTTAATATATTTGCAACTACTGTATAAACTTTTCATTGTAAAGAAAATGAGGGAACATCTTATGCCTAAACATTTCATTGTCTTTCTTTACATCAGTACCAAGGTGAAGAAAAATTAGCGTTTCACATCTGAGAGCTTCCGTTCTTTGGAACAAATGTCTGGTCTTCTTCCAAGAGTTGACTCATCAGTATTCAGAACAAACAAAAACACCAATAAAAAAATGAATAAAAAAACACAAACTAAAGAAACTTGAGAAGGGAAAACGTAGACAGCAATGTGATACCAGTAGGGGGACATGCTGTTCCTGAATTGTACTGCAGTTTTCACCCTCTCTATCCCCACAAAACCTAAGCCAACTGCGGTGAGATCCAGATGGATGAACACTGGCATGTGTACAGCTGTGGTACTTATAATACACAGGTGTTACATACGCATTGGGTTGCTTGGCATACTGGTCTTTTTTAATTGTTATCACAGGGTTTACTGGATAGTTTCCTTTAGCAGCTGCAGTCCTCTATTGTCCCAACCTCAAAGTTTTAATGGCGATGGAAATATAATACAGGCTCACAGACTCTGACAGCAGGTAGGAGCTGCACAGACCACCCAACCTACTTGTGTTCTCGATACCACTCAGACATATTGTAATCACTGGTTTTCATCAGCATAGATCATTTACTAATATGATCAGCCCAGCGAAAGATTTCATTCATTGAAAGACGTCCCGTATGGACACTAAAGCAAATTTTTATACATATTCGGTAAATGACTGTCGAATATTCCAATCTGCTGAAGCAGTCGGTGTTGCTTAGTATTTGACAGCACACAAATTAATGTCAAGCAGCTATGGCTGCCTGTAACATAATGTTTGCACACGGGCTGGCACGCGCATCATCCAGACAGCAGGAAGAGAAAATTCTTTCATTGTAAAAAGCGAAAAGAAACATCAAGATGATGTGGCCTTGAAGTCCAGATATACAAAGTCTATAAAGGGAGTTTTCAGAATTAAACTCTTACATTCATTCAAAACCAAACACTTGCAAATTACATTTTTCTCTTTAGGTTATGCTCACACAATGCATTTTTGCTGTTTTTTTTCTGTGTGATCAGCACTAGCATTATTGAGAGCTGTATTCAGCTGAAAACAGCAAGAACAAGCGGCGGCTGATGGGGGTATTCATGAGCTGCTACCTGCGCTATAACTACGGTAAATACATTTTTTTTTTAAATGATGTGGAGTTGCCCTGTATTTTTGACAACCAGCAAGGTAAAACTGACAGCTGCAGGCTGCAACCCTTAGCTGTCAGCTTCACCAAGGCTGGTTGCCAAAAATAGAACGGTCCCCACGCTGTATTTTTGTGCCTATTTAGAAGTCAATGTTGTACGTGCTTACTTGTTTGTTTGTTTTTGTTTTCTACCTTTGGATGAAGTTTAGTAATTCCAGATCTATTTGCTTCATTTATCAATTGCGGCTTGTTAATAAATTGCAAAATATGGCGCAACAGTCTTCACTGGTGTGGTTTTGAGTACTGGAAATTTTTTGGCTTTAGCCACCAAAAGTCACAAAAACAGGTTAGGACAGAATGAAAAACCAATTGTTTTACTTTTTGTCAAATTCATCAACTTTGTGCGCCATTTTGATTAATTTGGCCCCACAAATTGCAACTAATACCACAAGACAAAAAAGGAAAGTAACAAAAAAACAACACAAATGGTAAAACCTGGCCTTAAAACTGTATTTTTATTCCAATAATAACATTTATTATCTCAGGTATCAAATACATTATTTAGAAGTTGGGTTCACGTTCTAACTTGTACTGGGGGGTGGTTTCAGTGGCTGCAGGAATCTGGCAGGTTCCCTTTAATTGCTCTGACATTTTCTCTTCTGGAAAATGGAACCAGAAAACTGTGACAAAATTAAAACTTCATTAAAATTGATTGTAATACACACAAAAGAAAGAGAATAACATTATACGAGATCATTCAATTGATTGTATAATAAGAGTAGATGCAATGTTATAGGAAAAGAAGTAACTTTTAAAGAAGTATTCATATAGCAAAGCATAAAAAACAGGTATTATCTCACCGAGACAGAAATAAAACCCAAGCCTTTGTTCTATAAATTGTGGGTGGAAATATGCAAATGCCTCAAATCAATCTTATAAGTGATACCTGTCATAATTCCATCACTCTGATGTTCTGGTCTTCTTTTGAGGCAGAAATTTGTGGTTAATATAATGGAGAGAGACCTGCAGAACCCCATAAATGCCGGAATGATTGCTCTTAATTTAAAATAAAAAAATTGGTTTCAGTGTATAAAATTATTTAGTAGGTTAACGTGGGCTTTGAGCAATTAAACTTTAGTTTATTGACTTTAAGAAAGGAAACACTGAATAGTGCAAAGTTATACTTATAAAAGACTAGCTGAAGAGCCCAGCATCGCCTGGGCATCGTGACTAACTACGGTTAGTTATAGAAAATTATAATGACTACATATATATATATATATATATATATATATATAAAGCTGAGTGTAGAGCCCCGCCCACTCCGCTTGGCCAAATTCACTATAGTATCCCACATCATCCCGTCAGCCAGAGCTACCGGACTACTACCCCTAATATTCCACATCGTCAAATCAGCTAGAGCCACCGGACTACTACCCCTAATATTCCACATCATCCCGTCAGGGCCACCGGACTACTACCCCTAATATCCCATATCATCCCGTCAGCCAGAGCCACCGGACTGCTCTCCCTAATATTCCACAACATCCCGTCAGCCAGAGCCACCGGGCTACTGCCATTAATATCCCACATCATCCCATCAGAGCCATCGGACTACTACCCCTAATATACCACATCATCCCGTCACAGCCGCCGGACTACTACCACTAATATCCCACATCATCCCATCAGAGTCACCAGACTACTACCCCTAAAACCCACATCATTCCATCAGAGCCACCGGACTACTACCCCTAATATCCCACATCATCCCATCAGCCAGAGCCACCAGACTACTACCCCTAATATCCCACATCATCCCGTCAGCCTTAAGTCAGAACCAGAGCGCTTAGTGGAATGATCCTAACTTCCATACCGGGGATCCCTTTAAGAGAGGCCTGGCATTAGAACCAGAGTGCTGAGTGGATTTGCCCTGACTTCCATACCAATGATCCCTTTAATAGATGCCTGGGATGAGAATCAGAGCGCTGAGGGATTTACCCTAACTTCCATAACGGAGATCCCTTTAAGAGAGGCCTGGGGTCAGTACCAAAGCGCGGAGTGGATTTGCCCTCACTTTCATACCGGGGATCCCTTTAAGAGGGGCCTGGGGTCAGAACCAGAGCGCTGAGTGGATTCACCCTGACTTGCATACCAATGATCCCATTAATAGAATCCTGGGGTCAGAATCAGAGTGCTGAGGGATTTGCCCTAACTTCCATACAGGAGATCCCTTTAAGAGAGCCTGGGGTCAGTACCAGAGCATTTGAAGGCAATTGCCATGACTTCCATACCGGGGATCCCTTTAAGAGAGCCTGGGGTCAGAACCAGAGCGCTGGATGGATTTGCCCTAACATCCATACCAATGATCCCTTTAATAGAGACTAGGGTCAGAACCAGAGCGCTAAGTGGAATTGCCCTAACTTCCATACCGGGGATCCCTTTAAGAGAGCCTGGAGTCAGAACCAGAGTGCTGGATGGATTTGCCCTAACGTCCATACCAATGATCCCTTTAAGAGAGCCTGGGATCAGAACCAGAGCACTGAGTGGATTTGCCCTGACTTGCATACCAAAGATCCCTATAATAGAATCCTGGGGTCAGAATCAGAGCGCTGAGGGATTTGCCCTAACTTCCATACAGGAGATCCCTTTAAGAGAGCCTGGGGTCAGTACCAAAGCGCAGAGTGGATTTGTCCTCACTTCCATAATGGGGATCCCTTTAAGAGGGGCCTGGGGTCAGAACCAGAGCGCTTAGTGGAATTGCCCTAATTTCCATACCAATGATCCCTTTAAGAGACCCTGGGGTCAGAACCACAGTGCTGAGTGGAACGGTCCTAACTTCCATACCGGGGATCCCTTTAAGAGAGGTCTGGGGTCAAAACCAAAGTGCTGGATGGATTTACCCTGACTTCCATACCCATGATCCCTTTAATAGAAGCCTGTGTTCAGTATCAGAGTGCTGAGGGATTTACCCTAACCTCCATACCGGAGATCCCTTTAAGAGGGAAGATGTGCCTATGGGATGGAGGATGTGTGATGGGTGTATGGGCAGGGAGGGGGGATTCATTTCTGTCATGTGCTCTTTGCTCCTTTCTGGGGGGCAGACAATGGCTGGGAGCTTATGTTCCTGGGGATGCTAGATTTCTCCCACCTGGTCTGTTGTGAATTCACTTTCTGGCCTACCTCTTGTTACTAGTGAAGGTAGTGGAGCTGGTTATATTGACAGAGGGGTCGCAAGTTCTCATTCCGGGCTCCCTCTGGTGGTTACAGGAGGTAATTGAGCTGATCTAATTAACAGAGACCTGCCACCTGATAATGAGGAGGACAATTGGACATCTGGAGTTTCTGACTGGATTTAAGACAGCTTACTCCCTCTATCCCTGCTGGTGATTTTTTCCTGCCTCCTGAGGTCTTGGTTTCCAGCTCAGTCCCTGCATGCTCAAGCTAAGTGTTCTTCTGCTATTATTCACATTTTATTTGGTTTTGTCTATTCGGTTTTGTGTGGTCAGCCAGCCCCGGCTGGGGCTGTGCTGAATTTCTATCCTTATGTTACTGCTTGTGCCAGTTTGTTTTTGTCCCTTATTAGATTGGCCTCTTTTTGCTCTGCTTTCAGAATATGCCAGAGTGCTGATATAGTGGGCGAAGTCGAGTGACTTCAGTATTTTTCTATCAGACGTGTTGGACATTTTTTCCAGGTTTTTTTGCTTGATTGCAGACAGTGTCTTTCCTTTCCTGTCCTGTCTAGTTAATGTGGGCCCCATCGTTTGCTCAGTCTATTTTCCTACCTGCGTTTGTGTTTTCATCTTGTCTCACCGACAATATATGTTTGGGGGCTATCTATTCCTTTGGGGTCTGCTCTGGGGCAGTTTAGATTTCCCCTTTCTTGCTTTAGGCTTATTTAGTTCTCCGGCTGTGTCGAGGCATCTAGACTCATCGTAGGTACGCTCCACGGCTACTGCTAGTTGTGTGGATAGGATCAGGGGTCTGCAATCTGCTTAGTTACTAACCTCTCTGGTTTTCTGTGGCTTAGCTTGGTCTTGCTTTCCTCCTCGGTGACCCAATCATAACACCGGTCACTGTCTGCTGAGGTGTTGTCGTGGAGTGGGAAAACTGTTGCTCATAGCAACCAATCAAAGCTCAGCTTCTTTTAAACAGCTCTGGTGAAATGAAAGATGCTTCGTGATTTGTTGGATACACACATACATTCAATTTTATATAGAGATGACTATATAGCTGGCAATCATGGTGAATCGAGGCAATTCGTGGTTGACCTTGCCCCCACTTAAAGAAGCACTCCCATCAAAATTTCTATCCTCTTAATATATTGCAGTCATCATATTATATATCCCTGTGCACTTACAATTGCTAATTTTTTTCTTTCTACCAAGTTAATTATTCTCTTTTCCATTAGGTCTATAACATCACATCATCAAACTTGACCGAATACTTCTAAACTCTATATAGAAACAGGAGGTACATTTTCCCTCTATGAGTCATGAGTTACTTTAAAAGTCCCTGGCAGGGGGAAGGAGAGAGCAACTGGGTAAGGAGAGGAAGAGGGAGATGACTCATGCGGGGAAACTACATACAGCAGAGAAAAGAGAAGAATTAACTGGGTAGAAAGGCAAAATGAGCACTTGCAAGAACACACTGCTATGTAATATGATGGCCGCAATGTATTAAGAGGATAAAAACTGATGATGGGAGTGCTTTTTTAATTGTTTTGTTAGAAAGTACCCAGGGATATGATCTCCACATGGACTTTAACATTATATCAAGCTACGCAAAAAAGTTTGAGCCATGCTTTCCTAGAACATGTATGAGGCTCCCAGACAAAGACGAGTTGGCAAATCTTCACCAAAACATCAAGGAAATCATCACTTACCACAAGTTTCTTATGCAGGCAGCTAAAAAGCTTGGTCATTAGATGGAGTCTTGTAATTCACCTGTAACTTCAGGGGAGGAGCACTGGGTAGGGAAGTAGAAACCTACCATTTCCATGATGTATACCTGGCCCTCATAAGTTTCTTGTCTTTACTTAACTTCTTTAACAACAAGTGCCATTCAAGTATGGAGCCCAAACCAATCCCAACAGATGATGTCTGTGTAATTCAGTCATTGGGTAGGGTCACCCGACCGCACTCTCTGTCCAAGAAAAATGGTCAAATTATTATGACCAGACTGTAATGAGAGTTTGATGAGAGTGGCATCAGTTTCCTCAAAGGTAGGGGGAAAAAAAGTATCTCCACCCTCCCCATTCTGTTAGTCCGTGCAAATTGGATCACACTTGGATGTCATTCAAGTGCACGCCGATGTTTTTCATGGACTCATAGACTTGAATTTGGATCAAAATCAGACATGCCTCTCATCTTTTCCTCGGACTGCTCGGTCTGAGGAAAAAATTTGGAAATGTTCACATCCCCATAGACTCTCAAGGATGCAAGTGCTATCCATGAACACCATGGAGAGCATTCATCCGATATAATTGGTCGTCATGTGCACAAGCACATTCACAGCCATAGGTGTAGCTAAGCTCTGCCTGCTGTTTGCTTACCTGGTAAATGCCACGGTCAATCTCATTTACAATGTGCCATTCTACTTACACACCTTTCCGCCCCACACCCATGACACAATTATGATTTGCTGATGGGCCACCATGACGGGCAGGGGATGGTTGAATGGCCTCATACCTGCCGTGACCGTACCCCTATGGAGACCAGAATGTGGGTGGTGTTTATGATAAAAAACCATCACCTTAGCAAGAAAGTTTAGACTTTTTGTATCCACTTTAAAATAGGCGATCAGATGATCAGAAAGTCCCCCAAGGGGACTATAAAATAAGTATGATAAAAAAATACCCATATTTGATATCAGCTAGTTCATAAAAGTCTAACCTATCAAAATATAAAATAACTAACCCAGTCAGTAAAAGTTATAAAGTGAAAAAAAAATCAAAATTAGAACATTAACTTTTTTTGAACTCCACAGCTCCGCAAAAAAATGCACCTAGAAGGGATCAAAACATTGTATCTACCCCCAAATTCTATCAATAAAATCATCAGCTCACCATTTATAAAAAAGAAACCCTCACACAGCTTCATGGACCGAGAAATGAAAACTGTACGATAGAGTTGAGCGAAACAGGTCGGCCAGATTCATATGTCGCCGACTTATGGCAAAGTCGGGTTTCGCCGACCGACACCCGACCACAGCGTGGTCGGCCATGTGGTCAGCAAAACGAGCGCCAAAGTCGGATTTCCCAGAATGCCTGCACGTGACTTTTTTCAGCCACTGAGCAAGGACGTACACTGTGGGCAACGAGATGACATGTGCAGCGCCGGGGAGAGAGAGAGATTTTGCGCACTTTAAAAAAGTGGTCCGGCATGTAGGTGTGTTTACAGTCCTCCACTCCGTGCCGACTTTGCTTCCCCATTGACTTGCATTGGGTTTCGTGTCTCAGTCGGACCTTCGACTTTTCCCGATAGTTGGCCGATTTCATTCAACTCGAGTTTTGAGAAAGTCGGGTTTTATGAAACCCTACTCAACCCTAAAAAATGCAAAGTCGCTCATCTCTACTTTACGAGTCTTAGGCCGGTTTCACATTTGCGTTAAAGGCTGCAGCGTCGGCCTGCGCACGGCTGCCGCTAAGCCCCGCCCCTGCCGCGCCTCCGCCAGTAGCTCCGCCTTCGGGCGCATGACGCTGCATGCGTCATGCATCCCCTATCTTTATCACTGAGGACGCAGTATGCGTTTTGGCGTCGCCTGCGTCCTTTTGACGGTGCGCCGACCAGCGCAAAATGCAACCTGTCCTTAGTCCTAATATGGCTATGAAAAAATAAAAAAGCTATGGCTCTTGGGAGAAAATTGAGAAAAAAAGTGCGGAAATGAAAAATCACTCAATTCTTAAGGGGTTATAGACCACGTGACATCTCCTTATATTTTATTATATGATACCTGAAGTACCATTATACTATGAAACAACCAATACCCTCATGAGAAATTGAACTGTACATACAGAATACAATTGTGATATCACTGATATCAATGTTCCCTTTCTCTCTTTCCCGTTACTATCGCCATACTGAGAAATTGAGGAACTACGAAATCCGAGAAATCTCATCATGGAATTGTGTTGAACATGAAACTGTTATATTTGTATTTTTAAAACATTTATTGACCTTAAATCCAATACGATAACCACAATCTGTGATCAAGATGTTATGTTATAACAACAACATATGTACAATTTCTAAAAGAGAAACGTAGCCAACGCAGGAAGGGAAGCTAATAATTTAGCTCATATTAAATGTACTTTACATTCTATTTTATTTTTTTCAGTCTTTCATGTAGTTTGTGTAATCTTTTATGGACACAATTGTTTGAAACCAACAATATACTTTAATAAACATTATGCCAAGTACCAACTCCAGATTCACAGTATTGAATTTAAGGAGGGGAAAATAAGAATGGCAAAATGTTATTGTGCATAAATCATGCACTTACCACATTATACAAAGTAGTTGGGTGTAACATTAAAAGAAAAAATGGTGCTATGAAAGGGGAGTTATGGTGGAGATTCCAAGTTGTGGTCATCGAGTTATGACAATTGTATAAGTGGAATGAGTAGATAGAGGTTAATAAAAAAAAATGAATACCCTAAAAATTAAATTTTATTAAATACAAGCTGAAGAGCCTGACGTTGCCCGGGCATAGTTTCTAACTGTGGTTAGTTATAACAAATTATAATGATTATCCTCCATCCCATAGTCCAGTGCCCATACACCCATCACACATCCTCCATCCTATAGTCCTGTGCCCATATATCCATCATACATATCCTCCATCCCATAGTCCCATGCCCATATGCCCATCATACATAACCTCCATCCCATAGTCCAGTGCCCATATATCCATCACACATCCTCCATCCCATAGTCCCGTGCCCATATACCCATCATACATATCCTCCATCCCATAGACCTGTGCCCATATACCCATCTCATATCCTCCATCCCATAGTCCCGTGCCCATATACCCATCATACGTATCCTCCATCCCATAGTCTCGTGCTCATATACCTATCATACATACAGTATCCTGCATCCCATAGTCCAGTTCCCATATAGCCATCATACATATCCTCCATCCCATATTCGGATGTTCATATACCCATCATAAATATCATCCATCCCATAGTCCCATGCCCATATACCCATCATACATATCCTCCATCCCATAGTCCAGTGCCCATATACCCATCACACATCCTCCATCCCAAGGTCCCATGCCCATATACCCATTATACACATCCTCCATCCCATAGTCCCGTGCCCATATACCCATCATACATATCCTTCATCCCATAGTCACATGCCCATATACCCATAACACATGCTCCCAGGGATGCTAGATTTCTCCCACCTGGTCATTATCTGCTGAGGTGTTGTGGAGTAGGAAAACTGTTGCTCCTAGCAACCAATTACAGCTCAGCTTTTACCTTTTAAAGAGCTCTGGTGAAATGAAAGATGCTTAGTGATTGGTTGCTATGGACAACACAGGTAAGTGTAACCTGTTGTGGTCAAGAAGGTGTGCCTATGAAATATATATTAGATATTTTTTTTTTTATATATATGTATACTAGCTGAAGAGCCCAGCGTTGCCTGGGCATACAGTAGTAACCAACTGTGGTCAGTTATAACAAATTATAATGATTATATTGCACATAAAAACCGTGCATCTAATCCTATCCTGTGTGATACTGACTGCTGAGCCGTGTCTCTAATACTATTCTGTGTGATACTGTGTGCTGAGCCGTATATCTAATCCTATCCTGTGTGATACTGCCTGCTGAGCCATGTGTCTATTCCTATCCTGTGTGATACTGCCTGCTGAGCCGTGTATCTAATCCTCTCCTGTGTGATACTGACTGCTGAGCTGTGTATCTAATCCTATCCTGTGTGATACTGACTGCTGAGCTGTGTATCTAATCCTATCCTGTGTGATACTGGGCTCCCCCTGCAGTCTATGTCAGAGGGGGGTCTGTGTTGGCACGGTAATAAATTGTGTTATTTCCAGCTTTACAGACGGACGATAACACCATAGAAATGATAATAATAGCCCTCAGTTACCACAACTGTCTGCAAAGAAAACTGTTGCTGATAGCAACCAATCACAGCTCATTTTTCATCTTTTAAACAGCTCTGGGACAGCATGGTGAGTTTTGAGTGGCGACTTTTGTGTTTCGACTTTTATGTGGCGAGGTTGGTGTATGTGTGGTGAAATGTGTGCTGAGGGTGGTATATGTGTTGAAGCATGTGGTAGTGTGTGGCGAATTTTGTGTGTGTGTTCAAATCCCCGTGTGTAGTGAGTATCCCATGTCAGGGCCCCACCTTAGCAACTGTACGGTATATTTGGCGCCATCGCTCTCATTCTTTAAGTCCCCCTTGTTCACATCTGACAGCTGTCAATTTGCCTCCAACACTTTTCCTTTCACTTTTTCCCCATTATGTAGATAGGGGCAAAATTGTTTGGTGAATTGGAACGCGCGGGGTTAAAATTTCGCCTCACAACATAGCCTATGACGATCTCGGGGTCCAGACGTGTGACTGTGCAAAATTTTGTGGCTGTAGCTGTGACAGTGTGGATGCCAATCCAGGACATATATACATACATACATACATACACACCCACATTGAGCTTTATATAATATATATATATATATATATTAGATATTTATTATATATATTTATTAGATATTATACGGGATTTTACATGTGGAGTGAGAATGGCTATACGGAGTGGGCGGGGCTATGTGGAATGGGCATGGCTTAATACACACACATACATACATACCACTCATTTTTAAATATATAGATATTAAAATTCAAAACAAACATTAAGTACAGTATTTACCCTGCCGGGCACAGAAAATACACTGGCTGAAGTACAAGTGGCAAATAGAGGCCCATAGACCCTGATGCATAAATGAACTGTCAACCAAAGGACATGAAAAATAATAGGTAATTCACCAAACCTATCAATCACCCTGACCTTCTCCTATTCACCACCCTCCCTTGCTGCGGAGGTTGGCACCCTAGCTTGGAACGCAAATTGGTTTTCTCCGCTAAAAGAAGGCTTACCCTGTGTGGTCCTTGATAACTCTTAGCTTACAAAAAGGAATTGATCACAGTTAGAGGGGAGAGAACACAACAGGAGGGGTAAATACCCCCAGCAGATTTAAAACTGATTATACAACTATGCTACAATATGGAGCTTATTCCAAAAGGGGTTAGGGTAAGACCAGTAGGCCTATTGGTTCTGTAAAAATGGTTTTCTTAAGGGGCTTGGGTGGTATGTAGATATAAAGCTTGATTCACAAGACCTTAACAAAAACGGCCATGAAATACTAAAAACAATATCCAGACAGTGATAATAGTGTGGTGGATCTAAGCCAATACCGTACACTACAAAGTCCCTAATGGTTGTCCCTACCTTGCTGCGGAGGTTGGCACCCTATCTTGAAAGTAATGTGGCGCCCCAGCTCACCGACGGTTAACCCTGGATTGACCCTTCAAAATATCCCTCCTGCACTCATTCCATAGCATTTCAGGCTCAAACCGAGCACTTTTTCAAATATAAACTAAAGATAAAGATCAATACAGAAGTACGAGTGCATGAATATTGAAAAAATTGAATAAAGAGCACCAGCAGATGCAGTCACGCCTCTCTGGGGATGAATAAACTGTAATCTTAAGGCTGAAAAAACTAAAATAAGAAGTAACAGTGCAAGAAGAAAGAGCATCGTACTTATGTGTTTTAGATGCTTTCTATGCCTTGTCAGACAACGAGGCGTGATTTTGCTAAAAAAGTGTGTTGCCTATTAGCACATATTTTGGTACACATTTCTTGCAAAAATAAAACTGGATATTTGATGCTATTTTCAACTAGAATGTTTAAAAAATTTTCAAATTTTATCAAACTGCATAAAGCACTGTGATAGACTGGGGCATTTTAAGAATAGTAGTTTGTACTGCCCAATAATTAAGTAGTATTGATAAAAAATTCCCCTCTGAGTGTGACATTGCAGTCCAGCTACATTTACTTAAAGAGAACCCGACAGTGAATGCATGCTTCCCAATCCAAGAACAGCATGCACTAACTACTGGTGTATGGTCTCAGCCATGTTTGTTTTTATTTTTAGAGAAAAGAATTTAAAAGCCATTTGCTGTCGACACCTTCAAATTACTGATAGCCCTATATGAGCAAGAAATATGGTTATGAAACATAGGTGACAAAAGATATCAAGTTTTAATCCTTCTCATTCTACCTAGTGAACCTAACTCATCCCCTTGCTATGGACGTTGCAACTAGGACCCTAAAATTAGGAGAGTCCTTTTAAGCTGGTCACTATTAAATGGTTTGTTTCACTGGGAAAATCTCTGTCATATTTCTTAAAGGGAAGCACATAAGGATGCAGCAGTGCTGGGAGTGGTGCAAGATAGAGTTCAGCATGGTGGCCTGACACTGGGAGTTGCAGAGCGGTAAACGCAATTAATTGAATGGCGCTGAGAAGGCATGCAAATTACTGGTGTGACACAGTACATCTGTAGAAGCAAGCTGAAAAAGTACTGAAATATACTTTACATCCACCGCTCACAATATTTTGATTGAGGAATGCAGCCAAACCGACATCCCATTATGACAAAAAGCAGAAATTGCCCCAGAATAGCTTAACAGGCTCAATGTGAGACATATATTGACAAACACATACAAACACGATGCGCCAGCACACTGCGACTAATGAATACTTGAACTCCAATTTATCTGCAAATATTAAAAATGAAAAAGTTCCTAGTTAGCGTTTTTTAATCAAAGAGTACAAAAGCCATCCAACAACAAAAAGGTGATGCCATTGTGCTATTTGATCAAAACCAGCTAACTACATACCATTACATTTTAAATGTTTGCAGCAATATTGGAGTTCATGTTTTAATTAGTCGCAGTGTGCTGATGCATCGTGTATCTATATGGTAGTATACTGGTCCCATAGCACATACAGTATGTGCACTTACTCATTAATTGAATACTAAAGGTTTGCAGGCCCTATTGTATTCTTTTTTGTGTAGCACATATCTGGGGGTGTTGCCCCTCCAGTGCTTAGCACCCTTGTCCACCCATCTTTCCCACATAATGTTTTAATCGCGCGTTCCACCTGGTATCCTTTTCACTCACTATTTGACATGAGACTGGTTTGGCACAGAGAGGTAACACATTTAGTGGCTAGGTACCATCCATATTAAAAGATCACCTTGACGTGGTTAGATGGCTTTCGCGCTCTTTAATAAAAAAAATGCTAACTTTGTACTTTACGTTTTTAATGTTTGCAGCAGTATTCATTAGTCACACTGTGCTGGTGCATCGTGTATGTACATTATATGTTAGTACAGAGGGGAAAAAAAGTATTTAGTCAGCTATCAATTCTACAAGTTCTCCCACTTAAAAATATGAGAGAGGCCTGTAATTGACATCATAGGTAGACCACAACTATGAGAGTCAAAATGAGAAAACAAATCCAGAAAATCACCTTGTCTGATTTGGCAAGATTTATCTTGCAAATTATAGTGGAAAATAAGTATTTGGTCATTAAGAAAAGTTCATCTCAATATTTTGTTATATATCCCTTGCTGACAATGACTGTTAGGTGTCAGATTTCTGTCACTGCACAGCAAGAATCCAGAGCCTTACTTCTAGCGGTCTCCCATTCCTCTCCTGCCACAGAGGAGGTTGCTCAGCAAACTCGTCGGTCCAGGTGCTCTTCCCAGACTAGCTCTGTGGTTTTGCTTGCTGCTGCCACCTCTGGCACATCTATGGCAATACATGCTAATCAGCAGCGAGATTCTCCAGGGACTAAGTCCCCATGTCAGGCCACTGAGCATGCCCGTGGAGTGATCTCCCATTGGAGATCGAAGATCACATGCTCAGGTCCTGCTCGTTTTCGGATTGGCCCATCCGAGAAGCAAGGAAGGTCCCGGACGCTCGCGGCTATAAAAGGTTCGCATGGCCGCTCGGCTATGCGCTAGGATATACTGTATTTACAGACTATGTGGAGTGAGTGATGTATGCACGTATGAATGTCTCTGGTGAATGACTCATTAAGAAACCCCTACCCTTGGTACGCATGTGTTGTGCAGCCTAGCCTGCTAGCGCCCAGGCTTAGGTGTAGGTAGGACAGAGGTTGAGTCAGGCATCATTCCTCACCAGGGACTCGGCATGCCACAGTGCACGTGCTCCACTTCACAGCCAGCGTCTATACTGGTGCTCGTGGCAGCGACGCCGTGCGCTCAGTGGGCCTAGAGGGACTCTAACCCCGTGTCCTTGGGGTAGAGTTCTGGGGCCGTACACTGTGTGCTCTTTTGGCCAGGCTCTGTGAGCTAAACAGGCTCCGGCATTTACGTTCAGTGGTTGGGCGACTCTAACAGAGTTCGCACCTGTTCACATTGGGTGACGTAACCCACGTGTGACTGTTTTTACGCCGCTCTATTCTTCCGCCATTACTTAGCAGCAGTGTACCACCTCTGCACGGTGGACCCCGGGCTGCAAACGCACCTACTATTATTTTATAATTTGGTGCGTTCTGCCAGCCCTAACATTATCCTAGCGCCAGGGTCTGGCTAGTAATGGCGGACGAACAGCGACTGCTGCAGTACATCCGGCAGCTGCAGGGCAGGTTGGTGGCTCTCGAGCATCCAGCCTCAGCTGTGGATGTTACTGCGGTCGCTGTTCAGTCACCCATGACACCGCGCTCCAGCCGCTGGTATTGACACAGGGTTAGTCCATGGTCAGCCACTTTGCCATCCAGTTCCGGACGCTGGCCTCAGAGTTAGAGAGGCCAGATAAGGTCCTCATTCCGGCATTCTGGAGAGGTTTGGCTGGCCATGTGAAGGTCGCTCTGGCCACCAGGGAGATTCCTGCTATACTGGAGGAGCTTATCACCGTCTCCACTCGTATAGACCTTCGCTTTGCCGAGCGAAGGTTGGAGCGGACCCAGTGTAGGCAGAGGTTTAGGTTGGCACCCAGTTTTGCTAAACCTCTGGAAACTCCCGATCGGGCGTCCGAGTGTCAGGGGGCTTCCCGCAAGGGATCCAGGCCCTGGCCTGCTCGAGCCCCTGTGATCTGTCATGGTTGCTGGCAGTCCAGTCACTTTGCCAACCAGTGCCCACAGCGGCTGGGAAGGCGCTCGCCCCTAGTGGCCGTAGGAGGCGACTCACTAGAATACGCGGCGTTTTCCTCCAAGTTGTCCTTTAAGGGGACACTTGGGTTTGGTTCTGGCGGTGGAGATTTGCGTGGATTCCGGAGCAGAGGGCAATTTTATGTCATCTGCCTTCACTCAACGGCACGCTATTCCCTTGGTTATGAAGTCTACACCAGTCACCGCCAGAGTAGTGAATGGCGCGACTCTGCTCTCACAGATTACCCACTAAACCGCTCCACTGTTACTCTCGGTGTCTCCATCTCATCAGGAGATGATATCCCTCCTCGTCAAGCCCGAGGGTATCGACCAGGTCCTTCTAGGGGTCCCCTGGTTGCGGTATCACTCTCCCCATATAGAGTGGTCCTCGGGGAGAATTCTTGGTTGGAGTAAGTCATGTGAGGGTAGATGTCTGAGGGAATGCGTTCAGGTTGCCTCCACCGAGGTCCCCGCAGATCTTTCCTCGCTTCCCAAACACTATCGACAGTATGCGGACGTATTCTCCAAAAAGGCGGCGGAGACACTTCCACCGCATCGCCCCATGACTGTCCTATTGACCTCTTGCCTGGTGCTGATCCTCCTTGGCGTCGAGTCTATCCCCTATCTCTCCCGGAGACAGAGGCCATGTCTCAATACATCAGGGAGAAGATGGCAAGAGGATTCATTAGGAAGCCAGTGTCACCAACGGGGGTGGGATTCTTCTTCATCCAGAAGAAGAGTGGGGAACTATGTCCTTACATCGATTACAGGGGTCTTAACGCAATCACCGTTAAGAATAAGTATCCTCTACCCCTGATATTGGAGCTGATTGATAGCCTACGGGGAGCGAGAGTGTTTACCAAACTTGTTCTGCGGGGGGCTTACAACCTGATTCGCATCTTGATGGGGACGAATGGAAGACGGCATTTAACACCAGAGACAGGCACTATGAATATCTGGTGATGTCCTTCGGGCTCTGCAATGCCCCAGCCGTCTTTCAAGACTTTGTGAACAATATCTTCTGGGATATGCTTACCACCTCGGTAGTAGTCTATCTGGATGATATTCTCATCTACTCTCAAGATATTGACTCCCACCGGAGAGATGTTTGCAAAGTTTTCGACCTCCTGCGGGCAAACTCCCTGTATGCCAAGTTGGAGAAGTGTGTGTTTGAGCAGGAGTCCTTGCCTTTCTTGGGCTATATCATCTCAGTCCAGGGTTTGGCCATGGATCCTGCCAAGCTACAGGCGGTGATGGATCAGCAGGAACCCCATTCTCTCAAAGCGGTGCAGCGCTTTATGGGGTTAATAAATTACTATCGCCAATTCATTCCCCACGTCTCAACTTTGGTAGCACCCTTGGTAGCCCTCACCAAGAAGGGTGCAAACCCCAAGTTGTGGTCAGAACCTGTCTCCAAGGCCTTCTCCTCTATTAAATCCCATTTCGCTAGCGCTCCCATTCTACATCGCCCTGATGTGGATAAACCCTTCATTCTGGAGGTGGATGTCTCTTCCGTCTGTGCTGGAGCGGTTCTGTTCCAGAAGGACTCGCAAGGTCGGAAGCACCCATGCTTCTTCTTCTCCAAGACCTTCACACCGGCAGAGAGGAATTATTCCATCGGGGACCGGGAGTTGCTAGCAATGAAGTTGGCCTTTTCAGAGTGGAGACACCTCCTGGAGGGGGCTCACCACCCTTTCCAGGTGTTCACCGACCACAAGAATTTGGTCTATTTACAAACAGCCCAGCAGCTGAATTCTCGCCAGGCAAGATGGTCCTTGTTCTTCTCCCATTTCCACTTCACCCTGCATTTTCTCTCCGGGGAGAAGAACGTCTGGGCCGATGCTCTCTCCTGCTCTGTGGTGTCATCGGAGGAGGAGCCTCGGCTGATAGTCCCATCTGAGAGCCTGAGGACCATGGCTCCGGTCGCTCTTGAGTCTGTACCTCCAGGCAAGACATTTGTCCCTGCCCATCTGTGACCGGAGGTCCTCTCTTGGGCTCATTCGTCCAGGCTGGGTGGACATTTTGGGACCAAACGGACCTCTGAGCTTCTGGCGAGGACGTACTGGTGGCCGCATATGGCCCGTGATGTCAGGGACTATATACGGGCATGCATCTCTTGTGCCCAGAATCGGCCCTCTTGGCAGCGGCCTGCTGGGTTACTCTACCCTCTGCCGGTTGCTGACAGGCCCTGGGAGATGGTCGGTATGGACTTTGTGGTGGGACTGCCCAAGTCCAGTGGCAGCACTGTCATTTGGGTTGTCAACGATCATTTCTCCAAGAAGGGGCATCTGGTACCACTCTCAGCGACTGGGGTCCTCAGTTTGCGCCTCGGTTCTGGAGAGAGCTCTGTTCTCTGCTCAGCATAGAGCTAAATCTCTCCTCGGCCTATCATCCCGAGATGAACGAGTTGGTTGAGAGAGCCAACCAGACCCTGGTGACATATCTGCGACATTTTGTCTCGGCCAGGCAGGATGATTGGGCACCCTTGCTGCCGTGGGCAGAGTTCGCCTTGAACAACGCTGTGGCCCACTCCACCGGTCAGACCCCATTCCTTTTAAATTACGGCCAGCATCTGCGCGTCCCCGTGCCCATGCCCGTGTTGTCCACCGACTCTAGGGTGGCAGACTGGGCGGTGGAGGCACGTGACATTTGGGATCGCACGCAGGATGCTATCCGGTCCTCCAAGGAGAGAATGAGGTCCTCCGCTGACACTCGCTGGCGCCTGGCTCTGACCTTCGCTCCTGGCGACTTAGTGTGGCTCTCCACTCGAAACATCAGGCTGTGGGTGGAATCTGCTATGTTTGCACCACACTATATTGGCCCTTTCAAGGTCCTCGAGAAGATCAACCCTGTTGTCTACCACCTGGCTCTTCCACCACACTTGGCTATCTCGGACACATTTCATGTGTCTCTCCTTAAGCCGGTGCACATGTCCCGGTTTTCTGAGCCATCTGCTGGGACATCAGACCTGTCATCAGACGAGTTTAAGGTCAATGCCATTGTGGGATGCAAGATGATGCAGGGCAAAAAGATTTACTTGGTGGATTGGAAGGGTCATGGTCCAGAGGCTCGGACCTGGGAGCCGGTGGAGAACATCCATGCGCCTCTTCTCATTGTGGAATTTGAGCGGAGTGAGGCTCAGACCCCCTCTCTCTCTCCTAGGAGGGAGGGTAATGTTAGGTGTCAGATTTCTGTCGCTGCACAGCGGGAACCCCAAGCCTTACTTCCAGCGGTCTCCCATTCCTCGCCAGCCGCAGAGGAGGTTGCTCAGCAAACTCGTCGGTCCAGGCGCTCTGCCCAGACCAGCTCTGTGGGTTTGCTTGCTGCTGCCACCTCTGGAGCATCTATGGTAATACATGCTGCTCAGCAGCGAGATTCTCCAGGGACTAAGTCCCCATGTCAGGCCACTGAGCATGCCCGTGGAGTGATCTCCCATTGGAGATCGAAGGTCACATGCTCAGGTCCTGCTCGTGTTCGGATTGGCCTATCCAAGAAGCCAGGAAGGTCCCGGACGCTCGCGGCTATAAAAGGTTCCCATGGCCGCTCGGCCATGCGCTAGCATAGACTGTATTTACAGACTATGTGTAGTGAGTGATGTATGCACGTATGAATGTCTCTGGTGAATGACTCATTAAAGAAACCCCTACCCTTGGTACGCATGTGTTGTGCAGCCTAGCCTGCTAGCACCCAGGCTAAGGTGTAGGTAGGAGAGAGGTTGTGTCAGGCATCATTCCTCACCAGGGACTCAGCACGCCACAGTGCACGTGCTCCACTTCATAGCCAGCGTCTATAGTGGGCCTAGAGAGACTCTAACCCCGTGTCCTTGGGGTAGAGTTCTGTGGCCGTACACTGTGCGCTCTTTTGGCCGGACTCTGTGAGCTAAACAGGCTCCGGCATTTACGTTCAGCGGTTGTGCGACTCTGTACATTAACAGAGTTCGCACCTGTTCACATTGGGTGACGTAACCCACGTGTGACTGTTTTTACGCCACTCTATTCTTCCGCCATTGCTTAACAGCAGTGTACCACCTCTGCACGGTGGACCCCGGGTTGTGAACGCACTTACTATTATTTTATAATTTGGTGCATTCCGCCAGCCCTAACAATGACAGAGGTCAAACGTTTTCTGTAAGTCTTCACAAGGTTGGCACACACTGTTGGTGGTATGTTGGCCCACTCCTCCATGCTGATCTCCTCTAGAGCAGTGATGTTTTTGGCCTGTTGCTAGGCAACACGGATTTTCAAATACCTCCAAAGGTTTTCTATGGGGTGGAGATCTGGAGATTGACTAAGCCACTCCAGGACCTTCATATGCTTCTTACAAAGCCACTCCTTCATTGGCCTGCCGGTGTGCTTGGGATCATTGTCATGCTGAAAGATCCATCTATGTTTCATCTTCAATGCCCTTGCTGATGGAAGGAGGTTTGCACTCAAAATCTCACAATACATGGCCCCATTCATCCCCATAGCAGGATTTTGCCACCCCCATTCTTCACAGTAGGTATGGTGTTCTTTGGATGCAACTCAGCATTCTGTCTCCTCCAAACATGAGTTTGCTTTCTGCCAAACAGTTCTACTTTGGTTTCATCAGACAATATGACATTCTCCCAATACTCTTCTGGATAATCCAAATGCTCTTTAGCAAACTTCAGACGGGCCCAGACATGTACTGGCTTAAGCAGGGGGACACATCTGGCACTGCAGGATCTGCGTCCCTGGTGGCATAGTGTGTTACTGATGGTGGCCTTTGTTATGGTGGTCCGACCTCTATGCAGGTCATTCACTAGGTCCCCCCATGTGGTTCTGGAATTTTTGCTCACCGTTCTTGTGATTATTTTGATCCCACAGGGTGAGATCTTGCATGGAGCCCCAGATCGAGGGAAATTATCAGAGGTCTTTTATGTCTTCCATTTTCTTATTATCGCTTCCACAGTTAATTTCATCACACCAAGCTGCTTGCCTATTGCAGATTCAGTCTTCCCAGCTTGGTGCAGGGCTACAATTTTGTTTCTGGTGTCCTTCGACAGCTCTTTGGTCTACACCATAGTGGAGTTTGGAGTGTGACTGTTTGAGGTTGTGGACAGGTGTCTTTTATACTGATAACAAGTACAAACAGGTGCCATTACTACAGGTAATGAGTGGAGGACAGAGAAGCCTCTTAAAGAAGAAGTTACAGGTCTATGAGAGCCAGAAATCTTGCATGTTTTTAGGTGACCAAATACTTATTTTCCACCATAATTTGCAAAACAAATGTTGCCAAATCAGACAAGGTGAGTTTCTGGATTTGTTTTCTCATTTTGACTCTCATAGTAGGGGTCTACCTATGATGTCAGTTACAGGCCTCTCTCTTCATTTTAAGTGGGAGAACTTGCACGATTGTTTTTTACCTGTAAAGCCCTTTTGATGCAAAGCAATAACGGTATGTGTTTCCTGAAAGGTAAACCTAGTCAACAAATGAAAATACTAATTTTAAGCATCAGCCCACTTTTTAAGCATTTCTTCTGCTATTATAATTCAATTAGAATGATAGAGTAATAACAGCTGCCTTGTCCTCAATATTGCTTTCTCTTGAGCTAGCAAGAAGAGGAAGATGATAGTCAGTCTTTATGTGGCAGTACTGAAATTTAATGGAAACAGAGGTTTGTGATACTGTTTCCAGACCCCAGAGCATAATAAACTTAAAATGTAAAAAATAAAAAAATTGCTTATTCTCATCCCGGCGTTTGGACTATTTTCCTTGCTCCCTGCTCAATGCTGGTCCTCCATGCCTCCATCTCATCCTATCTCATGTTCACTCTAAGTAAGGCTGTGAGTAGCCTCGAGCATGAGCAGTGAACTTCAGGGCCTGTTTTTGGCTGAGAATCTGGCTAAGACTTATAAATTTATCATAAATGTGGGTCAACAGAGGCAAGAAGGACCAGACAATGCGTAGGGAACAGTTAGAGTGACTGGAGAGGTATAAAGCCAGGTAAGTATTAATCAAATATATGTGCTCATCACTCATGTATCCTGCTATCCCCTCTGCCACTGACCCACTGCCAAGTCCTCCACACCTTCATCGCATTGCTTCTCCAAGCCTGTGTTCACTCTATGCTAGGGCTTCTGGCCACAAATAGGTTCTATAGCAAGTGCAGTGAACTTCGGGGCCTTCTTGCAGCTGTAAGCCCAGTTTAGAGTGAACACCAGTCCGGAGATGCAACACATTGTAGGCACAGAGGAAAAGATACTTGGCAGGTAGAGACAGGGAAGACCAGAAAGATAAAGAACCAGGTATGTTTGTTTTTTTAATCTTGTGCATGCCCTTCACTTTTCATCAAAAGAGCAACCTCAGCTGGTCACCATATCGCTGAATTTGTATGGAGCAAATTCCCCCCAAAATCTGCATTTTCCAATATGCACATTTCTTGTAAAATTCGAGTGGAATTCAACTCTACGCAAATAAATTCACCCATCAAATTACATTAAAAAAAAAAACTACCGAAGCTGGCTCCACCGTCTTATAAATAATCTCATTGTAATAATAGGTCTAAAGAAGTGAATTTCTATATGCACAACTCCCTAATATTCAAACCGTTTGGACTGCCACACTAACAACAATATGTTAAAGCTAGAAGGAAGAGATTAGGACAAGAGTTGAGCGACTATGTTCGGATTCGGTCGCCGAATCTGAATTTGCCATATTTGTGCCATATCGGTACCCTATTCGGGTCGAATTTATGTTTGATGATGGGTTCCGAACATATTCGGTAATTTCTACTCTCATTGACTCCAATGATGCTCGGCTGTATTCAACGAATAATGCATAAACAGTATTTGCCGGCGATCATAATCGGAACCCAATTTTGAAAAATTTGCTCAACTCTAATTATGAAGCATATTATAATGGTTTAAAGATTTTTACAAATGTTTCCTGAGAACATACGACCGTGTCCTTCCGAATGAATAAGCGCCGTAAAACAATTTGCAAATGTCATCATATCGTCTGGTTATTTTTTACACGTACGGACGCCAAAGAGGGTTTTCTTTTTAATACCGCCAATAAAGGAAAGAAGAAAATTAACCCATTTAAACACGCTGCAGTAAATTCCCCGTAGCCCTAGGTAGCCCTGTACCTTTCAATTACAGTTGCTTCTAAGATTACAAGGAATATTTAATACACTGCAATTCTCTCGGTCTCAGAAGGCTTAAGAATGTCAAGCTTCATAACACAAGAGCTAGTTTTCTTTGCTTGTAATTTAAAACATACAGTACAAATGTTGCCACTTTATCAAGCTCCGGCACTAAACATTATTGTTACAACCTGCATGGTTTATAGTTCTCTAAATGGAGCTTTATTAAAATTGTCTTTAGAGTGGCTTAGCTGATTACACTCTGCTCAGAAATGAACATGTAAATTTACTAGAACTTGTTAACTTCTTTTTTTTTTCTTCTTCTTCAGAGAGAAAATGTTTAAAACTTTCAATGCAATCTGATTTGATTTGTATTGTGCAGTTTTATAGGAGTTTGGCTGTGCAGAACTTCAATGCTTATGTTCTGTGTATAATTTATTTATGTAGTAAATGAAATGTTAGAAAGGGGAAACAACTAGATTTATAGACAAAGTATGTACTTAGCGTTAAAGGGAACTTACACTTTTATAAAACCTTACCTCATAGTGCTATTTCTCACCTGGAGAGGTAGATTGTCACATCCCTTGGTTTGCATGAGCAATTCTTGCACAGCGCGGACAGATGGTGATGATGCGGCAGGGAGATCAAAACGGAACATGCAGGATGGCAACCGGATGGGTAGAGCTAGAATCATGGCAATCGATGAAAAAGAGTTGAAGCAATGGGAACAGAGTTGAAATCCACAAGGGTGGGAAATAGACTCAGCAATAGATATAGGTGTGAAGATTTCCTCAATATAGGCAACAATGTCAACTAGCTGATCACTCATACGTGCTGAATCCAGAAGAGGTTGGCACTAACTATATGAGTCCACTGCATCCTGATAGTGCATTTGTTTGGAGGCCTTGGCAGGTAAGCATCTCTGCCTTTTTTTGCTGTATTTTTGAATTTTTGGAGGATTTTCAAGTCCTCTTTTTGTGCTATTGCTGTTTAGCGTTTGGGACTCGTAAACGTGAGGATCCGTGATGAGGATTACGAGCTTACATATTTTGGCCAAAATATCAACATAAGCATAGGTAACACATACATTGTGCTAAGATGCAACCCAGTGTGAGTCTGATAATGGACAATAAATCATTTATTTATGTGATTCATGAATATCTGTTTGTGGAAACAACTAAATATGTAATAAATGGAGCTTAAGGAATTATTTCGTTCACCCTTTGCAACTCCTAAAACCATACCCCCATAGAGAGTAATCAACAGTGGATACAACTTCCTAATACACAACAAATTTTAATTTTGACTCTCTTAACTAATCAGAATGCAGGCGAACTACATAGAGCTGTATTAAGACAATGACCCTATTTAGAAGTATCTGTTTGTAAAATTTGTGGATGTACCAGCAGCCAACTTGATAATTGGCATACTGCTCAATCAAAGTAAAGGGGATATCTGGGACGTTATTAAAAAAAAAAAACATTGCACCCAAACACTGACAGTGTTAGGCGTCGGGTTCCTGCCACTGCACAGCAGGAATCCAGAGCCTTGCACTCAGCGGTCTCTCATTCTTCTTCGGCCGCAGTGGAGCCTGATCAGCAGATTCGTCGGTCCCGGTGCTCTGCCCAGGCCAACTCCGTGGGTTTGCTTGTTGCTGCCACCTCTGGCACAGCTATGACAATGCATGCTGCTCAGCAGCGAGATTCTCCAGGGACTAAGTGAACGATATCTTCCGGGATATGCTTACCACCTCGGTTGTAGTCTATCTGGATGATATTCTCTTCTACTCACCAGATATTGACTCCCACCGGAGAGATGTTTGCAAAGTTTTCAATCGCCTGCGGGCAAACTCCCTCTATGCCAAGTTGGAGAAGTGTGTGTTTGAGCAGGAGTCCTTGCCTTTCCTAGGCTATATCATCCCCCCCCCGGGGAATGGCCATGGATCCTGCCAAGCTACAGGCGGTGATGGATTGGCAGGAACCTCATTCTCTGAAAGCGGTGCAGCGCTTTATGGGGTTCATAAATTACTATCGCCAATTCATCCCCCGCTTCTTGACTTTGGTAGCACCCTTGGTAGCCCTCACCAAGAAGGGTGCAAACCCCAAGTTGTGGTCGGAACCGGTCTCCAAGGCCTTCTCCTTCATTAAGTCCCGTTTCGCTAGCACTCCCATTCTTCATTACCCCGATGTAGATAAGCCCTTCATTCTGGAAATGGATGCCTCTTCCATCGGTGCTGGAGCGGTCCTGTTTCAGAAGGACACGCAAGGTCGGAAGCACCCATGCTTCTTTTTCTCCAAGACCTTCACACCCGCGGAGAGGAATTATGCCATTGGGGACAGGGAGTTGCTAGCGATGAAGTTGGCCTTCTCGGAGTGGAGACACCTCCTGCAGGGGGATCGCCATCCTTTCCAGGTGTTCACCGACCACAAAAACTTGGTGCATTTACAAACAGCCCAGCGGCTAAATTCTTGCCAGGCCAGATAGTCTTTGTTCTTTTCCCGGTTCCACTTCACCTTCCATTTTCTCTCCGGGGAGAAGAACGTCAGGGCCGATGCTCTCCCCTGCTCTGTGGTGTCATCGGAGGAAGAGGAGGAGGAGCCTCGGCTGATCGTCCCATCCAAGAGCCTGAGGACTGTGGCTCTGGTTGCCCTTGAGTCAGTACCTCCGGGCACGACATTTGTCCCTGCCCGTCTGCGACCGGAGGTCCTCTCTTGGGCTCATTCGTCCAGGGTGGGTGGACATTTTGGTACAAAAAACGGACCTCTGAGCTTCTGGCGAGGACGTACTGGTGGCCGCATATGGCCCGTGACGTCAGGGACTATATTCAGGCGTGCATCTCTTGTACCCAGAATAAGTCCTCTCGGCAGTGGCCCGCTGGGCTTCTTTATCCTCTGCTGGTAGCGGACAGGCCCTGGGAGATGGTCGGTATGGACTTTGTGGTGGGTCTGCCCAAGTCCAGTGGCAGCACAGTCAATTGGGTTGTCACTGACCATTTCTCTAAGATGGTGCACCTGGTACCTCTCTCCCAGTTACCTTCTGCGCGGGGCCTGGCAGTGTGGTTCATTAAGCATGTTTTCCGCCTGCATGGCATGCCAGACAAGATTGTCAGTGACCGGGGTCCTCAGTTTGTGTCCCGGTTTTGGAGAGAGCTTTGTTCCCTGCTCAGCATTGAGCTGAATCTCTCCTCGGCCAATCATCCCTAGATGAACGGGTTGGTAGAGAGAGCCAACCAGACCCTGATCACATATCTTTGACATTTTGTCTCGGCCAGGCAGGACGACTGGGCATCCTTGCTGCTGTGGGCAGAGTTCGCTTTAAACAATGCTGTGGCCGACTCCACCGGTCAGACTCCTTTCCTCCTAAATTACGGCCAGCATCCGCGCTTCCCTGTGCCCATGTCCGTGTCATCCACCGACTCCAGGGTGGCAGACTGGGCGGTGGAGGCACGCGACATTTGGGATCCCACCCAGAATGCTATCCGGGTTTCCAAGGAGAGAATGAGGACCTCCGCTGATGCACACCGGCGCCCTGCTCCGACTTTTGCCCCTGGCGACTTGGTGTGGCTCTCCGCCCGAAACATCAGGCTGCGGGTAGAGTCCGCTAAGTTCGCACTGCGCTACATTGGCCCCTTCAAGGTCCTCGAGCAGATCAGCTCTGTGGTCTACCGTCTGGCCCTTCCACCACACTTGGCTATCTCTGATACATTCCACGTGTCCCTCCTTAAGCCTGTTCACTTGTCCCGGTTCTCTGAGTCATCTGCTGGGACATCAGACTTGTCTTTGGGTGAGTTTGAGGTCAATGCCATCATGGGATGAAAGGTGATGCGGGGCAAAAAGTTTTATTTCGTTTATTGGAAGGGTCATGGTCCAGAGGCTCAGACCTGGGAGCCAGTAGAGAACATCCACGCTCCGCTCCTCTTTGTGGCATTTAAGCGTAGCGACGCTCAGAGGGGAGGGGGGGAATTGTTAGGCATCAGGTTCCTGCCACTGCACAGCAGGAATCCAGAGCCTTGCACCCAGCGGTCTCCCATTCTTCTTCAGCCACAGTGAAGCCTGCTCAGCAGATTTGTCGGTCCCAATGCTCTGCCCAGGCCAACTCCGTGGGTTTGCTTGCTGCTGCCACCTCTGCCACAGCTATGACAATACATGCTGCTCAGCAGCGAGATTCTCCAGGGACTATGTCCTCATGTCGGGCCACTGAGCATGCCCGTGGAGTGATCTCCCATTGGAGATCGAGGGTCACGTGCTCAGGTCCTGCTCGTGTTCGGATTGGCCCATTCCAGAAGCCAGGAAGGTCCCGGACGCCCGTGGCTTTTTATAGCCGCTCGCCCATGCGCTAGTATAGACTGAAATAGTTTGGAGTGTATGATGATGGATGCATGTATCTGGTGACTGACTCATTATGAAACCCCTTCCCTCTGATAATACGAATGTGGTTAAGGTTTAGAGTCCGAGTCAGCGCTTGTCAGTGGCTAGTCTATAGGCCACAGTGCATACCAGCCATCTGCACACTAGCGTCCGATGATGTCGCCCACTGCAGGGCACTATCGAAACGCGGCAAGTGGCAGCCATGCCGGTGCAACGCGTTGCGCAACCCGTGCGCTTATCTGGCCCAACCCAGGGTGATTAGTGGCGTCCACCTGAGTGGCACTGTGCACACTTGCACACGTGATTTAACCCTTGCTGGCATCGCAGTCGCGGTGCAGAGCACTAGCGGTCTAGAGGGACTTCAGTCCTGTGGTCTAAAGGCTGAGTTCTGTGACTATACGCTAGCGCTCACACTGCCGAGCTCTGTGAGCAATAACAGGCTACGGCATTTATTATTTGGTGGTTGTGCGGCTCTGAGAGATAAGAGTCCGCCTCTGTACACATTGAGTGAGGTTAACCCCGTGTGTCCCGTTATTATACCGCCATATAGCGTCCGCCATTACCGAGCAGCAGTTAACACCTCTGCACGGTGGACCCCGGGCTGCGAACGCACCTAAATACCATCTTTATTATTTGGTGCGTTCCGCCAGCCCGTAACAGACAGTCAGTAATGGCAGCTTACCTGCCTGTTGTGCACGGCACCATTCTTCCCCGGCACAGATCGGTCACAGACCACTTCTGCCGGGGAGTCATCAGCCTCTGCTGACATCACGTCTACAGAAGGAAAGCTTCTTTTCCGATCACCTCTGTTAATGTGGTGGGACTTCTGAGATAATTTTGATTGGCAGCCAGATTCTCGCTGCCTAACTGGGAGAGTCGGCTGTCAATCAGAATCACGGCGGAAGTCCCACCCCATCGTGTCATAATAGGCAGCTGAATCCCTGGCAGGAACGGTCTGTGAACGCTCTGTGCCGGGGAAGAACGGCGTTATGCACAACACGTAAGTTGCGATTACCGGCCTGTTAGTGTTTAGTCACATTTTATTGTTTTCCATAAAGTCCTGAATATATCATTGAAGGGGAGCTGCCAAGATTTGCTCATAGCACAAAATGCCTTACTGCTACTGTAATGCACCTAGGTCTTGTTGGCACCACCACAGCTGTAGCTGATGATTTAAGTTCTGAATTCCATGTTTTTTGCTTTATATTGTTTGCACAATACATAAAAGATTTTCAAATTGATTTGTGTTTTCCTGATGCAGCTGCAATATCAGTATTTAGTGGCCATTAAGGCTCCTGCAAACCTTCTCCTATATGCCAGAATACCCCCACAACTTCTGACTTGTAATGCATACCAATCAAAAGAGATGCCATGGATGATGACAGGTAGGAAGATGTTTGCAGGATTCTGATCCTATGGCCATGAAATAACATAGTTATTATGCAAACTTGCTTTCTCCTTTTCCCTCTCTCTCTTCTAAGTTGTGGTAGAAACCCTGGACTTTACAATTCGGGTTTGCTCATCGCCACTTACAATGGGTACAGAAATTATTCAGACCCTGTTAGGGTTGCGGATCACACTAAATATAAAATATAAGAGAGTGCGATCGCAACCCGGGGTCCATCGTGCAGAGATGATATACTGCTGCTCGGTAATGGCGGAGTCCTACCTGAACACCGGCGGGTTAACCTCTGACCCGGTGTGTACAGGAGCGAACTCTGTTACTTCACAGAGCCGCTGGAACTAGTGCCAGAGCCTGTTAACCTCACAGGACTCAGCAGGGGGAGCGCTACTAAATGGTCATAGGACCCTGCTCCAGAGACAAGGGAAAGGGTCCCTCTAGACCACCAGTGCTCGGCGCCGCGGCTGCGATGCCAGCAAGGAAGCAATATAAATATACAAGTAAACAAGTAACATGCAAGTGTGCACGGCGCCACTCTGGCATGCACCACTAATCGCCCAGGGTTGGACTAACCAGCGCACAACTTGCACATGGCGCTGCACTGGCGGGTGCAATGACTTGGCACGGTATGGTAGTGCCTCGTGCAGAATGACACCACCGGATGCTAGTGTGTGCTGTCGCTTGGTGCACGGTGGTGAGAGCATAGCCACCCATTGGCTCTGACTCTAACTCTAAACCCTATAACAAGCACAACCAGAGGGAGGGAGTCATAAGGAGTCAGTCACCAGTCTCATGCATCCATCATCACACATACCACTGACTAATATTGTCTATACTAGCGCATGGCCGAGCCACCATGCAAACCTTTTATAGCAGCATCCTTCCGGGACCTTCCTGATGGTCCAATCAGAACAGGGACGGGACCTGCGCATGTGACCCCTGAACTCCAATGGGAGGCCGAGCCACGGGCATGCTCAGTGGAGTGAAAAAGGGACTTAGTCCCAGGAGCTGCTCGCTGTTGGCTAGTGAAGGCTGCTATAGCTGAACCAGGGATGGCAGCAGCAACCAACCAGACAGCACTAGCTTGAGCAAGATGCTGGGAATGATGTCTTTGCTGAGCAGGCTCCTCTGTGGCCGGGACTGAATGGGAGAAGGCAAGGCTCAGGATTCCTCCTGTGCAGAGGGAGAACCACAACACCTAACAGACCCCTTTAAATTTTTCACTCTTTGTTTCATTGGAGCCATTTGGTAAATTCAAAAAAGTTCATTTTTTTCTCATTAATGTACACTCTGCACCCCATCTTGACGGAAAAAAAACAGAAATGTAGAATTTTTGCAATGAAACAAATAGTGAAAAATGTAAAGGGGTCTGAATAATTTCTGTACCCACTGTATTTTCTGATTGTAGACTTTTTTTAACTCTGCTTTCCATATATGATTGTTTTACTGGACATCTAGAGAGTTTCTTTAATCAAAGAGATTTGAGTTACAGCAGTTATGTAGACCATAAGTAACAGCAAAATGCAGATGTATGTTGGAAAACAAACGTATATGCAAAAGGATAACTGAATCCAAAAAATAAATTTTTATTATGCTATAAAATCAATAAAACATAGCAAATAAAACAATTAAAAACACCAAAGGTGTAAGTAATAACATATCTCAGACTAACATCCTCCATAATCTGAACCTCCCACTTTTTTTTCAAAACTCCTCCCATACTGCAACAGGTTTCTGGAATTTTCTAACCTTGGCAATTCAATTAATACTTAGCGCTCATATTTTTAAGTGTTCTTTAAAAACACATACTATACAGGCCTATCTAACTCTTCCATGTTCCCACTTGCTAAACTTTCGTCAGAAACCGGACCCTCCTATTGATCTGTGTTCACATCCTCCATGCACCTTGGTAAGTGTACTTAGACAGATACTGGCTGGTGACCGGATCCAGCTTTATATCATAACCCTTATTTATTATAATTATGGTTGGACCACACACAACAAGCAATTTTTATTCTATTGTGTCCCCCCATTTCCTTATAGACTGCAAGCTTGCGAGCAGGACCCTCGTTCCTCCTGTAACTGGTGAATTTTGTGTTACTCGGTAATGTTGTTATAGTCTGTACTTGTACCCGCTTAATTGTAAAGTGCTGTGGAATATGTTGGGTGCTATATAAATATTCTGATTATTATTTGATTATTATAATTCAGCCCAAGATATTGACCAAGAAAAGAGCACACCCTCAAACCAGACTATTGGGTACAGATATGTACAGTAGCTGGAATACAAAAAAATAAAAAAGCAATACCCCCAAAAATAATATAGTAACATTCAAAAATATTTGAAAAATGAGGGTGCAGTAAATATGTTTCAGAGCCTAAAAAAGATGATGAGAATAAGAAAAGAAAAGAAACCTGGAGGTTTGTAGCAGCAACAGTTATATTGGTCAAGACAGAAAAAACATGCATGGAGAAATAGAGTACAGAAAACTTGTAAGTAATAAAGACATCATCAACCCATACATGAAAAAAGTAAAGAAGCATATTTAGCCAACCATATTTGAAAACAAGAAGGATGTGGCCAGAGAGGCCCAACGGGTATCGCCACACACAGCAGCTTCATCAGGAGACACCTTTTGTGTTTTTTACTGTTTTTAATCTCTGCACTATTTTTTTCATAAGTTCCATTCTTTACAGCTCTCCTTTTGCATATACTTTTTGTTTTCTATTGGTTAATTTTATATAGTTTACTGGAGCGCCATATATATTTCTACAGTAATTGTGGCTACTGAGATTTCTATATTCTGCACATGTTTATTGACTTCTATGGAAGATGACAAATTCTGTGATCTGTGCAGAGGTCACTTTGCAGGAAGGAGAGGAGGGGAGCTGTAACCATCACCTAATGTCAATGATTAACTCTTGTTTATCTATATATGGCTGTTACTAGTGATGAGCGAGTATACTCGTTGCTCGGGTTTTCCCGAGCATGCTCGGGTGTCCTCCGAGTATTTTGGCGTGCTTGGAGATTTATTTTTCGTTGCCCCAGTTGCATGATTTGCGGCTGCTGGACAGCCTGAATACATGTGGGAATTCCCCAACAAACAGGCATTCCTCACATGTATTCAACCTGTCCAGCAGCCACAAATCATGCAGCTGAGACGACGAAAACCAAATTTCCGAGCACGCCAAAATACTCGGAGGACACCCGAGCATGCTCGTGGAAACCCGAGCAATGAGTATACTCGCTCATCACTAGCTGTTACCTTTCATTGTAATTCTGCCAGTAATGATGTGACGACTCCTGAAAAGTGATCACTAAAGAACAGAAAGGGTCAGCTCATTGTAAGAATGTGAAAACTGCAAGCTCTCAGGATTTTTAAAAATAAATATGCATAGTGATATGGAAAATAGAAAAAATGTCACCAAAATGCCTTAAAATACACATTTATTGTAAAAACATATTATGCCCCTTAGTGACCAAGTCCAATTTTTCAAATGTGACGTATTAATTTATGTGGAAGATACTCTGAAATATTTCAACATGTCCCCGTGATTCTGAGAACGGTTTTTCATGACACATTATACTTTATGTTATTGATAAATTAAAAGAATTGTTCACTACTATGACAAGCCTTTCTTGTTTAGTCCCCATAAAATAACAACGCTTTTACACACCTCCCATGCTGGCACCATTTCCGCGGTTTTGGCACTCGTGGTGTTGTGACATGTGATGCCAGTGACCAGGGCTGGCGTCAGCACCCGACGCTCCCGGGCAAGTGCCAGGGCCTTGGAGAGACGGGGGGCCCACTCGGTACCTGAGTAAGGCTTTTTTTTATAAGTCCGGGGTTGGCCCCCCGCCCTCTGCCCTCAGCCTCCCTCCTCCTCCTCCTCCTCCCTCCGCCCTCTGCAAGACATCATACTCACCTCCTCCAGTGGTGCCTGCAGCTCCAATGGTCTCCGGCGCCAGAATCCTCTCCCTGTGTGAGCACGTGGTCACGTGGTACTGCTCATTAAGGTCATGAATATGGATGCCACTCCACTCTCATAGGCATGACGCCCATATTCATGACCTTAATGAGTGATACCTCATGACTGCGCACTCTCACTGGCAAAAGTTACCAGACATGCCCGAGGGGGGGTTTGAGCCTGGGGGGGTTTATGATCCCAGGGGGTTATGAGCCCGGGGGGGGAAATGAGCCTGGGGGGACATGAGCCGGGGGGAGAATGAGCCGGGGTGGGGGGAGAATGAGCCAGGGGGAGAGTGAGCCAGGGGTGGGGGGAGAATGAGCCAAGGGGGCAAATGAGCCGGGGGTGGGGGGAGAATGAGCCGGGGGGAGAATGAGCTGTGTGTTGTGAGGATTTGCTGGTTTCTGACTTATTATAGAATTTACAATAGCTATAACTCATGTAATGTAAGAAGCAGGTGAATTCATTGGCATTACTATACCTATGTTTCTCCGCTGTATCTGTGCATCATGAATAGTGGTATGTGTTAAAGGGGCCCACTGAGACTCTTTCGCCCGGGTCCCAGGAAAACCTGGAGCCGGCCTTGCCAGTGATCAATCAGCGCTGGCATCACTGTGCCCACAAATCGAACATAGAGGAAGCTTGGGATCAGCTGATCTCTGACTTGCTCTTCATGCTCTGTTCGATAAGAGTTTGGCGAAAGTGACGCTGGTGCTAATTGGAGTCACAACAACAGCGAGAGAGTGCCGAGGACAGCAAGTGAGGACATGGTGGAAATGGTGCCAGGACGGGAGGTGAGTATAAGCTTTATTATTTTATTAGGGCCAAGTGTGAAGCATGAGAAGAAGTTGTCCAAGTAGTGGACAACTTCTTTAAGGTTGACATGATTTGCGTTTATTTATCAAAATCTTTGAAATTTAATGAAAATTTTGAAAAATTTGAAATTCTGAAACTTTAAATGTTTATAATCTTAAACCAAATAGCCATACCACTAAAAAATAGTTAGTTTATAAAGTTCATTTACCGCATGTCTATGTTAGAAGAATCAAAAGTTTGGAAGCAATTTTTCATTTCTTTAAGGAAATGTACAAACCCTTTTAAGTGACCTATTCCATTGTGAATTGACTTTTGGAAGCACTTACCTTTGAAAACCTCCTAAAATTGACATACAGTATATAAAAATAGAACACCTCAAATCACTCAAGCCTTTTGTTAGGAATTTTGTTAACCCTTTAGGTGCATCACAGTAATTAACCAATGGAATGAAAAATAGCAAAATTATGTTTTTTCACGAAGACATTGCTAACTACTTATCTGGCCACCTCAGTTGGCAGATCCCAAAGTCATCAACTGGCTTTGAGTTGTCATGGCACCAATGAAGACCACACTATTGCGATGGCAAGGTGCTATTGACTAGAGCAGTGTTCCCCAACTCCGGTCCTCAAGGGCCACCAACAGGTCATGTTTTTAGGATTTCCCAAGTATTGCCAGGTGATAATTTCATTCTGGATGGCCAAGAATTCCATCACCTGGGCAACACTAAGGAAATCCTGAAAACATGACCCGTTGGTGGCTCCTGAGGACCGGAGTTGGGGAACACTCGACTAGAGCATCTAAGGGATTAAGATGCCATGATAGCATTGATTGTGGTCAATGGAACAGTGTGTAAGCTATAGTATACAACATGACATAGTTGTTTCTTGGGGATTTGCAGATATTTATTCCTCAGGTCAGTATAAAAAGGCTTATTGGTGGACATTTTCGGATAACAGATTCCAATTAACATTGCATCGAGCCAGCTTCAGTCCACTCTTGATTTGTACAGATGACGTGTAACTTTTATGATGTCAGGTTTTTATTTTATTATAATGTCTTTGCATTAATACTTTGTTATATGTCAGTATTTCCTCCCCCCATCCAGTTGTTGGTAAGTTAGATATATTTTACCTGACTATCCAAATGGAGAGAAAAAAATGTACAAATTGTTTATCGCTTATATAATAATCTTCACCTTATTTGATCTCATTAGTGCAGGACACTGAATTTTATGAGGAAATACTTACTGGTTAGACAAGTCATTTTGAAAAGTCATTACTTCTCCGATAACTTGCTAAGGTTCGGACCATGATAATATTTCAATGTTTCAATCATCTTTTATCCAAAGACAACGTATATATAAATAATCTACATTCTTAAATCCATAACTGGCCTGTCCAAAATCCACATGAAAGATCCATAATTTGATTATGACACCATTTACATTTGAAGCCAGAAAAATGGTCATTCCCATAATTAAAGATGACTTAACACCTATCCAGAGAAGCCTTCAGGATAGCCTTCGTACCCTCAGGAAAGGTGAATGTGCCACTAGAGGAGCTCCCACCAATTCTGTGATTGCCCAATAGGATGGGAGGACAATTTATTCTCTATTGGATGGCCACGTAGCTGAGTAAAGCATTGAAAAAATGAAGCAGTGGTATACATTTATTTGCATTGCCAAGACCCCCACTAATACCCAAGTCATCACTTATCTGTGGCAGATGATAACTTTTAACAATTTCAATAACCATATAATTGATTGCAATTGTCTGTGAATTTGCTGGTAAAACCAGACCCTTCACTAAACTTGAGGGGAGAACATGAAAAGTTCCATCAAAATCTGCTAATAATAGGGTATCTTGCTGCCTGGACATCTAGTAGTCACGTAATATCTGTGGGAGAACATAACCAGAAGTGTTCAATTTCTTTGTAGCTCCACTACAGAGTTTTTATTTGTAAGTTATAGTTGTCAACTTAATTTGCTAACTTTAACTTTCCTGAGAAGAGTGGCTCCAAAAATCATATCTCCCTCTGGAGGACCCAAATTGTCCAACCATTACAGTCAACCTACTGATTTGAAGCAGATCTTTTAGCCTACAGGGTTTAACCTAAAGGTACTGTATCTTCATATGGGGACTCACCGGGTAGGACTTCTAGAGATCATACATTTATCAACTTGTCTGTGCAGGGTGATAAATGTTGCTTATGAGATAAACCTTTTATTATCCAACCCTATGAAAAGCAACTTAATATACCTACAAATTTGCACTTCTAGTGGCCAAGATGGCATACAAAAGTTTGTTCAATTTGGCTAATAGGAACTCACGGTTATTAATATACCAAATCTATACTTATCCTCATCAGCCTTTTTTGTGCCATTATGGCTACTAGGACAGACATGTAGCTGTAATATGTTGCCCTTACATACAGCAGCATAGTAAGCTAATAGATCCTTGTAAGGCCCCAAAATGCAGTAGACTAACAAAGGCCAAACAGGCAATAGCATGGGTTTAGCTGATGGTGTAATGAATATGAAGACCCCGATCAGATGACTGGAGATAAGAATCTGGTATGTCTAATTTCGGACTGCCACTCATATAGTTCTCCCTAAGATAAGCAGCTACCCAAAATGACTTGCTCTCTCATAGAGAACACAGAGCATTAAGTAAATTGAGAGCTTATGTGTATGGGAGATACAACTAATATAGCTGGAGACCAAAAAATTGACTGAACCAGTGGATTACCGCTAATGGTGGCAGGCCACGCGACTGCTATGGGGCCCGACAGGTATGGGGGTCTGGTGCAGTCCAGTGGCTGCTCTGTGTGTGTGCCTTTGATGAACCTCTTGATAAATGTCAGCGCCACTGCCACTGCCATGAACCTCTTCGCACCTCCTAGTCCTCGGAACTCCTAATGTTTTGCCACCAACACCACTCTCTGGCTGGATTTGCATAAGCACAGCACACCTCCTAGTTGATGCAGCTTTCCAGCCAGAGAGGAGCTATACCCAGGGCCCAGAAGCTGGAATCCATTAGTTGCAATTTATACATGTGACAAATGGCGACCACGGACTGTGGAGATGCAAGACGGTGAGCCGGGCCCAGCAGTGGTACTAAAATTAACTTGATTTTTTTTATGTGTCCGCTTGTCACCTCCCTACTTTTTTTTGTGTTCCAAAAAATTGCTGATCCAGCTACTTGGGAGAGGGGAATAAATATTCTGGATGCTCAATTTGAACATTAAATGGAGGAGGGGAAAAATTTTCTGGATGCACAATTTGAACATTACAGGGGAGAGGGGGATAAATATTTTGGATGCACAGTTTGCATATTACATAGGGAGGGGGATACATAATCTGGATGCACAATTCGTACATTACAGGGGAGAGGGGGATAAATATCTGGATGCATTTAGAGCATATTACGGGGAGGGGGATACCTATCCTGGATGCACAATTCGTACATTACAGGAGAGAGGGGTGCAGCACCCCCTAGTGCTGGGGTTACTCGGTACGGAGCCAGTCAGTCCTTTAGGGGATATGTCACAGCAGCAGTGACCCGGTCTGTGACCCTGGGCGTGCAATGTAAATAATAGAAGGGGGTAGTGGTTTATGGGGAAATATATTCGTGACGCCACCTGTGGTGTTCGGCAATGAAGGTGATAGCCAACGCTGCAAAAGAGACCGCTGGGGCTGTTGATGATGCAGCAGAGTTGTTACAGCCCTCCACGAGCAGAACTAGGCCCCAGGGCAGTTATAGGCGTTAGAGATGATGATGGTCGTTGTGGTGCAAGGCAGGTGATGCAGTAAATAAATCCGAGGACACAGCGGAGTGCAGTTTCCACACTTTTACTCACAGTTCTCCAGTTGCATTCCCCAGCCAGGGCGCTGTGTCCTCCAGGTTGGTGGTCCAGCCAGCTCTCAAGTAATTTGGGGTACCTTGTGTCAGAACTCCCTTCAGATGTTCCTTCCTTGGCTGTCTCACTGCGCTGGCTCCCTCTTCTCCTGTCCAACACCTTCACACACAGTGTCCCGAGCCAGCAGCCCTGGATCCTGTCGGGCGACGTACTCTGGGTCACCTTGATCCTATACGGTTGCCTTTTCAGTGATTCTTTGCAGATATGGCTTCAGCACATGCAGATACTGCAGCCTCTGGTTAGCTAGCTGAGTCCTTAGTTTCGCCACTAGTCTGGGGCCGGTCCCCTACTACGACCTGGTCCCTCCACCTACTGCTGTCGGTCTGGATTCAGGCACCACGGGTGGATTCCTCACTTCCCGTGCCCCTAGGACCCCTTCTTTCTTTCCTCTTTTCTCTCACGCTGTGCTAGTCTAGGGACGTACTCCTCTCTCCTTCAGACCCCAGCACCAACTATCTCCCTCCAACTGATTCCTGTTTCCATGACAACTCCTTCTGACTCCTCCCCTACTACTTTCTCCACCCACACCCTCTACCTAGCTCCTCATGGGCCCTGAGAGGTACAGTGTTGGATGTAAGTGTGTGGGTTCTGGGTAGTGCCCCCTCCTTACCTGAGAGTGGAGCTCCACACCTCTAGCTGAGGTGCAGTACCCCTGTGGTCACTGAACCCTCAGGGGCACCACAGGGGGATAAATATCAGGATGTAGTTTGAGCATATTATAGGGGAGGGGGATACATATTCTGGATGCACAAGTCATACATTACAGGGGAGAGGGGATGAATATCTGGCTGCATGTTGAGCACATTATGGTGGATGGGATACATATTCTGGATGCACAGTTTGCACATTACAGGGGGAGGGCAATAAATATCAGGATGCAATTTGTGTACATTATCCCACTCCTTGCAATGTGCAACTGTGCATCCAGATATTTATCCCCCACACATACACACCTCTGTAAATAGCTGGAAGGGGATAATGTGCAAAAAATGCATCTAGCTATTAACAAGGGGGGCAACGCTAATGTGCACCCAACTATTAAGGGGGAGATAATGTGTAAAATGAGATGACATATGTTGATAATAATCAAAGATGCAACCAGCGATTGCTGTTGTTTTATTTATGTCTTTAAACCCTCTTCAGTCTGAATGCCTCCACTTGGAGTAGCTGAAGTTCTCTTTGTGACAGTAAGGTAGAGGTTCCATAGATGTTGGCCATGTTGTTAAAGATTGTTATCAGTCTTGTACCTTGCTGTTTTTATTGAGCTTCTGAATATTCAATCGGAGACTCGAGTTTAGTGTGCCTTATAACTGTTATGCACATGACTTGCTGCCAATATTCATACAACCCTGGTATTTATACCTTCGTCATTTTCCAATTAGTTTCAAGCACGTTTTTTGGAAAATTGGTCATGAAAGGGTCAGTGAGGTGATAACAAGTTGTTTAATGACCTTACCGCTGCCTGTTCAGGCATAAATAATGTTTTGCAAATGCCCTTCAGCCATAGCTGCCAATTTAAACTTGATTGTAATGAATCAGTTTCTTCTATAGAAAATAATGTGATCAATTTCTCATTTCACTGAATAAATAAGTTTAAAGATAGGAAACCGTCTGTGACCCCGTGTTAACCTTTTAGCCTCATTATTCATATCAAACAGATGACATGCAAGAAACTGCTGCTGCTTCAATCCTAGTTAATTATTTGTTAAGAGCGAAGGGTCTGTGAAGTGTTTCGGAGTGTACACATTTCAAGGGACACCAAGGAATGTAATGAAAATAATCCCATGGAAGCGTCTCGTGTGCTTAATGTGTGACAATGATTATAGCAAGAGCTAGCGGAGATCAATTTAATAATGTAGCATGGAGCATCACTATACAGAAGTCCATATACTCCAGTGTATGCAGATACTATGTAACACGCGTCATCCAAGATTAGGTTTGTACAAGACGATCAGAAAAATTTTCCCACGCCCTCTTCAAATTTTATTGTGTAAAAATGTGGGATTCAGTGGAAAAGAATATATTTTCTAAAAAATCCCATAATTTGTCAAATGAAGATCAATAAAGATGATGAAACCTTTTGAAATTTAAACTTAACAACTTTGTAGAAAATGTATAAAAATTTTCAATTTGCAGCAATTTAAGTTGCAACAAATTGCATGTAAGGCAAAACCGTTAATAGGACAGGGTAGATGTGTAACAGTCTGAGATCTCAAAGTAATATCAAAGTGACCGTAGCATATTTGGCTATGGGTAAATGTTTGGTATCTGGTGGTAATGCAATAGCTCATTTAAAATATACTCCCAGCAGAAAAACAGCACGGCCGTGTAACACAAAGGAAAAGTAGGAAATGTGTTGTCATCTATCGGCAGCAGATATGGCAGCGGCAGCAACTGTACAGTATAGAATACGATGGTAAAGCCAAAAAGATACCTGGCAGTATTAGGCTAGCGCCGGCAGCCCTTGCATTAGCAGTACAGTTAAGCTATAAAATACAGTGGACAGACAGGAGATGTGTGGCTAAAGTAACCGTCTATCACAAGTGGCAATTGCTGAAGCTGCACAGTATAGAATAGGAACAGGCAAGGAGATGTCTGGCTGTGGGTGGCCAGCACTGGCAACAGCAGCACAGTATACAGGTGCATCTCACAAAATTAGAACATCATCAAAAAGTTACTTTATTTCAGTTCCTCAATACAAAAAGTGAAACTCCTATATTATATAGCGTCATTACAGAGTGATCTATTTCAAGTGTTGATTTCTGTTAATGTTGATGATTATGGCTTACAGCCAATGAAAACCCAAAAGTCATTATCTCAGTAAATTAGAATACTTTATAACACCAGCTGTAAAAATGATTTTAAAATCCCAAATGGTGTCCTATTGAAATGTATGTTCAGTAAATGCCCTCAATACTTTTTGGGGGATCCTTTTTGCATCAATTACTGCATCAATGCGGTGTGGCATGGAGGCGATCAGCCTGTGGCACTGCTGAGGGGTTATGGAAGCCCAGGTTTCTTTGATAGCAGCCTTCAGCTCGTCTGCATTGTTGGGTCAGATGCCTCTCATCTTCCAGTTGACAATACACCATAGATCCTTTATGGGGTTAAGGTCAGAAGAGTTTACTGGCCAATCAAGCACAGTGATATTGTTATTTTTAAACCTGGTATTGCTACGTTTGGCAGTGTGGACAGGTGCCAAGACCTGCAAGTATGACTGTGCTGGAACCAGCAGAGCAAATTCTATGTACAGTATATATACAGTATATATTTTTTAGAGGTGTGGGGAAGCCCAAATAGAACTTTTGCTCTGGGGTCCTGTGATTGCTACGTATGCCCCTGCTTGCAGGGCAGTAATAATGAGGGCAATCAGGCTTGTTTCTCAGAGTCTGAAGCTCCCAGGGGTCCCCTTGCCAGATTGCCCTTATCATAAGCAGCATACCGGGCAGGGTGGGGGACCCAGACACATTTCTTTCACAAAGGCCCCAAGCTGTCAGTGTCCACCTCTGTCCTCAACTATTCATAATTGGGTTAGAAAAATAAACTTGAAGTGTGCAGTTTTTCAAATGACTACTGAGCCTTACAAAGGATGGGGTAAATTTAATTTCCTAGCAGTCACCCAATTATTATCACAGCTAGTATTAAAATGAAAGGTTGCACCACTATTTCAAAACTGAAGGCATAATACACCATTAAAGAAGTACTCAAATCAAAATTTGTATCAATCATACCATATAGCTCTGTGTACTTACATTTGCTCATTTTGTAACATCTCTGTGCATTTATGCAAAGTACCCCCTCTATCAATGATAGGTGTGTGAGTACAGGGTGGGCCATTTAGATGGATAAACCTAAATAAAATGGGAATCGTTGGTGAGGGGGAAAACTTTTCAAAATGTGTGGTGACCATGGTAGCCATTTTGAAGTTGGCCATTTTGGATTGCATCTTTAGTAATGGCCCACCTAGGTGTATCCATATAAACGGCCCACCCTGTAGATGTGTCATCAGTATTTTACACCTGTACTACCTCTGCTTTTCTTATGGTGCTCTGTTGCATCCAGTACTGCATGAGTATTGTTACCTGGTATTTGTAAATGCTGCTGCTTTTCTGTGATGCTCTTTATGGTTCAGCAAAAATGACGGCCAACTGGATATCATTTTACTGAATTTACTCCCAACAAGTTACAAATAAATCCACATCCTCAACTCTGGAGAATCCAGAGCTTTGGAAAATTTTTGTAGAATTCAATTCCATTCTAAGAAATTTGCCCAACTCTATTTGAAACCTACTTTTTGAATTAAAGTTCTGCGCCGAAATTCTACGCTAAGTGTTTTATAGTATTTGCTAAACATTTGCTTTGTCGACATTTTTCTTTAGGTCCAAAGATACTTGAGAAACGCATTTTCATATACGGTAACCAGATTATTTTTTTTTTTACTAATAATATGTTAAAGTAGCAGAGAGATTACACTTATTATGAGGGCATCATCTTAAAAAGTTTTGAAATGTAGCACAATGCAAAAAAAAGTCAGATTTATAACTTTTCTACCGCCCCTGGAGCTTTCTGTGCAGCACAAATAAATTATGATTCACAAGGTTTAATGAGTTATATTGCACTACCGGAAAATTCCATTATATCCATATATTTTTTTTCTTTTAAATGTAAACCATCTGTCCATCTCGCTATTCTTCCTTTAGGTTAGTGTACTCAAAATTACTCATATTTCCTGCATGCTGAAGTCATTTTTTTTTTTTCAGAGTGGATTTCCTCACATTAATATTTGTAAAACAGACAGTAAATTATAGTCTCCCGGTATAATCAGACAGGATCGTGTCTACGCGGCATATCCTATGGCTGACGACCTGTAATCAGCGAGACATTAGCATTGTGGTTTGTAAGGTGGAGTAGAATACACTATTTACGGCATTATTGGGGGTTATTCAGATATCAAATTTATGGAGACAGACCATTTACTGAGTTCTTCCTAACTCCAGGACAAATAGACCGTGAATACTTGGTTTTTGAAGCAGCACAAATTTTATATTTTATTCTACTTATTTAACCTTCCGTAGTTATTACACTAAATCATGACTAATTATGAATCATTATGAATCATGCGCTCTTCTAACAATGTCTCCTATGATTAAAGACAGGGTGGCACAATTCTGTTGCCTTCTACCGAAAAAAACAAAAAACATTTGTTTTAACTAATGTTTAAGGGTATGTTCACACATAGCAGATTTATTGTAGGACTAAAAATTAATTCCACGTATCGGAAAGGCATTGTTTATGGATTTCTGCAAGCCCTATTGCAATGTGTGGGATAGTGAAATAAATTGATGTAAAAAGCATTTATAAAGCTAATTTATTGGCATGATTTTCTTTAAAAGCAGAAGCATCCATGGTATCCATGAAAAATTTCACATTTTTATTCAGCTGACCACAGAATAGTTTTCCATTTTGTCTCCGTCTGTTGAGTATGAGTTTTGGCCTAAAGAACATGGCAGGGTTAAGCCCCCATTACACATTGCGATATCGCTAGCAATATCGCTGTAAAGTCACCGATTTTGTGACGTTGAAGCGATATTGCTAGCGATATCGCTATGTCTGATACTTACCTCCGACCGGCTCCCCCGCTGCTTATCGTTGGTCGCGCGAGATTGTCCTGGAGCATTTCTCGTCGGCCACTTCCTGCTGGGATTCCTGTGGAGAGATGAGCGACGCGTGGACGCGGGTGGGAGGACGCCAGGATCGCCGCGTCTGACAGGTAAGTAGCGACCCCCGACTGCTGCTATGTCACTGGTGAGATCTGCCTGTGTGGCAGCTCACTAGCGACCACTTAGCGATGCACCAGCCATCCTTATCGTTGTCGGGATCGCTGGTGCATCGCTAAGTGTAACGGTACCGTAAGTGTTGACATATGGGTTCTTCTATACTAGAGCTTTAGCTTCTGTTTATGGATTGCACAGCAAACTATGTTCATATCTGGAGGTAATCCTGAGCCAACATAGTGATCTGCATGACCGATTCATGCTTGCTTTTAAGGCAGTGCCACCTGAGGGCACGTAGATCACAAGCATCTAATATTGACTGTCAGCCTTGTCCCTTGTGCATATGGATTTCTCTGAAATATTTGAATTGATGATATGTACTGTAGATGGAGCAATATTCAAAGTTGACGCAATTTTATGTTGAAAAGAATTTTTCTGAAATTGTTCCACAAATTTTACAGGCAGTTGCCACATTGTTGAACCTCTGACCATATTTGCTTCTGGGAGACTCTGCCTCTCTAACTCACTCTTTTTAATAGACTGTTCTGTAGCTCAGTTGAAAATTAACCCTCCAGATGTTTTTAATTAGTGCCACTTACTTGTCCAGCCTACTATTGTCATCCCAGTGCCAACTTCTTTCAGATGGGTTGCTGCTATTGATTTCTAAGTGACTTGTTTTCTTTCAAATGAATGGAAAAATGCATTTCAACTTATTATATGCGTATCATTGCATAGTTGTATTTACATTTTCCACAGCATCCTCAACTTTTTGGGAATTTGAGGTGGTAATTAGAAGATCTGGCCGGGGACCACAGTTAGAGACCAGACAAGTCTAGCTTTGTCCTCGGCTGGCTCTTCCCAGCCCAACTACAGGTTATTGACAAGTCTTTCCCTATGAACAGTACACATATTAGCAAGTTAGTTAGCACAAAAAAGTTGAACTTATTTAGCTTAAAGAGAACAAAATTGTACAATGACATAGCGTTCACTTTTGAATGAAAATAAGTTAGGTGTATGTCTGCGTAAAGTGACAATACACCCAACTGAAAACCACAAGAGGTATAAAAAAAAGTACTAATAGCACAAATCTAGCCCTCTCCATAAAAAAAGTTGTAGTAGAGAAAGCTGCATGAAAACTCCCCATGTGAACACAGTCTAGGACCACTTTCAAACTTGTGTATTTTAGTTGGCAGTTAAAGTGAAACAATTATCCACAAACAAGAAGCCTATCTGGATTTACATGCTTCATGCTCCAGTTTGGACCCTACAGCCAACTGGACGTACGTTGCACCATATTTATTAAATGATGAACAACTCTTAATAAATTTGATACATCCTTCGGGTTTTCCTTGTGCCAGAAATAAATTTACACCAGCTACGAGCTGGCGTTGATGTCGGCAACAATGTACACCAGGCTTCAGATTTTATAGTTGTTCTTGAAATTTAATTTCTTAAAACTTCCCCGTTCGTTTACCTGGTCCCTGTCTCAGGTCCTAAAATTCATGTTGGACTGAGAGCCTTCAGGACAGGACTTTGTATAATAATCTGAAAGCCTCCAGAGGCACAATTCACTCCTTCATTTCTTCCTGTTTTTGGCTTACAAATACTTTCGTAAAATAATTACCAAAATGTTGCCATATGAAAGTGGCCCAACTGTGTAAGTGCAGACTGATAAAGTGTTTTATCAAAAGGAGTCCAGTAATAGGTTAAATTGAGTAACCTGGCTACCATAATTATTGCCAGCTTCATGTTTTGAGAAACTGGTAAGATTCCCAGAATACTTCATAAACTAAGTTAATAACTTTTCCCCATCTGTAGAGCATAAAAGTTACAGTCAGTATGGACAGCGGCTATCATAAACACAGTTACATTTTTAGGCAATAGTTGTCAACAGCAATTTTATTCTAATGTAAAAGACATGAAGTTTTGCTATGTAACATCTGGGTAAATCGCTCCCATGGTAAACATACAACATTCTGTAAATATAGAAACATTTCAGCGTAAAACTTTCCAATGAATTGAAGAAATATTAGAATGTGACTTTAAATTTTCCATTAACTTATCAGCCATAGATAGTAGGACAATTGTCTTGTTTTTGGACTTCTGAATTAGTCATAGGAGCTTGGGGAAAATGTAACTCCACCAAGTAGGAAAACAGGAAAAGTTTTTTTTTAACATTATGACATCACATCTGTCTGCCATCTTACAGCTAGACTTGTCTAAAGCAATTTTAGCACTAATCAGATATAAACTGTGTTCATAAAGGCGTCAAATGCAGATTATTCTACGCTCAATAGACTTGATGTCTTGTTTAGTAGACTAGTCCTAGAAAAATCTGAAATCCCTCAATTTTGCAAGAGTGCAAAAAGGAAGTCAAAGCCATAACAGACATTATGTAATGAGTGCTAGACACAGGGAAAGAGTCAAAGAAAAATTTTTGACTCTAAAAGGTTTCATCCTATAAGTAGTGATAAGCTAGTACCATAATATACATAAACGCTATACTCGTAACGAGTACTTTGTAAAAATCGCTTATTCATTCTGAATAGCGAGTACAATGCAATTCAATGGGAAATGCGAGTAATTTTCTGCTGGACCCCACAAAGGGGTCTGGGGGCCTGAGGAAAAGGCTGAAATGGATGGGAAATTGATGAAACAGAATGGGAAAAGCCTTGAGAATATGTCTGCATGCATTTCTGACTCACATATGGTTTCTGGGAATAAGTTTGTTGCAGTATTACGCCACTTTTACAGATGCACAAGAACAACTACCAAACCTAAATTTCTATTGAATATGAATCCCCTATCTCAGTCACAATGAGGGACAGCCTGTCACAAGCGCCTCCAATGACAAATGTTAGTTTGGTAGGACCACTCTACATTCAATATTTGTGCACTGAACAATGTGCATAAGGTTTGTAAAAATTAGCCCTATGGGCTGAGTCATGGTTAATGCATGAAGCCACCAACCCCAGGGAGTCCAATCACAAATAGAAGTTAGGCTGGAGTAAGAATTCTGTCCTGGTTTGTCCACTGCACAATGCGCATAGGGTTTGTAAAAATTAGCTCTATGGGCTGAGTCATGGTTGACAAAGGAAGGAAACGGATTTTTATGGGAAGCGGTTGATGTTAATAGCAGTAGCATGAATTAGCATTTTTGGTGAATTTAGATTGGCTTGCTGTCATCTGGAGCGATTGCAAACTGTGGAGATATCCAGTACTTCATGAATTTAATCAGAGTAAGTCTGTCTGCATTTTCCGTGGAGAGGCATGTGCGCCTATCAGTGATGATTGACTCGGCGGAACTGAAAACATGCTCTGATATCACACAATCAGCCGGGCAGGCCAGCACCTCCAAGGCGTATAAGGAGAGGTCAGGCCAAGTGTTCAGGGAACTGAAGCATCAGAAAGGACACATGTATGTTCACTTAAGTACCCCTTGACCATGTTCTGCAACTTTTCCCTCCTTGTCATTGTTACAGGCACACATAGTCCTTGCTGTAGTGGTGGTTTATTGAAAGTAACTCACACAGCTCAGGTGTTGGCTTGGTCTATTGGGGCATCTGTCACTGTGTGTTGCATATTTTAGTGCTGTAGCAGCCCGCCTGCTAATACTATGGGCGTCATTAATAGGTTGCAAACCAGACACTTTGCATCACACTTGAATATGTGTGACTGACGTCCTATGCAAGCCTTATCTATGTGCATTTTTCCTACTAGGCAGCCAACCCCACCATGGTTTGTTAGGTGTGGGGTGGTTGCTTTTATCAGTAGTTTGCACCTGAGCTGCCCCTTGCCTCTGTTAGTGGAGGCCAGGTGCATCCTGCTATATGTGCATTTGTCATCAGACAGGGTTCTGGTAAGGCCATATCTTGTTGTGTGAGTTTTTTTGAATTTTTTCTATGTTAGCTGTTTATTGAAAGTAGCCCAATTTGTGCACATTTCCCCCCACCTCTGTTGGACCTGTGTTCGTGGCTCTCCCCATTATCCCTTGGTGTTGAAAACAGCCACTACCTCTGCAACCAGCATTGTCTGAGGGTGATGTTTTCAGAAACTGATCTACAACGGCCCTCTTGAACGATTCCATTGTAAAACTCTTTGGTGACCCCTAAAGAAGAGAAGGAAAGTTTTCCTTGTACCGCGGATCGAGAAAGGTGGCCAACCAGTAATTATTGTTGGATCATCATGCGAGGGTCTTGCCACAGAAACTTACACATGAACTGTGCCATGTAAGCCAAGCAGCATAAAGACAAATTGTGATATGCTGCTGCAGTGCAGTATAGCACAACCTCCACCAGGGGGTTCTGGTGACTGAAGAGAGGTTGCACATACACTGTGTAGTAGCACAGAGTAGCAGCACAGGTGTCACAGGTAATGAAAGAGTGGTCAGACAAGCCAGAAGTCAGAGCTTACTGGGGACGTAGTATCCAATGCGTGAGATAAAAGACGTAGTCTGGGTACAAGCCAAAGTCAAAGCCAGTTGGGGAGCGTGGTATCAGAGACGGAAAACAAGAATCGGAGTCCAGAGATCAGACCCAGTCATACACGAGTACACAAAGTCAGAGGCAGAAGGATCACTAGGGTATACGGGTCAGCGACTCTAGCCTGAAAGCTTGAACTACAGCTGACACTTGCCCGCAGGCTGCAGAAGACTGAGATAGCCCAGCCAGCTCCAAAATAAGGCAAAGGGGCTTAACCCCGCATGACCAGTCCAGAGAGAAGACAGCAGAAAACAAACTCTGGACTGGATCATGAAAAGTACCCCCACTCAATGGGGGCCATCGGACACCCAGGCTTCCCTGGATAATGAGCATAAAAGGCCCGGACCAACCGATCCGACTGGACCAAATGCACCAGAACCCACGACTGGTCCTCAGGACCATAACCTTTCCAATGGACCAAGTACTGCAGTGAACGGCGGAGCATACAAGAATCCACCACCCGTTCCACCTCGTACTCGGTCTTGCCATCCACCACAACAAGCGGCAGGTGAGAGGGAGACTCACCTGAGGAAGGCACCGATGGCTTCAGAAGTGCCTTATGGAATACATTGGGGATCCGCAATGACGGAGGCCAGAGCAGGCGAAAGGCCACAGGATTAACCACCTTTAAAATTTCATGATGGCCAATAAACTTGGGACCCAACTTAGCAGAGGGAGTCCTCAATCTAATATTCTTGGTGGATAACCATACCTTATCCCCTATATGGTAAGTCAGCCCCACAGAATGTCATTTACCCGCCAAAAATTTATACTTGGCATGAGCCTCCCCATTGTTTCTCTGAACCTCTCTCCAGATCTCCCCCAATTGCGGTATGGCCGAATCAGCTCCTTGACACCAAGAATCCAGCTGAGAAAACTCACCAAAGTTAGGGTGAAACCCATAGTTGCAGAAGAATGGGGAGGTACCAGTGGACTGATTGACATGATTATTGAAAGCAAATTCCGCCATGCGTACCGCAGAGCACCAAACATCCTGTCTGGATGTAGCAAAACACCGCAATATCTGATCCAAACACTGTTTAGTCCTTTCAGTCTGACCGTCGGTCTCAGGATGGTAGGCCAATGAAAAGATCAGACTGATAACCAGCTTTTTACAAAAGGCCCTCCTGAATTTTGCCACAAATTGCTCCCCTCTATCAGACACCCCACTGACAGGCACACCATGCAATTGGACCACATGCTCATTGAACAGTTTAGATAGAGTCTCAGCAATAGGGAGACCCGCCAAAGGTACAAAATGCGCCTGTTTACTGAACCTATCAACAACTACCCAGATCACGGTTTTGCCACTAGAGTGGGGAAATCAGTGATAAAATCCATGGACAGATGAGTGCATCGTCTATCTGGAATTAGCAGTGGCACCAGTTCCCCAGCCATCCAGTTACGGGAGGTTTTAGCTCGAGCACAAGTTTCGCGGGAAGACACAAATCCAGTGATGTCAGAAGCCAATGAAGGCCACCAAAACATCCTAGTGATAGTTTTATGCGTGGCTGAGATTCCAGGATGCCCAATCAAAGCCGAGTCATGGAACTCCCGAAGCACCCTTAACCGATACTGAATAGGCACAAAGAGCTTATTAACAGGTATGGACGAAGGAGCAAGAGATTGGGCCTCTTTAATCTCTCATTCCAATGCCGAGGACATCGCAGCCACCACCACTCCGCGCTGAAGAATGGAGGAATGAGATGAAACTGGATCCATGCTATGAGATAAAGCATCAGCCTTCACATTCTTGGACCCTGGTCTGAAAATAATAGAAAATTGAAATCGGGAAAAAAAATGACCACCTTGCCTGTCTCGGAGTCAAACGTTTGGAGGACTCGATGTAAGACAGTGACACGATGGACAACTCCAAAAAAATGCCTCCATTCTTCAAACGCCAATTTAATGGCCAGTAGCTCCCGGTTACCCAAATCATAATTCCTCTCAGCAGACAAAAATTTCCTCAAAAAGAAGGCACAGGGGCTTAAGTTAGTCAACGTGGTAGGCCCCTGGGACAGCACAGTCCCCACTCCCACCTCCGAGGTGTCGACCTATACGATAAATGGTTTAGACAAATCAAGTTGAATCAGTACAGGAGCAGTCATAAAACAGTTCTTCAAAGAAAAGAATGCCACCAAAGCTGGAGCTGACCAGATTTTGTTATCAGCCCCCTTGCGAGTTAAATCCATGAGGGGTTTGACCACCTGAGAAATCCACTTAATGACTTTTCTATAATAATTAGCAAAACCCTTGAGATCTCAGGGTTCCACCCAATCCACAATAGCCTGTACCTTCCTAGGGTCCAAACGAAACCCCTCAGCAGATAAAATGACCCCTAGAAAGGACAATTCCTGAGCAAAAAATGAAAACTTTTCTGGTTTAGCAAACAGTGATTTCACCCTAAGCAACTAAAGAAGAACTGCACGGAGGTGGCCCATGTGACTCTGTTTGTCAGAAGAATATATGAGGATATAATCCAAATAAATTACCATGAAATGCCAAGAAAATCTGAAAAAACATGATTCATGAAATTCTGCCAACGTCAGGATACCTTGTCCCTATTTGTTACCTAGATCTGCCCTGGCTAGTGCACTGGCTGGTCAGGAGCTCTAGCCTCACCTCTGCAGATAAAACACCCAGGGGGAAGTGACAGGCAACAAAGGGACAAGATAACAAAATTACAGCACTTAGCTTGTGCATCGCTGCAAAGTTCCACACTGCAGATATCAACAGCAACAGGACTCTTAACACCAAACGTGGCAGGCACCAGAGAGCTGCTTCTGCTAGACTGGTCTCCAGAAAGGACCTGTATAACCAACAGTCAGCTGATGCATCACGTGACCTTTTAAAGGATGTAGGGAGAGGTCACCACCCACATTAGCTGACTCAGCAGCACAGCAGTAACACCAGGGTGCCAGGGGGAAAAGCTGACATTAACCCCCTATGGCCTGAAAGGAAAAAAGTTTTAAATTAGTAGAGCCATAACTGCCACAAATCCAAAAATTGATTGTGACAATAATTATAGAATATATAGAGATTGAGAGTAGAAATTTGACCATTGCACAATCTACAAAGGTTTCCAAAAATTAGCCAGGTGGTCTGTATCATACACACTGAAAGAGACTATGATGGGGACCTTACAATAGATTTTGCAGTTATTATAATGGCTAGAGATAGGGAGTACAAGTTTACAATAAACAAAGATCTACAAATTTAAAAACATTACCCACGTAGGGTATACATATATGACCACTAAGTACTTTTTGCAGAATTAGGAGGAGAAGGACGTGATTTCCAGACCAAAATGAGTTTGGATGGTAAGGGATGGATGTTAAGACAAATTCCAAGAATAACATTTGGGCTGCATTTACATTGGGCTGCTGTCATCCATAAGGCTTACAAACTCAGAGGAAATCTAGCCCTTGTTCAATTTTAGAAGAGTCAGTCTGTCTGAATTGTTTTCCATTGACAGATGTGTTCTTCTATCCGTTATGATTGAACCGGATGAACTAAAAACCTGCTCAGACAACACACTTGTGTCAGGGCATGGCAGCACCTCCAAGGCATACAAAGTGATGTCGGGCCAAGTGTACAGCTTGGAAAACCAATAGTTAAAGGGCACTGAAGAATCAGGAAGGACACTGGCATGGTCACTTAAGTACTTGTTAACCATACTGGTCAACTTTCCCTCCTTGTCATAGTTACACCCACAGATAGCCCTTGCTGATGTGACAGTTTCATGCCACCTGATGAAGATGGAGGTTATCCGTCGAAACGCGTAGTGGAACTTAATAAAAGAAGAAATCTACCAAGTATACCCTCCACAGAGAGAAAGGAAGAACAGAGAGAGAAAGAAAGAGGGGAAAGAAAGAACACAGAGCAAAAGAAAGAACAGAGAGAGAGAAAGAAAGAGGGGAAAGAAAAAAAGAAAGAAAGAAAGGAAAGAAGGAAAGAAAGATTAGAGAGGGAAAGAAAGAACAGGGAGAGAAAGATTCTATAAACATACTATAGCAGCTCGGCTCCCATTGTAATGCTCACCTGAGCTTACTGGTGCAGGACATATCTTGATCCACTCACATGACCGGCACTCCCAATTCCAAGGCAATCCCACTGTCCATGCTGTTGGTGGAGGACACGGTGATGGATCTGAAGCATTCCCTGAAGTGCCTCCATTGTTCCGTCACAATCTCCTCCCGAAATTACCTCATTTCCGGTCAGCTTCCAGCATGTCACTTCTGGTGGAAAGTCACGTGTGAGTTTTAAAGTGCTCCTCAGGGCTCCACCGTGTACTCCTGTGTCCACAGGAAAAGTAAGTTCCCGGCCGGGACAGTGGGCAGACTCTCAAAATTAGGATAGTCCCGCTGGATCCAGGACGGTTGGGAGGTATGAATGCTCCCCACTAGGGATGAGCGAGTAGTGAAATACTCGGACTCGCTGTACTCGTTACGAGTAGCTCCTAATACTCGGGTACTTGTAACGAGTAGCGAGTCCAATGCACTGTATGTCTATGGGAAATGCGAGTAATGGGCGGAAACTATCTGTGTGGGTGGAGAATGTGTGTGCGGGTGGAGAATGTGTGTGCGGGGGTCTGTGGGGCTGTGCGTGCGGGCTCTGCCGGACCGATTGGGGGTCTGTGCGGACTCTGCCGGGCCGATTGGGGGCCTGTGTGGGCTCTGTGGGGCTCTGTGCGGGGCCTGTGTGGGCTCTGTGGGGCACTGAGCGGGCTATGTGGGGCCTGTGCGGGCTCTGTGGCGCTCTTTGAGCCTCTCTGTGGGCTATGTTGGGCTCTGTGCGGGTTCTGTGGGGCTCTGTGGGGCTCTGTGCAGGCTCTGTGGGGCTCTGTGGTGCTCTGTGCAGGCTCTGTGGGGTTCTGTGCGGGCTCTGTGGGGCCTGTGTGGGCTCTGTGGGGTCTGTGCGGGCTCTGTGGGCCTGTGTGGGCTCTGTGTGGGCTCTAAGCAGGCTCTGTGGGGCCTGTGCGGGCTCTGTTCGGGCACTGTGGGGCCTGTGTGGGCTCTGTGGGGCTCAGTGTGGGCTCTGTGGGGCTCTGTGCGGGCTCTGTGGGGCTCTGTGCAGGCTCTGTGGGGCTCTATGGGGCTCTGTGCGGGCTCTGTGGGGCCTTTGTGGGCTCTCTGTGGGCATGGTCCGATGGGACTACTTGTCCCATCTGGCTATGCCTGCTACAGTGGCAGCATTGGTGGATGATGGGAAAGTAGTATTCCCATCATCCAGCTAATGTGGAGAATGTAGAAAAACAAAAAAAAACAAAAACACAAACAGAACATACAACACATAACATAGAGTACGTACTCACCGCACACAGCTAATTCCCCGAAGCCATCAATCAACTGTAATAAACATAAAATAATAAAGCAACCTATACTCACCTCTCCACCGTAGTCCATTAATAACAAGGGTCCCACATCGAATTCCCATGGAAAACAGCTGCATCAGCTGATGCGATCGCTCTCCACAGGCTCTAGCGATTCAGTGACGGAGATAACCCTCCGCCGCTGTATCACTCCGCCGGAGGACACAGGAGTTCACCTGTGACTTACGGCAGCACTACAACGTGAGAATTTTCTCACGCAGCAGTGTTGCCAAAAAGCAACTCCAATGACACACTGCAGAGGTTATCTCCGGTCAGTGTGTCATTGGAGGCCTATAGAGCAGTCACGTCTGCTGATGTGACTGCTCTATAGGGGAGATCACCATGGGACACTCGTAATTAAAGAGGGACTGCGTCGGACAGGGAGTATAGGTTGTGCTTTTTTTTAATTTTTGCAGGTGAGCGATGGCTTTGATTGGATCTGGGCGTACATTAAAAATTATGAAAAACCGTGTTGTGTTTTATTTCATTAAAATACTTTTTTCTTATGTGTGTGTTTTTTTTAACCCTTTATTAATATAAGATTAATAATGGATCGGTGTCTTATTGACGCCTCTCCATTATCTTATAGATGCGCCATTTCTGGGGAGGCTGTGGGCTGGTATTTGTAGCAAGGGGGAGCCAATATCCATGAAACATGTATATAAATATATCTATGGACATATCTATGGAAATATCTATAGCTATATGTATGGAAATACGTGGCGCCCCTGAGGGTTCAGTCGCCACAGAGGTACTGCACCTCCTCCTGAGGTAACACAAACAAAGCACAGAATCAAAAATATGCAAAAATACCTTGCAGTAAGGCATATAATAGTAGTCAGCAAATGCTGATAAAAAAAAATGACAACAATTACAGGGTATTTAGTCGATAACGTTTTTTTGCAAAAAAATATATGCCAAGCTGCTCCACCACGTCAAGGTAACCCCTATCGGAGCAGTCCCTATCTAATATATTTAAAACCTGTTTCAGTCAATGGGTGGCGTGAATATTGTCTTACAGACTTGTTCACACTTGTGCATGTCACATGTGTTTTTAATCCAGTTTTTTCCGTGCTTATGCATGATTTGAGAGACCCCACCCCTCTCTTGTGTGACATGCACAAAAGGAGCTGTCTCATGCCATGAGCCCATACAGGTAAGTGCCAGTCTTAATCCTGCTCATTTAGACACTGTTCACTTGTTCAGGTTTTAAATATATTAGATAGGGACTGCTTCGATAGGGGTTACCTTGACGTGGAGGAGCAGCTTGGCATATATTTTTTTGCAAAAAAAGTTATCAACTAAATACCCTGTAATTGTTGTCATCTTTTTATCAGCACTTGCTGACTACTATTATTGTCTTACTGCAAGGTATTTTTGCATATTTTTCATTCTGTGCTTTGTTTGTGTTTCAGTCAATGGGTGGCGTGAACATTGTCTTACAGACTTGTTCACACTTGTGCATGTCACATGTGTTTTTACTCCTCCTTAGGTGTAGTATCCTACTCCCCAGGTAAGATGGTAAAACCTGACCAGACTCCAGCACCTACATCCAGCACAGACACCTTAGAACAGCAGAAAACCCTTTATGGCAGCTGCTTTGGTTCATGAAGGGTGCTGGGTGGTGGGTGGAACTTAGATGACACTAAGAGGGGAAAGCTGACAGGAAGTTAGGTCAGTTCTCCCACTGGGGGAGGAGGGAAAGGACATAGATGCAGCAGCCTCCTGTGAGCTGGAGCTGCTAGCAAGGGAAGAGAGAAAGGAAAGATCAGTTGTTCAGAAGGAAGATAGAAAAGTACGGAACGTGAGGAGGAGAGAGAACTGGGATCGGAGCTAGAGCAGAACCCTCTCCTAAGTTTATTGTGCTAAAGGCCGGGCGCCGGTATTTGAGGCTGTGTGTGATACTAATGATCCTACAGCAGAAACCGGAAGAATGGAAGTTGTGACCACTTTATTCCCACTGTGGTAGAGTAAAGGGAGTTTTACTGGATGGGAGATATGTTTCTCCCAGCAGATTAATGTTTGGCCGGGTTTTTCCCTAAAGACAGGACCTGCGATGATGTCAGGGTCACATGATCAGCCCATGTGATGTCTGTCTCACTGGTGGGAGGGGTTGGGCCCTATGTAATGGAGGTTGGTAATTGCCACAAGGTGTGTGTTTCTGGAAGCTACAGGAACTTGGCTGGACTCAGCCTGAAACTTGTATACAGGATCCTCATGCTGCAGGACTATAGCAGCAAGACTCGGAAGAACCCCGGGAATGGCACCTGGCGGATGCCACAGGACCTGGCAGCCGCTTAGTTAAGCCCGTCCTGTGCAAGGGGTGAGTCTGGGACCAGTGGTTCTCCAAGCTGGAGTATATGTATGGTTTTTTCCCTTATGTTCGGTTAACCAGCTGGTTACTAAGTAACATTAAAACCACTGAAACTGGACTTTATGCCTGTGTGTTGCCTCGTTACTGCCGCCCTGCCATTACCTACCAGAGCGAATCCCTACAATTGGTGGAGAATGCGGGCAGAAGCAGTGAGGCCAGGCTTTTTTTCTTATTTTTGATTTGTACCCCAGCCTATGACCTGGGTGAAACGAGTGGCAGAGACCCAGGCGGGGAACTTTCCAGAAATGGAGGCCACGGTAAAAACACTCATAGAGCCCATGTGACAGCAGCAGCAGGCTACATAGCTGCAGCAGGCTATGCAGCAGCAACAGGAGGCCATGCGGCAGCAGCAACAGTAGGCCATGCGACAGCAGGCTATGCAGCAGCAGGCTATGCAGCAGCAGCAGGAAACCAATCAGCTGTTGATACAGCATATCACAACAGCGCAGACAAAAGGAGCTGACCAGGGAATCCATGAGGTCCGGAAAGCGGTTCATATAGCGATTCCCAAGATGGAGAAATCGGACGATGTGGAGGCGTACCTGGAGATGTTCGAAGGAGTCGCTGAGAGAGAGAAGCTACCCCGGGACCATTGGGCAGATTTCCTCACTCCGTTTTTGACTCCAGGACCTTTGAAAGCATATCAGGACCTACCCACAGAGCAAAGGGCGGACTACACGGTCGTCAAGGGTGAGATACTGGCACGTCTTGGGGTAAATGTGTTAGTGCGTGCCCAGCGGGTACACCAGTGAGAGTTTATCCCCTCCAAGCCGGCCCGGTCCCAGTATTACGACCTTTTGCACCAGTTACAAAAGAGGTTGCAGCCTGAGGTGTTGTCCCCCATGGCCATGCTGGACCGCATAGTGACTGATAAATTTTGGAAGGCTTTGCCCCACTCCCTCCAGACAAGGGTCGGACAGACATCCCCTACTAATGCCATGCAGATGATAGACCTCATAGAAAGGTATGGGGCCACCAAAGAGCTACAGGGAGGGACCCCCCGGAAGGTAACAGGAAGGTAACCAAGTCCCCATCCCTGGTTCAGCAAGCGGAGCCCAGGAAGGCTGCTCAGGACTTATCTGGGGAAGTAAGGAGCCCCATAATCTGCTGGCAGTGCCAGTTACCAGGTCATAGGAGAGCTGATTGCCCCCATCTGACTGAGCCCATGGACACAAATTTTGAGTACCGCCAGTCCCACTATGCCGAACCGATGTGTGTAATGGGTACCCCGAAAGGTCCCAATATGGAACATTTATGTCGGGTTGAAGTGGAGGGTACCCCGGCGGTGGCCCTTTTGGACTCAGGGAGTCTTGTAACCCTGGTACGAGCCAGCTGGATACACACCAGCGAGTATACGGGTCAGAAAATTGGGGTGTTGTGTATACATGGAGACTTAAAAGACTATCCCACCGTACTAGTGGTAATCAGCACCCCAGCGGGGAGGCGGTGCCACGAGGTGGGGGTTGTGACTAATTTACATTATGAAGTGGTAATTGGACGAGACTTTCCGTTGTTTTCTGTGCTGTGGCCGTCTGTTGTCCCACCCACTGAGCAACTGTCGGAACCAGAGGCAACCAGGTTACATTCTCCAGAAGTGGGGCATGAACCTGGTGGCCCAGGGGAAGAAGTGCTGGCTGTAGGAATAACCTTCCCTTTGGTGGAGGAGGGGGAGAATTCTCCCAGGGAAGTATCGGCTGGAGAGGTGGAAGACTTGCCGCCGGGACCTGAGTTGTCAGACTTGAATGTATCAGGTGACAATTTTGGTACAGCGCAACTCCGAGACCTTACGTTAGCCCGGACTAGAGAAAATGTACTGTTTGTCAATGGGGAACCCCAACAACCTGGGGCAGATACGGTGTTGCCACGCTTTGAGCTGAATCAGGATTTGTTGTACCGAGTGGAGAAAATACGGGGGGAAATGATAGAACAATTACTGGTACCTCAGACGTATCGGAGGCTGGTAATGGATTTAACGCATGCACATGTACTTGGGGGGCATTTGGGCCAAAAGAAAACCCTCGACTGAATTCTGCAGCGATTTTACTGGCCAAGGGTTCATGAAGAAGTTAAACGGTACTGTAGCTCCTGTCCAGTGTGCCAGGTAACCAGTCCCCAGCCTCACTTTCGGAGCCCTTTGGTGCCTTTGCCAATTATAGAGGCCCCTTCGAGAGAGTAGCTATGGACCTGGTGGGGCCTCTCAATAAGTCGGCAAGGGGACACCAACACATTCTTGTAGTTCTAGATTATGCTACCCGATATCCTGAGGCCATTCCTCTGCGCCACACATCAGCTAAGCTTATAGCAGAGGAACTCATGGGTATGTTTTCACGGGTGGGAATTCCGCAAGAGATTTTAACAGACCAGGGAACCCCCTTTATGTCAAAAATTATGAAGGAACTCTGCCGGTTGTTAAATGTTAAACAGTTGCGCACATCGGTCTATCATCCCCAAACAGATGGTCTGGTAGAAAGGTTCAATAAGGCGCTAAAGAGCATGTTAAAAAAGGCAGTTTCCAAAGATGGGAAGGACTGGGATCTCTTATTATCATATTTGCTGTTTGCAGTACGGGAGGTTCCTCAGGCATCTACGGGGTTCTCGCCTTTTGAACTGTTGTACGGCAGACATCCGCAGGGCTTACTCGATATAGCCAAAGAGGCCTGGGAGAACTAACCTACCCTCCACAAAAGTGTGATAGAACATGTTGCAAAAATGCAAGAGAGAATGGAGACAGTCCTACCCTTGGTCCGGGAACATAAGGAGGCAGCACAACAGTCACAGAGTCGGGTCTATAACCGGGAGGCTCGGGTAAGAACCTTTAGCCCTGGGGATCGGGTGTTGGTGCTGGTGCCTACTGTAGATAGCAAATTTCTCGCAAGGTGGCAGGGACCCTACGAGATCATGGAGAAGGTGGGGCCAGTAGACTACAAGGCACACCAGCCAGGATGGAGAAAGCCAGAACAGGTTTACCATATTAATTTGCTTAAACCCTGGAAAGATAGAGAGCACCTTGGTGGGGATAGTCCTCTGCCAGCATTTCAGATGGAAAAGGCTCCGTTACCTCGGGGCGAGGCAGGAGAAGCCCAACCCGCGGTCAAAATTGCAGATACTTTGTCTCCTAGACGGGATCAGGAGGTCCGGGAGTTCATTAGCCGAAATACAGATGTTTTTTCGGAGCTCCCTGGATGCACCTCCCTAATCCAACATGACATTGTCACAGAGCCACAGGCAAGGTCCGACTAAAGCCTTATCGGGTGCCTGAGACCCGGCGACAAGCCATCTCGGAAGAGGTAAAAGCTATGCTACAGTTAGGGGTCATAGCAGAGTCTCAAAGTGAGTGGGCCAGCCCAATAGTCCTAATACCCAAGCCTGATGGGTCTCTAAGATTCTGTAATGATTTTAGAAAACTCAATGACATTTCAAAGTTTGACGCCTACCCCATGCCCCGGGTTGACGAGTTGATAGAGCACTTTGGGGAAGCACGGTATTTTACAACTCTGGACCTCACAAAAGATTATTGGCAGGTACCCCTAACAGAGGCGACGAAGGAAAAAACGGCTTTTGTAACCCCTGATGGGCTGTTCCAGTATAAGGTGTTACCCTTTGGATTGCATGGCGCTCCAGCAACGTTCCAGCGGTTAATGGATATTGTGCCCCGTCCCCATCGCCGCTATGCCTCAGCCTATCTAGACGATATCATTGTGTACAGCACCGACTGGGAAAGCCACTTAGAAAAAGTACAGGCAGTGATAGACTCTCTGCGACAAGCAGGGCTAACTGCCAACCCAAAGAAGTGTTCCATAGGGTTGGAAGAAGCTCCGTACTTGGGTTATGTCATTGGGAGAGGAGTTCTCAAGCCCCAAGTAAACAAAGTAGAGGCAATTCAGAACTGGCCCTGTCCCCTCACCGCAAAACAGGTAAAAGCCTTTTTGGGTTTGGTGGGATATTATAGGCGGTTCATTCCCAACTTTGCAACCCTGTCCGCGCCTTTAACAGATTGCTTAAAAGGAAAAAAATCTGTGATGGTCGACTGGAATGATCAGTTAGAGGAGGCCTTTACAAAGTTAAAATGGGCACTGTGTGGTACTCCAATCCTGATCACTCCAAATTTCAAAAAAGAGTTTGTTGTGCAGACAGATGCCTCTGAGATAGGGCTCGGTGCCGTGCTGTCTCAAGAAGTTAACGGGGAAGAGCATCCCGTTAGTTTCCTAAGCCGGAAGCTTACCCCAGCTGAAACCCGATACAGTATTGTGGAGAGAGAGTGCCTGGCCATCAAGTGGGCACTGGAGTCATTGTGCTACTATTTGCTGGGGAGAACATTTCGTTTGGTGATAGATCATTCCCCACTTACGTGGATGAGTGAAGCTAAGGAGCGGAATGCCCGAGTCACCAGGTGGTTCCTGTCCCTGCAAAATTTTAAGTTTTCAGTGGAACATCGCGCAGGCAGACTACAGGGGAATGCAGATGCCCTGTCCAGAGTTCACTGTATGTCATGTGTCCACCCCCTTAGGGTTGAACATAGGGGGGAGGTATGTGGTACAGTAAAGGGAGTTTTACTGGATGGGAGATATGTTTCTCCCAGCAGATTCATGTTTGGCTGGGTTTTTCCCTAAAGACAGGACCTGCGATGATGTCAGGGTCATGTGATCAGCCCATGTGATGTCTATCTCACTGGTGGGAGGGGTTGGGCCCTATGTAATGGAGGTTGGTAATTGCCACAAGGTGTGTGTTTCTGGAAGCTACAGGATCTTGGCTGGACTCAGCCTGAAACTTGTATACAAGATCCACATGCTGTAGGACTATAGCAGCAAGACTTGTAAGAACCCTGGGAATGGCACCTGGTGGATGCCGCAGGACCTGGCAGCCACTTAGTTAAGCCCGTCCTGTGCAAGGGGTGAGTCTGGGACCAGTGGTTCTCCAAGCTGGAGTATGTGTATGGTTTTTTCCCTTATGTTCTGTTAACCGGCTGGTTACTAAGTAACATTAAAACCACTGAAAGTGGACTTTATGCCTGTGTGTTGCCTCATTACTGCGCCCTGTCATTACCTACCAGAGCGAATCCCTACACCACCTAAGACTTGATAGCACAGCAGCAACGTGTGTGTGAGCAGGAACATGCTTGTAAGGAGTCCCTGAAGTAGGCTACAGCTGCCTGCCATTCGAGTGGAGTTCTAAGGAGAGAGCAAGAAAGAGGAACTTGAGTGTAATAAGTACTTCAGATTAGCGCTTGTAAGGAGACATTCAGAAAAGGCACATTTGGAAGGGTGTGCTGGAAGGGTTAATCCATCTGCCTGGGAGTTGGCTGAGCCCGTGACCTGGAGGACACAGCACTGAAGCGGGCATCTGTCTATGCCAGAAACGTGAGTAAAGTATTGGAACTGCATTCAGCTGTGTCATTGCCTTCTTCCTATGCCGGCCTTCTCAGCACCGCTACATCTCTATCCCTAACACTACACCATCTACCTCAACATCAACTATTAGTGCCCTGGGACTACAGCTCTGCCTGTGGAGAACTATTACATCTTTGTTGCACCACACCATCTGTCCCAGAGGATCTGCACTGCAGCGCTGGTCACCTCTGACCAGATACCACAGGTGGCGTCATGAACTACCTACATATAAACTTTATTCATTTCCACCTTTGCTACATGGACACCCAGGGAAATGGACCGGGTCTCCGCCACCGTGACACTTCCCCTTTAAGACACCGGCCCAGTACCAAGTAAGTGAGAGTAATCCCCACAGCCCTGGGAGTGAGCCATTTTGATGTCAAGAACAGGATTACAAAGCCACCGGGTCTTGTGTGCTGAAGATTTGATTGATTTGAGAAATGCTAAACCTAAAATGTGCAAAGGAATTGATTTATTGAATAGTGAATTGGACTGTGATTTTGACTGTAAAGATGGCCGCCATGGCGGTGAAGTTAGGTGTGCCATCGTGGGCGGCATCCAAGAAAGAGTGCGAAAAAACATGAACCTCCCCTGCCTGAACTTCTATGCTACTGTGTCATGGCCGACCCAGAAAGGGGTCCGGATCTTAGTCTGGTATGGTGGCAAAGGAAAAAGACACCGCCCCTTGGGGGTGGAGAGAGGCCCCACGGTGGGAAAAAGAGCAGAAGAGAAGACACAGTACCAGGAGGCCATGATGGAGAACAGCAGGAGGCCTGTGGAGTGTGGTGGAGAGATGTCAGCTTCTCCCGGCTCCATGGAATCAGGCTCCAGCTCCTCAGCAGACCTCAGCCTGTCGCAGCTGGAGAAAGAAGTAGAGGAGCTGCACAGGAAACTACAGGAAAAACAGGCTCTGCTGGAGTGACAATGCCAGGCTGCCCAGGAAGCACCCGCCGTCTTGGAATCCCCACCATTTGTACCTCCAGCCAGCCCTCTGGTACCCTTACCACCGGTACCCACCTGCACTTCCCCGGTACCACCATCATCAGTACCCAATACTCCACAATTCTCCCCATCACCGGAGGCTGATGAGGATCACCGCGGTCCTGAAGGAGCAGGTATGTCCACTTCCCTTGGGACCTGGGAGGCACTTCCTCTGACCCCGAAATCCAGTCAGGCCATACTAGACATAGCCTGGGACCGGAGGATGGCACCCAGGGGGGTGTACTGGAACCTGCTCCCATCTTGCAGCCACTTACCACCGCGTGTAGCAAGCCGGCGGTCGTCAGTGAGGAAGTACAGGGAGCTGAAGCCCAAGGGTTCCCCTTGTCCACAGAGGAGCTCTGCCACAGGCAGCTGCTCAAGTTTGAACAGTAGGACAGGGAGCGCCAAAAGCCGAAGCAGGCCCTGGCGGAGCGGGACCTCTTCCATAAGAAGCAGGTCCAGAGGGAGCAGCTGGAACACCGCGACCCAATGGAATGGGGTCTGGTCCCCCGATTTGACAACGACCGGGGGTTTGAATTTATTCAGGACTACAGGAGGGGTCCTGATCTGTTTGTGAACCGGCGGGACGTGGAAGCACATCTAGTCCACGGACACCAGGAGCGCGACCTGTTTGAGGGGGAATACGTCTCTTTCACCCGCCATCTTGTTGACAGGGGATGGTATGCCCTCCATGTTCACAGGATTCCCGCCGAATTACTTGCCCAGCAGGGGGCGCAAGAAATAGCGCAAGAAACAACACAAGAATCTATGTCAAAACAACTAATCTCGTCTGCCCACCAGGGGGCATCAAAACAAGAACCAATCCTGGAACAACAAAATGTCTCGTCTAACCTACAGGGGGCAACAGCAGCAATGACACAGGCTGCAACTTCGCAACCAACTGCTACTGTAGTACGAAAGTCAGCAAACGTTACTGCAGCTCAATTAACTGAAGCTCTGCAACAGATAATCTCAGATAATGCCAGTCTCCTCTACCCCATAAAGAAGACTACCCAAGTTCTACCCTGGAAGCGACCAAAGCCAGATGCTTCTAGTCAATAGGAAGAAAAGCTAATCAGAGAACTGAACTGACTTTTCCAGTAAGTCCATGTTCATAAGTTTACCCAGGAGGGTATTTGTTATCAAGTTTTTCCAGTTTCTTCAGTTTTATATCTAGGCACAGATTGTGGAGATCATGAACGCTGAGTGATCCAGACACTCTATTTGTATATAGTTCAGCACCTCTTCAGGTGCTTCTTCTTGGTTTTACTTGTGCCTTTTAGGAATATTAAGTCATTTTCAATTTTCATCAACTCATGAAACTGGATATATCTATAGATATATCTATAGATATTTCCATAGATATTTCCATAGATATATCTATAGATATTTCCATAGATATTTCCATAGATATATCCATAGATATTTTCATAGATATATCTATAGATATATCTATGGCGAGGCGAGCTTCCAGGGCTGCTGAGCGCAGATGGAAAAGATCCCACTCCAACGAGCATTTCATCGCATTCAAACAGTCCCTCACTACTTTCAAGACCACACTCGCCACAGCTAAACAAACCTACTTCTCATCTCTCATATCCTCCCTGTCTCACAACCCTAAACAGTTATTCAACACCTTCAATTCTCTCCTCCGCCCCCCAGCACCTCCTCCCTCCCCACTCATCTCAGCTGAAGACTTTGCCTCATTTTTCAAGCAGAAAATTGATAACATCAGGGACAGTTTTGGTCAACAACCCCCAGAGCCCTTCCTCCCGACTTCCCAGCCCTCCACCTTCAAAACCAACTTCTCCACCATTACAGAAGATCGACTCTCCACTCTACTCTCAAGATCACATCTCACCACCTGTGCACTCGACCCGATCCCATCCCACTTCATCCCAAACCTCACCACAGTCTTCATCCCAACCCTAACCCATCTCTTCAACCTATCACTAACAACTGGTGTTTTCCCCTCAAGCTTTAAACATGCCTCCATCACACCTATCCTCAAAAAGCCCTCTCTTGACCCATCCTCTGTATCTAGCTATCGCCCTATATCACTTCTCCCATACGCCTCCAAGCTACTGGAACAACATGTCTACCTTGAACTGTCCTCCCATCTCTCTTCTTGCTCCCTCTTCGACCGCTTACAATCTGGCTTCCGGTCACACCACTCCACTGAAACTGCCCTTACTAAGGTCACCAATGACCTCTTAACTGCCAAGAGCAAGCGACACTACTCTGTCCTCCTCCTCCTGGACCTGTCGGCTGCCTTTGACACAGTGGACCATTCCCTATTATTACAGACCCTCTCATCCCTCGGCATCACAGACTTGGCCCTCTCCTGGATCTCATCATACCTAACAGACCGGACATTCAGCGTCTCCCACTCACACACCACCTCCTCACCTCGCCCCCTATCTGTCGGAGTCCCACAAGGTTCAGTCCTAGGGCCCCTGCTGTTCTCTATTTACACCTTTGGCCTGGGACAGCTCATAGAATCTCATGGCTTTCAGTATCATCTTTATGCTGATGACACACAGATCTACATCTCTGGACCAGATATCACCTCCCTACTAACCAGAATCCCTCAATGTCTGTCCACTATTTCATCCTTCTTCTCCACTAGATATCTGAAACTCAACATGGACAAAACAGAATTCATCATCTTTCCCCCATCTCACGTGACCCCCCCTACGAACCTATCAATTACAGTAAATGACTGCCCACTCTCCCCAGTCCCACAAGCTCGCTGCCTCGGAGTAATCCTTGATGCTGATCTCTCCTTCAAACCACATATCCAAACCCTTTCCACTTCCTGCCGACTTCAACTCAAAAATATTTCACGCATCCGTTCATTCCTCACCCAAGAATCTGCAAAAACCCTAGTCCATGCCCTCATCATCTCTCGCCTTGACTACTGCAACCTCATGCTCTGCGGCCTCCCCTCAAACACTCTCGCACCCCTCCAATCTATTCTAAACTCTGCTGCCCGACTAATCCACCTGTCCCCCCGCTATTCCCCAGCTTCTCCCCTCTGTCAATCCCTTCACTGGCTCCCAATTGCCCAGAGACTCCATTACAAAACCCTAACCATGACATACAAAGCCATCCACAACTTGTCTCCTCCATACATCTGTGACCTCGTCTCCCGGTACTTTCCTGCACGCAACCTCCGATCCTCACAAGATCTCCTTCTCTACTCCCCTCTTATCTCCTCTTCCCACAATCGCATACAAGATTTCTCTCGCGCATCTCCCCTACTCTGGAACTCTCTACCACAACATATCAGACTCTCACCTACCATCGAAACCTTCAAAAAGAGCCTGAAGACCCACCTCTTCCGACAAGCCTATAACCTGCAGTAACCACCGATCGACCAAACCGCTGCACGACCAGCTCTACCCTCGCCTACTGTATTATCACCCATCCCTTGAAGATTGTGAGCCCTCGCGGGCAGGGTCCTCTCTCCTCCTGTACCAGTTATGACTTGTATTGTTTAAGACTATTGTACTTGTTTTTATGTATACCCCCCTCACATGTAAAGCGCCATGGAATAAATGGCGCTATAACAATAAATAATAATAATAATAATATTTTCATAGATATATCTATAGATATTTCCATAGATATATCCATAGATATATCCATATCCATGTTTATTAATGAACAGTTTCTTTAAAAAAAACAATTAAAAAAAATGGCTTGGGCTCCCGCGCAATTTTCTGCACCAGAGGGAGAAAGCTGATGACCGGGGGCCAATATTTGTAGCCTCGGAAGGGGGTAATACTCATGACTCCTTCCAAGGCTATGAATATCAGCCCGCAGCTGTCTGCATAGCCTTTACTGGCTATTAAAATAGGGGACCCCCCAAAAAAAAATGATGTGAGGTCCCCCTATATTTTATAACCAGAATGGCTATGCAGACAGCTGCGGGCTGATATTCATAGCCTAGGAAAGGGCCATGGATGTTGGCTCCCCCCGGCTACAAATACCAGCCCGCAACTGCCCCAGAAATGGTGCATCTATAAGATGAGCCAATTCTGGCACTCAGCCCCTCTCTTCCCACTCCCATGTAGCAGTGGGATATGGGTAATATAAGGGGTTAATGTCACCTTGCTATTGGAAAGTGACACTAAGCCCGGTTAATAATGGAGAGGCGTCAATAAGACACCAATCCATTATTAATCTTATATTAATAAAGGGTTAAAAAAAACACACACTCATATGAAAAAAGTATTTTAATGAAATAAAACACAAGACGGTTTTTCATAATTTTTATTGTACGCCCTTATCTAAGCAAAGCCAACGATCACCTGCAAAAAGTTTAAAAAAACAAACCAACCTATACTCCCTGTCCGACACCGTCTTTAATAACGAGTGTCCCACGATGATCTCCCCTATGTGTGCAGAATTATTAGGCAAGTTGTATTTGAGAGGATTCTTTTTATTATTGAACAACAACTATGTTCTCAATCAACCCAAAAGACTCATAAATATCAAAGCTTAATATTTTTGGAAGTTGGAGTGGGTTTTTTTAGATTTAGATTTGGCTATCTTAGGAGGATATCTGTTTTTTCAGGTAACTATTACTGTGCAGAATTATTAGGCAACTTAATAAAAAGCAAAGATATACATATCTCACTTGTTTATTTTCACAAGGTAAACCAATATAACGACACAAAATTTAGAAATAAACATTTCTGACATTCAAAAATAAAAACAAAAAAATCAGTGACCAATATAGCCACCTTTCTTTACGATGACACTCTAAAGCCTTCCATCCATAGATTCTGTCAGTTGCTTGATCTGTTTACGATCAACATTGCATGCCGCAGCCACCAGAGCCTCCCAGACAATGTTCCGAGAGGTGCACTGATTTCCCTCCTTGTAGATCTCACATTTTATGAGGGACCACAGGTTCTCTATGGGGTTCAGATCAGGTGAACAAGGGGGCCATGTCATTATTTTTTCTTCTTTTAGACCTTTACTGGCCAGCAACGCTGTGGAGTAATTGGATGCATGTGATGAAGCATTGTCCTGCATGAAAATCATGTTTTTCTTGAACGATACCGACTTCTTCCTGTACCACTGCTTGAGGAAGGTGTCTTCCAGAAACTGGCAGTAGGACTGGGAGTTGAGCTTCACTCCATCCTCAACCTGAAAAGGTCCCACAAGTTCATCTGTGATGATACCAGCCCATACCAGTACCCCACCTCCACCTTGCTGGCGTCTGAGTCGGAGTGGAGCTCTCTGTCCATTACTGATCCAGCCTCGGGCCCATCCATCTGGCCCATCAAGAGTCACTCTTATTTCATCAGTCCATAAAACCTAACAAAAATCAGTCTTAAGATATTTCTTGTCACAGTCTTGACATTTTATCTTATGTTTCTTGTTCAAAGGTGGTCATTTTCCAGCCTTCCTTACCTTGGCCATGTCCCTGAGTATGTCACACCTTGTGCTTTTTGATACTCCAGTAACGTTGCAGCGCTGAAATATGGCAAAACTGGTGGCAAATGGCATCTTGGCAGCTTGACGCTTGATTTTCCTCAATTCATGGGCAGTTATCTTGCGCCTTTTTTTAACAACACGCTTCTTGCGACCCTGTTGGCTATTTGCCATTAAATGCTTGATTGTTCAGTGATCACGCTTCAAAAGTTTGGCAATTTCAAGACTGCTGCATCCCTCTGCAAGACATCTCACAATTTTTGACTTTTCAGAGTCCGTCAAATCTTTCTTCAGACCCATTTTGCCAAAGGAAAGGAAGCTGCCTAATAATTAAGCACACCTTATATAGGGTGTTGATGTCATTAGACCACACCCCTCCACATTACAGAGATGCAAATCACCTGATTTACATAATTGGCAGTTGGCTTTCAAGCCTATACAGCTTGCAGTAAGACAACATGTATAAAAAGGATGATGTGATCAAAATACTCATTTGCCTAATAATTCTGCACACAGTGTAGAGCAGTCACATCAGCAGATGTGACTGCTCTATAGGCCTCCAATGACACACTGACTGGAGATAACCTCTGCAGTATGTCATTGGAGTTGCTTTATGGCAGTACTGCAGCGTGAGAAAATTCTCACACTGTAGTGCTGCCGTAGGTCACAGGTAAATTCCTGTGTCCTCCGGCGGAGTGATACAGCGGCGGAGGGTTATCTCCATCACTGTATCGCTGGAGCCCGTGGAGAGTGGTCGCATCAGCTGATGCAGCTGTTCTCCACGGTAGATCGACGTGGGACCCTCGTTTTTAGTGGGCTACAGCGTAGAGATGAGTATAGGTTGCTTTATTGTTTTATGTTTATTACAGGTGATCACTGGCTTCGGGGAATTAGGTGTGTGCGGTGAGTATGTACTCTGTTATGTGTTGTATGTCATGTGTATGTACTGTATGTTATGTGTTGTATGTTCTGTTTGTGTTTTTTTTACATTCTCACACGGCTCCGCTCCGTACACCCCATACAAATGCAGCTCAGCTCCATACACCCCATACACACACTGCTCCACTCCGTACACCTCGTACACACATGGCTCCGCTCTATACACCAAGTACACACACGGCTCCGCTCCGTACACCTTGTACTTATGCGGCTCTGCTCCACGCACCCCACACACGCGGCTCTGCTCCATACACTCCATAAACATGCGGCTCTGCTCCGTACACCTCGTGCACACACGGCTCCGTTCTGTACACCTTGTACACACAGCTCTGCTACATCCACACTGTAAACCCCTCCTGTTCCCACACATAAACTTCCCCTCGTCATCCACCATGACAACCAGCACAGCAGAGTCCTGCATCCACTGAGGCCCCTGATTATGTGACCCCTGATGCCTGCCCTCCTGTGACCTCATCACAGGTCATGTGCACACAGAGCAGCCCAGCGACTTCATTGTTGGGATTTATAGGATGATGTGGAAATGGCTGGCACAGTGTTCTCAGCTGGATGAGGTGAGTATGTGCCTAGTCTAGGAGTTGTGCCCAGCCGCCGGTGTGTGTGACATCTGCACACTGCGGGCCCATCAGTTGTAGGCACTATGGACATGCAGGACAGGGACTAATAAAGGAGGCAGGAGCTGAGGCTGGGGGAGGGGCCGACCGGAGGATGCTCCAGTATCCCGGTGCCTCAGTCTGACCCTGCTTGTGGGTGATTAGAGCCAGTAACTCTGACAACAGCGTTGTCTGAGGGTAATCTTTTCAGCAACTCTTCAACAATGGCCTGCTGGCATGCATGTACTGAGAATGGCACGTCTGCCTCTAACATGAGAGAAGGAAATTTTTCCTTGTACTGTGGTTCAAGAAAGGTGCACAGCCACTATTTCATGGTGAACAAAATGTCTTTCACACGAGGTTCTGGCGAAAGGCATCTGGACATAAACTGTGCCATGTGTGACAGACTACACAGTCAAACTTTCAGTATCCCCAAAGAGGAACACTAACCACCTTCCCCTCCTCACAATGCCTTGCCTCCTCCTCCTCTACAGGCCATCCATGCTGGACAGGCATGAAGCTAGGATTGGGAGTCCACTCTGTAGTGCAGATCAAAAACTCCTGTTTTGCCTACTCCTCCTGTTCCTCATCATCACCCAATGTGGCCTGAGAATAATGTGTGAGGCTGGGCTGTGTGGTATCAGTCACTGTAAAATCTTTTTCCATAGCCAACTGCTCGGCATTCACAGCTTCTTCTTTGAGATTCTGCAGCGAACATTTTAAAAGACAGAGCAGCAGGATGGTTACACTGATACTATTGTCATCAGCGCTCACCATCTTGGTGCAGAACTCCAAGTTTTGAAGAACCTCACATATGTCAGCGATCCACCCCATTCTGCAGTTGGTATGTGTGGGGGCATTGAGAAGCTGTAATTCAGACACTGCCCTCTGTTGCTCACTAAGCCTTGCCAACATAGGTCGAATTCCAGCATGTGGGTAGGTCACAAATCAGGCAGTGATGAGGTAAATTAAATAAAGCCAGACCAGTGTAATCCTGAGATGACTTTCGGAAATGGTCGCAGACACGGTGAACCTTGGCAAGTAGGTCTGACAAGTCAAGGTAGGTTTTAAAAAAATGCTGTACAACCAAGTTCAGCACATGGGCCATGCAAGTTGGAGTGTGATTCATTGAATTTGTGGACAGGTGTTTTTTTTATACAGGTAACAAGTTCAGATAGGTGCAATTAATAAAATGCGATCTGTAGGAGTCCCGCAAGGTTCAGTCCTAGGGCCCCTGCTCTTCTCCATTTACACCTTCAGTCTGGGACAGCTCATAGAATCTCATGGCTTTCAGTATCACCTCTATGCTGATGACACACAGATCTACCTCTCTGGAACAGATATTTCCTCCCTACTAGCCAGAAACCCACAATGTCTGTCCGCTATTTCATCCTTCTTCTCCGTTACATTTCCGTAACAATATGGACAGAACAGAAATCATCATCTTTCCCCATCTCACTCGACCCCCCAATGGACCTATACATTACAGTAAATGGCTGCTCACTCTCCCCAGTCCCTCAAGCTCGCTGCCTTGGGGTAATCCTTGACTCTAATCTCTCCTTCAAACCCCATATCCAAGCCCTTTCTACTTCCTGCTTACTTAAGCTCAAAAATATTTCCTGGTTTCATACATTCCTCAACCAAGAATCTACAAAAACTCTAGTCCATGCGCTTATCTCCTGCCTTGACCACTGCAGCCTCCTGCTCTGTGGCCTCCCCTCTAACACTCCTGCACCCCTCCAATCTATTCTAAACTCTGCTGCCTGACTAATCTACTTGTCCCCCCGCTATTCCCCGGCCTCTCCCCTCTGTCAATCCCTGCACTGGCTCCCCATTACCCAAAGACTCCATTTCAAATCCCTAACCATGACTTACAAAAGCCATCCGCAACCTATGTCCTCCATATATCTGTGACCTAGTCTTCCGGAACTTACCTGCACGCAACCTCCTATCCTCACAAGATCTCCATCTCTACTCCTCTTATCTGCTCTTCCAACAATCACATACAAGATTTCTCCCGCGCATCCCCCGTACTCTGGAACTCTGTACCACAACATATCAGACTCTCGCCTACCATGGAAACCTTCAAAAGGATCCTGAAGACCTACCTCTTCTGACAAGTCTACAACCTGCAGTAACCACCAAACCAGTACATGACCAGTTCTACCCTCACCTACTGTATTCTCACCCATCCTTTGAAGATTGTGGGCAGGGTCCTCTCTCCTTCTGTACCAGTCCTCTTGACATGTATTGTTTAAGACTACTGTATTTGTTTTATATTATGTATACCCCTCTTCACATGTAAGGTGGCATGGAGTAAATGGCGCTATAATAAATAATAATAATAATGTAATGAGTAGGAGGGCTTCTTAAAGAAAAACTAACAGATCTGTGAGAGCCAGAATTCTTGTTGTTGGTTAGTGATCAAATACTTATTTCATGCAATAAATTGCAATTTAATTATTTAAAAATCATACAATGCGATTTTTTGTTTTTTTAGTCTTAGTTTCTTTCTCTCACAGTTATAGTGTACCTACAATAACAATTACAGACCTCTCCATTATTTGCAAGCTAGGCAGTGTATCCAATACTTATTTTTCCCACTGCACATTCGAATTACCTTCCAAGCAACAACAGAAATATAACATCCTTCAAACTTATAAAAGTAAAGAGTACGGTAATTATTGAAGAGCTTATTTTAGTAACTTTTACCATCTGTAACTAAAAATAAGCTGTTTGCCGATATTTTCTTTGCATCTATTATATCACTTCTAGAAGATCTTTGAGAATGATATCCGAAGGATCGATTTCAATGTTTGCTCTTAGTTGTACACAGGTCTTTTTCAGTTAAATTTTGTCTGGAAGTAATATTTAGGTAGTCTTGTGTCGGCATTGGGATTTCATATACATAATTTTGCATGGAACAGATAAGCCTTTGCCTTGCCAAATTCTGTGGAAAAATGTATACCGCATGCTTGGCAGCAGCTGCCCAGCTAACATTTGACAGGTGAAAACCTCCCTGCTGAACCATCTATTTATGCTTTTTAGGCTTTTCTTTCAATAAAATTTAACTATTTCATAGTAGGGTGCATACTAACTTTTTTCATTGAACAGTCATGAATCTACCTTAATTGTCACCTATTTTTGGGCCTATCAGCTGCCATCACCGCCATCAGGGGCTTATCTACAGCATTACATAATGCTGTAGATAAGCCCCCGATGTAACCTGAAAGAGAAGAAAAACGAGTTATGTTATACTCACCCAGGGGCGGTCCGGGTCCGGTTTTGGTCCGATGGGTGTCACGGTACGGTCCGGCACCTCCCATCTTCTAACAGTGATGTCCTATTCTTTGCTTCCCGTCCCAGCGCAGGAGCAGGAGCACTGCTCTGCCCTGTTGAGGGCAGAGCAGAGTACTGCAGTGCGCAGGCGATGGACCTCTTCCTGCGCACTGCAGTACTTTGCTCTGCCCTCAACAGGGCAGAGCAGTGTGCCTGCACCGGAGCTGGGACGGGAAGCAAAGAAGAGGACGTCACTGCATAAAGATGGGAGGCGCCGGACTGGACCACGACTCCCTCCGGACCAGGCCCCGGACCACCCCTGGGTGAGTGTAATATAACTAACTTTTCTTCTCTTTCAGGGTACATCGGGAGTTTATCTACAGCATTCTGATGGCGGTGCTGGCAGCTGATAGGCCCAAAAATAGGTGACAGATTCCATTTAAAAATAAATAAATTGCTAATCAGGCGTGCTCAACTTTCTGGTCTTTGCGGGTCTAACTGCAGTGGCTTACACTGATCCTGAGATTCAGGGCTCAGATTTGGAGCAAAAGTCGATCATGCACACTGGCTCTCCATTCTTTCTAATAGAAGCACAGAAGATCAGCCTTGCTTTGCAGGAGGCTCAGAAACTAAGCCTGCATCTTTCCTGACAGATGATGGCTGAGATATTCAACCATCATTTACATCTAACAGCCAAGCTTGGTGTTTAACCCATGCCTGTTTAGATGTTAAATTCCGCTGTCAAAAACTGAATGTGACATATAAGGCACAGGCAAAAGGGTGCATCATTCCAAGTGTAAGGAGGTGGCAGGTGCCCTCGGGTGCACTCTCTCCTCCTTGCTGTGTGGTTCCCCTAATGCAATGTATTATATGTGTTTCCTGCATTGTGATGTAATAAAATGTATATGCTGTATCTGTATTATGATGTGTTATGTCATGTTATGGGGCCAATCTGCCTGCTGTGCTAATGTGGTGTGCTCTTTAAATGTCCTAAGTGTTAGGGATAGTAATAGTTAACAGGGGGCTGGGCCAGCAGCAGCAGTAAGGCCACAGGAAACTGCTGTTTCCCTCCAGAACTGCCCAGATCATTGAACAGGGCACACGTATATGACCAGAGGACTACCAGGCCTCCGGACAGGAGAGAGTTGTGGCCCTGGATTCTGAAGGACTACATAATAAGGATTAAAGGACTGCACCACGGGTCTCCAGGACTTCATGAGGTCCCCATTCTGAAGGGGTCTTAAGCACCGAGATTCCAGAGTGTGGAGTTTTGTGATCTCTGGCTATGCAGCCGTTGTGGGTACGCGTGTAGTCAGCGTCAGGGAAATATCAGGACTCCAGTGATGTATTTTTGTTGCTTTATTCTTTATATCCATTTACATTAAACAAGTTTTCCCCGTTGGTCAACGGTTGCCTCTTCTGCCTCTGTTTTTGCCCTGGCTGCTGCGGCTGAAGCAAGAACAAGGTACGTTGTGAGGAAGGTTGTGTTGGTCCCAACTGTCTATGTACCAGGGACCAGTTGAGTTCTCGCAGACAGTTGGCTCAGTGGACTCTATTCCTGTACTGTGCATTTAAGAACTCTGATTACCCTCCCCTGGTCGCCCTTGTTACGCAAGCACCCATCGTCACCACCACAATGTGACCATGGAGAGTCGATAAGTTGCCATGAGTCGTTTGTCTGCTGTAGTTCTACATGTCTGAAATATTATATAGAGGGATAAAAAGGTTAAACTGATCAATGTCATTTCAACAAACATTGCATTAATGTGTCTTTCTGCATTTATGAGTGAATAGTTTTCCTGTTCTTTCAAAAAACAACTAAAATCCATATTGCCCAAGAAAAAATAACTATTTTACTATGGCTAGTTTCACACTAGCGTTTTGAGGTGCAGTGCACGCTCGCCGTGAAGCTCCGCCCCCTGCCGTGCCTCCTCCGGTCAGCTTCACCTATGGGCGCATGACGCTGCATGCGACCTGTGTACCCTATCTTTAGCATTGAGTACACAGGCCATGCGCAGGTATGCTTTTGCCAGCGCATGCGACCTTTTGACGGTGTGCCGACCTGCGCCAAACGCATCGTGTTGCATTTTGGCGCGGCTGGCGCACCGTCAAGAGGACGCATGTGCCGGCAAAAGCGTACCTGCGCACAGCCTGCGTACCCAATGCTAATGGTAGGGTACACAGGTCGAATGCAACGTCATGCGCCGATAGGCGGAGCTGACCGGAGGAGGCGTGGCAGGGGCGGAGCTGACCGGCGAGCGTGCGCTGCACCTCAAAACGCTAGTGTGAAACTAGCCTAATGGAAACAATTACAGTTACCAATTGAAGTGTAAAAGGAGAAAAGGGGTATGAAAGAGGAGCAAAGCAAGAGATGAAAGCAAAGAGATGGTAATGTTGCTTTGCTTTGACTGTTTTTCTCACCACAGTGCTGGATTCACAGCCGCACTGCTCAGTACTGCTCTACAATTGCCTCAGTGCTGCTGCAGCTTCATTTGAATATGTACTATATACAGACAGGATGTCTATGTGCGCAGTGAATTGGAGATATCATAGCAGCTAGACTCTGGACACAAGCTCAGAGACAAATCATATAAAGGCCAGAAGATGAAAGGATCTTTCAATCAAATTCTGTTTTTGAAAACTAAACTTTTTTATTTGATGAACCTATCAATTCTTTCTTTATTTGTTGGACATTTGTGGTTCTTCCGCAGTATGAGAATGGCACTCCAGAAAATACAGACAGGTGTTTTCCAAGTGTGAGTACGATGGGAATTTTTTTCTTCTAGTTTATTAGAGTAAAACTTCTGTGAAAGATCAAAGGGAATATGTTATTGCAAAGTTTTTATGATAATATAAAAAAAAAGTAGGGTATTTTTTTATTTTCCACTTTAATATCTAGAAATTAAAAAAAGTGGGAAATCTTGAGTTTCATTTAAGCTGACATTTCCTGATCTGTAACGAAGTCCTCTTAATATCATCAGAGGCAGGATTACAATGACTGATAACATTACATATAGAGGCAAAGGTTTAGACCATTAACTTTAGGTTATGGTCGTGGCTCCCACACCCCACTTCCCCTCCATGTACAACGACCAATGCACAGCTTGCCAATGATGCCAGCAACACTCTCCCATAGAAATTAATAAACATCTTACACACCATTTTTTTCCTGTGGTCCATATAGCTCTTGTAAATATATTTTAAATGCTGTTAGGATCTCAAGCAACCTGACCTCCCTATAATAACGTACCAAAAATAAAGTAAAACAATCAACACTTATAGAAAAAATAGAATTGATTACTAACTGGTTTTAATTAGTATAAAGAAAATATAAGGCTGGTTTCAGACTAGCGCATTTTACATGCAGCGCACAGCGCCGCTAAGCCCCGCCCCCTGCCTGCCCCGTCCGGTCATTTCCTCCCACTATCACACACACGGCTGCATGCGATCTGCGCACCCTATCTTTAGCATAGACCGTGCACTGGCCGTGCGCTAGTAGGATTTTTGCGTGCGCTGCGCACTCTTGAAGGTGCGCCGAGCGCACCAAAATGAACATGGTGCGTTCGGCGCACACCGACGCACCTTCAAAAGTGCGCAGCACACGCAAAAATCCTACAAGCGCACGGTCTGCGCACCCTATGCTAAAGATAGGGTGCGCAGATCGCATGCAGCCGTGTGTGATAGTAGGAGGAAATGACCGGACGGGGCGGGGCTTAGCGGCGCCGTGCGCTGCATGTAAAATGCGCTAGCCTGAAACCAGCCTAAGTGACACATTTAACCTAAGGGAATCTGTCAGCAGGATTTGGCTTCCTCATCTGAGAGCTGTTCACTGAAAATATATATCCAGAGAGCCTAATGTGGGCGGGGCTAGCTATCTCAGCTCTGCTGCATTGCTAAATCTAAAATTTCTGATTGTGTTGTAACTGCTACACCTAGCAAACTAAGTGATACATCAGAGGATTCATGGTCTCTTTGCCTACATCATGCTGCTCTCAGATGATAATTTAGTGACAAAAGGATAAAAATGAACTTTATTAACCACTTTGTGACCTTCACCGTACTAGTACTGCTCTGCGGGAGGAGCTTCTGTGCCCAGAGCGGTACTAGTACGGTGGCACAATCGAGCGGCCTCACGCTGAGCACCGCAGTGACCACGTGCAGGTGTCAGCTGTATGTGACAGCTGACACCCTGCAGCAATGCCCACGATCGGTGCTAGCACAGATTGTGGGCATTTAACCCCTCTGATACCGCTATCAGTAGTGGTAGTGACATAGAGAAGCATCGCGCAGGGAGGGGGTTCCCTGCGCTTCCATCAGCACATCACGATCGCATCGCTATGTCCCGATGGTCTCCTTGGAGACCCCTGGCACCAAAATGGTCATGGGGACCTTCCGGGTCCTGCAGGGAAGGTGGCTTATGAGCTCCTGCTGAGAGCAGATGCCAGCATGCCACCTTCCCTGCCTGTCAGATGCTGATCTGATATTCTGCAGTGCAGAGTGTCTGATCAGGATCTGATGTTATATAGTAATATCCGATACTGGGACAATGTAAAAAAGTTTAAAAAAATAATATTATAAAGTGTAAAAATATTTTTAAAAAATCTCTAAATAAATAAACAAAAAAATAAATATTTTTCCAATAAATAAATTTATTTATGTAAATAAAAATAAAATACACATTTGGTATCACCGCGTCCATAACGACCTGCTCTATTAAACTTTCCCACTAGTTAACCCCTTCAGTGAACACCGTAAAATAATATATAAAAAACGAGGCAAAAAAACAATGCTTTATCATCATACCGCCGAACATATAGTGCAATAAAATGTGTTAAAAAAGACAAAAAATTCCTGAATTGCTGGTTTTTGTTCATTCTGTCTCCAAAAAATCGGAATAGAAAGTGATGAAAAAATGTCATGTGCGCGAAAATGGTACCAATAGAAATGTCAGCTCGTCCCACAGAAAGCAAGGACTCACATGACTCTGTCAGCCGAAATATTAAAAAATTATAGCTCTCAAAATATGGTGATGTAAAAACTAGTTTTCGCAATAAAAAGTGTCTTTTTAGTGTGTGACAGCAGCCAAATGTAAAAACCAGATATAAATATGGTATCGCTGTAATCGCACCGATCCTAGGTTAAAGTTGCCTAATCACTTATACTGCATGAGGAACGGCATAAAAAAATAAATAAAATCAATTCTTCACATGCTGTTAATTTTTTTCACTCAACCTTCCAAAGATCGCAGTAAGGCTAGGCGCACAATTATCCTGCGGTCTGCGCTGAGCGCTGGCACTGGGGTTTCTGTGTAAATCTCTGAAATACGTGATTCAGACAGAACCTATGTGTCACGATTAGAGTTGAGTGATACCGTCCGATACTTCAAAGTATCGGATCGGAATGGATCGGCCGATCTTAAAAAAAGTATCGGTATCGCCGATTCCGATACCAGAAGTCCCATTCAAGTCTATGGGACTTCCGGTATTGGAATAAGAAAAATCCTGTTTTTCCCTTGTACAGCCTCTCTGGGGTCTGTACGGGCCTTTCGGGGGGCTGTGCCGGCCTGCCAGGGGGTCTGTGCAGGCTCCGGTGGTCTGTGCCGGCCTGCCGGGGGGCTGTGCCGGCCTGCCAGGGGGGCTGTGCAGGCTCCGGTGGGCTGTGCCGGCCTGCCGGGGGGCTGTGCCGGCCTGCCGGGGGGCTGTGCAGGCTCTGGGGGGCTGTGCCGGCCTGCCGGGGGGCTGTGCAGGCTTCGGGGGTCTGTGCAGGCATCGTCCGATGGGACTACAAGTCCCATCGGGCGATGCCTGCTACCATGACAGTGATTGACACATTAGCCAATGATGGGACAGTAGTAGTCCCATCATCCGGCTAATGTGTTGAATGTAAAAAAAAAAAAAAATTACATGCTACATACATACAACATGCATACTACATACATGCTACATTCATACTACATACTACATACATGCTACATTCATACTACATATATACTACATGCAACATACATACTACATACATACTACATGCAACATACATACTACATATATACTACATGCATGCAACATGCATACTACATATATACTACATGCTACATACATACTACATATATACTACATGCATGCTGCATACATACTACATATATGCTACATACATACTACATGCTACATACATACTACATACAGTATATACTTCATGCATGCTACATACATACTACATGCTACATACATACTACATATATACTACATACATACTACATACATACTACATGCTACATACATACTACATATATACTACATGCATGCTACATACATACTACATGCTACATACATACTACATGCTACATACATACTACATATATACTACATGCATGCTACATACATACTGCATGCTACATGCATGCTACATACATACTACATACATACTACATGCTACATACATACCACATATATACTACATACATACTACATACAATACATTCATACAATACATACATAGACATACAGTACATATAACATAGAGTAACATACTTACCAATACTTGTCACATTGTTCCCAGAAGCCATTGTCTTTTACGGAATAAATATTAACATAACAAACCACAAAAATACTCACCCACGATCCGAAGCAGTCCACGAATGTGTCCCACGACGATCTTGGGTAGAGAACTGCAGCATCAGCTGTTGCTGCCGTTCTCTACGGGCTGCAGGAATCCAATGACGGAAGGTAGGTATCCTTCCGCACTGTATTCCTCCGCCACTTAAAAAAAAAAAAGTCCCTAGTCTCACTTTATGCCATTGCTGTCCCACACAGCAATGGCATAAAGTGAGACTTGGGACTTTTTTTTTTTTAAGTGGCGGAGGAATACAGTGCGGAAGGATACCTACCTTCCGTCATTGGATTCCTGCAGCCCGTAGAGAACTGCAGCAACAGCTGATGCTGCAGTTCTCTACCCAAGATCGTCGTGGGACACACTCGTGGACTGCTTCGGATCGTGGGTGAGTATTTTTGTGGTTTGTTATGTTAATATTTATTCCGTAAAAGACAATGGCTTCGGGGAACAATGTGACAAGTATTGGTAAGTATGTTACTCTATGTTATATGTACTGTATGTCTATGTATGTATTGTATGAATGTATTGTATGTAGTATGTATGTAGTATATATGTGGTATGTATGTAGCATGTAGTATGTATGTAGTATGTATGTAGCATGCATGTAGCATGCAGTATGTATGTAGCATGCATGTAGTATATATGTAGTATGTATGTAGCATGTAGTATGTATGTAGCATGCATGTAGTATATATGTAGTATGTATGTAGCATGTAGTATGTATGTAGCATGCATGTAGTATGTATGTAGTATGTATGTAGTATATATGTAGTATGTATGTAGCATGTAGTATGTATGTAGCATGCATGTAGTATATATGTAGTATGTATGTAGCATGTAGTATGTATGTAGCATGCATGTAGTATGTATGTAGTATGTATGTAGCATGTAGTATGTATGTAGCATGCATGTAGTATATATGTAGTATGTATGTAGTATGTATGTAGTATGTATGTAGTATGTATGTGGTATGTATGTAGTATGTATGTAGTATATATGTAGTATGTATGTAGCATGTAGTATGTATGTAGCATGCATGTAGTATATATGTAGTATGTATGTAGCATGTAGTATGTATGTAGCATGCATGTAGTATGTATGTAGTATGTATGTAGCATGTAGTATGTATGTAGCATGCATGTAGTATATATGTAGTATGTATGTGGTATGTATGTAGTATGTATGTAGTATGTATGTAGCATGTAGTATGTATGTAGCATGCATGTAGTATATATGTAGTATGTATGTAGCATGTAGTATGTATGTAGCATGCATGTAGTATATATGTAGTATGTATGTGGTATGTATGTAGTATGTATGTAGTATGCATGTAGCATGTAGTATGTATGTAGCATGCATGTAGTATGTATGTAGTATTTTTTTTTTTTTTTTTTAACATTTACCACATTAGCCGGATGATGGGACTACTACTGTTCCATCATTGGCTAATGTGTCAATCACTGTCATGGTAGCAGGCATCGCCAGATGGGACTTGTAGTCCCATCGGACGATGCTTGCACAGACCCCCGGACATCAGCACAGCCCCCCAGCAGGCCGGCACACCCCCCCGGCAGGCCGGTACAGACCCCCACAGGGTGCACAGACCACCGGCAGGCCGGCACAGCCCCCCGGCAGGCCGGTACAGACCCCCACAGGGTGCACAGACCACCGGCAGGCCGGCACAGCCCCCCGGCAGGCCGGTACAGACCCCGGGCAGTCCACACAGCCCCCCGGCAGGCCGGCACAGCCCCCCGGCAGGCCGGCAGAGACCCCCGGAAGGCCCGAAATGACGGCGCATCATGATGCGCACACACCGCGCATCATGATGACGTCAGGCTGTCAATCAACTTTGAACTTCCGATTCCGATACCGACTTCCGATATTGAAAAAATATCGGAAGTCGGTATCGGAATTCCGATACAGCTAATATCGGCCGATACCCGATACTTGCGGTATCGGAATGCTCAACACTAGTCACGATCCATTTTTGGATATGTGGCAGCTCTGGTTCCACTCAGTTGAAACTTTTTTCCTTTTAGACCATCAGGGATTAATGTCAGTTTTTCCCCGCTGGCAATCTTGTGTTATTGCAGTGCTGCTGGGGTAGCTGATGTGGGTGGTGACTACTCCCACCAGCCGGTGAAAGGTCGCCTGATGCATCAGCTGACTGTTGGTGATACAGTTATTTTCTGGAGACTAGCCAAGCAGGAGCAGTTCTCTGGTGTCAGCCACATTTGGCGTTTGAAGTCCATTTGCTGTTATTATCTGTGGTGTGGGGCTTAGCAGTGGTGTATGACGCGCCCACAGCAGCTGTGGGGTACCCGGAATCGGACAAGACAGTTCTATGGGGGAGGGCACGGGTCTGTGATCCATTTCCATGGCCTTGGCGGTGTCATAAAATAGAAGATAGTTATGTGGTGTTTAATAGTGACACCACCCGTGGTGTTCGGCATTGTGGCTTTGGTCATCTGGGGCTGATGATGATGCATAACAGATGGTTCAGCTCCCCATGGGTAGAGCAGGGCCCCAGGGCAAATATATTTGATTGTTCAGATGGTGGTGAACATTGCGGTGCAGAGAATAAGTGAAGGACACGGAGAGGTGCAGTTTTCTTTACCTTTTACTTGAAAGTAGATGCAATCTAGTGTACCAATTACAGATGACGGATTGAGTCCGGCTTGTCAGGAGGCATTCAGGGGATCCACCCTGCCAGGTGGGGTTGGGGACCTTCTGAGATCTCTTTTTGGGTCCCTGCTGCTAGTAGCTAAGCTGTGGTCCTCTCCTGCGTGATGATTTCTAACCTGCATGGCAGACAGCGTGAGCCTATATCACGAGCACTGTTCTCTTCATTGTCAGTCCCAGGTTCGTAGTCTGCTGCCGTGTCTTCAAGTGTTCAGTATGGCCTTCTGAGTTGGGCATTTTCTTTCCCCTTCAGTAAACCTCAGCCAAGCTCCGTTTACCTTTACCGCTGTGAGCAGCTGCTCTCCGACGGTCTGGATTGAGCTCCTCCTGGTATCCAAGTCAAGACATCCTGCTTTTCACTCACTCACAATAGAGCGAAGCTCCAGCTTCACTTCACCTGCAGACGTCAGAGCGAGGGCAGGGCTTCGCTTCATGTTCTTTTTCTGGCTCCGCCCACGACGGCACTCTCCTCTCTGCTCAAGCGCACTGTGTGATGCAGTTATGGTGGTGAATTTGAAAACTCAATCACATGCACCATGTGATGCAGTTATGGCGGTGATTTGAAAGCTTATTAAAGTCTCTGGCACACAATTTAATAAAGTCTCTGGCACACAGTACCCGGCTATGCCGGGCTCCGAAGCTCCTGTTTGTGACGCCAAATGAGGTGCCCACCAGGGCCGTGGGGTACCCGGAATCGGACCGGACAGTTCTATGGGAGAGGTCACGGGGCCATGATCCTTTTCCGTGGCCCTGGCATAAAATAGAGGATAGTTATGTGGTATTTAATCGTGACGCTACCCGTGGTGTTTGGCAATGGGTGGCCGACGCTGCGGTTTTGGTACACTGGGGCTGATGATGATGCAGCAAAGATGGTTCAGCTCCCCATGGGTAGAGCGGGGCTCCAGTCAGCAGCGGCCCCAAATATATTTGATTGTTCAGATGGTGGTGAATGTTGGGGTGCAGAGAATAAGTGAAGGACACAGAATAAGTGAAGGACACAGAGAGGTGCAGTTTTCTTTACCTTTTACTTAAAAGTAGATGTAATCTGGGGTACCAATTAAAGATGACGGATTGAGTCCGGTCTGTCTGGAGGCATTCAGGGGATCCACCCTGCCAGGTGGGGTTGGGAACCTTCCTTCTGCGCTCTCTATTTGGGTCCCTGCTGCTTGTAGCTAAGCTGCGTCCCTCTCCTGTGTGATGGTTTCTAACCTATATGGCAGACAGCATGAGCCTATATCACGGGCACTGTCCTTTTCACTGTCAGTCCCGGGCTCTTAGTCTGCTGCCGTTCCTTCAAGTGTTCAGTATGGTCAGGGAGCTTGCAGTGCCCTGCCCTCTAGAGTCGGCTGTCAGGGTGTACAGCACCTGCCCAGCAAAGGACTCTGGCATACCTTTCTGTCAGCACTCCTGTTATGAATGAGTCACCGGAGGAGGAAAAAACAAAAATGCAAGATAAGTCAAGAAAACCGGAGAGGTTGGTAGCTAGCGGATTGCAGACCCCTGATCCTATTCACAACAACTAACAGTAGCCGTGGAGCGTTCCTACGGTGGTCCTAGATGCCTCTTCACAGCCGGAGAACTAAATAAGCCTAAAGAAAGAAAGGGGAAATCTAAACTGCCCCAGAGCAGACCCCAAAGCAATAGTCAGCCCCCAACATGTATTGTCGGTGAAAACAGATGAAAACACAAACACAGACAGAAAGACAGGCAGAGCAAACGATGGGGCCCAACTAACTAGATAGGAAAGGACAGAAAAGATGCTGGCTGCAATCCACAAAAACCCTACCAAAAATGTCCCAACACGTCTGATAGGAAAAACGGCCCTGAAGTCACTAGACTTCAAAATCCCTATATCAGCACTCCGATATATTCTGAAGACAGAGCAAAAGAGATTTAACTGATCAGGGACAAAAATGGAAATTCAGCAGAGCCCCAGCCGGGGCTGGCAGAACACAAAACTAAGCAAATCAGACAAAATCTCATGGAACAATAACAGAGCAAAACTTAGCTTTAGAAGACAGGAACTGAACTGGAGGCCAGAGCACAGAGCAGAGAAATCACCAGCAACCCTACAGGGCATCGGCTGCCTTATATCCACTCAGAGATTCCGGATGTCCAATCGCAATCCACCTGTTCAGGTGACAGGTTTCTCCCATCCAAATCAGTTTCACCACCTCCTTTCACCAGCAGAGGGAGTTCATCGGACATCAAAGGTGAACGAGAAAATGAGCTCACAACACACTCCACCCTGGGGTCAGCTATATGCAGCTTTTATTCGGTGTGGTCAGGGAGCTTGCAGTCCCCTGCCCTCCAGATTCGACTGTCAGAGCATACAGCACCCACCCAGCCAAGGACTCTGGCGTCCCTTTTTATCAGCTATATGCAGTTTTTATTCCCCTGAGCTCTTGTCTCTGCTCCTGTCCCTTCCCTCTCCACAGACCAACTACCAACTTTCCTCAATCACTGTCCTGTCCCGAGTGCCAACTGGCTCCCATTTCCATGACAACTCCCCTGTTTACTCTCTCAGCTGACTTCTTTCTGACTCACTAACCCCACCTGCTGGCCATAATTTATAAGGAAGCTCCCCTTTCTGGCCTGGAGCAGGAATTGACATGTACACTGTAATATCTGGCATGGGGACCCCCTTGCCTCCAGGCATGACATCACCCCTTAGAGGGAGGCAAAGTCACCGTGGCAACTGGACTCTGGGGTGCCACATTCCCCCCAGTGAAATTCAGTACTCATAGACTGAGGTAACATAACAAGAAATGTTAACAACCATAAATAAAAATCTACAAAGTCTTAAAAATGTAAAAATTATCAAAACCTAAAAAAATCAATAACACAATTACTGCAGTGAGCAGTCCTTACGCTGCCATCCAGGAATTGTCTTTGTCCTTGTACCTGGGGTTTGGTTGGTGAGAACTGCCTTAGCCCACTTTGTGTGTCATCCCTGGGTGTGGCTACAGGGCACTCTGTAGATGGACCTGGTTTTTCGACCACACCGGCGGCTTATTTTCAAGGCCAAGTTGTGGTGACTATTTACAAATAAAGTCCTGACAACACATAGTCCTCTGGCCCAATTGTCCTTCAACTGGTTATTACGAATACTTAAAAAGTTCATACAGTAAGTCTCTGTAGACTCTCATGCTTATTGGTTACAACTATACATTCTTATTAACTTATTTACATTATGTATTATCTATAACGGACAGGGATCTGACCTCTGGTACTACGAGTGGATCTACGCAGTACAGGAATCTCCGATGACCTGACCTGTTCTCTAGTGTCTACTGCTGGTGCAGCGAGTGCACTAGTCACTAAGCTATAAGTGTGTAGTATTGGTATTCTGGACTGCCTTCTCCTGACTCTTAGGGTGTGTGCACACGTTGCGGATTCTGCTGCGGATCCGCAGCGGATTTGGCCCTGCGGATCCGCAGCCATTTCTGCTGCATTGTACAGTATCTTTATAGTCAATGGAAATTGAAAAACGCATTGTACATGCTGCGGCTTTTTCCGCGCGGATTAGCTGCGGTTTTAAATCCGCAGTATGTCAATTCTTTGTGCGGAATCCACTGCGGCTTGACACCTGCTCCATCACCAGGTGACAAAACGCAGGGGAAAACCGCAGGCTAATCCGCACTAAATCCGCAGGTAGAACGCAGGTCATTTGACCTGCGGATTTACCTGTGGATTTGGCCATATCCACGCGGATAAATCCGCAGCACAATCCGCAACATGTGCACTCACCCTTAGACTCACCATGAGACTGACCGATTCACCGCTAGTAGGGGGCAGATTTCCACTTTCCACTGCAGATGTGGCATCTGTTACTGGAGCCATTTCATTAAGAGTCTCTGCTTCATCTGGTGCAGTAGGCTGGTGAAAGGTTAGTACTGGTACTATAGCCTGATTCGCTTGTGTCCACGATCGAGGAAATTCTCCAAGGATAGTATGGATCTTCTCTTCCACCTCTACTGTGTGCCGAGGGGGTGTCTTGGACTTCCTCTTTGTCTTTCAGTTGATCAGGGCACACTTTTAGATGATCTCTTGAGACCGCCTCTGAGGTTTCTCCTCCATCCTTGCTGATGAGGCATACCTTGGTATTATTAAAGTCTGTAGGTATAATGGTGTATGGCTCAGACCACTGTTTGGGCACACGTCGGGGCTTGGAAGGGAGGGAGCACCATTTGACTTTTTGAACGCAAAATTGGCTGGAATCAATGGTTGCACCATGTCGCGTTTGGAGACCCCTGTGATGTGCCTAAACAGTGGAAACCCCTCAATTCTAACTTCAACCCTTACCCCAACACACCCCTAACCACAGCCCTAAGCCCAACACATCCCTAACCCTAATCCCAACCCTAACCATAACCCTAACCCCAACACACCCCTAACCCTAATCCCAACCCTAACCATAACCCTAACCACAAGCCTAACCCTAATTCCAACCCTAACCCTAATTCCAACCCTAACCCTAATTCTAACTCTAATTCCAACCCTATCCCTAATTCCACCCTAACCCTAACCCTAATTCCAATCCTAACCCTATTTCTAACCCTAACCATCTTTCCAACCCTAACCCTCGTTCCAACCCTAACCCTCTTTCCAACCCTAACCCTAACCCTAATGGAAAAATAAAAATAAAAATAAATTCTTTATTTTATTAGTTGTTCCTGCATATGGGGGTGATAAAAGGGGGGTTTATTTACTTTTCATTCTATTTTGATCACTGTGAGAGTTTATCACAGTGATCAAAATGAATGAAAGGAAATTGCAGCTGGCGGGCGCACTGCGCATGCGCCAGCCATTTTCCAATATGGCGGCGCCCATGGTCCGGGACCGCGGGACACCGGGAGCCATAGCGGCACTCGGTGAGTACCGGGGGTGGGAGGGGGCAATCGGAAGGCGGGGGGGCAGATGATGACAGCGGCGGCACATCACCGCTGTCATTCAGTGGCGGGGGGCAGATCGCCCCGTTAACCGGTGGGGGGGGTCGGATCGGTGTCACCAGCCATATCCTATGCTACAGCAGCGTCAGACATGGCTGGATTGTAATATTTCATCAATTTTCAATTATGAAATATTACTATCGCTCTGATTGGCTGTTTCACTTTTAACAGCCAATCAGAGCGATCGTAGCCATGTGGGGGCGAAGTCATGCCCCCCGTGGTGAAGTACAAAGCCCCCCGTATCTGCAGGTCGGGTGACCTTTCAGTGACCTAGGTCACCCGACCTGCAGAGGCTGCTTTAAAGTCATGACGCAACATAGGCGTCACTGGTCAGATTGGTACCAGTTTTCATGACGCCTATGTGGCGTCATTGGTTGTGAAGGAGCTAAAGGAAATATAGGGGGCTTCCACATTACTGGTAGCACAAAGGCTCTGGATAAGCAAAATGGCTCCTCACCCACCAATAGAAATTCAGCAAATTCCCCACTCCCAAATCCAAATGCCCACCCCTCCCTTCTGAGCCCCAGTGTGCCTAAACCACATATAGCGCCCATATGTTTGACATTTCTGTTGTGGTGACTGCCCACCTAATTTACAGGTGCGTGTCTCCAGAAGCATGTGCTGGGCATAATATACTGGTGACTGCAATGTACTGGTCACCACAGCGTACTGATCACTACAATGGCAGTTTGCAATTTTCACTCAGCCACATCCACTGCTGCCTGCTTCTGGAAAACACCCAAGAAGTCAAAATTGTCACTACATCTGTAGATAAAGGGATTCTGCTTTTCTAGCACTTAGGGGCTTTGTATATGGAATCCACAAACTAGTCTAGGAAAATCTGCGCTCCAAGGAGGAAAATAACCCTCTGTCCCTCCCAAGTCACTCCGTATGGCAAAGTAGTACTGTACAGCCACATATGGAGTATTTCTACATTCAGCAGAAATTGTGGGACAAATTCTGGAGCCACTTTTACCCATTTCTCAGTGTGAAAATGTAAAACTTGGGGCTAATCCACAATCTTGGTGGTAAAAATGTAAATTATTTTTTGTTCACTGCCCAATTGTATAAAGGTTTGTGAAACACCTGTGATGTCAATATAATCACTGCACCCCTAGATAAATTCATTGGCATCTCAGGGGCTCTGTCAATGTAACAGAGCACCCTCATACAAGTGCAGCAAAATCTGAACTGTACTATGGCGCTACTTCCCTTCTGAGCTTTGCACTGTACCTCAAAAGTAGCTTTCAACCACATATCGCTGAACTCAGGAGAAATTGTAAAAATATTTTGGGTCCATTTTCTCCTTTTGCCCTTGTGAAAATGCAAAATATGTAGCTAAAAAAGATTTTTGTGGGGAAAATTGTTTTTTTTTTAATTTTTTTATTTTCACGGCTTAAAGTTTTAAACTTCTGTGAAGCACCTGGGAGGTTCATGGTGCTCAATACACATCTAGATAAGGTCCCAAAGGGGTCTAGTTTCCAAAATGGTGTCCCTTGTGGGGGGTTTCCACTGTTTTGGCACATCAGGGGCTCTTCAAACGTGACATGGTGTCTGGTAATTATTCCATCAAATTTTGCATTAAAAAAGTCAAATGGCACTTCTTCCCTTCCAAACCCTGTGGTGCGCCCAAACAGTAGTATTCCCCCATATTTGAGGTATCAATTATCAATATTTTGCGGCAGCAATTTCTCCTGTTACTCTTATGAAAATGCAAAATATGGAGCTAAAAAAAATTATTTAGTGAAAAATGATTTTTTTTTTCATGGCTCTATGCTATAGATTTTTGTGAAGCACCTGTGGGTTGAAAGTGCTCAATACACATCTAGATAAGTTACCTAAGGGGTCCAGTTTCCAAAATGGTGTCAAATGTTGGGGGTTTCAGCTGTTTAGGCACATCAGGGGCTCTCCAAACAAAACATGACAACCACTAATTATTCCAGAATATTTTACATTCAAAAAGTCAAATGGTGCTCCTTTCCTTCTGAGCCCTGTTGTGTGCCCAAATAGTAGATTTACCCCACATATGGGGTATTGGCATGCTCAGGAAAATTGCACAACAAAATGTATGGTCCATTTTCTCCTGTTACCCTTGCGAACTAAAAAAAATAGGTTTAAAGGAAAATTTTTGTGAAAGAAAAGTAAATGTTTATTTTTTCCTTCCACATTCCAAAAATTCCTGTGAAACATCTGAAGGGTTAATAAACTTCTTGAATGTGGTTTTGAGCACCTTGATGGGTGCAGTTTTTAGAATGGTGCCACTTTTGGGTATTTTCTTTCATATAGACCCCTCAAAGTGACTTCAAATGTGATGTGATACCTAATAAAAATGGTTTTGTAAAATTTGTTGAAAAAATGAGCAATTGCTGGTCAATTTTTAACCCTGATAACTTCCTAAGAAAAAATAAATTTGGTTCCAAAATTGTGCTGATGTAAAGTAGACATGTGGGAAATGATATTTATTAACTATTTTGTGTGATATGACTCTGATTTAAGGGCATAAAAATTAAAAGTTTGAAAATTGCTAAATTTTCAAAATTTTTGCCAAATTTGCATTTTTTTCACAAATAAACTCAAGTCATATTGAAGAAATGTTACTGCTATCATAAAGTACAACATGTCATGAGGAAACATTCTTAGAATCAGTAGGATCCGTTGAAGCATTCCAGAGTTATTACCTCATAAATTGACCGTGGTCAGAATTGTAAAAATTGGCCTTGTCATTAAGGTGAAAACAGGCTTCGTCTCAAAGGGGTTAAAATCCGAAATACAGACAGTATAGCCACAATTCACCCCCTGATTGTTAATCAGAGAGTAAATTATATAAAAACATGTACCTCATGTCTCACTATACGTGGTGAGGTGACATTAACACACTCTACAGGTCTCTTGTCTCTACGTGTTTGGTCGTCCTCACCAAAGATGACTCATCAGGAGACTTAATTTATTGTTGACCTATATTTAAATGAGACTAAATGAAAAAAAAAATAAAATCATGTATTATGTTTTGTGAAACAGTCAAAAAATTGGCTGCAAACCAGACTCAGAACTATACACCTGATAGCATACGTAAGACCACAAGCCATTGAAAGTTTGTAACCGTAATTAAACCACTGTCAAAAAACTAAAAAGACAGTCAAATAGAGTTATAAGTCCATCACTAGTGTTGAGCATTCCGATACCGCAAGTATCGGGTATCGGCCGATACTTGCTGTATCGGAATTCCGATACCGACTTCCGATATTTTTTCAATATCGGAATTCGGCATCGGAATCGGAAGTTCAGTTGATTGACGGCCTGACGTCATCATGATGCGCGGTGTGCGCGCATCATGATGCGCCGTCATTTCGGGCCTTCCGGGGGTCTCTGCCGGCCTGCCGGGGGGCTGTGCCGGCCTGCCGGGGGGCTGTGTGGACTGCCCGGGGTCTGTACCGGCCTGCCGGGGGGCTGTGCCGGCCTGCCGGTGGTCTGTGCACCCTGTGGGGGTCTGTACCGGCCTGCCGGGGGGCTGTGCCGGCCTGCCGGTGGTCTGTGCACCCTGTGGGGGTCTGTGCAAGCATCGTCCGATGGGACTACAAGTCCCATCGGGCGATGCCTGCTACCATGACAGTGATTGACACATTAGCCAATGATGGGACAGTAGTAGTCCCATCATCCGGCTAATGTGTTGAATGTAAAAAAAAAAAAAAAAAAAATACTACATACATACTACATGCTACATACATACTACATGCATGCTACATACATACTACATATATACTACATACATACTACATACATGCTACATACATACTGCATGCTACATACATACTACATACATACTACATGCATGCTACATACATACTACATATATACTACATGCATGCTACATACATACTACATGCTACATACATACTACATACATACTACATACATGCTACATACATACTGCATGCTACATACATACTACATACATACTACATGCATGCTACATACATACTACATATATACTACATGCATGCTACATACATACTACATGCTACATACATACTACATACATACTACATACATGCTACATACATACTGCATGCTACATACATACTACATACATACTACATACATACTACATACATACTACATGCATGCTACATACATACTACATGCATGCTACATACATACTACATGCATGCTACATACATACTACATGCATGCTACATACATACCACATACATACTACATGCTACATACATACCACATATATACTACATACATACAATACATTCATACAATACATACATAGACATACAGTACATATAACATAGAGTAACATACTTACCAATACTTGTCACATTGTTCCCCGAAGCCATTGTCTTTTCCGGGATAAATATTAACATAACAAACCACAAAAATACTCACCCACGATCCGAAGCAGTCCACGAGTGTGTCCCACGACGATCTTGGGTAGAGAACTGCAGCATCAGATGATGCTGCCGTTCTCTACGGGCTGCAGGAATCCAATGACGGAAGGTAGGTATCCTTCCGCACTGTATTCCTCCGCCACTTAAAAAAAAAAAGTCCCTAGTCTCACTTTATGCCATTGCTGTGTGGGAATTTCCCACACAGCAATGGCATAAAGTGAGACTAGGGACTTTTTTTTTTTTAAGTGGCGGAGGAATACAGTGCGGAAGGATACCTACCTTCCGTCATTGGATTCCTGCAGCCCGTAGAGAACGGCAGCATCATCTGATGCTGCAGTTCTCTACCCAAGATCGTCGTGGGACACACTCGTGGACTGCTTCGGATCGTGGGTGAGTATTTTTGTGGTTTGTTATGTTAATATTTATCCCGGAAAAGACAATGGCTTCGGGGAACAATGTGACAAGTATTGGTAAGTATGTTACTCTATGTTATATGTACTGTATGTCTATGTATGTATTGTATGAATGTATTGTATGTATGTAGTATATATGTGGTATGTATGTAGCATGTAGTATGTATGTGGTATGTATGTAGCATGCATGTAGTATGTATGTAGTATGTAGTATGTATGTAGTATGTATGTAGCATGCAGTATGTATGTAGCATGTATGTAGTATGTATGTAGTATATATGTAGTATGTAGCATGCATGTAGTATATATGTAGTATGTAGCATGTAGTATGTATGTAGCATGCATGTAGTATGTAGCATGTAGTATGTATGTAGCATGCATGTAGTATATATGTAGTATGTATGTAGCATGTAGTATGTATGTAGCATGCATGTAGTATATATGTAGTATGTAGCATGTAGTATGTATGTAGCATGCATGTAGTATGTAGCATGTAGTATGTATGTAGCATGCATGTAGTATATATGTGTTATGTATGTAGCATGTAGCATGCATGTAGCATGCATGTAGTATGTATGTAGTATATATGTGGTATGTATGTAGCATGCAGTATGTATGTAGCATGTAGCATGCATGTAGCATGCATGTAGTATGTATGTAGTATATATGTGGTATGTATGTAGCATGCAGTATGTATGTAGCATGCATGTAGTATATATGTAGTATGTATGTTGCATGTAGTATTTATGTAGTATGAATGTAGCATGTATGTAGTATGTAGTATGAATGTAGCATGTATGTAGTATGCATGTTGTATGTATGTAGCATGTAATTTTTTTTTTTTTTTTTTAACATTTAACACATTAGCCGGATGATGGGACTACTACTGTCCCATCATTGGCTAATGTGTCAATCACTGTCATGGTAGCAGGCATCGCCCGATGGGACTTGTAGTCCCATCGGACGATGCCTGCACAGACCCCCGGAGCCTGCACAGACCACCGGCAGGCCGGCACAGACCACCGGCAGGCCGGCACAGCCCCCCGGCAGGCCGGCACAGCCCCCCGGAGCCTGCACAGCCCCCCGGCAGGCTGGCACAGCCCCCCGGAGCCTGCACAGCCCCCCGGCAGGCCGGCACAGCCCCCCGGAGCCTGCACAGCCCCTCGGCAGGCCGGCACAGCCCCCCGGAGCCTGCACAGACCACCGGCAGGCCGGCACAGACCACCGGAGCCTGCACAGACCCCCTGGCAGGCCGGCACAGCCCCCCGAAAGGCCCGTACAGACCCCAGAGAGGCTGTACAAGGGCAGGAAAGGGTTTTTCTTATTCCGATACCGGAAGTCCCATAGACTTGAATGGGACTTCCGGTATCGGAATCGGCGATACCGATACTTTTTTTAAAGATCGGCCGATACCATCCGATACGATACTTTGAAGTATCGGACGGTATCACATATATGGAGTCTAGATGATTAAGGGGCAAAAAAAGGACAATAGTCCAATTTTCCAAACTGTATACCTATATTCACATAAACATTGGTGATCCTGTCAAATACACCGAACAGTCACTTCATAGATGTTAGCAATCGTAGCTAGGTAGATGGGCTGGGATTGCACATCCAGAGGAAGGTATGAATATGACCCGAGATGTTAATGGGTCTAAACCATGATTAGTTCCTGGAACAGATTCGATTTATTTAGTGAGAAGTTGTAACAGTGTGAGATACTCTCGTACCCTGATAAGCTCATATCATAAGTTTCTAACGAATACCCAAGCCGTGGTCTGTCAGGGAATGAGCGTAATATTAATGCAAAGATTAGGGGTATGTACAATCATAATGCTTGGAGACCGGTGCAATAAAATGAGTAAAAATATAGGAAAGACCCTTTGGGCAGTTAAGTGTCCTGTGTGGGGTATCTAGTGGGATATCTGAAAAGTAGAGTTGAGCGACTTTGGTCGGATCGGGTTTCATGAAACAAAATTTGTTTCAGATTAAACTCGTCCGACTAGGGCAAAAAAAAGTCGGAGTTTCGTCCGAAACCCGACCCCAATGCAAGTCAATGGGGAATAAAAGTCGGCATTGAGTGGATGAATGTCATCCACTCAATGCCGACTTTTATTCCCCATTGACTTGCATTGGGGTTGGGTTTCGGACGAAACTATGACTTTCTTTGCTCTAGTCGGACCAGTTTCATCCAACTCAAATTTTGTTTCATGAAACCCGATCCGACCAAAGTCGCTCAACTCTACTGAAAAGTGAATGTAGTTTAGGACAAACTGTCTGAACGAATGACTGATAGTTACTAAAATACCATATAAGAGGAGGTCCATTTGGAGGATAATATATAACTATATAATATATATACTGTATTTTCAGATGCGATTCCTCTTTGTATACTATCCATTTCTGACTAGTATCCACTAGAGTGGCTTATAAGTCTATGAGGTGTATAGTTCAGAGTCTGGTGTTTGCCTGTTTGTGGCTAATTTTTGGACTGTTTTCGATAACATAATACATGATTTTAGTTTTTTTTTAGTGATGAGCGAGTATACTCGTTACTCGGGTTTTCCCGAGCATGCTCTGATGTCCTTCGAGTATTTTGGCGTGCTCGGAGATTTAGTTTGTGTCTACACAGCTGCATGATTTGCGGCTGCTAGACAGCCTGAATACATGTGTGGATTGCCTGTTTGTTAGGGAACCTTCACATGTATTCAGGCTGTCTAGCAGCAGCAAATCATGCAGCTGCTTCGACACAAGCTAAATCTCTGAGCATGCCAAAATACTTGGAGGAAAACCCGAGCAACGAGTATACTCTCTCATCAATAGGGTTTTTTTTTTTTTCGTTTAGTCTCGTTTGAATATAGGTTAACAATAAATTAACTTTCCTGATGTGTCGTCTTTGGTGAGGACAATGAAATACATAGAAGCAAGAGACTTGTAGAGTGAGTGTGTTAATGTCGCCTCACCCTATATACTGAGACGTGGGGTATATGTTTTTCTTTTAGTCACTCTCTGACTAATCATCAGGGGGTGAATTGTGGTTATAATGTCTGTATTTAGGATTTGAATAAAGATTAGTTTCATCCTTTCACCAGTGAATTCTCATCTGAGAGCAGCATGATGAAGGCAAAGAGACCCTGAATCCACTAATGTATCAGTTAGTTTACAGGGTGCAGTAGTTATAACACAATCAGAGATTTTAGATTAAGCAATGCAGCAGTGCTGTGAAAGCTAGCCCCACCCACACCAAGCTCTGTATGAACATTCTCTACAGACATTGAGCTGCTTAGCACAGAAGGGGCGGAGTCAGACCAGGAGGCATAGGCTTCTGCAGTCAAGACACTGATAATCCAAAGGTGATAAGACCATCAGTTTAAGTAAACAACACCACACAGCAAGACATATGGCACATGATTGAATTCTATGTTTTTCCCCTACCTCATTCTGTCCTCAGATTACATAGCATAACAATGCTGACAGATTTCCTTTAATGTAGCTAGAAATAATTATGGTAACTAAAAAAATACTTTCCTAGAAAGTAACCCCCATAGACTAGCATTTCTTCTGTGGTGTTGCTCTCAGTGTGTCAAGAGTGGGAGAAGAGGGTTTCATTGACAATCCAACACAAAGGGCAACACATTTTATAAGTGGTCATAAACTTGTAAATAACTCATGCAAGAATAAAGATACGTTAAAACCAAGCACACTATTGTTTTTCTTGTGAAATTCTCAATAAGTTTCATGTGTCACATGACCCTCTTCCCATCGGAAAAAATAAAGTTGGATCCAAAATGGCCGACTTCAAAATGGCCGCCATTGTCACTACCCATCTTCAAAAGTTTCCCCCCTCCCATATACTAACGTGCCACTAACAGGAAGTTGACATCACCAACCATTCCCATTTTATTTAGGTGTATCCATAAAATGTCCCACCCTGTATATTCACACTATATATATATATATATATATATATATATATATACTAGCTGAAGAGCCTGGTGTTGCCTGGGCATAGTAACCAACTGTGGTTAGTTATAACAAATTATAATGAATATATTGCACATAAAAACTGTGCATCTAATCCTATTCTGTGTGATACTGTCTACTGAGCAGTGTATCTAATACTATTCTGTGTGATACTGTGTGCTGAGCTGCGTATCTAATCCTCTCCTGTGTGATACTGTCTGCTGAACTATATATCTAATCCTATCCTGTGATACTGACTGCTGAGCTGTGTATCTAATCCTATCCTGTGTGATACTGTCTGCTGAGCCGTGTATCTATTCCTATCCTGTGTGATACTGTCTGCTGAGCTGTGTATCTAATCCTATCCTGTGTGATACTGTCTGCTGAGCCGTGTCTCTAATACTATTCTGTGTGCTACTGACTGCTGAGATGTGTATCTAATCCTATCCTGTGTGATACTGACTGCTGAGCCATGTATCTAATCCTATCCTGTGTGATACTGACTGCTGAGCTGTGTATCTAATCCTATCCTGTGTGATACTGTCTGCTGAGCTGTGTATCTAATCCTATCCTGTGTGATACTGTCTGCTGAGCTGTGTATCTAACCCTATCCTGTGTGATACTGACTGCTGAGCTGTGTATCTAATCCTATCCTGTATGATACTGTCTGCTGAGCCGTGTCTCTAATACTATTCTGTGTGCTACTGACTTCTGAGATGTGTATCTAATCCTATCCTGTGTGATACTGACTGCTGAGCCATGTATCTAATCCTAGCCTGTGTGATACTGACTGCTGAGCTGTGTATCTAATCCTATCCTGTGTGATACTGCCTGCTGAGCCATGTATCTAATCCTATCCTGTGTGATACTGACTGCTGAGCTGTGTATCTAATCCTATCCTGTGTGATACTGACTGCTGAGCCATGTATCTAATCCTATCCTGTGTGATACTAACTGCTGAGCCATGTATCTAATCCTATCCTGTGTGATACTGACTGCTGAGCTGTGTATCTAATCCTCTCCTGTGTGATACTGACTGCTGAGCTGTGTATCTAATCCTCTCCTGTGTGATACTGTCTGCTGAGCCGTGTATCTAATCCTCTCCTGTGTGATACTGACTGCTGAGCTGTGTATCTAATCCTCTCCTGTGTGATACTGACTGCTGAGCTGTGTATCTAATCCTCTCCTGTGTGATACTGACTGCTGAGCTGTGTATCTAATCCTATCCTGTGTGATACTGACTGCTGAGCTGTGTATCTAATCCTCTCCTGTGTGATACTGACTGCTGAGCCATGTATCTAATCCTATCCTCTGTGATACTGACTGCTGAGCTGTGTATCTAATCCTATTCTGTGTGATACTGACTGCTGAGCTGTGTATCTAATCCTATCCTGTGTGATACTGACTGCTGAGCTGTGTATCTAATCCTCTCCTGTGTGATACTGACTGCTGAGCCGTGTATCTAATCCTATCCTCTGTGATACTGACTGCTGAGCTGTGTATCTAATCCTATTCTGTGTGATATTGACTGCTGAGCTGTGTATCTAATCCTATCCTGTGTGATACTGACTGCTGAGCCATGTATGTAATCCTCTCCTGTGTGATACTGACTGCTGAGCCGTGTATCTAATCCTATCCTCTGTGATACTGACTGCTGAGCCATGTATCTAATCCTCTCCTGTGTGATACTGCCTGCTGAGCCATGTGTCTAATCCTCTCCTGTGTGATACTGACTGCTGAGCTGTGTATATAATCCTATGCTGTGTGATACTGACTGCTGAGCTGTGTATCTAATCCTATCCTGTGTGATACTGTATGCTGAGCCGTGTATCTAATCCTATCCTGTGTGATACTGACTGCTGAGCTGTGTATCTAATCCTATCCTGTGTGATACTGACTGCTGAGCTGTGTATCTAATCCTCTCCTGTGTGATACTGACAGCTGAGCTGTGTATCTAATCCTATCCTGTGTGATACTGACTGCTGAGCTGTGTATCTAATCCTCTCCTGTGTGATACTGACTGCTGAGCCGTGTATCTAATCCTATCCTCTGTGATACTGACTGCTGAGCCATGTATCTAATCCTCTCCTGTGTGATACTGACTGCTGAGCCGTGTATCTAATCCTATCCTCTGTGATACTGACTGCTGAGCCATGTATCTAAACCTATCCTGTGTGATACTGACTGCTGAGCCGTGTATCTAATCCTATCCTCTGTGATACTGACTGCTGAGCCATGTATCTAATCCTCTCCTGTGTGATACTGACTGCTGAGCCGTGTATCTAATCCTATCCTCTGTGATACTGACTGCTGAGCCATGTATCTAATCCTCTCCTGTGTGATACTGACTGCTGAGCTGTGTATCTAATCCTATCCTGTGTGATACTGACTGCTGAGCCGTGTGTCTAATCCTCTCCTGTGTGATACTGGGCTCCCCCTGCAGTCTGTGTCAGAGGGTGGTCTGTGTTGGTATGGTAATAAATTGTGTTATTTCCAGCTTTACAGAAGGACGATAACACCATAAAAATGATAAGAATAATAGTCCTGAGTTATCACAACTGTCTACAAAGAAAACTGTTGCTGATAGCAACCAATCACAGCTCATTTTTCATCTTTTAAACAGCTCTGGGACAGCGTGGCGAGTTTTGAGTGGTGACTTTTGTGTTTCGACTTTTGTGTGGCGAGGTTGGTGTATGTGTGGTGAAATGTGTGCTGAGGGTGGTATATGTGTTGAAGCACGTGGTAGTGTGTGGTGCATTTTGTGTGTGTGTTCATATCCCCGTGTGTGGTGAGTATCCCATGTCAGGGCCCCACCTTAGCAACTGTACGGTATATACTCTTTGGCGCCATCGCTCTCATTCTTTAAGTCCCCCTTGTTCACATCTGGCAGCTGTCAATTTGCCTCCAACACTTTTCCTTTCACTTTTTCCCCATTATGTAGATAGGGGCAAAATTATTTGGTGAATTGGAAAGCGCGGGGTTAAAATTTCGCCTCACAACATAGCCTATGATGCTCTCGGGGTCCAGACGTGTGACTGTGCAAAATTTTGTGGCTGTAGCTGCGACGGTGCGGATGCCAATCCCGGACATACACACATTGAGCTTTATATATTAGATATATATATATAGTGTACTTATAAGTAAGTATATGCAAGTATATATGTAAAATGTATAATATGTACTTATAATCAAATTATAAACTAATAATTATTAATATGATAATATATATATATATATATATATATATATATATATATATATATATTACTTCTTTGAACAATGCTGACATCTGAAGTCAGAAGCCAGACATCCGTAGGAACAAGAGTTTACTTGTAGACCGGTACCTTTCATTCCATTTATTTAATAATATTGCTACCACCTAAGCCAAAAACGATAGGATCCTACTTTCCAGTATACTCATTCACTATTCACTTCTTCGTATAAACTTCTAGATTCTTCGGCCAGCTTCAGGTTCTCCAAGAGAGCAAAAGTTCATCAAAACATGGTATCTATTTAACACTGTAACCTTTAATTGCTATTTGAAATGGATTTCAGCCCTTGCGATATGAAAACTAGTAAATTGATCTAATAAATCTTAATTATTTAACGTGGTTTTGTGTTACCTCGGGATCCTAAGCAATCAATGCAATTACACGTTTCTAAATATAGATGTTTGTATGAGCAAGTTGGCAAAATTAGAGAGGGGGGTGAGGATTTGGTCTGACTTTAGAAGCAGTCAAGTCCTGAATATTAAACAAAAAACAGCTGTTTCTCTGAAAAGTCGATGTTGATAGTCATAATGATAGCTATTTTTCATGAGTATTGGGCCAAAATCTGCAAAGAATGAGCCCGACTGTTCTGAAAAACTAACTTGATCAGCCCTTTGTGAAAGCAAATATTTAAAAAAGGTTACCCCGGTGCACCTCTGTAGATTTGGGTCTCCTTTTATAATCGGCACTGTGTGTAATTAACAAAAATGTTAAATATGCTGATTGGTTCTAATTGTAAGAGTCAATTAGCAATTAGTTTTATTTTTTTGTATAAACTCGAGCAGTGAATGGGTGTCTGTACGATACGGGGCTAATACTACTTTTGATTCCAATGTTAAAAAAATTAAATAAATACCAAGTAAAAATCTTTTTATCCCTAAAGCCTGTATGTCACGATCCAGGACAGGGTTTCGCTTTGGCCCATCCTGGTCAGACAGGGGGTTAATGGTTTCTGCCTCTCTCTGGCAGAGGGCGGCTATTTAATACTCACTAGACCTAGGTCCTGTGTCAGTTATACTTCTGCCCTCGGCTGAGTTAGTTGACCTCTGGTGTACGTGTGCCTTGTGCCTGATAACTTGTTGCTTGTTTGGTTGTGATCCGGTTCTGTCCCTGTTGCGAGTTCTGCCTGTCCCTTTTGTACCGCACCACTCTCTCGTGTATGACTCTCTGCTTGTGACTTGACTATTCTCTGCTCGTCCCTTTGGTACTGCTCTGCCCTCTTGTGTATGACCTTTGGCTTTGTCTGACCTCCCATCTGTATATCCCTCCTGTACCTCGTTTGCCCGTACTGTGTATGACTTCGGTTTTGCCTGACTCTAAGTTGTTGTATGGTGCCCTGCCATCTCTGAAAGCAGGACTCTAAGCCATGCCCCCTTGCAGTCACATGACCTTCAGCGTCAACAGGTCCTGTGCATCTTTACTTTCCGGCGCTGACAGGATCCTGGCACTGATAGTCTGAAGCACGCATTGTCACCGCTGCTGCCCTGCTCCACAGGTATCTTTGAGCACTGTTTTTGTACTCAGGACATGCGCACTGGCTCAGTGAGCGAGTGTAGTGCGGTGTTCCTGACACTGTATAAGGTTTTTCATGGTTTATTTGTTTTACTGACAGAATCATTTTACTTGATATTTTTTGACACTATTTTATCTATTAACCATCATTTAAAGTTTCCTGTATGATAGAACATATCACTAGTATATGCTATAACATCTTAATTGATAGGGTTTACTGATGTTAAGAATTTAGGTGAACCGGGTAGCGTTGCAACTCTCTGTCCAGCTGGTGCCAGGTAGCATCACTGCGCAGGCCAACAACTCATACTTTTTATTCTAATAATTAGTTGGACTGGCCCACTGGATATCAGGGAAATCCTCCGGTGGGCCCCTATGTGGAAATTAGTTAATTACTACCGATACGTGCAGTAGTTGGCCTAATACATTTGATTTAATATGTACAATCAAAATCAGAATCTCTTCATTTATTCAGCAAACTACCAATATACTCTAGATTCATATGTAAATTTGTGAGTGAATGTAAAGTATTATTTGCATGTAGCTTAACAGTTGGCACTAAGTCAAATTTACTGGTGGACCGTTGCTGCCCCAGTCAAACACTGGGCGTATGTATGAAATCATTCATGCAAGTCTGTGACAATATTTCTAAAAATTTCTCAAAATATTTCAGTTAAACTGTTGGGTATAAGGATTTTTCGAGGCCCCGGTTCTGTAGTCCTATTAAATACACTACAGTTAATCTCTCTTGAGTCTGAAAGAGCTACATACAAAGAGTCAAGAAATTAAGAAAACCAACTGTTATCTCTTACCCATCTATACACATATGATTGGTTTGGCCAGGTATGCATGTTCATAGGTGTTGATGAGCCATTGCTAGGCACTTCTGGTGGCGGTCCATCTTTTACGGGAGCGAAAGGGGACAAGTGTATAATTCAACAGGGTCGCAACTTCTTGTCTCCAAAATTGAAAGTGTATGGTGGGCTTCACCTTAAACCATGCATAAAAGAGAAGCTGTACAATGTGGACAGTGGGGAGGTATGACTGCACAGGCTTCTTGTTATTTCAGCATGAGAAAATACATAATACATACAGTATATTATATATTTCAGTTTAGTAATAAGGTAATATACAGCATGGTGTCAGAATACAAAGTGAAATGCAACATAATGTACAAAGATGTGGTCAGCACTAGTGCCGGTAATGCATGAGTCAACGAGCCCAGCCATAAGCAAGGAAGTTGTACGTTGGGATACACAGTCCGTATTGCCTCATATTAAGAAACCAGGTATGGTACCACTTACAGAACTATATTTCAGAACTTTTCCTCTGTTCTATAATCTGACTTTCCATAAACAGCTATCACTACAGACAAGGCACCACTGTGGTGGTGTTATATCAGTCTAAATCTAATGAGTGGATTTGTCAAAATTCGAATTCAACAAATCATGATAACTTACACAAGAATTTTGATTTACAGCAAAGTTTTTCTCTGCAAATTGAATGTCCCTTATTATGTTCGGGGGTCTTTTCAGACCCTAAAGCATAATAAATGTATAATTTAGAAAATAAAAAAAACATGTATACTCACCTTACCATTCACCTCTCCGGCCCCTCCTCTCTTCCCAATCTCTGTCTGGTCCTCAGAGCATCTTCTTATGACCATTGCAAAGGGCTCATACCCTGGGCCTCTTCATGCAAGGCCTGGACTTATCACTCTGAGAAGCTCTGGATGTTTTAACACAAGCTCACGTAAGATCTTGATGTCGTGACTAGGGATGAGAGAGTATACTCGTTAGGATTCGGTACTCGGCGAGTAATGTGGTACTCACAGTACTCGAATCCTAGCGAGTAAATTTCACTACTCGCCTCACAATATTAGGATCTCCCACTCGGCATATGTTAGCCAATCACAGTAAAGCCACCACCTTCTTTGTTGTGGCATTACTGTGATTGGCTGGCCGCGCAGCGTCACTGTATCACTGGAGCCCCTGGAGAGCAGTCGTATCAGCTGATGCGGCTGCTCTCCAAGGGAGATCGATGTGGGACCCTCGTTATTAATGGGATTATGGTGGAAGGGTGAGTATAGGTTGCTTTATTATTTAAATTTTTTTACAGGCGATCAATGGCTTTGGGGAATTAGGTGTGTGGGGTGAGTATGTTATGTGTATGTACTGTATGTTATGTATGTCTTTTTTTTTACATTCACCACATTAGCCGGATGATGGGAATACTACTTTCCCATCATCCGCTAATGCTGTCACTGTAGCGGGCATAGCTGGATGGGACAAGTAGTGCCATCTGACGATGCCGGCACAGCCTCGCTCGGGCTGGCACAGGTGCCACACAGCACCAGCAGAGGCCGGCACAGCCTCAGCAGAGCCCACAGAGACCGGCGCAAGCACACACAGCCCCACAGATCCCCGCACACATTTTCCACACACATTCTCTACACATATAGTCTCCGCCCACACACATTCTCTGCCCATTACTCACATTTCCAATAGACTTACATTGGACTCGCTACTCATTACGAGTACCCGAGTAATAGAAGCTTCTCGCAACGAGTACAGCGAGTCAGAGTATTTCACTACTCGCTCATCCCTAGTCGTGACATAATGAAATGATACATGATCTTGTGTATGTATGCTTGGAAACATTCCTGACCTCATCAGATCTGGAAGTTCTGACTTAGCGTGAAGAGGCTTGGGGTTTCTGGTGCTCTATGGTGGTTATAAGAAGATGCACCTAGGACTGGACGGGCAATGATGAAGAGAGGAGGGGCAAAAATGGTGAGTAGCAATGTCAGTATAAGTACAGTTCCTCAAAATGACAGAGGACTGGTCATTATTTTGCTAAATCCCACGCAAAAGGGAATTTTGGTGAATGTGTAGCATTCAGTTCCACTCAAATATTTTTGTTTGTCTCTACTAGTGAGCTATGCAAAGGACATGATAGAGAATCTTTTTTGTTGCCACCTGTATAGACAGAATTGATCATATAAAGCTGAATTAGGCTACTTTCACACATCAGTTTTTTGCCGTCAGGCAGGATCCGGCTATTTTTAGAAAAAACGGATCCGGCATAAATTTTGGAGAACTGTAGAAACGGATCCGTTTTTTTGCTGGATCCGTCTCTGTTCCTGGGGGCTGGCCAATTGGATCTGAGCATGCGCAGACTTAAAAAAACCGGATCCGGTGGCTGGATCCGTCTTTTTCTGGATCCGGCGCATTCCGGCGCCCATAGACTTTCATTGTAGCAAAAAGCTGGATGCGCCGGATCCGGCGCTTCCGGCTTTTTCGCCGGAGACAAAAAACGTTACAGTAGCCGTTTTTTCTAGACGCCGGAATGAGACAAGTTGCCGGATCCAGCAAAAAACGGATGAAACGCAATGCCATCCGGCACAATCCGGCGCTAATGCAAGTCAATGGGGAAAAACTGGATCCGGCATTGCATTTTGCCGGATCCGGTTTTACAAAAAAAAGCCGGATCGCGCCTGAAGGCAAAAAACTGATGTGTGAAAGAGGCCTTACAAGATTCATTTTGGCTGAATAGTTTAACATTTTAATGTTATTGACTAGTATTTTTTTCTTAAGAGGTAAAACATTTTATTTTAGGAAAGTCAACAGCAAACATATAAAAGTTATAAAAAGATTATAGAGGAAAATATTTCCCTTCATTTTACATGCTCTTTTTTTACGTGACATACAAACTAACATATAAGTAAACATTTCAATCCGTTACTGAAAGTAAGTAGTGTCTCCCCAACTAAAATAACATGTAATTTGCTTCAGTAAACAAGCAGTAAATAAATGTAACCTCAGTAAAATCCATAGAACCACAAATTTAATAAATGTTCTTGTTCATGAAGAGGGAAGGGATTAACCTTCCACTCATGAGGTTGTTAACAGCTAATGACAACCTTCAGTAGCAAGCCTGTTCATGTCAGACTATACTTCGCAAGTGCTGGGAAGTACTGCCGTCACGGCCATTCTCTATAGCAAACTTTTTGACTCCAAAATATCAAACGAAAATTATCTAAAAAATGTCAAAAAAATAATCTTACAGTGTACATCATAATCAAAGCCTGCAATGTACTATTTCTGCTAAAAAGTTATCTGATATTTTCAATTCTAAATTCTATATGTGCCTAAATAAGTCAAGGAATGGTGAGACTCGGTTGATTTACCTTTCCCCTTGCGTACATTATTATTATTATTTATTTATATAGCGCCATTGATTCCATGGTGCTGTACATAAGAAGGGGGTTACAGATAAAGTACAGATATCACTTACAGTAAACAAACTAACAATGGCAGACTGGTACAGAGGGGAGAGGACCCTGCCCTTTCAGGCTTACATGCTACAGGATGTTGGAGAAGGAGACAGTAGGTTGGTGGGTTGCAGCAGTTCCGGTGTTGGTTGAGGCGATATCTCTAGTAGCGTTGAGGAGGTAGTTGGCCCATGGCAGGCTGTAGGCTTTCTTGAAGAGGTGGGTTTTCAGGTTCCGTCTGAAGGATCCGAATGTGGTTGATAGTTGGACATGTTGGGGCAAAGAATTCCAGAGGATGGGAGATATTCGGGAGTAGTCTTGGAGGAGGTTGGGTGAGGAGCGAATAAGTGTGGAGGAGAAAAGGAGGTCTTGGGAGGACCGGAGATTACGTGCGGGAAGATATCGGGGGTACATGATGCATTTCTAAAATGGTATGCCATCAGCATTGACGATGATGAAATGGAGATCCAAGATAATAGAGGACCCATTGCAATAACCCTTTTAGTACCGCCTATGATATGGATTCTTGTAAAGGAGCTTATTACCACTGATGAATTTGAAGAGTAACTATCATTTTGAAAAAGTTTTCATCTGTATTAAATGAGCTGCACAGTTTTATTTATCAGCGAGGAGCAAGTCCTGAGATCTCCACCAAGCAGTCAGAACACCATTCTCAAGTGCACAGCTCTGTTATGAGTTATGCACACAGAGCAGAGTACATTTATGGGTCCATACACCGCTATATGAGAGAGAATGGACAAATCCATAGACTTACTAATGAACCCGTACACTTTTTAATAGGAGCTGCACACTTCAGAGCTGTTTTTTGACAAGTTGGTGGGTTCCCAGGACCCAGAGACCCACCACTATGCATCACCTGGAGTATACAAAAACTGTTAGAAAATGATAGCTGACGGGCTACCAAGAGTCAGAACAGCACCAAACTGAAATTGATGACCTATTCTAAGATAACCTATGAATATATAACCCTAGAAAATTATTAAATTGGATTTGCAGGTACAAATATTAAGACATTGTAAAGTCTATGTAATATGCAAATTGTCTTTTCGAAGAGGACTAGAACTCTAGTGCCACCTATTAGAAGACACAATCTAAAAAATCAATATTGACTTTTTGAAGAGTTGATTTTGACTTTTAGGATCAATGCTTCCAATAAGTGGTCCTAGAGTAATAGTCCACTTCCTCTCTGAAGAGACAATTTTCATATTCAATTTCCCAGAGGAGCATGCTTGGCTTATAAGTTTCCTGACTCTGTCATGCCAGGGACCAGGAGAAACGTTACCCCTTAGACTCTAAAGCTCATGTAAAATGATGAAACTTCACAATTAACTTGCTAATAAAATTCTGCTTCCCTCTTGAGAAGTCACATATGGTGAGGTGACTTCCAACGCCTTACTTCCTGCTACAGTACATTCCAAGCACAGAGTACAGAGATTTCCCTTCTGTGCTTAGAATAGAATGGAGCCTTTGAGTCCAGCACAGCCCTGTAATCAGAAGGTAGGACTTAGGGTACCGTTACACCTAGTGATGCACCAGCGATCCCGACCAGCGATATGACGCGGTCAGGATCGCTGGTGCATCGCTAGGTGGTCGCTAGTGAGCTGCCACACAGGCAGATCTCACCAGCGACATCGCAGGGGACGGGGATCGCTACTTACCTGTCAGACGCGGCGATCCTGCGTCCTCCCGCCCGGCTCCACGCGTCGCTCGTCGGCGCCACAGGAAGCCCAGCAGGAAGCTGACGACGAGAAATGGTCCAGGAGCTTCTCGCACGATCAGCGATAACCAGAGGGGGAGCCGGTCGGAGGTAAGTATCACATGCAGCGATAGCGCTAGCAATATCGCTGCAACGTCACAAAATCGGTGACTTTACAGCGATATTGCTAGCGATATCGCAGTGTGTAACAGGGGCTTTAGCCTGCAGCTCTCAGAGCAGAGTGCAATGAATGGTGATGTCATATGGATTTGGCCTGTGATTCCCGCTAAGTTGTGGGTGACTGGGGATGTGTACAGGAAGGAGGTTGCCCACCATCGAGAATATCCTGGAATGCCTATAAACTTTGTGCTTTTTTTGCCTTGTCCTTAAAAAATGTATGTGTTTTTATTTTTATGGAAATTTTCTCTTCAGAGGAGGAATAGGGCTAAAACTCTAGTTCTACCTATAGCAATCCTAAAAGTCAATATCGACTCTCCAAACAGTCTTGTCACATGACTTAGGATAAAAGCCAAAACTAGAATCTCAATTTGCAAACACTTTTTTTCGGGATTCTGCCCCTTGTCAGTGCAAAGTGTGAGATCTGGTTTGGCTGGGTAAGGTGTCTGACTGGGATCTAAGGGATAACGTTTCTCCTTGCTGAGACTGACATATCAAACCTGATGTACCAAGGTGTGGAGACTTTTAAGGTGTAATGCTCCTCTGGAAAATATGCAAATTGTCTCTTCAAATAGGAAGAAGACTAGAACTCTAATGAAACCTACAGGAAGTAGCAATTTTAAAAGTCAATATCAACTCTCTAAAGCAATGGCCAGAGCTGAGCCTCTCCCTCTCTCACAGAAGAGGCGTGGGCGGAGGCCAACATGAGGGGGGGTTGGAAGGTGAGGGTGGGGGGAGCGTCTTTGGGGAATGGGGGCGTTGCACATTTATAAAGGGGTGCAGAGGGCCTTCCTTCCTCTCTGTTCCCGCTCTTACCCGGAGCTTGTCACCAGCCTTCATGTCTGCCGTAGATCGGGCCTTGGAATGCCTCCGGCAGGTGTCCCTGTCGCAGCCGCCGGGCTGGTTAGCGGCGCAGCTGGCCTCCATCACGCCTGGGACCACAGACCAGGCGACTCAGCCGGGGACGAGAGAGCGACGGCCCAGAAGGGTGAGGCCTCCCGAGCGGCTCTCCCCTGAATCGGCTCCCCGGGCCTCCCAACGGCGCAGGAGCCCCTCCCGGGACCCTCCAAGCCGGGCGCCGCGCGCTCCCCGTAATAGCGGGTCCCGGCTTGGGAGGAATCCGCAAGCCCGGCGAGACCCTGCGGCGGTGTCCAGCCCGACAGCTCGCTCTCTTCAGGGGGCGGGGCTGACATGTGCCGGGCGGCGCAGCTCCACACAGGCATCGGGGGGCTGTGCTGACGGCGCTCCATCTGCACAGCCTGCTTTCTGCTCCGGTTCGCGGTCGGGCAGCCCCAGGACGGCGGCCTGCCAGGCGGCAGGGCCCAGCACTTCACCTCTCACCGGGAGGGGGACTTTGGGTGGGTCGGGGGACTGCGGCGGGGGGGTGCCCGCACCGTGGTCTGCGTCTCATGCTGGGCGGCATGACAGGAGGTCCTGCAGCAGGGATCCAGCGGCCTGCAGAGCGGCAGGGCCTATGACTTCCACCCCCTCAGACGGCAGCAGGGGGCGCGCTTCGGGGGCACATGCCTCATCACCGGGGCCGTTTCAGCGGGGTCAAATGGTGGGGGATCCAGGACCCACAACGCGGCGACCCAGGCAGCGTGGTCGCCAGGAGACCGGCTAGCGGGATCCACCCTGGGTTTCGGGTCCTGCACCCCGGATCCTCCGGGAGAGAGTCCTCTGCGTCAGCGTCAGTCCAGCGGTGCCAGCTTCACTACAAGAACAGGTGGACATTCATCCGTGGATCCTGGTCGTTCGGCTGGAGGGCCCACAGCCCCCTCGCAGCCCGGTGAGTATGCTTCTGTGTCTACTGTTTTGTCTTCCTCTTCGGCGGGTGTGGGTTCCCCGGCGGATGGTACTGGGGTGGGAGGGGGCGTAGTTGACATGTTAGGGGACGTGCGGAATTTGTTGTCATGCTTAGAACGGGGTTTTCTCGCGACATCTCCATTGGCGGCTTGGGTGGGGTCACAGGCCGGGGGGCAGGTGTGGCCGAGCGGGCCGGAGCTGACCGGGCGTGCACGAGACCCGGTGTCAGTGTCTGTGCAAACGGAGAAGGAACAGGAGGGTCGGGTGCACTTAGATGACAGGGCTCATGGGGAGGTATACGTTTGTTTCGAAGGCCCTCTGGGGGCTCATTTAAAGAAGGAGGTAAAGGAGCGTATTGGAAGGATGAATACGTGGACATTTTTTCATTATTGCCTCTCGAGAAATTTAATTTGGACAAGAGTAAGAAAGAGGACAGCAAAAAGGAGGAGGAGGAGAAGCGTAGGTGGCGACTCATTCCTCAGACGTTCGTGAATTGGCAGCAGGCGTTTGCCATTTTTGCGAGCGTTATTGGAGAAAAGGCCCCGGACAATTGCTCGGCTTTGTTTTGTTACCTGGATACGATCGGGGAAGCTTACAGAGTTTATGGGGGTCAGGCGGGACTTCTGTATGACGAGCAATTCCGGCAGAGGAAGGCCGTTCGGCCGGCCATTCGTTAGGATCAGAAGGATATTGGGTTGTGGATGCGGGTCATAGCGCAAAACAAGTTTGGGAGCTCCTTTCATGGGGGGGCTGGAAGCACCAGCCAGAGTAGTGGAAACGCCAGTGTCACGAGTGGAAGCAGGCAGGGGCAGTCTGGAAATCACAAGGTGGGGGTTTGCTGGCAGTTCAACGACGGGCAGTGCAAGTTTGGGGCGAACTGCAAATTCAAACATCTCTGCTCCACCTGCAACGGGGCGTCACACGGAGCATCTAAGTGTTTTAAGAAAGGGAAGTCAGGAGCTGGGGGCGGTAATTCCAAAGGGGAAGACTCCGGTGAATCTGGAAAAGATGGTCCCTTATCTAAATAGATACACGGACAGAGAGAAAGCTGCATTGTTACATGCAGGTTTTAAGGATGGGTTCGTTATTCCTCAGCCCCCTTTCGTTATTCCGCTAGTTCTAAAAAATTTACGTTCTGCGCTGGTTCATGCTTCTGTTGTTTCGGAAAAAATTGAAAAAGAGGTTTCTTTGGGCCGCATGGCGGGCCCTTTTGAGGCTCCCCCGTTTCCGGATCTGGTGGTTTCCCCTCTGGGCGTGGTTCCGAAGAAGGAGCCTAATAAATTTCGGCTTATTCAGCACTTGTGGTTTCCTCGAGGGAGGTCGGTCAACGATGGGATTGATCCGGAGATTTGTTCAGTGGTCTACTCGTCGTTTGATGAGGCTGCTCAGTGGGTGCGGACCTGTGGTCGGGGGGCGCTTCTGGCTAAGACCGACATTGAAGCTGTGTTTCGCTTGTTACCGGTTCATCCTGACAGCATGAGGCTGCTGGGTTGTTTTTGGGACGGCAAGTTTTTCGTGGACAGGTGCTTACCAATGGGTTGCTCATTGTCCTGTGCATATTTTGAGGCATTTAGTTCTTTTCTGGAATGGGTCGTTCGGGAGGTTTCCGGTTGGGACTCAGTTATCCATTACTTGGATGATTTTCTGTGTGTTGGTCCTGCAGATTCGTTGCGCTGTCAGAGAATTCTCCAGGCTATTGAATGGGTTGCTGAGCGATTTGGCGTGCCGTTGGCGCCCGGTAAAACGGAGGGCCCCAGTACGTGTCTGCGTTTTCTGGGGATTGTAATTGATACTGTTGCGTGGGAGTTCAGGCTACCTGAGGATAAGTTGGTAGATTTGCGGGCGGAAGTGGTTCGGGCGCGTCGTTTGAAGAAGATATCGTTGCGTGACCTCCAGTCAGTGTTGGGGAAGTTGAATTTTGCGTGTCGGGTGATGCCGATGGGGCGAGTTTTTTCACGTAGGCTGGCCAGCGCTACTGCAGGGATTCAGGCCCCCCATCATTTCATCAGATTGTCGTCGGATCTCAGGGCGGATTTGGCGGTATGGGAGTCTTTTTTGGACGGCTACAATGGCCGCTCTTTGGTGATGTCGGATGTCATTGGGAATGATGTCTTGGAATTGTTCACGGATGCTGCTGGCGGTATTGGCTTCGGTGCTTACTTTAGAGGACAGTGGTGCGTGTCTCGTTGGCCCGATGAGTGGTTTGCGATCGGTTTGGTGCGTAACATTACGTTGTTGGAGATTTTTCCGATCCTTGTGGCTGTCCATTTGTGGGGGTCTGAGTTTTGGGATTGGCGCGTTCGTTTCAACTGTGACAACATGGGCGTTGTGGGTGCAATTAACAGTCTTACCGTGTCGTCCCCTCCAGTCGTTCGAGTGTTGCAACAGTTGGTTTTGTTATGCTTGTCCTTGAATGCACATGTGACTGCGTCTCATGTTCCCAGAGTCAAGAATGACATAGCTGACTCTCTCTCTCGTTCGCAGTGGGATCGTTTCCGCTCGTTGGCGCCAGAAGCAGAGGTCGAGGGCTTAGCTTGTCCCGAGGAACTGTGGAACCTGGCCTACGGGCCGCAGAGTCGCTGATCGAAGCTTCCTTGGCTCCTAAAACTTGGGAGGCTTACCGGGCAGTGTGGCGGATGTGGGAGGTAGTTGTTACAGCTGGCCTGGTCGATGGTTTCGGGCAGGATCAGGAAGGGTTATTGTTGGCCTGGTTGGGGCGCGGCTCCGTCGAGGGTTGGTCGTGTGCAAAAGTTTCTCGCATTTTAGCCGGCTTGTCCTTTGGCTTTCACTTGCGCGGCAGTCGAGATTTGACAAAGACGTTTCTAGTCAAACAGGCGGCGAAGGGTTTTTGTCGGCGCCGAAGCAAGGGGGATTTGAGGAGGCCGGTATCCTTCAATTTATTGGAGCAATTGGGCCTTACACTGGAGTCTGTGTGTTCTATGCATTACGAGGTCTTGTTGTTTCGTTTGGCTTTCTCATTCGCATTTTTTGGGGCTTTACGTGTTGGTGAACTTGTTTCTTCCAGTAAAAAATTGGCGGGGGGGTTATTGGCCAGGGATGTTGTATTGACTTTGGGCGGGGTTGAATTTTGGTTGCGACGTTCCAAGACGGATCAGTCGGGAAGAGGTCGCCGGGTGGTGTTGGGCAAGGTGCCTGGTTCTGCAATGTGCCCTGATCAGTGCTTGAGGAATTTTTGGGACTTGCATCCCAGCTTGACTGGGTCTCTGTTGTGTCAACTTGACGGCGGCAGTTTGTCCAGATATCAGTTTGGTGCCGTTTTTAAGAAGTCCGTTCTGTTGCTGGGCCTTGATGACTCTCGCTTTGCTCCTAATTCTTTCAGGATAGGGGCGGCGACGGAAGCGGCAGTGGGGTTTGGATCTGGCTTCTATACGGCACATTGGTGGTTGGAAGTCTAACCGATATCGGAGCTATGTTAGGCCTTAGTCGTTCATTTGTGATGTTAGCACTCATCCTTTTTTGTTGCAGGTGTCGAACCTTTGCTGGTTTGGATTTTTGGGCACTCCTTCGTTCATTGGGGAGCCTTGAGAGCTGATGTCCGACATGAAGGCAGACAACTGGGCTTCCCCAGGAACACGGCGGTGGTGCGGTGGCTCGGCTTCAGGGGTATGGAATGGCGGAGGGTTTTACAGGAAATTCATGTGTGTGCCCAGTTGGATCGCGCACCGGACATTCTTGTTCTTCATGTGGGGGGCAATGATTTGGCGGTCAGGCCTTTTCGGGAACTTATAAAGGACATCAAGCAGGATTGTTTGCGGTTGTGGTTGTTATATCGGGGGGTCACCATTGTGTGGTCCGAAATTGTTCCACGCAGGCGGTGGCGTTCCATGAGGTCCCTGGTGAAGGTCAACAAGGCCAGGATTAAAGTTAACAGGGCGGTGTCTTTCTTTGTGGTAAGGAACGGGGGTGTGGCTGTGCGTCATTTTGATCTCGAAAGGGGTGAAGGTGATTTTTGGTTGGCTGATGGGGTCCATTTGAACGGGGTTGGCTCTGATATTTGGACTCTCGGGCTTCAGGAAGGCATTGAGCGGGCCATTGCATTGCGTGTTCGGGGGGTCTCGGGCCCTTGAGGTGTTCAAGGTCCCTCGTTGTGGCGGTTTGGAGGGGGGGAGTCCTTGGAGTCATTTGGAAATTGGTTTTGGAGATTCACTGTATAGGGTCTCCTCCGTTTATAAGTTGGTGGTGGTGATCTGGTGAAAGGTGGATGGGGAGTTCCGTAAAGAGTGCGGATCCCCTAGTTGCCTAGTGGACAGACGTGTCTGTGGTTGGTGCTCCCGAGCCTGTGGGGTAACGGCTGGGAGTAATATGTTGGGTTCTGTCCACAGCATTTTGGGGTCGATTCACCTAGATCTTGTGGCTTCAAGGACTCCTCCTCCGGGTTCAAGTTTACTGTATTTATGTTATTTATAATACTTTATTATTATTGTTGTTTGTTGTTTTAATAAAAGGCTGCTGTGGCCATATAAATTCCAAAAAGAAACCTTTCGTCTTTGGTTTTATGATGCGGCGTATGGGGTTAATTTGAGTTGGGGTGGGGGTGGGGGGGTGCGGGGTTTTGGGAGGGTCTCATCTCCCCCCGCTTGGAGCAACTTGACCATACCAACGTCAAGCAATGGCCGGAGCTGAGCCTCCCCCTCCCTCACAGAAGAGGTGTGGGCGGAGGCCAACATGACGGGGGGTTGGAAGGTGAGGGTGGGGGGAGCGTCTTTGGGGAATGGGGGCATTGCACATTTATAAGGGGGTGCAGAGGGCCTTCCTTCCTCTCTGTTCCCGCTCTTACCCGGAGCTTGTCCCGCCCTCCCTCCCTTTAGCTGGTGGATAGTAGCGTTGGTGTTTACTTGGGTCATGGCGGTTTGGAGGGGGGGAGTCCTTGGAGTCGTTTGGAAATTGGTTTTGGAGATTCACTGTATAGGGTCTTCTCCGTTTATAAGTTGGTGGTGGTGATCTGGTGAAAGGTGGATGGGGAGTTCCGTAAAGAGTGCGGATCCCCTAGTTGCCTAGTGGACAGACGTGTTGGTGGTTGGTGCTCCTGAGCCTGTGGGGTAACGGCTGGGAGTAATATGTTGGGTTCTGTCCACAGCATTTTGGGGTCGATTCACCTAGATCTTGTGGCTTCAAGGACTCCTCCTCCGGGTTCAAGTTTACTGTATTTATGTTATTTATAATACTTCATTATTATTGTTGTTTGTTGTTTTAATAAAAGGCTGCTGTGGCCATATAAATTCCAAAAAGAAACCTTTGGTCTTTAGTTTTATGATGCGGCATATGGGGTTAATTTGAGTTGGGGTGGGGGGGGGTTGCGGGGTTTTGGGAGGGTCTCGTCTCCCCCTGCTGGGAGCAACTTGACAATACCAACGTCATGAGCCTTGTCACATGACTTAGGATAAAAGCCAGAACTGGAATCTCAATTCGCAGACACTGTGTTTCAGGGTACTGCCCCTCATCAGTGCAAACTGTGGGATCTGGTTTGGCTGTGTGAGAGGTGTCTGTCCGGGATCCAAGGGGTAATGTTTCTCCTTACGGAGAGTGACATGTCAAGCCTGATTTTTATGACGTTGAACAGACTATTATATTTTTAATAATCATCATTTTACAGTTCTCAGCAAATGCTGCCCTGTTCATATAAGTATTCTGGGCCGTAAATATATATTATTTAACATTTTAAAGTGAGACTTTTGCTGTTTGCATTGGCCGCCAGCTACTGTGTAATCTTGTGTGATTAACTTTTCTATAAGTAATTAAAAACACTGTATAGTAAGTTCATTATACGTAAGTATATTACATTTTCTTTATCTTTCAAGGTGCTTTCTTCAACCTTCAATTTTCTGCAAGTGCCCAGCAAATACAAGTCTTTAAACCTCATCTCTTTGTTTTGCACTTCATTGCAAGTCATATATGTTCTCAAGGTCTTTGATCAACATTTTTACTGTTTAAATTGTTAAAAGATGAACATTTTCATATTTGTGCTTGGGAGAACTAAGGACATCTCAAAGCACCTGCAAGTAATTCCCACAAGCGCCACATATATAATGTATAACATGTTGTACAAAGTCATGCTTTTCATAAAAGACTGGATGGAAAGAGAATAATTGACTAAGAAGTTTTTCAATGGAAAACAAATATGTTTCATTTTACAAAGCCAGTCATTAGTTTTTAATCTCTCATACATAACGTTCTTTTAATTGTATCTTGTCCTGATTATTTGAGTTTTGAACAAAATGTACTGTCTAGAAATAATGGCCAACAAGCAATCATCCAATTCTTTACTGTTTCAATCTCTGTGCTACCAGTAATAAAATAATACATAAGATCAGCTTCAAGTTTCACCTAACATCTCACATTTTTATAAAGTTTCACTGCAGAATTCATAAATTAGACAACTATAATTTTCTCAAACTAAATTTATTAGAAACACAAAATTTGAAAGTAGAAAAAAAGTAGCAGTGGCTTTGTTAGGGTAAGGCCAGTTTCACATTTGCGTATGGAGGAGGTGCGGACTTCTTCCGTGACGCTCCGCCCATAGCCGCACCTCCTCCGGTCTTCTCTGTCTCCATCGGCATGCGGCCTGCGTACCCTATCTTTAGCATTAGGTAGGCAGGCCATGCCGATATAAGCGGATGCCTCCGCATGTGTCGTTTTGACGGTGCGGCGACCTGCGCCGAATGCAATGTGCGGAGCTGACCGGAGGAGGTGCAGCCATGGGCGGAGATTCACGGAAGAAGTCCGCAGTCCTCTGCAGCTCCTCCATATGCAAATGTGAAACCGGCCTAAAAGATTTGAAGCATTGTGCTTGCCACCAATACTGTTGGATTTTGTAGAGGAGCAGGAGCCATAGGCTCCCTGCACCACCATTCCCCATTCTACTGTAGTCTTATAGCCTAGTGAATAAAGGGGGATTATTCCAGCTCCCTTAGATAACATTCAAATTTTATTCTGTTCATGGTAAAATTACATTTACACTCATATAGGAGAACCACCATCGAGGTGAGAAAAGCGACGTGTTTCAATTGAGCTCTTGCACTCTTGCCCCCTTTACGACCTTGGACATAGCCATAAGTCCAGGTTGCCTGAAACTTACCAACCTTGGACATATGGATACGTCATGGTGATTTTGCATGCACGGGGGCTGGGCACGCGTGATTGTTGCCGAGTGTCATCTGATTCTGACAGCTGACATCCGGCACTCAATGCCAGGACTAGTGTCCGCACTGCTCCAGGTACTTTAACCCCCTAAATGCTGTGATTGATATCAATTGCAGCATTTAGAAGGTAGGCAGAGGGAGGGAGACCCCAAATTTGAAAATTACTAAATTTGTAAAATTTTTGCCAAATTTTCCTTTTTCACAAATAAATGCAATGCATGCAGCAGAATTTTTACCACTATCATGAAGTACAATATGTCATGAAAAAGGGCATAAAATTATAAGTTTGAAAATTGCAAAATTTTCCAAATTTTTCCTAAATTTCCAGTTTTAACACAAATAAACGCAAGTTATCTCACAGAAATTTTACCACTATCTTGAAGTATAATATGTCACAAAGAAATCTCAGGAACGGTGAGATCCAATAAAGCGTTCCATAGTTATTAACACATAACATGACACTGGTCAGAATTGTAAAATTTGTTCTTGTCAGGAAGGTGAAACAGGCTTGGGGGTAAAGTGGTCAATCTTAAAGGAGATGGTACAAAGCCCATTCTTTTTTTCATTTTGCTGTATACGTCTATTCAGGACGGAGTTCCATGCACCTGCCAAATATAGGCAATCATTCAGTGTGCTGGCTTTTTCTTTTTCTACCTTAACAAGCGAGCAATTATTTTTGCCTTTGCACTTACATTTTTCCTTTCTATCTTTCAGGAGTCATAACTTTTTTTACTTCCAAATATTTTGACCTAACCTTGCGAGGGCTTGTTTTTTGTGAAACTAGTTTTACGTTTGAGGGACACAATCATTGTTATCATATAATGTAAAAAATTATTAAAAAAAACTGTTGGAGAAAACAGCGCAATAGGGTCTTATCTGAGAAGAAATTATTAAAGCAATGTGATGGCACTCACCAGACGTAGCTAAGCATTGAAAAGATTTGCTGCCGCAGATCGACCGGGAGAGCGTGGTCTTCTTCTGCGCTGCTAAGTGACTGTAGTCCAAAGGTATTATAAATAGTGGTCTTTATTCAACTCGTTTCAGAGTTTCAACATAAACGTAATAATTTTACTTTTCCTTTGGGAATATACTGCATACCCTGTTCATTATTTGTCTACCATCTGTCCAGTCAATAAACTTTGACATCTTTGATCAGGTGACCTGATTGGCGCCGAGATTTGAATTGTACTTGAACTATCCATTTATTTAAAGATCCCTTTGACATGTAATGACATTTTTCTGTGGTATCTCCTGATGGATTTCTTTGAAACTCTGAAATGCGTTGAATTGAGACCACTATTTATAATACCTTTGGACTACAGTGATTTTGCAGCACAGAAGAAGACCACGCTCTTCCTTATTTCATAATGTACAAAATTGGAAAAATAATTCAAAGTAAGGTGAAATTGTGAAAAAAACAGAATTGTGCAATTGTTTTATGAGTTTTGTTTTCATTCTACTGAAAATATCACATGGAAACATGATTCCCCAGGTCAGTATGATTATGACTTTACCAAATTAGCTTTTTTTATTTAAAGGGACTCTGTCAGCACAGAATGACTTTTCAAACCTTAGCATATCATTCTCCACAAGGAGAAATGATACTTCTTGGATATCGGTCAGACACCTCTCACACAGCCAAACCAGATCTCACACTTTGCACTGATGAGGGTCAATAGCCCAAAACACTGTGTCTGCAAATTGAGATTCTGGTTCTGGCTTTTATCCTAAGTCATGTAACAAGGCTTGTTAAAGGGTCGATATTGACTTTTAGGATTGCTACTTCCAATAGGTGGTACTAGAGTTCTAGTCCTCTTCCTCTCTGAAGAGACAATTTGCAAACCAAGTAAGGACACTGGGTGCTTCACTGTGGGGCCAAACAGTTCACTAATCACTACACAATCACACCCGCTTGGTTTCCATATAGCTCCACCCTTTTCTGGTGCTGTGATGTCAGACCTGACAATCAATAAAGATGGGGTGGAGACTGAGGGAAAACAAGCAGGTGGGAAAGTGTATTTAAATGATTGTCCATGCTGTGAATTACAGAGTGCCTGTACTTGGTTTGAGAAGTAATTCTGTACTGACATAGTCTCTTTAAGTCGTAAAAAAATCAGGAATTCATAAAGAATAATCTGCTTGAAAGGCCATTTTCTAAAACATGTAACATTTTCATGTTTTTGGTCGATGAAGCTAATGTGACAGGGTGACTGGTGCCGTATGTGAGGGGAGATATGTGTCACAAAGGTTGTTATCCTGCGTGATGTGAAATCCATAAGTTTCCTTAATCATAGAATGGTAGCATTGGAAGGGACCTCATGGGTCATCTGGTCCAACCCCCTGCTCAAAGCAGGATTCACTAAATCATCCCAGACAGATGTCTGTCCAGCCTCAGTTTGAAGACTTCCATGGAAGGAGAAATCACCACCTCTCGTGGCAGTCTGTTCCACTCATTGATCACCCTCACAGTCAAAAAATTTTTTCTAATATCCAATCTGTGTCTCCTCCCATTCAGTTTCATCCCATTGCTTCTAGTCTTACCTTGTGCAAATGAGAATAAAGATGATCCTTCTACAATGTGACAGGCCTTAAGATATTTGTAGACAGCTATTAAGTCTCCTCTCAGTCTTCTCTTTTGCAAGCTAGACATTCCCAAATCTTGTAACCGTTCCTCATAGGACATGGTTTGCAGACCGGTCACCATTCAGGTCGCTCTTCTCTGAACTTGATCCAGTTTGTTGATGTCTTTTTTAAAATGTGGTGCCCAAAACTGGACATTACCAGGGTCTGGGTTTCACGGTGAATAGGTGTAAGAGATGGGCGGGGTGCCTACTCACCATATCTCCACCTCAAGGTTGTGGTTGGAGGGAGTTAAATTTCCAGCCACTGTTTTTTTTTTTTCCGCTGTCTGTTTGGAAGAAGGAAGCCTCCAGGCTGAAGCTCCGGTGAGAGCTACCATATGTGTTTGTTCCAGAAGACTGAAGCCATACTGGGGATTACTTTTGTAAGGACTTTTTATTTTCATTTGTGCCAGAAAGGCTGTTTTTTGTGTTACCATTATCATTTTATGGTTTATGAAGCAATAAACCACCCAGAGACTTTAACATCAAGTGTTCCTGTGTCTACCTCAAGAAGCAGCTGAGTGAGCCGACCTTCCACACTACAGGTGCATCTAACAAAATTAGAATATCATCAAAAAGTTAATTTATTTTAAAATCACTTTTTTCAAGCTGGTGTTATAAGGTATTCTAATTTACTGAGATAATGGCTTTTGGGTTTTCATTGGCTGTAAGCCATAATCATCGACATTAACCAAATTAAACACTTGAAATAGATCACTCTGTAAGACTCTATATAATATATGAGTTTCACTTTTTGCACTGAAGAACTGAAATAAATTAACTTTTTGATGATATTATAATTTTGTGAGATGCACCTGTATATATAAACTTGTTTTTTTTTTTTGCATGGTGACCTGTTGATTTGATTGATACCATTTTCGAGAAGATACCATGTTTTGATGGCTTCTTGTTGCATTTTTTTGCTAGTTGAGGCAACAAAAAACCCCCACAATTCTGGCATTTCAAATGTTTTGTTTTTACAGTGTGTTAGGGTTTGCCGATCGCACTAAATATAAATTCTGAAAAGGTGCAATCATAACCCAGGGTCCACCATGCGGTGATGGAGTAACAGCAGCTTGTAACCAATGGCGGAGCGGTGTTGCGTGCAAGCACCATAAGCACACGGAGTTAAATGTCACTGCATGTGGAAAGAGTGCAAAGTACCTGCTCAGTTGCTCCACAGAGCAGTACAGCTAGAGAGAGCGCTCAAGCCTACACCCTGTTAGGCTTCACAGGGATATAGTGATAGTGACGCTAATTGGGGTCCCTATAGCTACCCCCCCCAGGAAAGTCTAAGCTGGTGGTTGCGCTTGCTCTGATACATAGTGTGCGATCCGCACATGCGACTTTGGATGCCTGGTTCAGATGCTGAGCCAAGCGGCAGTTCCCACCCTACACTGCCTGCCTAGACACACTCGCAGTGCTAGTAGAGGCACACGTGCACACAGGGTGGTAACGTATCCACCAACACACCAAACACAAATGATCTTAGAGCACCAAGCCCGCTTTAGGGAACCTTTTATATGCTTCATTTAAGTCCAGTCAGACAGGACCTTGCTCGTGAACCAATCCGGACCTGCCACGTCACCCGAGCAGCTGATGACTGACCACCAATGAGAGGCTGCCACCTCACGAGCATGCTCAGTAGGGAGAAATCTGGACAGTCTCTGGAACGTCTCTTTGCCGCTGCCTGTTGTTAGTTACTATAGCTTTGGCTGGACAGCCAGCAGTAACCAAGAGAACAGCACGAGTCTGAGCAAAATGCTGAGACCAACATCTTTGCTGAGCAGCCTCCACTGTAGCTGGAGCAGAATGGGAGACTGCAGTGGCTGGCAAGGCTTGGGATCTACCCTATGCAGTGGGAGAATCTCGGCGCCTAACACACTGTTTACAGATCAAGATAATTTAATATTTAGAAAGCTCAGACTTTTCTGGTTTCAGAGATACCAAATATGTTTTTTTAGACTTCTTTATTAACTGGGGAAAAGTTGGATGATTCAAGTTTTTAGATCTTTATTATCTTATTTTATTTTTAGAAATCTTTCTTTTCTACTTTTTGCTTAATTTGCTAATGCCTTTAGGGGACTTGGACCTGTTAAAATGTGATTGTTTCTACTGTACAGGGTTGCCAACTTGATTTTTCCTTTTTTCCTCACAGATAATCAAAATCATAGACAAATTATATTTTTAAGGAACACATGTGAAAAACTAATAAATCGTTTTGATTATAACTGATCCATGTCTAAAGCCAATAATTCTGATATGACGCCATGAGCTCCATTCACTGTAAAAATGATGATAATTACAGTCAAAATAATCTATATAAGTTTAATCGGCTTAAAAAAAAAATCACAGACACTTTTTTTTCAAACAGGGCAAAAAAGTGCCCTAATTTTAGGGACTGTCCTGGAGTTTCGGGATGGTTGGCAACCCTGCTACTGTACACAGCAGCTGCTGTATCTTTTAAAAATTATACTCTCCTATGCTGCCCAGCAACAGGTAGGAGGTCATAGAAGAGATTACATGTGGGTGTTAAACCAGATCCCGGCTATCACAGCAACCCATTAGCTCCCTACAATCTCATTGCGGGGAGGACGATAGGTGCCCAAACTAATGTCAGGGATGGATTATGGCACTTAAATGTCCCAGTTAGTAATTGACAGAAGCATTTAACAGGTTAACAGCATAAATAATATGATATAGCCGACATCTGCCTTCTGTGGAGTGGGCTCTGCTTTGGAGGCTTCTGAGTAGGATCCAAAGTCCCACACACCATCTTTGGTAAAGTGTATGATAAAGCATACAATGCCCGACGGGAAAGTATAACGGTTTACATTTTGACAAATTAGGACCCCATACCAGGAGAAAGTATCAGAGTAAGTTAAAGGGTATCTGTCACCTATTTTTGGCATATAAGCTGTCGGCACCGCCATCAGGGGCTTATTTACAGCATTCTGTAATGCTGTAGATAAGCCCCCGATGTAACCTGAAAGAGAAAAAAAGCGAGTAGATTAGAGTAGAATACTGCAGTGCACAGGAGCCGGACCAGGTCAGAGAGGTCCGGCGCCTGCGCACTGCAGTACTCTGCTCTGCCTTCAACAGGGCATAGCAGTATGCCGGAGCCGCGACGGGAAGCAAAGAAGAGGACATCATTGCTAGAAGATGAGAGGCACTGGACCGGACCGTGACACCCATCGGACCCGGACCGCCCCTGGGTGAGTATAATCTAACTCGTTTTTCTTCTCTTTCAGGTTACATCAGGGGCTGATCTACAGCATTACAGAATGCTGTAGATAAGCCTCTCATGGTGGTGCAGGCAGTTTATATGCCAAAAAATAGGTGACAGATTCCCTTTAATATATCCTTATATTTACTGAGAAACGAATACAAAAAAGTATAACTCTATTAGGAAACATGCAACCTGTAAGGAAATGACCTTTACAGAAAAACATGTGACTTATCAAAAATGTATTTTTAGGCCAAGAAAACTCAGTAACCCTGCCACAGACATGACGCTATGCTCCGTACTCTTCAAATACTTCATAATTAGAAAAATGACACACTTCAATCTTTCGTCTGCTTACTAAGAGAGCCAAGCTTGCAGCACACAGAAATACAAGCATTCATTCTCAGAGGAATGGTTAACACTTCATCTCCAACAATAGCTAAAGCCTGTGAAATCGTGCTGAAACTGTAGCTGCCTGTGCCATTAACCATTCACACAAGGGACTTGGCTTTACTAGCATAAATACAATTCACTATGCAATACATGGCCCATAGAATTAACCATTATTGCCCAAAAAGAATCCATTTCTGACAATTTTTAAGTCCAATTCCCATTTACTCCACATTTGTTTTACAATAAATCTTTGAGAGAGAAAGATAAAGGCAATGAGAGAAAGAGGGGCATAGAGAGAAAGAGAGAGGAGAAAAGGAGAAAGGAAAGAGGGAGTGTAAGAGAGAGAAGAGAAAGAGGAGAGAGAGAGAGAGAGAGAGAGAAAGAAAGGAGAGGAAAGAAGGAGTGAAAGAGGAAGAGAGTGGAGAGGAGAGACATTGAGAAAGTGAGAGGCAGAATGAGAATATGGAGAGATAAAGACTGAGAGGAGCAAGGGAGAAAGAGAGGGATGAGAGCGGGAGAGTGGAGGAGAGGGCAAGAGAAAGATGGGGCAGAGAATGGGGAGAAGAAAGAAGAAGAAAGAAAGAGGAAAGAAAGAGGGGGAAGGAGTGAAGAGGAGAGAGAGGGAGAAATAGGTAAATAATGAAAGAGGGAGAGAAGGAGAGGAGAAAGGAAGAGATACAGAATCTGAAATAAAAGAGGAGAGAGAGAGAAAAGAGAGGTTGCAAAAGAGATGGATAGAGAAAGAGAGCAAGAGGAAGAGGGATAATGAGATATAAAAGTGGCGTCCCTGAGGCTCAGTCGCCACAGAGGTACTGCACCTTCTCCTAAGGTGTGGTGCCCCACCAACTAGGTAAGTTGGGAAATCCTTTCCACACTCCAACACCTGCATCCCACACATAGGATAGTTCAGTAGGTTCACCTAGCAGCTTCAGGCTGGGGGTAGCAGAGCACCCTTCCTGGAACCCTGCTTCGTAACACGAGATGTGCTGGGAGGTGGATGGAGTTAGTATAAAAGAGGGGGAAAGTGGAGAATTGTAGGTCAGTCTGACAGAAGGTCAGTCTGGGGTGAGTCCCAGAGAAGTTCAGTTCTGAAGTTAGTTTTGAGTTCAGTTTGAGTTCAGTTTAGAAAGAGTGCTGCAGCTGCCACAGTGATCTGAGCCAGCTGGCATGGGAAAGAGAAGAGAAGGAGAAGGACGTAGACCTGCAACCTCAGCTTCCATAAGATAGAGAAGGAACAGCGCGGAACGAAGGAGTAGGAGAACAGAGAGGAGTTGTGGGTTGAGAAAGTACCCTGCCTATAGGTTCTCAGCGCAAGGGCGGGTCCCGGTCCCCGAGGTTGTATGGACACTTATGGTTCTGCAGCAGACACCGGTGGAGTAGTTGGCTGTAAATGCACTACTCCCATCAAAGACTTGGGACACAACAGCAACTGGATAGAGAGCCAGGACTTCTGAGAAGGAAGTCCCCGATAGAGGCTACAGCTGTCTGTCATACAAGTAAGGTTCTAGGAACATCTGACAGGAGGAATTCCAGAGAACTACGGTACTGGAGTTCTTCACACTAAAAGGCGCAATAGAGGAGTCGTTCAGGAAAGGCACATGTTTGCCGGAGTGTTGGAGAGGAGAACCCTGACTTGCCCGGGAGGTTGATTGAGTCTCTACCCCAGAGGACAAGGCACGGAGGCAGGCACCAGTGGGTACCACGGACTGTGAGTAAAGCTTTGAAACTACAAGCCCTGGTGTCCTCCATTCATTTGCCGTTAACACCTCCAGCACCGCTACATCTGGGTACCAGCATCTATACCATTCTGCGCCTCTCCTCATCCATTGCACCTACACTGCCCTGGGACTACAGCTCCACCTGTGTGGAGCTATACCATCTTTGCTGCACCAAACCATCAGTCCCAGCAGATCTGCATGCAGCGTTGGCTTACCATCTCCCTTGCCAAACACCACTGTGTATAGCATTTCTGTCTATCCATCCATGACATCCTTGCTAATACCGGCCTTGTCAGTCTGTATTTCAGCAGGTACCTGCCTGCACCTGCCGTGCAAGCCTGTATATCACCCGGACCTGCCTGCACCTGCTGTGTCAATTTGTATATCAGCCATGTCATAATGTGCCACACTTTTTTCCATATATGTAAAGTGGACGGTCTTCTGAAGCACTGGCACCCACACACAGTAAGTCAAGAAACACCACATAGACTATGGATGTGGAAAGCCTTCATATCAAATCCTCAGTTGAGCATAATTTTCATGTAAATAGAAAAAAGGTTTAGTTTAAAAAAAAAGCTGCTGAAAATGAAACAAAATCAAACCCATAAATATAAGACCATGTTCTGCGCACCAATTCTCAATGTGTCGTCTATTTCATTCTATGAGGTCTCATCACTTCTTGCCATTTGAGAGCAATGCAAAACATTCATATCCTCGAACCTCTTTTCCTTGTTAACAGTAAATTATTGCTGTTATTATCATGACTGGGGAACTACAATTATAAAGTGCCCTTTGTTCAAAGGTTTTGACAATGAAGAGTCTGGGCTGAAATTACGATGATATACACTGGTAATATATGTCCAGTTAAGACAAAGGATTGGTCTGAATCTGTTTCCCGGCCATGCATCACAGACACTTCCAGAGAAGAGCCGCTTTTAAACATTTCAATTAGCCCTGACACGGCTTGGGTTAGCCCACAGATTATTTTGCCACAGTGCCGTTAAGTTTTATTAGCCTTTCCCCACAAATTACACATTTGTATAAGCGTCTATAAATCCAGCGTTAACAGCTGAGCAATTATTACAGATAATGCCAACCCTACAATTCTAGTTTTCTTGTTCTTTATGTTTCCAAAGAAGACATTTTTGTTGTATTTCTTGCCAAAGAATAAGCACATTTATTTCTTACTGAATGTTTCTAGCTTAAGACCAAAATCAACCGGAATCGAATTCTAGTCTATGGAAGACCTACAATTGGACTCGAAAGCAATTATAGATTCAATGCTTTGGTGCAAATTGTGTAATGTAAATGTTCAGTGAGATATGATTCATATTTTATGGAGAACCTTTAATCTTTTCCGATGTGTTTCATTAACTCGTATCTTTCTCATAAAATAAACATTTTGCAACACTTTAAGGGATTTCTCCAGGACTTTAATATCAGGGGCGGACAGATCATTTGTGCAGCCGCTCAGGGAGCCAAAAGGTAAGGCAGCCCATTTCCACCCCAAAATGAAAAATTTTGCATTATAATGGGCAAAGGGCCCATATATTGTTCTTGCACAGGTGTCTGCCGGTGTTTGATACTGATGGCCTAACTTAAATATAGTCTATCAATATCAAATCAGAGGGTCTGACACTTTTGCCTCCTACTGATCAGCTGTTTGTAGCTCCCAATAGGATCAGATGTACACAGTATATAGAACTGAAATAGCAAACAATGTATAATGCTGATCTCTGGGACTGCAACTCGGCTTCCATTACCTTCATTCGGAACTTAGCTGGAGTATCTGATATTAATAATCCAACCTTAAGATAGGTCAAAGGTTTTTAACCCCTTAAAAATTCCTTCCTTCTAAAAGTTAGAAGAAATTAACAACTAGGTGCTTGTCAAGTCTCCCCAGGTGAGGTGGAACCTCTAAGCCCCAAGTTGAGGTAGGATCAAGGATGTTGATGCATTTGGTCAGGAAATCACATGGGCAGTGAGGACTGTAAAGGATCACCCAGAATCCATGGTCAGCAGGGTGGCTGCAGTTGAACCCAGCAGGAATTAATGTAAGCACCAACATCAAGTGCAAACAGCATACATGGTGGAGAAAAGTTAACATAGGGCTTGGAGTCTTAGAAGTTCATCCCCAAGACACAGGCGTGTGTACGGTATATCAATGGAATTAAAATAGGTCTCGGGAGATTACATCATTGATCCACGCTTTACAGGTTTCAAAATCCGACGTGAATCTCAACCCAAGGGAAGGAAGCATGGACTGGGATACCTGGGACAGGTGTGTAACAGTGCTTTTTGGCAATAGGGCAAGCTTGGATTGGCCAGCAGAAGAACAGGAGAATCTCCTGGTAGGCCAACAATATTAGTAGTAGTTGTCATGGCAGACTTGATTTACTGTGTACAGACAAAAGCAACATCTCATTATTCATATAGCAATCTAACCAGTTTATTATTAAATAGAAGCATAGATAAATTTGTGAATGAGAGTAGTGCATAATTTTCATGTAGCTGAACAGTGGGTCCCAGAGTCATAGAATCATAGAATCGTAGAGTTGGAAGGGACCTCCTGGGCCATCTGGTCCAACCCCCTGCTCAAAGCAGGTTTCACGAAATCTTCCCCGACAGATGTCTGTCCAGCCTCTGTTTGAAGACTTCTATTGAAGGAGAACTCACCACCTCTTGTGGCAGCCTGTTCCACTCATTGATCACTCTAACTATCAAAAAGTTTTTTCTTATATCTAATCTGTGTCTCCTCCCATTCAGTTTCATCCCATTGCTTCTAGTCTTTCCTTGTGCAAATGAGAATAAAGATGATCCTTCTACAATGTGACAGCCCTTGAGATATATGCACCAGTCATTGTTACTGGTAGGGCTTTGGCACCCCATTGAGCAATGAAGCATGTACCTAACACACTCCAAACTATGCAAAAAAATATCAGTCTGCATGAGGACATTCCCTATAAAATGAATAGTAACACCAAAATATTTGTGGTTGTTCAATCAAGAGAAATGTGTTTTAAAATAATACCACTCTAATCTGATAGCTGCCATGGGTCGAGTTTCAGATACCCCACCATAATATCTAACTGGTGTAAGATGTAGTTTGAATGTCCTACAATGTAATATTAGGAAAGACCAAGTCTGCCAGAGGAATTGCCAATGTGTAATAACAGGTTCCCACTATGACTAAGAGAGGTTGAAGGTCATTAGGAAGAGATACTTCCCACCCCACCATGACTTCATGATGTCATTTTACCTATGAAAAATGTAAGATGATGTCTTTAAATGAGTGTGATATTTAATTTATTGTTTTTGAAATGTAAAGAAACCCTTATCTTGTGGCAACTCTGGCAGCCACACATCGTACTGCAGTGAAAAATGTATATGCATGTGGTTCATTCAGATGTATCGATTGCCAAGTAATGTATGATCTTACCAAGTGTACCAAAGCAGAAATCGCTTGTAGGTGGGTGAATTTTGTATTCTCTTTTTATTTGTACTGAATGATCTTTCCTGATTAAAGGGGTATTCCATCTTTTGGGTAGAGTAACAAAAAAAACCTGTAAAAGCCAAAAGGTGCAAACATTTATTGAAGCCCAATAGAAAAATGATTTTTAGCCTCAAAATACATGTATGTAAGTTAAAAACAAAAAACCTGATATAGAACGAGGTATTGGCTTTGTCATACTGTGAGAAGGAGCAGCTTGTGGGAGGTTAGACATTTCATCGTTAGGGTAGTCCTCATGTGGTCAGTAGATATACATACATCAACGTTACTGTCCCCAACGGGTAACCACAGTTCCCTGTCATTATGTCTTTGGATTGTGGGAGGAAACCGGAGAACACACAAACTCCTTGCAGAAGTTGTCCTTGGTGGGATTTGAACTCAGGACTCCAGTGCATCAAATCATCATTGCTAACCACTGAGCCACCATGCTGCCCTGTCTATGAGGTCTAACGAGAGATTGTATTATAGCTTTTTCAGTGCTTCAACAGCTTTGAGGAGCAAGGCCTGAGTTTCATTGTTGCAGGCTGTAAGTTAACACCTGATACCTCGTTGTTACCAGAGACCTTGGTAGTCAGGGAAACACCGGATGCGTTTGAAACGCAAAGTTAGAAATGCGTCGTTTCCCTCACACCCCTTATCCCCAACTCACACCTATGCTAAGGTTTATGCAGTAATGCCTGCCATGTTTTAAAAGAAGCAATGAAACTTTATGGATTTTATGGACTGAAACTGGATCCTTACATTTCTTGCAAGTATACTTCACTTCTAGCAGAGATTTCCACCATGGGTGAGCTGATACTGCTTTTTCTAAGCTGTGTGTCAGTCATTTTCATATTGCCCACACCTGTTACTTGCCACAGATGAGTTTGAACATCATATGCTTGTTCAAAGGTGCCAACAATTTCTGGGGTTTTGTGTAAAATTATGTCCAAATTGCCTTTTTTTCTCTGTTTTTTTGTGTTGTTCCAATACAAACAAAAGAAATGCCTTCTTTGAAATCTTTGCCTGAGAAAAACCTTGCTGATGCAATATAACTTCCTTGTGTATTTTTTTCTGGATTCAGTCATGCCACAGTGCGAAACAAAACTGTCTTCCATAATCTCACGTTTGCAACAGAGTTTTGTTCTTCCTCACCTAGTTTTAGTGAAGACTATTACACCTATTTGGTACAAACAATTACTAATACTATACTAATATATACAGTGGAGGAAATAAGTATTTGATCCCTTGCTGATTTTGTAAGTTTGCCCACTGACAAAGACATGAAGGTTAATTTTAACATTGAAAGATATAATATCAAAAATAAAATCCAGGAAATCACATTGTATAAATTATGTAAATTTATTTGCATTTTGCAGTGAGAAATAAGTATTTGATCCCTCTGGCAAACAAGACTTAATACTTGGTGGCAAAACTCGTGGTGGCAAACACAGCATTCAGATGTTTTTTGTAGTTGATGATGAGGTTTGCACACATGTCAGGAATTTTGGTCCACTCCTCTTTGCAGATCATTTCTAAATCATTAAGACTTTGAAGCTGTCGCTTGGCAACTCGGAGCTTCAACTCCCTCCATAAGTTTTCTATGGGATTAAGGTCTGGATCCACTCCTTTGCTGCCTTAGCTGTATGTTTTGGGTCATTGTCTTGCTGGAAGACCCAGCCATAACCCATTTTAAATGTCCTGGTGGAGAGAAGGAGGTTGTCACTCAGGATTTTACGGTACATGGCTCCATCCATTCTCCCATTGATGCAGTGAAGTAGTCCTGTGACCTTAGCAGAGAAACGCCCCCAAACTATACTGTTTCCACCTCCAAGCTTGACAGTGGGGACGGTGTTCTTTGGGTCTTAGGCAGCATTTCTCTTCCTCCAAACACAGCGAATTGAGTTAATGCCAAAGACCTCAATTTTTGTCTCATCTGACCACAGCACCTTCTCCCAATCATGCACAGAATCATCCAGGTGTTCATTGGCAAACTTCAGATGGGCCTGCACATGTGCGTTCTTGAGCAGGGCAACTTTGAGGGCACTGCTGGATTTTAAACCTTTATGGCGTAAAGTGTTACCAATGCTTTTCTTGGTGACTGTGGTCCCAGCTGCCTTGAGATCATTAACATGTTCCCCCCCCATGTAGTTTTAGGCTGATCTCTCACCTTCTTCATGATCAAGGATAACCCACAAGGTGAGATTTTGCATGTTACCCCAGATCGATGTCAATTGTCAGTCATCTTGTATTTCTTTCCCTTTTCTTACTTTTGCACCAACAGTTGTCTCCTTCTCACCCAGCATCTTACTTATGGTTTTGTAGCCCATTCCTGTTTTGTGCAGGTCTATGATCTTGTCCCTGACATCCTTATAAAGGTCTTTGGTCTTGCCCATGTTGTAGAGGTTAGACTCTGACTGATTAATTGAGTCTGTGGACAGGAGTCTTTTATAAAGGTGACAGCTGTCTTTAATGCAAGTAATGAGTTGATTAGGAGCATCTAACTGGTCTGTAGAAGCCAGAACTCTTAATGGTTGGTAGAGGATCAAATACTTATTTCTCACTGCAAAATGCACATAAATTTATATAATTTATACAATGTGATTTTCTGGATTTTATTTTTGATATTCTATCTCTCAATGCTAAAATTAACCTACCCTTACAATTATAGACTGTTCGTGTCATTGTCAGTGGGCAAACTTACAAAATCACCAAGGGATCAAATACTTATTTCCCCCACTGTATAGTATAATATAATATATAGTATAATCCTCTACTATACTAATACTATAGTCCTTCAAAATCACTGACTCAATAGAAGTATACATAGAAACACTCTATAGTGTGTATAAACATAAAATTTACCCAGTGAAAAGAGATAACGATATGTCTAGTGAGAGCAAAAAGATATGCATATATAGAGAACTTGCAGAAATCCATGTGTAAGTTGTAAGTACAGCTCTATTCAGACTTATACAAATGATTTCTTGTCTCAAAAAGTTCCGACCATCCTAAAGGAGGTGAGGTCGAAAAAAGAAGCCACCTAACCTCCAAAACGTCTAATATGTTTTAAGTAATGGAGTTTTGTCTGATGGTAACGGTGTTATTTTTGTTTATTCCCCTGTGTCTTCAGAAAAATGTATTTTGTTACATAAAGGGTAATATATTTTTATGTGCCGGTAGCCCAACAGATGTCCTGGTAGCATAACCTGGTTTATGTATTTCATATGTCTGCTTTATACTTTACTTGTATCCTATATATTAAATTACAACAGCCATAAAAAATGACTTAAAAACATCACGCTGTGAATGTGCACATATTTCACTCGGCTAGTTTTGCCATAGGACATAGAAACCCCGATAGCTACCATTCTTTTTCCCCAGATGACTTTCAGCCGGTGCGCTTGAATAACCATAAGTGACAGCTATTTATGATGTGGCTGACAGCAGATCTCGGTAAACACTAGACTTGCCGAAAGACGTGCCCTACGCTGACCCGAAACTTCACAGGGCATGAATATCTGCGAGCGCCATTCTGATACACCTCTAATAACCGTCCCTCTAATTACATCTAGGAGATACATATCCTACATAGAAAAACTGACATCAACCTGCAGTTTCCTCTTGACATCTGTCAACGCGGATAAATATAATTTCCTCCGAGGCTTTTACAAGTTCGGTAACAGGTAAGAATTGGCGAACGCAGTGTCATTATACAGCTGATTGAGTTATGACAGCTGAAATCAGCTGGGAGAGCCGCGCGTGGAAGGCAGGGGGCAGGGAGCAGACAAATGATGATTAAGTGATCACTTTAAGGAACAATCTTCATGATATTTCATGCTCAGTCCGGAGTATAGAGTCCCAGCTCCTAACGGCTCCATCAATTGATTTGATTTAGTGCAGCAGCTTATCCCAGTCGTAATATTTCATAGAAATGGTATCGCAGACAGAAATAATATCTACATCAATATTAACCCTGAAAGGACTAATGGACACTAGCTATAATTTCCTGGACATCCATAAAAAGCATTTTGCTGGTGTTTGGCATTAGGCAATTTGTCTTTCTTATTTTAAGCCCCCTCCTTCCCGTATTTACTGCATCAGAGCTGGCGCTGTTTTCACCTCTGACACTCTTTTATTACCGCTGATCAGAGAGCCTGGCCGCACTCATTCCTGGGCTCAGGGGCCCTAGCAAGATCCGATTAGGCTCTAATGTAGGACCCAGTTATGGGTCTGCACTGTCAAACCTTAATATTTTTTTTTTAAGAAATAGTAATTTAAAGGATTATTATTTTTTGCTTTTCTTTATATTATTCTTTACAATTTTAGAACAATTATATTTTATTTTTTTTATTTGAATGACTAGCTTGAATAAGAAACACATGTAATAGTAATATATTTAATACACATGTAATAATATATAATAATAATAGTAGTGATAATAATAGCAATAATGTTATTATTATTGTTAATAATAATAATAATATTGTTAATAATAATAATGTAGTTAATAATAAATTTTTTTAATGTCTTTATATTATACTTCCCTGACAAATAAATACACCAATAAGTTTTAATGTTATGTGTAATGTGCACACGTACATTTAGGTCCTGCGGATTTTTCCGCGTGGATTTGGAAAAATCCGCAGGTAAAATCTCAGGTCAAAAGACCTGCGGTTTACCTGCGGATTAGGCTGCGGTTTAGCCCTGCGGTTTATCACCTCTACAATGGAGAAGGTGTGAAACCGCAGCGGAATCCGCACAAAGAATTGACATGCTGTTTTTCAGTCTACCATTGAAAACAATGGTACTGTACAACGCAGCTAAATCTGCTGAGCCTGAAACGCTGCGGATCCGCAGCAGAATCCGCACCGTGTGCACATAGCCTTAAACACTTTTTTTTTTAGGAATATTCAGGAATAAAGAAAAATGCACAGAACTCTATTAGTCCTGTTAAGCGTCCTTAAAAAAAATATAATAATATATATATATATATATATATATATATACTGTATATATTAACAGTGATAATATCATTTTATGAAATGTTTAACAGGATTAAGGGCCCCTGTCACACACAGCGATCTCGCTAGTGAGATCTCTGATTTTGTGACACATCAGCGATCTCGCCAGCGAGATCGCTGTGTGTGATGGGGATCAGCGACCGGCCCCCCTGCCGGTTATCGCTGATCGTGCTCGAGCGGTCTGGGCCATTTTTCAATCGCTGGTCTCCCACAGCCCAGCACACATTGCTGCGTGTGGCAGCGAGAGACCAGCGATCAGCAACGCTGGACGCTGGTTTCTAATGTAAACGTCGGGCTCCTAGATACCCGATGTTTACCTTGGAAACCAGCGTGTACATTAGAAACCAGCATCCAGCATCGCTGGTCCTGATCGCTGGGGCTGTCTATGTGACAGCTCACAAGCGATCAGCCTAACGATGTCCCAGCGATCCCATCCATGTCGGATCATTGGTGGGATCACTGGGACATCGTTATGTGGGACGGGGGCTTAAGAGTTATAGTCCTTTTTTAAATCCTGAATATTACTAGAAAAGTGTATACAATTAAGTCTTAGTAGTGTATTTATTCGTCACAAATGGAAAAATGCTAAAATAATAATTAATAACAATAAATAATAGGAGCAGATGCACAAAAAAATCAGCTTCTATGAACACTATGGACTGGTCAACAACCTGGGGGGCATCTTGCAGCGGGGACTCATTGTCACCCCTGATGTTCATCATTGCCAAGATTCCACTATCAACACTTCTAAAAAAAAATACATCTGGGTTATCAAACTAGTAAGAACTCAGAGAAGATTTCACGTCTTTAAACATGGATGATTTGAAGATATATGGAAAATCCCTTACTGAAATCGTTGACCAATAATGTGAGAATATTCAGTGCAGACACTTCAATGGAATTTGTCCTTGTGAAAGTGTGGCTACTAGGAAAGAAAAAAATATGGACAATGACGGCCTTCCAAATTAATACATTTATTAAGAACAAACAAAAGTGAAGACTATAACTACCTGGGCAGTTGGATAACATTCAGCATAGCCAAGAAAAACACACGGAAAGTAAAGAGTACATTCAGAGAGTGCAAAAATAGGAAAGATTACATTAAATAGGTTTCCAACCAACAGAAGTTTATTTTATTCACTAGATCTTGGAATAATAACATCTTCCACATTTGGATGTGTTTAAATAAATTGTTCCTGTGTTGAGATAATCTTATAAATGTGCCCCTGCTGTGTACTGTGTAATGGTCGTGAAAATCATATAAAGAAAGACACTAACAAACCAAAGTACTAAAGATGCAAAAAATTTATTGGGATAACAATAAAACATAATGTAAAAACATGAAGGATGATAGGGAGATGACAGTGGTGAGCCAAACTGATGGAACTACGGTTAAAAAACAGGTAACAAAAACCACAGGCTAGGTAACAATTGTAAACATACAAGTCTGCTAAAAAGTGCAAGTGCATTGTGCTGAAAGGTATGCCAGTGTAGGTAGTACATATAAGGACTATATCTAAGGTAGATTTATACCAAGGGCACAAGAGAAATCCTAGAGGCAGAGAGCCACAGAATGAAAAGTGTAGAGCAAAGACGGTGAAAATAAGATATAAATAGGCCTGGGGATTTACCTGAAAGACTGTGGCTCCACCCACCCCAACGCACGTTTCAGCTTAGTGCCTTACCCCCGCGTGTTAGCAGTGATCACTGCAGTTCAGGGTCCCGGCTGGGAACGCAGTCTCAGTGACCTACAGTAACCTCAATGAGGTCACCACTGCTCACTGATGGGTTGTCACTTGACAGCGTGGGAACCACGGCTCTCTGACCGGCAGTAATGATTTTATCGCCGTTCAGAAGCAGTGTTTGCCGCACTGTCAGTGTTTACCGCGCTGTCAATGTTTGCCGCACTGCAGCAGGATATTGATGTAAATGCCATTTTTTCAGACTAGTGCCTCCTCCATGCCTTGTTCTTATTTTTGCACCTTCAAAACATTCTCAAGCATTGCTTTCCAGGAGGTTTTGAGAAGCTTTTTTTTTATCATTCAGTAGATTTTCAAACTCTTCCAGAAATTCAAGATCTTTCCTCTATTTCGATGACCTTACTCAACTTTCACAAGTATTCATGTGGGTCATGGAGTGAGGGTTAAAGGGGGAAGAAACTCCTCAAGTCAAAGTCCAGTAAAATTTTTGCCACAGCTAGTCGCGAATCAGTCATGGCAAAGACCATAACTTTACTCCTTGTGGTGGAAAACATCATGGATAAATGCCAACTTTAACATTTCAATTGTTGAAAAAAAACACTGTGAGTGTACAAAAGTCATAGAAACACTGCAAATTATCCCACAATAAAGAAACAAAAATACAGTGATGACTAGAGAGAACTGACATATCTTTTGATCAGTATTTTTTTATTAAAGTAAAAACTTTGTAAGTTAAATTGGGTAACAAAATATATTAATAACTGAAAAGTTGGCAGAGTCACATCTACGACTGAAGCTATCAATATCCACATAAACTAAAAATATGTTGTGTAAATTGAATGAATATCCATATAAGATTACTATTTCCGGACTTCTTTGGTCCACATAAGCACATTTTTTACTCTAAATTTTCCATTTTTTTCTAACGATGTCAGTATGGTTTGAGAATTGTATTTATTTTAATTAGAATTAGACTTTTTTGTTTCCTTACAGTAAGCAGTATTTTATTTAAGTGGAAGAGAGAAAAGCTGTTTAAAGCCTAACATGCACTGTCCATATGTAAAAAAAAACAATAATTGAAGCATTCCTAATTCAACAATAAATCAACTAACACTCTGTAATTTGCCTCGCAATAGTCTGTGTATCATTAATTTATTCACAGCCAAATGCCGACACTTCTAATTTCCTGACAGATTTCAATAACTCTGCGTTCACTCCAACAATGATTCCCAATTCCTCTCACATCAATAAATGCCTATTAAATCCCACACGTTTATATTCCTTTAACAATTTTTTTAAGAAGTTTAAAAGGTGTGTATCATAAGGAAATTCAATATTCTTTTTTTAAAAAGCTTTTATTCTAAACATTAAAAAAATATAATGGAATTTTATGCTACTTATAAAAAATCTGAAATATCCAAGATTCCATAATGGTCGCTTGATCACACAATTGAGGCTGTTTTCTGTAGTTTACCTTTGCTGTGTAGACTGGTACAGAATTAGCAGAGCCATCTCTTTTTATTGAAAAAAAACGCAAAGAAGAGCGCTCCATGTGTGAATCAGTGAACCAGTAAGGGGAGAAAGTTAATCACCCTCACGTCCAATGGTTGTGCTGGACAGGCACAACACTGAAGACAGCACATGTGGCTCTTACAAACCGCTGCTGCACCGACTGCCACCCCCGAATGTCTTGAGCTAGAGCTGTAACATGAACTAATCTTCTCTCTCCTGGCAAGTTTAATGCATCCTTGGTTGTCCTAATAGAAAACTGTTGTTTGAGCTAGTGGCTTGCTAAAATCTTCCAAAAGTTGTTTCAACCAAATTACTTCTTGACTTGCATAAGCAGCAGACATATATTCTGCTTCTGTAGAAGATAATGTGACTGGCACTTGTTTTCTGCTGGTCCAAGAAATTGAATTTTCTCCTATCTTGAATAAGTAACCACTTGTTGATTTCTGATCACTTGAATCGCCAACCCAATCTGCAGCCACATAACCTCTGAGAGTGAGATCTCCTGATGCAGATATCTTAAGATTTAGCCTTTGAGTTTCTTTGAGATATTGAAAAATTCTCTTCAATTCCATTCTCTTTAGTGTGGCTTGCTTACACGTCAGCAGAGAATTCCAACTGTGGCTGTGATATCCGGATGAGCTGTGGTTGCTATGTACAGAAGCACCCCCATTGCTTGTCTGTAACTCTCATTGCTGGGTAGCAGATCTTTTTCTCCTTCCAACTTTAAGTAGGACGGATCCATTAGTGTTGACGCACATTTGGCTTATGACATTCCAAAAGTTTAGTATTGTGGAAATTTTAGAACTTTGGTTGAGAAGAAAACTCCCATCTTCCTCTCTCTTGATTTGGATTCACAAATAATATGTCACATTTCCAAGGTCCTTAGTCTCAAAGTGCTGGTTGAGAATTTTGCTTAGCTTTGCAAATTCCTTTTCGTGTTGATGACACATGGTTACATTATCTACATATAGGAGAATATACATCCACTCCTTCACTACATTTTTCATATACAAAAATGGATCAGCTTGAGATCTATTAAATCCTTCATCCATATCAAAACTTTGTTCATTTTTGAGTTCCAAGCTCTTACCGACTGCTTAAGTCTATAGAGAGATTTTTGCATTTTACAAACAAGGTGCTCCTCACCCTTTTTAACATATCCCTCGGGTTGCCTAATGTACAACTCTTCTTCAATGTCACCATGTAGGAAGGCTGTTTTGATGTCAAAATGTCTTACTGTCATCTGTTGAACTGCAGCTATGGACATTAAAGTTCTGAATGTGGTTTGCTTCGCAACTGGAGAAACTGTTGCATCATAATCTTCACCATACTTTTTCGAGTACCCTTTTGCGACTAATCTTGCCTTAAGCTGGGGAATTTTACCTTCTGAGTCATATTTGCTTTTGAAGACCCACTTATATTCGATAGCTGTTTTTCCTTGTGGTAGCTCAGTAAGCTCCCATGTGTGGAGTTGGTGAAGGGACTCCATCTCTTCATTAGCAGCATTTATACACTTCTGCTTTTCGTGGACAGGCAGGTTTTGCATCTCTTGCCATGACTGTGGCTCTGGTTCAGGAAGTGTTCTGACCATATAAGAAAGGAATCTAGCAGGGATACCTTTGCTTGGCCTTTCTGATCTCCTGACTGGAAATTGACTTGGTTCTTCTGTGTCTTCCTTGGTGAATTCAGAGCTTATCCACACTTCAGTGTTTTCCTTTTCGGTGTCTGGGTTTGGTGATTGAGAGTCTTGTTCTTGCTTCTTAGGTTGAATAACTGGTGTAACTTCATGGAATTTGAGCGATACAGAGTTTTCATCAATCACTACATCTCTGCTGATTGTTACTGTGTTGGTCTCTGGGTGAAGGATTATGTATCCCTTTTGTGTTTCACTATAGCCCACCAGGACTCCTTGCTTTGCGTGTGATTCCCACTTGGAACGTTTTTTTTTTGGAACATACATAAACGTTTTGCTTCCAAATATCCTAAGGGGCTTCAGATTAGGCTTCTCGCAGTTCCATAGCTCATATGGAGTTTTATTTGTGGCTTTACCTGGCACTCTGTTTTGAAGATAGAGAGCTTTCATGATGGCTTCTCCCCAATACGTTGTAGGTAGATTCGCATCAAACAACATACTTCTTCCACTTTCACAGAGAGTACGGTTCTTTCTCTCTGCAATGCCATTTTGTTCTGGGTTGTATGGAATGGTAGTCTCGAATATGATTACAGCAAGATATTCTTCAAGTTTCTGTGGAACTTCATCCTTACTGTGAAGCAGGTAGGTGACTGTATATCTGGAGTACTCATCAATAAATGTGAGAAAATATCTCTTCTTGCTAGGAGTTTGAACACTCATTGGACCGCATACATCTGTATGTTTCAGATCCAGTGGCTGTGCAGATCTAGTGGTGCTTATTTTAGGAAAGGATTTTCTGGACATTTTCCCTTTAAGACAGCTAGTGCACTTCATCATTTGACTACACTGGTTGATTTCAATTCCATTTGCAAGTTGAGCTAGCTTCCTTACTGCTTCTGGGTCTCTGTGCCCAAGACGTCTGTGCCATACATGGATACAGTTCTTATGTAGATCTTGTCTAGCACTGTACACTCTTTCTTTGCATTTTATCTGATAAAGCTCATCTTGGATTTTTCCTTCTGCAAGAGTGTGACCCTTCTTTGAGATGATGCAGCTGTTATTTCTAAAAGTAACTACATTCCCCTTTTGCGTGTGCTTCTTCACTGATAGAAGATTGCTTTCAAGGCTGGGAGCATAGAGAACATACTTTATTGGGATCTTTCTGCTTTGTGCTGAGGAAATTGGACAGTGGAGGTAGCCATCTCCTACTCCTTCTGAAGTCATATAGTAGTGACCATTAGCTAAGATGACCTTTTCAGACTTGCTTTCATTAAAGTTAGTGAAGAAATCCTTGTTATTTGTCATATAGCTGCTTGCACCAGAATCTATATACCATATATGCTTTTCAGATAGGTCTGTACTGGCATTAAATGCAGAATCAACATATGCATAATCTTCCGTTACAGCTGTTTTAACCCTTTGATGACTGTTCTGCTTTTTAAACTGACTCATTATTGCTTTTCAAATTTTGCAGTCTGCTTTAATGTGGCGGGGCTTTTTACAGACAAAACATTCACAAGTTTCTCTTATATTGCTCTTATATTTAGGGAAATCATGTGTCTTTAATGCTATTTCTTCTCTGGATTCATTACTGCTGCTTACATGCTGCATTTTTCTCTTGAATTCATCCACACGTTTACCTTTAACATACTCTAGTGTCAGCTCATCATCTGGCCGTGCATCTAGTGCAGTCAGGAGTGTATCATAACTTTCTGTAAGACCACTTAATAGAAGTGCAGCAACATGAAACTCTTTAATTTCTTCTCCAATACCCCTGAGACGCACCACAATCTCTAGGGTGTTTCTTATATAGTCCTGCATATTCTGTCCATCACTTAGCTTAGACTGATACAGATTTCTCATGAGATAAAGCTTATTGCTGAGATTTGATCTTTCATGCACTTTCTGTAACTCATCCCACATCTCCTTTGCAGTTGCACACTTGCATATATGCACAATCTGATTATCATCTACAATGAGGGAGATAGTGCTTTGCATTTTCTGATCCTTCTCTAGCCAGTCACCTGGTAATGGATGAGGCACTTGCTCCTGAGTATATTTCCATGTGCCTTCTCTTATGAGCAGCATCTTCACCTTGAATTTCCAGGACTGGTAGTTCTGGTTAGTGAGGCTTGGCACTGAGAAATTGACAGGATTACTGCTTGTGGACATCTTTTCTGTTGCTCTGTGCTGCCTTTGCTCTGGGCTTCTGTTGCTGTGTTACACTGGAGTGCTGTGTCACTCTGAGCCCATAACCTGATGGCAGCGGATTATTCAGGATACTCTCCAAGCCTGTGACAACAGAGCTTCTTTATTCAGGAACAATCAGGAACAATATGCTTAATACATCAGGAATAAATCATTTGTGTGTCTCTGTCTGTGCAGCATCTACAACAGGTTGCTTCTCTCATACACAGACACAGGAAAACAGGACATACAGTCAAATGCTCTCCCTGTGTGAGCCTCTGAGAGTTTTCTTTTGTTCTAACTTTATAAACAGCATAAAAATCTAGCAAATAAACACTCATAGACAAGAATGGAGTTGATGCACCAAACATATTCCAACAGAAACTTTTTTAGACATCACTTGCATGAGAAAAATATTACAAATACTTCATCCAAAGTGCATATTTGTTACTGAGTTCTCATGATAAATTGATAAAAACAGAATAGTGCTTGCAAAAGCAAGTAACTTTACTTTTTCCTGATTTTTAAAAATCTCTGTTCTTAATGATCAAATGATTTCATATTCTATAGTTTATTGCTTATTCCTTTAACCAGCAGCCACTGCTGCAGTCTATCAGAGGTGGCCAGTTTCCTAGGCAAGGAGATTCAACGCCCCTGTGTTGCTCTGATGCTGTCACTGCTTGCCTCATTGGGGAGTGTATAGTTCGAAAAAGCGACAGGACATTGCTACTAATCAAAACTGTCAATCGATCATGAGTGCACCGCTCCCCAGGAAACAGGAAGATTAGAGGCAGGGGAGCAATGCGCTCCCGAAGCAAGAAAATAACCCTTTAGTATACAACTATTTAAGGATTCTTCACAAGCACTTTATTCATTTTAGAAAGTCACTATGGTTCACCAGCATGCAAAAAAAATCATTTTTTTTTCTTTGCAGCTGCCTGCAGTATGACCAGATAAGAGTTAGGAAAATAGCGGTCAAGCAGGAGCGCTGTAGATGTCGCAGGGAGATAAAATGCAGATTCAGATCCACAGCAGCTCCAGCCGTATGTCTTCAGAGAGGATCAGTATGAAACCAAAAGTAAATGACGGTCATAGGAGCGCAGGAAAGACACTAGGACGAGAAGTTTGGAATTTACCACAACGCGTTTCGACGGTGAGCCGTCTTCATCAGGTGGAAGACGAGTCACCGTCGAAATGCGTTGTGGTAAACTCCAAACTTCTTGTCCTGGTCTCTTTCCTGCGCTCCTTTGACCGTCATTTACTTTTGGTTTCATACAGTATGACCAGGTCTCAGATATCAGACTTTATCAGTGTATAAAAGGTAGAATGAGAATCAAAGTTCCCTCTACTCCGTGCACTCTGGAAATGACAAAGTTAAAAAATATCGCTGACTTAATGACTTAAAATGATGTTTTAAGTTTTTCCTTTCTTTATTGCTCAGCTTAGAGGGAGTGCTGATGGGATGCATTTACAGTATATCACGTCATGGTGGACCCATTTTATAACACTGTATATTAGATTAGGTCTACGGATCCATAGCTGTATGATAATTACCCTAAGCTTCACTCTAAGTGCAGAAGCAATTGCAGTTTACACTAACACAATCAGTTAATCATATTTTGATGTCTCACACAGTTTATAGTGTCAGGAAATATTGGTTAATGAGCCTGATTACACTTCTCATATCTCATTAGCTTGTGAAATATGAGCGATGTATGAATGAAAATATTTTCATCTTCTTTTAATTATGTTTCATTACTACATTTTTCTCATCCATGCAGGCAGCTAATTAATTAATAATCTATAATTGTCCCGGTAATTGCTTCTTGGTAATATCCAGCAGTAAGAGGCACACTTCATTGAAACTGTGAAACGCTTTGCTATGCTATGATATAATATTCCCATTATGTTTAATCTCACCTCACATTAGATATTGCAAGCTTCGTGGCAGGCAACTTGGGACTTACTAGATGTTGTTAAACTAATGATATTCAAAATGATTACTGACATTTTTAACCTCACACAATACATGAAATTTTAGGTTATTCAATGATCGTGAAAACATTTTGTAAATTTACGGCAATTGTTTAGATACCAGGGCTCTGATCATCATTTAGGGAGGAGTTTAAAGTCACCTTTCTTTTATCTATGTCTTTTATATATGTCTTGTGGTATTTATTCCCATATGAGCAGGCCAGTAAACTGGGTGGTACCTGGACAGGACTAAGATTTCCCCATTATTTCAGAAATAAATCAATTTGGTATTGTAGTTTTTGCCCTTTATCTTGTGCCCTGTGTGTCGTTTCCCTAAATAGATAGCAACTCCTGATCCTGCTCATCGATGACTATAAACCACCTTGACCAGACAGCTAAGGTTTTCCATTCCTATCGGCAACCCCATTTGACTCGAAAGTTCTTGCCTATGTATACAACTTTTTTTTAACCAAGGCATTAACCTCCAGTGAACTATCTCATACCAAAATGGAGCAAACTAAATTCGTAGGAAAAAGAAGAAGTCTTACAAATGATTTACGTATCCTGGAGGGTGGTTGTTTTTATAATGTTTATGGTTAAGGACAGTACAACTTGGTTTGAAGGGCATTTATTTCAAGATGGCCAACAGGAACAATTTATGGGTTTGACCATTGAACGTAGGTGGACCATGACCAGGGACAATCAGCACTGTAACACTTCAATTGACAATTGTTTAAAGGATTTCTTACATGGCCAACGCAATCTGTACAGGGACAAATGAGCAATAATATAATCATCCGGTTGCCATAAAGTTTGCGTTTTGTTAGCAGTTTGCAACAATTTTTTTCCAGCTTTCATTGCCAGATATTCTTTACCATAGACTGACCAGTGACTGGAAAGAATCAGGCTAAATCATTGTTTGTCTTATTTAAAGGCAAAAGATTACACCGTAAGCGCCAACAGGCAGCAATCAAAGCTGCCAATGCAATCACAATATAGCTGGAACCTACTGGTGTGAATCCCCTGAAAAACGTATCATGAACAGTACAATGCAAGATCAAAAAATGGATGGCACTCACCATTCCTATAATCCAAAATTTATTGCAAAACTCGTTAAAACATCTTCAGGCAGGGGGTTAACATGGGGGAGGAATGGACTACGATTGTTTCACGCTCCTGCGCTTCTATGGGTCCTGGGTTTAAAGGAATAGCTGGAGTCCATATACCTGGAACAGGCAAGTACCTCCCCTCTCTCCTGACCTGATTAAAACGGAATTAACAGTCACCTGTCACTGCAGTATACAAAAGCAAAGAATGATACAAAAACATACAACTAAAAACAACATGATATAACATATTATTCAACATACACTAAATAGTGATTTACAAAAAAATGGACATGTCAACCTGTAATTAAAGCCTGTAGCTTCCAATGCCCGTGTCTGCATATTCCACCTTGCCTCTCTCCTCAATAGGAGTCTGTGGAGGTCTCCTCCCTGAGGTGGTAAACTCACTTTCTCCAATCCTGCAAATTGCAGAGCCTCTGTGTTGCCTCCATGATATTCTTTAATATGGTTAATAAGTCTTGGAACTACTTTACCAGTAAGAATGGAATTAAAATGGGCTGCCCATGACATGTCTTGTACCCACTGTGAAATTTGGTGGAGGATCGGTGATGATCTGGGGATACTTCAGCAAGGCTGTAATTGGGCAGGTTAATCTTTGCGAAGGACGTATGAATCAAGCCGCATACAAGGTTGTCTTGGAAAAACAGTTGATTCCTTCTGCTCAGGCAATGTTCCCCAACTCTGAGGACTGGTATTTCCAGCAGGACAATGCGCCATGCCACACAGCTAGGTCAATCAGTGTGTGGATGAAGGACCACCACATCAAATCCCTGTCATGGCCAGCCCAATCTCCAGACCTGAACCCCATTGAAAACCTCTGGAATGTAATCAAGAGGAAGATGGATAGTCACAAGCCATCAAACAAAGAACTGCTTAAATTTTTGTACCAGGAGTGGCATAAGGTCACCCAAAAGCAGTGTGAATGACTGGTGGAAAGCAGCCAAGACGCATGAAAGCTGTGATTAAAAATCATGGATATTCCACAAAATATTGATTTCTGAACTCTTCCTGAGTTAAAACATCAGTATTGTTGTTTCTAAATGATTATGAACTTGTTTTCTTAGCATTATTTGAGGTCTGCAAGCACTGCATTTTTTTGTTATTTTGACCATTTTTCTTTGTCAGAAAAAAAAATACAAAATTTAGTGCTTGGAAATCCGAATACAATTTGTCAGTAGTCTATTGAATAACAGAGCAATTTACATTTTACTCCAAAATATACCTATAAAGAGAAAAATCAGACAAACTGAAAATATTATCAGTAGCAGCACGGGTTCAAGCTACTGATAAAAACAGTCACCCCACACCTACCAGATTATGGAGGGGTTGGCTGATAAGTAGAAAACAATGCACACTAATAGGGCTTGTTCATCAGACAGGGTTTTGGAAAGGCCATATCTGTTTGGTATGTGATTTTTTAAAATTTTTTATGTTAGCAGATTTTTTATATTAGTGTTAGGACTCGCAAGTATGAGGACTCCTGACATAGATTGCTAGTTTTTATCAGTAGCTTGCACCTGTGCTACCTCTTGCTTTTATTAGTGGAGGCCTGCTGCATCCTGCTAGTAGTGCATTTGTTCATCAGACAGGGTTTTGGAAAGGCCATATCTGTATGGTATGTGATTAAATTAAAATATTAGACAAAGAAAACACAAGTAAAAACAAGATGCAGTTTCTAAATGAAGGTCTTTATTATTAATTGAAAAAGAAATCCAAACCTCCAGGGCCCTGTGTGAAGAAGTGATTATGCCTCCCCCTTAAAACATACATTAACTAAGCTCAAATTCCCTAGCCATAAACAGGCCTGATGACTGCCACACCTGTTCTCAATCAAGAAATTGATGAAATAGGACCTGCCTTAAAAAGTGAAGTACACCAAAAGATCCTCAAAAGCTAGACATCATACCACGATTAGAGAAGAGCGAATATGTTTGGAAAATGATTGCCAAACCTAAATTCGACACAAATATTGTAAATTTGGATTTGTGATCGGTAATACAAGCAGGCGCCGAACCAGGTCAGAGAGGTCCAGCACCTGCGCACTGCAGTACTTTACTCTGCCATCAACAGGGCAGGTAAAGTACGCTTGCGCCGGAGCTGCAATGGGAAGCAAAGAAGAAGACGTCAATGTTACAAGATGGGAGGCGCCGGACTCCGACACCCATCGGACCAAGACCGGACCACCCCCCGGGTGATTATAATATCGCTCGTTTTTCTTCTCTTTCAGATTACATCGGGGGCTTATCTACAGCATTACAGAATGCTGTAGATAAGCCCCTGATGATGGTGCCGGCAGCTGATAGTCCAAAAATGGGGTGACAGATTCCCTTTAATATCAGCTAACAACTGTATACTTAGCCTTTACTGGCTATTAAAATGGAGGACCCTAAAAAAGAAGGCCTAGGTTCCCCCTATAATTAATACTCAGCAAAGGCTATACAGACAGCTGCGGGCTGATATTAATAACCTAGGAAGGGGCTATGGATACTGCCCCCCTAGGCTAAAAGTATCTGCTCTCAGCCAACCCCGAAAATATGCTTAGCCTCGCTGCTCCTACTTGCCTTGTAGAGGAGGCAAGTGGGGTGATAGTTGATGTCACCTTTGTGTTGTCATGTGATATCAATCCCCGAGGATAATGGAGGGAGAGGCCTCCATAAGACACCCCTGTTACTAACCCCATAGTCACACTATATGAAAAAACAGACACCTTTAAAAAAGTCCTTTAATTGAAAGAAAGACAGAGACTCCTTTAATAATTTTAAACCATAATTACAACTTCACCCATTCCCCTGATGTCCTCGTCATCTGCAAAAAAACAAACAATATTCCTCACCTTTCCGCAGAGATGCTTTTAATCCATTTGTCCCACAATGGGTCTAGTGCTGCTACATCTAGGTGGGAGACTGCATGGTTGCTTGATGAGACTATGCCACCTGTCATCCGGTAGACACTGAGCACTGTGTGCTCAGTGTTTGCCTGTGCATTGCTATTTCCTGTCTGAGGGCACCGCGACCATGAGAAAGTGCTTCTGCTGGAGGGGCCGTCAGACAGGTCCTGCGAGTTCACAGCCAATGAACTCACTTCCCCTTTCTGACATCAATGTGAGTGCCATGGGAAAATTCTCATGGTGATCTGCTGTGAAGTCACTGAACTTGAACTGTGGTGACCTCATCACTTTTTCCCAGCAGCTCATTCACTAGTGGTTCTCAGCCTGGACGGTCACATCTTGGCACCATCCAGGTTGAAAGCTATTAATCCCCCAGACATGGATTACAGCATGTGACAGAATGACTGACAGGTGAGGGATATTGTTGTTTTTTTATTTTAGTTTTATTACAGGAGAATAAGGTACTTTGGTGGAATTAGGCATTATGTGAGTATAACTGTGTTTGTTATTTTTAAATAAAATGGAAAACTGTGTTTAGTCTTATTTCCAATAAAGGATTTTATTTTGGCTGTGTCTTTATATAACATGTAACAATAGGATTAGTAATGGACACCTCTCTGGGCTTGATGTTACCTAATAATATAAAGGTGACATCAACCCCACAAATATTACCCCACTTGCCACCGCTACAGGAGAACGAGGGCTTTGTCACACAGCATGGGAAACACTGGCTTTTGTGCTTTGTATGTTCAGCTATATTCGGCGATTAAATCGATTAAATCAGTGAATATTACAAATTTGGTGATCATGAGCTGAACAGAATATTGAAATTTTCACTCATCTCTAGCCATGAGCCAAAGAAATTCTGGATCAAATGAAATACAAAATAATTGAGACCTATCAGTCTTTAAAAGGTTATAAAGCAGTTTCTAAAGCTTTGAGACTTCAGAGAACAACAGTGAGTGCAATTATCCACAAATGGCAAAAACACGGAATAGCAGTGAACCTTCTCAGGAGTGGCCGGTAGAGTTGAGCGAAACGGGTCGAAAAAATTCAAAAGTCGCCGACTTTTGGCAAAGTCGGGTTTCATGAAACGAAACCCGACCCTAGGATGAGGTCGGCCACGAGGTCGGCGACTTACGTGCCAAAGTCGCGTTTCAAAAGTTTGTTTTGCGCTCTTTTTCAGCCAATCAGGATCCACGGACACTGTGGGCAACGTGATGACATAGGCACGGGTCACCACCATCTTTCAGAAGGGCATGCAAGTGATTGGCTTGCTTTGGTGGGCGTCACAGGGGGTATAAAAGGGCGTGCACGCCGACCGCCATCTTACTTCTGCCGATCTTAGTATAGGGAGAGGTTGCTGCTGATTCTGTAGGGAGAGCGTTAGGCAGGGAAGAAGACAAAAAAACTGCTTCTGCTGCTAGCGATTTGGCCTGCACAACACACCAGTCACTGTGTGTGCAGTGCAAGGGGAGGCTATATAGTGGTGTATCAGTGGTGTTGGTTGTTGGGCTGCCTTCTAAGGCTTCCTGACATTCCTGCATTGCTGTTTACCCACTGCTCCGCAAACTGCTTTTTTAAAAGCAATCCAATCTCCCTTATCCTCTAGTCACTTTTGTCACAGCTGTGCCATCGAGCCTGTCACATAGCGCTCAGATATTCATTGGGCCTCACACAATCCAGAAGAGTCCAGTGTCCAAAAGTGTGTGCAGAGATTCAAAATCTCCCTTATCCTCTAGTCACTTTGGTCACAGCTGTGCCATCGAGCCTGTCACATAGCGCTCAGATATCAGTGGGCCTCACACAATCCAAAAGTGTCCATCCAGTGTCCAAAAGTGTTTGCAGAGATTCAAAATCTCCCTTATCCTCTAGTCACTTTGGTCACAGCTGTGCCATCGAGCCTGTCACATAGCGCTCAGATATCAGTGGGCCTCACACAATCCAAAAGTGTCCATCCAGTGTCCAAAAGTGTGTGCAGAGATTCAAAATCTCCCTTATCCTCTAGTCACTTTGGTCACAGCTGTGCGATCGAGCCTGTCACATAACGCTCAGATATCAGTGGGCCTCACACAATCCAAAAGTGTCCAGTGTCCAAAAGTGTGTGCAGAGATTCAAAATCTCCCTTATCCTCTAGTCACTTTGGTCACAGCTGTGCCATCGAGCCTGTCACATAGCGCTCAGATATCATTGGGCCTCACACAATCCAAAAGTGTCCAGTGTCCAAAAGTGTGTGCAGAGATTCAAAATCTCCCTTATCCTCTAGTCACTTTGGTCACAGCTATGCCATCGAGCCTGTCACATAGCGCTCAGATATCAGTGGGCCTCACACAATCCAAAAGTGTCCAGTGTCCAAAAGTGTGTGCAGAGATTCAAAATCTCCCTTATCCTCTAGTCACTTTGGTCACAGCTGTGCCATCGAGCCTGTCACATAGCGCTCAGATATCAGTGGGCCTCACACAATCCAAAAGTGTCCATCCAGTGTCCAAAAGTGTGTGCAGAGATTCAAAATCTCCCTTATCCTCTAGTCACTTTGGTCACAGCTGTGCCATCGAGCCTGTCACATAGTGCTCAGATATCAGTGGGCCTCACACAATCCAAAAGTGTCCTGTGTCCAAAAGTGTGTGCAGAGATTCAAAATCTCCCTTATCCTCTAGTCACTTTGGTCACAGCTGTGCCATCGAGCCTGTCACATAGCGCTCAGATATCAGTGGGCCTCACACAATCCAAAAGTGTCCATCCAGTGTCCAAAAGTGTGTGCAGAGATTCAAAATCTCACTTATCCTCTAGTCACTTTGGTCACAGCTGTGCCATCGAGCCTGTCACATAGCGCTCAGATATCAGTGGGCCTCACACAATCCAAAAGTGTCCATCCAGTGTCCAAAAGTGTGTGCAGAGATTCAAAATCTCCCTTATCCTCTAGTCACTTTGGTCACAGCTGTGCCATCGAGCCTGTCACATAGCGCTCAGATATCAGTGGGCCTCACACAATCCAAAAGTGTCCATCCAGTGTCCAAAAGTGTGTGCAGAGATTCAAAATCTCCCTTATCCTCTAGTCACTTTGGTCACAGCTGTGCCATCGAGCCTGTCACATAGCGCTCAGATATCAGTGGGCCTCACACAATCCAAAAGTGTCCAGTGTCCAAAAGTGTGTGCAGGGATTCAAAATCTCCCTTATCCTCTAGTCACTTTGGTCACAGCTGTGCCATCGAGCCTGTCACATAGCGCTCAGATATCAGTGGGCCTCACACAATCCAAAAGTGTCCATCCAGTGTCCAAAAGTGTGTGCAGAGATTCAAAATCTCCCTTATCCTCTAGTCACTTTGGTCACAGCTGTGCCATCGAGCCTGTCACATAGCGCTCAGATATCAGTGGGCCTCACACAATCCAAAAGTGTCCTGTGTCCAAAAGTGTGTGCAGAGATTCAAAATCTCCCTTATCCTCTAGTCACTTTGGTCACAGCTGTGCCATCGAGCCTGTCACATAGCGCTCAGATATCAGTGGGCCTCACACAATCCAAAAGTGTCCATCCAGTGTCCAAAAGTGTGTGCAGAGATTCAAAATCTCACTTATCCTCTAGTCACTTTGGTCACAGCTGTGCCATCGAGCCTGTCACATAGCGCTCAGATATCAGTGGGCCTCACACAATCCAAAAGTGTCCATCCAGTGTCCAAAAGTGTGTGCAGAGATTCAAAATCTCACTTATCCTCTAGTCACTTTGGTCACAGCTGTGCCATCGAGCCTGTCACATAGCGCTCAGATATCAGTGGGCCTCACACAATCCAAAAGTGTCCATCCAGTGTCCAAAAGTGTGTGCAGAGATTCAAAATCTCCCTTATCCTCTAGTCACTTTGGTCACAGCTGTGCCATCGAGCCTGTCACATAGCGCTCAGATATCAGTGGGCCTCACACAATCCAAAAGTGTCCAGTGTCCAAAAGTGTGTGCAGAGATTCAAAATCTCCCTTATCCTCTAGTCACTTTGGTCACAGCTGTGCCATCGAGCCTGTCACATAGCGCTCAGATATCAGTGGGCCTCACACAATCCAAAAGTGTCCATCCAGTGTCCAAAAGTGTGTGCAGAGATTCAAAATCTCCCTTATCCTCTAGTCACTTTGGTCACAGCTGTGCCATCGAGCCTGTCACATAGCGCTCAGATATCAGTGGGCCTCACACAATCCAAAAGTGTCCATCCAGTGTCCAAAAGTGTGTGCAGAGATTCAAAATCTCCCTTATCCTCTAGTCACTTTGGTCACAGCTGTGCCATCGAGCCTGTCACATAGCGCTCAGATATCAGTGGGCCTCACACAATCCAAAAGTGTCCAGTGTCCAAAAGTGTGTGCAGAGATTCAAAATCTCCCTTATCCTCTAGTCACTTTGGTCACAGCTGTGCCATTGAGCCTGTCACATAGCGCTCAGATATCAGTGGGCCTCACACAATCCAAAAGTGTCCATCCAGTGTCCAAAAGTGTGTGCAGAGATTCAAAATCTCCCTTATCCTCTAGTCACTTTGGTCACAGCTGTGCCATCGAGCCTGTCACATAGCGCTCAGATATCAGTGGGCCTCACACAATCCAAAAGTGTCCATCCAGTGTCCAAAAGTGTGTGCAGAGATTCAAAATCTCCCTTATCCTCTAGTCACTTTGGTCACAGCTGTGCCATCGAGCCTGTCACATAGCGCTCAGATATCAGTGGGCCTCACACAATCCAAAAGTGTCCAGTGTCCAAAAGTGTGTGCAGAGATTCAAAATCTCCCTTATCCTCTAGTCACTTTGGTCACAGCTGTGCCATCGAGCCTGTCACATAGCGCTCAGATATCAGTGGGCCTCACACAATCCAAAAGTGTCCATCCAGTGTCCAAAAGTGTGTGCAGAGATTCAAAATCTCCCTTATCCTCGAGTCACTTTGGTCACAGCTGTGCCATCGAGCCTGTCACATAGCGCTCAGATATCAGTGGGCCTCACACAATCCAAAAGTGTCCAGTGTCCAAAAGTGTGTGCAGAGATTCAAAATCTCCCTTATCCTCTAGTCACTTTGGTCACAGCTGTGCCATCGAGCCTGTCACATAGTGCTCAGATATCAGTGGGCCTCACACAATCCAAAAGTGTCCAGTGTCCACAAGTGTCTGCAGAAATTCAAAATCTCCCCTGTCCTATAGACACCTTGTACCTTGTTTTACATTACTATATAGTTTGTTGGATTTTGTCTACATTTCTACCAAAAATGAGGAAGGCTGGTGGAAGAGGCCGTGGAATTGGGCGGGGGTTGGCAGCTGGTAATGATGGTGTTGGTGGTGGATCTGATGGTAGTGGCAAGAGCAAAATAGGACCGAATGCAGGAGGTGCTGACCCTGCGTCATCTGGCTACATAAGGCCTCGAACGCTTAGTTTTCTAGGAGTTGGCAAACTGCTTTTAAAGCCAGAGCATCAGGAAAAAGTTTTGTCTTACATTGCTGACTCAGCCTCCAGCTCTATCGCCTCCTCTTCTTCAGTTGTAAAAAGTAAAAGCACTGAGTCGTCATTGGAGGCTCATGTTCATGAACCACACCTTTCCTTGTGTCCTTCACCCCAACCAAGATTGAAGGATGACGCAGGCCATACTACTGATTACTCCATGGAGCTGTTTTCACATACCATGCCTGGATTATCAAGTGAAATGGTGAATTACCCAGGCCAAGATGAATCTGACATGGAGTGCACTGATGCACAGCCGCTGATGGATGATTCTGCTGGTACATTCACTCAGAGCACTACATTGTCCTCGCAGTGTACAGAGCCAGATTCTGACCCTGATGAGACTCAGGTGCCCCTTCCCGCACACTATACCACCATACACGGTGACACAGAGGAAGGTGCACATGACATAGAAGAGGAGGTGATGGATGACCCAGTTGTTGACCCAGATTGGCATCCATTGGGGGAAGAGGGTGCTGCTTCCAATAGCTCAGATGAGCAGCATCCACAGCAGACATCGACATCTCAACAGCTGTTATCTGGCAGGCCCGGAGCACTCCAAAGACAGGTTCCAAACATCAAAAGAGTTGCTGGACAGCTTGTCCAGAGGGTCAAAAGATCACAGCGTGCTAGGCCGCAAAATGTCTGCCAAAGTAGGAAGAGTGCAGTGTGGCACTTTTTTGACCAAAATCCTCATGATCAGGCCAAGGTTATCTGTAAGAAGTGCGCAAAGACCTTTAGCCGAGGGAAAAATCTGAAAAATTTGAATACCAGTTGCATGCTTAGACATTTAACCAGCATGCACTTGCAAGCGTGGACACAACACCAAACCTCAAGTGCCACATGTGCAACTGATCACAACGAAGGTAGTCAGCAACGCTACATTGTTTCCCCCACTGTAAGCTCACCGGTTAGCACAGCAGCAAATGTTGAGGTGTCGTTGCAAGACCACAGCAGTCAGGGAATCCCACTGTTATATCAACGAAAGACTGATTCTAGGCCATCAGAAAGAACACCAACTCCATCACCATCATCAACCCTCTCTCAGTCCGCCCTGTCCACCGCTACTTCCACCATATGCAGCTCTCAAGCCCAGCTCACCCTCCCAGACACTATGAGTAGGTCAAGAAAGTACTCAGTCTCTCATCCGCGTACACTGGGTTTGAACGCCCACATTGCCAAACTAATCTCGTTTGAGATGATGCCCTTTCGGTTGGTGGAAAGCACAGCTTTCCGCGAACTCATGGCCTATGCAGTATCACGCTATGACCTACCCAGTCGCCACTTCTTCTCTCGCAAAGCCATCCCAGCCCTCCACCATCATGTGAAAGACCGCATTGTCCATGCACTCAAGCAGTCAGTGAGCGGAAAGGTGCACCTCACAACTGATGCATGGTCCAGTCGGCATGGCCAGGGCCGTTACGTGTCCATCACTGCGCACTGGGTTAATGTGGTGGATGCAGGGTCCACAGGGGACAGCGGCGGTGGGACAGTGCTGCCTAGCCCACGGTATAGGAAACAGTTGGCTGTAGGCGTTCGACCCTCCTCCTCCTCCTCCAGAAGCGAAAGTTCGTCCACAGAGCGCAGTCGTACGAGCACTCCATCTGCAGCTGCCACTGTTGCACACGATGTGTCCCCCTATCGAGCAGCTAGTGGAAAGCGTCAGCAGGCTGTGTTGCAGATGATGTGTTTGGGCGACAGACACACCGCCGAGGTGCTGGCCGAGTACTTGAAGCGACAAACTGAGTCATGGCTGGGCAGTGTACATCTTGAGGCAGGCAAGGTAGTTAGTGATAACGGCCGTAATTTTGTGGCAGCCATAGCCCTTTCAAAACTCAGCCACATACCTTGCTTGGCTCACACCTTGAACCTGGTGGTGCAGTGCTTCCTCAAAAATTATCCGGAGTTAACAGCCCTGCTCCAGAAGGTGCGAAGACTGTGCGCGCACATCCGACGGTCGCCTGTACACTCCGTTCGTATGCAGAAGCTGGAGCGATTGCTCCACCTTCCCAACCACCGCCTCATTATCGACATTGCAACAAGGTGGAACTCCACCCTGCACATGGTGGAGCGGCTGTGCGAGCAGAGGCAGGCCAAAATGCATTTGTGGGAGGATACACGGCCAGGCACTTTGAGAGCAGACATGGAGTTGACAGGTGTGCAGTGGTCGAAGCTGAAAGACCTTTGTAAAGTCCTTCAGTGTTTTGAGTAATGTACACGGCTGGTAAGCGCAGACGACGCCATCCTAAGCATGAGCATCCCACTTATGCGTCTGCTCATGCAAACTTTGACGCACCTTAAGGAGCAGGTGTCTGCAGCCAATGTTGATGAGGAGGAAGAGGAGGAGGGAATCCTTGATGACATTCAGCCATTGTCTGCTCAGGGACCTCTCCTGGACGAGGTGGAGGAAGAAGAGGAGGAGGAGGATGATGATGGGGATGATTACTTAGGGGAGGAGGATGCATCTCGTGGGGCAAGTGAAAATGTTGGCGTGGCAAGGTCTGGTACAGGGTTTGTGCGTGACTGGAGGGATGTGGATTTGCCAGAAAGTGCTCCTCCACCCAGCACTCGCAGTGCATCATTGACACCGGGAACATTGGCCCACATGTCAGATTATGCCTTGCAGATCCTAAAAAGGGACCCCCGCATTGCCAAAATGATGAACGATGACGACTACTGGTTGGCCAGCATCCTGGATCCACGCTATAAAGGCAAATTACAAAACATCATGCCACAGGAGAACCTTGACCTAATATTGGCTAATAAACAAGCAACTCTGGTAAATCGGTTGCTTGAGGCATTCCCAGCACACAGCAGCAGTGATGGTTCTCACACGAGCCGTACGGGCCGGGGGCAGCTTGGCAGAGGTGTTCGTGGTGCACACAGCAGAAGTTGCGTTGGAGACAGGGGTTTCATGACAATGTTGTGGACTGATTTTTCAAATACCGCTCACACAACTGGTAATACTGCATCGATGGAAAGTGACAGGAGACAGCAGTTGTCAACTATGGTTACAAACTACTTTTCCTCCCATTCCGATGTTCTCCCTCACAGGTCATTCCCCTTTGACTATTGGGCCGCTAAACTGGACACCTGGCCTGAATTGGCCCAATATGCCTTACAGGAGCTCGCTTGCCCAGCTGCAACTGTGCTATCGGAAAGAGTCTTCAGTGCAGCTGGATCAATCCTGACAGAAAAAAGGACCCGTCTGTCAACCCAAAATGTGGATGATCTAACCTTCATTAAAATGAACCACGTATGGGTTTCCAAGGATTTTGTCCCACCTTCCCCTGATGACACATAGGGTGACAGAAAAATGGCTTGCTTTGGTCCACCTCTTCCTGGTACTTCACCTATTTCACCTTTTGCATCAGCTGAATGTCCAACATCAACATATGCCACTTTCTAAAACTCCCTAACTGTGCTGCCTCCCCCCCCCATGGCCGGGGTCACCACCTAGCGCACGACACCGTGCGAGTGCCGTTGCCCTGGACAGGTGGGTAGGCCGACTCTTGGGCGCGGGCACTGGCACAGGGTCCCTCATAGTGCAATCAAGTGTCTCTGATGGTGGTGGTGCACACCCGCCGTCAGACACACCGCTGTACTATGAGGGGCCCAGTGCCAGTACCGACGCCCACGAGTGGGCCCCCCTTGCTTGGGCAGGGCCCCAGCATTTGCAATCTTTACCTCTCCCTGCTCCTCCGCTGTGTAATCTGGGCCGTCAAATCCATACTGTGCCTGACACCGTCTGAGCCTGCCTCCTGATGTATAGACATATATTTTGAATGTGTACGCTATCCATACATGTTATCCGGGGATACGGTACCCTTTCTAACCTTTGTGCAATCACGTGCAATCCATACTGGGCCTAACACCGTCTGAGCCTGCCTCCTGAGACATATATTTTGAATGTGTATGCTATCCATACATGTTATCTGGGGATACGGTACCCTTTCTAACCTTTGTGCAATCACGTGCAATCCATACTGGGCCTAACACCGTCTGAGCCTGCCTCCTGAGACATATATTTTGAATGTGTACGCTATCCATACATGTTATCCGGGGATACGGTACCCTTTCTAACCTTTGTGCAATCACGTGCAATCCATACTGGGCCTAACACCGTCTGAGCCTGCCTCCTGAGACATATATTTTGAATGTGTACGCTATCCATACATGTTATCCGGGGATACGGTACCCTTTCTAACCTTTGTGCAATCACGTGCAATCCATACTGGGCCTAACACCGTCTGAGCCTGCCTCCTGAGACATATATTTTGAATGTGTACGCTATCCATACATGTTATCTGGAGATACGGTACCCTTTCTAACCTTTGTGCAATCACGTGCAATCCATACTGGGCCTAACACCGTCTGAGCCTGCCTCCTGAGACATATATTTTGAATGTGTACGCTATCCATACATGTTATCTGGGGATACGGTACCCTTTCTAACCTTTGTGCAATCACGTGCAATCCATGCTGGGCCGTCTGAGCCTGCCTCCTGAGACATATATTTTGAATGTGTACGCTATCCATACATGTTAACCGGGGATACGGTACCCTTTCTAACCTTTGTGCAATCACGTGCAATCCATACTGGGCCTAACACCGTCTGAGCCTGCCTCCTGAGACATATATTTTGAATGTGTATGCTATCCATACATGTTATCTGGGGATACGGTACCCTTTCTAACCTTTGTGCAATCACGTGCAATCCATACTGGGCCTAACACCGTCTGAGCTTGCCTCCTGAGACATATATTTTGAATGTGTATGCTATCCATACATGTTATCTGGGGATACGGTACCCTTTCTAACCTTTGTGCAATCACGTGCAATCCATACTGGGCCTAACACCGTCTGAGCCTGCCTCCTGAGACATATATTTTGAATGTGTACGCTATCCATACATGTTATCTGGGGATACGGTACCCTTTCTAACCTTTGTGCAATCACGTGCAATCCATACTGGCCCTAACACGTCTGAGCCTGCCTCCTGAGACATATATTTTGAATTTGTACGCTATCCATGCATGTTATCTGGGGATACGGTACCCTTTCTAACCTTTGTGCAATCACGTGCAATCCATGCTGGGCCTAACACCGTCTGAGCCTGCCTCCTGAGACATATATTTTGAATGTGTACGCTATCCATACATGTTATCTGGGGATACGGTACCCTTTCTAACCTTTGTGCAATCACGTGCAATCCATACTGGGCCTAACACCGTCTGAGCCTGCCTCCTGAGACATATATTTTGAATGTGTACGCTATCCATACATGTTATCTGGGGATACGGTACCCTTTCTAACCTTTGTGCAATCACGTGCAATCCATACTGGGCCTGACACCGTATGAGCCTGCCTCCTGAGACATATATTTTGAATGTGTACGCTATCCATACATGTTATCCGGGGATACGGTACCCTTTCTAACCTTTGTGCAATCACGTGTAATCCATACTGGGCGTGAGAACGGCTGGCGAGCTGTTAAGAAAGCTACAGCACCTATGGTTTGCACACGTAAGTTTTTCATTTTTTCAGGAATGACGGTTAGGCCTAATTCCGGAACTGCGGTTGACCTGCACTTACTGGGAAATCATTGTTCGCGGGTAATAATTGTAATCAGTGATCCCCATCACTAACGTTGTTCAGCGGGTTATCTGCACCTGTAAGCGACAAACGCTGGCCTTTTCAGTGTAGCGCACATGCAGCCACGGACATGTAAGGGCATGACACACCAGTTATTGGCCAATCTCATGTGCCAGAGCCTCACGTGTCCCTCTAGTAAGCCGGACTCGGACCACGGGGCATGACGGAGTCTCGTTCGTTAACGGAATTAAGCTTGCAATGTGTGCATCTGTTCTGTAGCTGGCATGGTTTAGGTTTCCCAGGTGGAGTCGAATTTAACCGTAGGCTCCACTCCTGGTGGTGCCCTTCTGGACATTCCTTTAAGGTTCAGCTTTGCAACCATACTGCCCACGTAAAACAAACACTTTGCCTTCATGAACGCTGTTTGGAGGGTCATGACTCGTGGGAATAACGCCGCCCAATCAGTTAACCTGCTAGAGAGATCCTTCGTTGCTCCCAAGCATGACATCACACTCCCTAGGAAGAAGGTAATGCCACTGTGGCGACCGTACTCCTGGGGGCGACACAAGTGCACTGATGCCCAGCCACTGCTCGATGAATCTGCTGGTACATTGACCCAGACCACTACATTCCCCTCGCACGCTACACGACCTGAATCTGACCCTGATGAAACTCAGGTTACCCTTCCCATATACAGTTTCATCTTACACGGTGACAAAGAGGAAGCTGCAGATGAAAGTGCAGGTTCGGCCCACCCGCCATCAGACACACCACCGTACTATCAGGGGCCCTGTGCCAGTGCCGTCGCCAACCAGTGGGCCCCCCCTGCTTGCCCAGGATCACAGCACTTGCAAAGTTGAAATACTGTGCAGTGAGATGGAAGATGGGGACGACGAGGAGTCCAGACAAGTACAGGGATTCCCTAGCGAGGAGACTTATTTGATTGTTTTCAATGTTGGGACAGCAATTTTTGGGGAGCACTATACTCTGGAGAATGATAGATGGGGCCCACCATACACTGGAACATTCCAAAGGTGGACATCAGACACTGGAGCAGCATTTACAGGGCCCATTATACACTAGAGTATGAGAAATGGGGCCCATTATGTTTGGAGCATTATTTGGGCCCATAAGACAGTGGAGCTTCATCCATGGGGACCAACATATACTGTAGCATTATGTGGAGCTCATCATATACTGTTTCAAACATTATATGGGACCAATGATTCTGTATGGAGAAATAGATGGGCCTCGTCATGAGATGTAAAAAGTGAGGTATTTTTCATTGTACTATACCGCTATTTCTCTGCCGTATCAGAGCATGATGAGTTGTGGTATGTGTTAAAGGGGCGCTCTTTCGCCCAGGGCACATGAAAACCTGGAGCCAGCCCTCCCCCCCCACAGTCTGTAGCCAAATAACCCCCATTTTTCAGTGCGTAACTTGTATTATGAAGTTAATTAAGGTTGACAAGCTTAAGTAAGAAGAATTGATGCTTTTGGCATTCAAATGGGCACTGTTGGTGTGTTTCCTGTCTTCCTCTCACTGCTGACTTTTATTCCCCATTGACTTACATTGGGTTTCGTGTTTCGGGACGACCCCGACTTTTCCCTATAATCGGACGATCTTGCTTGACCCGACTTTTGGAAAAGTCGGGTTTCACGAAACGAAACGCGACACTAAAAAACCAAAAGTCGCTCAACTCTAGTGGCCGGCCAACCAAAATTACCCCAAGAGCACAGCAATTAATGGTCATAAAAGACCTCTCAACAACATCCAATGAACTGCAGGCCTCAATTGCCTCAGTTAAGGTCAATGCTCATGACACCACCATAAGAAAGACTGAGCAAAAATGGCCTGCATGACAGAGTTCCAAGATGAAAACCACTGCTGAGCTATAAGAACATAAAGGCTGGCCTCAGATTTGCCTGGAAACAACTTGATGATCCCCCAAGACTTTTGTGAGAATACTCTGTGAACTGATGAGACAAAATTTGAACTTTTTTGAAGGTGTATGTCCCACTACATCTAGCGTAGAAGTAACATAGCATTTCATACAATGAACATCATTAGGAATGAGTGAACGTGCTTGGTGATACTGGGTTATCATTCAAGTATCACGGTGCTTGGGTGTGCTCATTACTCAATGAGTAATGGGCAGCTCTCGATGTAAAACTTGATTATCTGCCATGCATTTTTGGCACCTGTTATGCAGCCAATAAGCATGCAAGGATGGCCTGTGAGTCACTGTATTACCATAGCCATCTTGGTTTCGGCATTGCTGTGAATAGCTGGCAATATGACATGATCAGTGGTTGTAAAAGTACAGTCACCAACTGGCTAGTCATACTTACGCCATTGCCCAGATCTGTGACACTTCGTATTGAAGGGAGAGAGTGCTTGTTAAGGCCTGTGTACACAGTACAATGAATCAGAGGCCTGTAGTATTGATACTGGTGCTGAAGCTGAGCCATGATAATAACAGCCCTTCTAAGGGATAATCGTTTGCAGCACATACAATCTGCTTGCTGCGACTGTTGCCAGGTGTCCTGGAACCAGGGCTCCTTCCCTATCCTTAACGCTAGTGCTGCCCTGTTTCCCGGATTACTTCTGATGGTGAAGCCGCTGGAGCCACATACCTTGCCTTTGTCCTGAATTCGCCCTCAGTTTGCTCCTTTCCCCCACCAAGGAAGAGGGGAGTAGTAGTGCACCATAATACACCAACTAGACTACCAAAGTAATACAAACAGGGATAAAGGAAAAGACCAATCATAAAAATATACTCTCACAAACAGCAGAGGTAAACATCGGGGAGTGGAGGATGGAGTAAAAACAAAGTAGGAGAAGGAGGGGAACTAGCACACACCCAAAATCTAGCAACAGTCTCAGATAAATCCACCAAACGCCTTCTCAAACAACCACAAGCCACCATTTCCTAACCATGCAGCATAAGCGAGGGACCAGAATATATAGGAAAGGTGGTTGGCCAACAGTGAACAGCTGAGAGCCTTAATGCCGGAAAGCTTCTAAAAGCTCTCAACTGAGTAAATTATCCTCTGCACTGCTAAAAGAAACCTGCACTGTTTAATATGAAGGTGAAATGCTTCTAAACAATGCAGGAGTAGGAGAAAACAGATGCTGCGGTCTTCTAGCTCCTCTCTGTTGCGGTAAACCCGTGACACTGCATTTAGCATAGGGAGGGAGAGAGGGTCTCAAGAGCAGGAAGAGCGACATAATCCAGTCTGTAGACAAGGATTAGACCTGTGCAGTCCATTGGCAAATATATAGCTGCACCTTTTATTGTGGGTGCCGAAAAAATTGAATGTATTTTGATCCATCAAATATTATATGCTTTGAGATCCTTTTATATAACAAACCCCTAAAAAAAACATTTTTCTGGGCTACATTTCTCAGCCATTCACTATTCCGTAGTGTTAAGTACATTTCTGTGATCTCAGTGACCAAAAGCTTTTAAAAATTTTGTAGGCCTCCATTTCTCAGACATGCTGTGTTACTTTGTCTGTGAACATTTCTGTGATCTCTAAAAGTGCAAAAAAGTTTATAAAAATTTAGCAGGCTTCAATTTCTAAGACATATAGTGTTACATGGTCTGTGAACATTTCTGTGATCTCTAAAAGTGCAAAAAAGTTTATAAAAATTTAGCAGGCTTCAATTTCTAAGACATATAGTGTTACATGGTCTGTGAACATTTCTGTGATCTCTAAAACATAGAAAAAGCATTGAAACAATTTTCTGGATTGAATTTGATTGTCGTCCATACACTTTTGCTTTCTTTCTGTTACGTTATGGTGGAGTAAACTCACAAAAACTGCTATGATTGCTGCAGGTAAACAATTTTTTACTTTTATTAAAAATAAACTTGGTTTTAAGAGACAGAGCAATTACAAGATCTGTAAGGCATGCATTAAGGGTCAGGGAAGTGGAAGTGCTGATGATGGTGCCTCAGATTCGGAGGACGTAGGGCAGGTGCGACTACGCCTGTTGCTGGAGCACATGAAACAAACCCATTCAAGTCACATAGATTCCTGTCCCTCTTTGCAGAGAGGCACAGTACACCACTTCTGAAGCCAGAGCAGTGCACACAGGTGGTCGGTTGGAAAGCAAATAAAGTTTCCAGCAGGTTTGGCAGCACCATACAGATTTCCACACGGTCCAGTGTCACCAGCATAAAGTCTTTATCACCTAATCCTTACTCTAACCCTTCTTCCACTCACAAAGTTGCATCCTAATAGACTGGTGATCCCAAACTAGGTCACTCCAAGGAGCTGTTTACCACGACATTTATTGATTGCGGCCTCTCAACCGGTATGCTCCACCAGGGGCAGGATGACATGCTGCTAAGTGTTGCGCAAACTTAGAGCATCCACGGCCACAAGAGCATGATGGGGGAAGGCAAATTTGGAATAAAAAGGAGAAAGATGATGATGAGACACAGTTGCAGCTTAGTATTGTTGCTGTTAAGTCAGGAGGGCCAGGTGCAGTGGTGGAAAACGATGTGGTGGATGACGAAGTCACTGACCCAACCTGGAAAGCTGAAATAGATAGAATGAGTCAGTGAGGTGAGCAAAAGAAGAAGACGGTTAACTGACAGACAGGGAGAGCACAGACAGTCCTGAATTTCTCTGTCAAAGAGTTAGGTGTTCCCCAGTCAGGGACTTTTTTAAAGAGAGTTCTGAGACAAACAAAATGGCCATTTGCAACCTGTGCTGATATCAGCAGGGGCCTGACCAACCTGCCAGCATGATCAGGCACATGTCATCTAAGCACCTGACTCAGTGGGCAGAACACCTGGGTAACTGATTGTTGCCATTGGGTGACACCACTGCCTCTTCCCCTGTTCTAGGTGCTTCCCAATCACATGTCCAGAGCACTGGCAAAGATGTCTCTTGCCCTGCACTTATCCATGCACATTCAAAATTACCATAATCAGGGACTTACAAATCCTTGTCCCAGCCCACTGTTGAGCTGTCCCTGCCCCAGGCTTTGGAACAAAAAAGAAAGTTCCCACCCACAGGATCAATTGCTAAATGGGCACATTTCCAAGCTACTTGCCATGGAAATGTTGCCATTTAAGCTGGTAGACACAGAGTATTTCTGCCGACTCATGGCAGCAGCCGTCCCTTGGAGCTCGGTCCCCAGCCACCACTTTTCCTCCCAGTATGGTGTCACCACTTTGTACCAGCATGTGTCCAGGAACATGACCCATGCCCTTACCAACACACTTACTGTCATTGTCCATTTAACGACCAACACGTGGACAAGTGCTTGTGGCCAGGGATGCAACATTTCCCTGACACTAGGTGAACATTTTGGAGGCTGGGGCCAAGTCACACTCTGGCATGGCGCATGTGCTCCCAATGCGGAGGATTGCTGGCTCTACTTCTAGCAGTGCTTCCACCACCTTATCCACCAGTTCCTGTATCCCCTCCTGCTCCTCCTAATCCTCCATCTCCTATGGGGTATGTCACATCACATCATTCACATCAGACAGATGCTTTGCAGCACTGCCTCAGCCAAGCGGCAACAGGCTCCGCTGAAGTTAATTTGTCTAGGAGACAAACCACCATGGCAGAGGTGCTTAAAGGAATAATAGACCTGTTGGCAGCTGTGAAGCTTGGCAAGCTCTCACACGTACCATGCTTGGCACATGCGCCCAACTTGGAAGTTCAGGAGTCTGAAAACATACTCAGATTTGCCAGAGCTTCTGGTCAAGATATAAAGGAAGTCATCCCAGTCTCATCTCATCTGCTCAGTGCAGATTGGGTAACAATGAGGAGGTGGATGCTGGGGAGGAGGATGAGGAGGAACAGGAGCTGGTAGCCAGCGCAGCATAAGCTAGTAGCCACACAACCTTCATCCTGTCTCTCCTTCATGAATGGGCTGAGGATGGGAATGAGGAGGAAGAGAGGAAAGAGGAGATGGAGAGTTGTCATCATGGTGGAAACAGGGAAGTGTTGACTGTATGGAGTTTGGCACATATACCGCTGCATTGCCCATGATCCTTGCGTTACATTTATCTTGGGCAAAAAAAGAGTGCACCTTGCATCTCTTCTTGCTGAGGTGAAGAGGTATTCTAAAATGGTGCTACACTGGAAGGCCATTGTGGAAAATGTGATAAAACAGTTCCCATCAGGCAACACTAGCCACAGGGGACAAGTTTCCTTGCCCAACCAAGGAGGAGAGGCCAGAGAGACACACAGTAGAAGCAGGGGTACACTGTGAAATGCGTGGGACAATTTGAGGACACCAGCCCAGCTCCCAGGGCCTGATGATATCTTTGACAAGCAGGGAAACGTTTATAAAGATGGTCAAGCAATACCTGGCCACCCAAACCACCATACTTTCTAATTTCAATACGATTTTAAACTATTGGGTCTCAAACCAGGACACCTGGCATGAGCTTTCCCTCTATGCCTTGGAGGTGTTGTGCTGCCCTGCCAATAGCGTCTTGTCTGAGTTGGTTTTTTGGGCCGTCGGGGGGTCATAGCAGACAGACGCCGTCACCTGTCACCAGAGAATGCATACAGGCTCACTCTCATAAGAATGAACAAAGCCTGGATAAGCCTACAGTTTTCCACACCATCCACCAGATGACAGCAGCACATACAGTTGTGGCCAAAAGTATTGACACCCCTGCAATTCTGTCAGATAATACTCAGTTTCTTCCTGAAAATGATTGCAAACACAAATTCTTTGGTATTATTATCTTCATTTAATTTGTCTTAAATGAAAAAACAGAAAAGAGAATGAAGCAAAAAGCAAAACATTGATCATTTCACACAAAACTCCAAAAATGGGCCAGACAAAAGTATTGGCACCCTCAGCCTAATACTTGGTTGCACAACCTTTAACCAAAATAACTGCGACCAACCGCTTCCGGTAACCATCAGTTGGCCACAACTGTAAAGTGTTTGTAATATTCAATATTTTAATGAGGCCCACCAGTTGCTGCCTTTCATGGGTTTATGGATAACCCTAATCATATTTTCTGTTAGGATTTGCACTTTCTGCAAAGCCTTTATGACTGTATAAGTACATCAACTACACTTTTAAAATATTTTAATTAAAAATGTGTTTATAGTTTCAATGAGTCATCCATACAGTTTAACATGGTTACTTACAAAAAGCGTATAAAAACAGCTCAGAATTAGATTACTCATCCATACAGTATTGCTTGCTTTATGTCACATTTTTGTGGTATATAACAGTAGAAAAAAGTGTTTGAAAATTTAGCTTTTTCCTTCACTTTTCTTACCCATACACTATTCTGTGTTTTGTGGTACATTTTTGTGATATGTAAGACTCAAAAAAAAAGTTTAAAATTTTTTTGCTAGGTTACATTTCTCAGCCGTACAGTATTATGTGTTCTTTGGTATGTTTCATAATTATATAGCCTCCAAAAACATTTTCAAGATGTTATTGTATTTATCACCCATAGACTATTCCTTGGTCTGGAGTACATTTTGTTGTTGTTCAAGCCTCCAAAACCTTGTTCCATTATTATTATTGTTATTATTATTAATTATTATCGTGCCATTTATTCCATGGCGCTTAACAGAAGGGGTATACATAATAAAAACAAGTACAGTAATCTTAAACAATACAATTTGCAACGGGTACAGGAGGAGAGAGGACCCTGCCTGCGAGCGCTCACAATCTACAAATCAGTATCATATTACTCACCCACTGGGTATAACATCTTCTTGGTTATTTTCATTGCTATAAAAACCTCAAAAAATTTGTTCAAAACGTATATTTATAAGTATTATATTGTTTGATCATGGGTATTACATCTTCAAAACTTGATGAAAAATGTATCAGTGTTATAATGTTCACCTATAGAATATTCCTTGGTATGGAGTACATTTCATTGGTATTAAAGCCTCAAAAAACTTGGTAAAAAATGTATAGGTACTATAGTGCCCACTAATAGAGTATTAAATCTTCTTGCGTACATTTCAATGCTATATAACTCTCAAAAACCTTGTTCAAAATTTTATCTTTATTATATTGTTCACCTGCAGAATATTCCGAGGTCTGGAGTACATTTCGTTGCGCGTATGAGCCTCAAGAAACTTGTTCAAAACTTATCAGTATTATATTGTTCACCCATAGGGCATTACAGTTAGGCGCCAGGATAGATCCCAAGCCTTGTCTGGTGCTGTGGTCACCCATTCAGGCTCAGCCACTGGGATGACTGCTCAGCACAGACTTCAGTCCCAGTGCGTTGCTCAGGCTCGTGCTGCACATGTAATTGCTGCTGGCTCTCCAGCTAAGCCTATGGTACTACTGGTATACACATTCAGCATTGTACTCTGGGGCCCAAGTCCAGATTTCATCCTACTGAGCATGTCCGGGATGTGGTGCCTTCTCACTGGAACTCAGACATCACCTGCTCTGGTTATGTGGCAGCTACTGATTGGTCCACAGGTAAGGTCCTGTCTGTCTGGACTTGAGCTGTATGTATAAAAGGTCTTCTGGAGCGCGTGCCTGTGCGCTAGTATCATGTGTGTTTGTGGCTACTTTACCACCCTGCGTGCATCTGTGCCGCTAATAGCACTGCGAGTATTTTTCTAAACAGGCAGTGTAGGGTCTGAACTCCCGCTTGAACTTAGCATCTGCACCGGGCGTCCTCAAGGGGGCGTGCTAAGGCACAACTGTGTGTCAGAGCAGGGTCAACCACCAGCTTAGTCTTCTCTGAGGGGTTAAGTTACAGGGACCTCAATTAGTATTTTTCTATACGCCTGTGCAGTCTAACAGGGTATAGTCCTTTTTGCTTTGCTTCGTAGTACCCCTCTGTGGTGTAACAGAGCTTGTTACTTAGTTTTCTGTTCACGCAGTGTGACGGTTAACACTGTGCATTTTAATTGCTGCTTTGCTGCCTTTAGTTCGCCATTGTTCACATTAGCTGCAGTTTTAGTTTTACATCTCTGCATGATGGACCCCGCATTGGGAATGCAGTTTATTATTATATTTTATTTAGTGCAACAACGCCTAACAATTACATCATGGCTACATTTTGTGCTACAAAAGGCTCAAAAAACTTGTTCAAAATGTATCAGTATCATATTACTCACTCATAGGGTATTACATCTTCTTAGGTAGAATTCGTAGCTATATAAGCTTCCAAAAACTTGTTTAAAATTTTTGGCTGTGTGCACACATTGCAGATTTGGTGTGTGTTTGTCACTTTTTTTTGCGGATTTGTGACAAAACCTGATGACAGCAAAGTGAATGAGAAACCTGAAGTATCATGCACACAGAATAATTATTATTATAGCGCCATTTATTCCATGGAGCTTTACATGTGAGGAGGGGTATACATAATACATACAAGTACAGTAATCTTAATCAATACAAGTCACGACTGGTACAGGATGAGAGAGGACCCTGCCCGCGAGGGCTCACAATCTACAAGGGATGGGTGAGGATACAGTAGGCGAGGGTTGAGCTGGTCGTGCAGCGGTTTGGTGGATCGGTGGTTACTGCAGGTTGTAGGTTTGTCCGAAGAGGTAGGTCTTCAAGTTCCTTATGAAGGTTTCCATGGTAGTTGAGAGTATGAGAACATTCCAGAGTACGGGAGATGTGCTGGAGAAATGATGTATGCGATTGTGGGAAGAAGAGAAAAGCGGGGAGTAGAGAAGGAGATCTTGTTGAACCTGTTGAAGTGCATTGTGCACGAAACGGCTGTCGTCCGTCTTTTTGCATTTCTCCCGTGCCATTGCCTATGCTTTATTAATATGAAATAAAGTGAATCATTTCAAGAGAACGGTGAGTGCCATCCTGCTGTCTTTTTCTACTGTGATATTTCATGTTTTTTCTTCACATGGATAGAGCACCCGTTCAGCAAGGGTTACAGGTCTCACACTGATAGCGGTTATAAGTGGCTTGGCGGGTATTTCATTCTCAGGGACAGTGTCGGATGTTTCTTTTTTCTTTGACTGACTAATAATAAAACTTATTTTCCTTATCTTTCAGATCGGACTTGGGGCTTATCTACAGCATTATAGAATGCTGTAGATAAGCCCTGAAAGGCAGTGGCCGCATGTTATAGCGGCCCATAGAGGTGACAGGTTCCCTTTAAGCTACATGTCTACAGTCACTATGTGTGAATCCTCAAATCGTGCACACGCTGTGCTGTGAGGATTCTCTGGTGCCAGCACCGGGAACAGGTGGTCTTGTGACCGCAAGCAATATATATATATATATATATATATATATATATACACCGCTCAAAAAAATAAAGGGAACAATTAAGCAACGGAATATAACTACAAGTGAATCAAGCTTCTGTGAAATCAAACTGTCCACTTAGGAAGCAACCCTGATTGGCAGTCAATTTCACATACTCTTGTGCAAATGGAATAGACAACAGATGGAAATTATTGGCAATTATGAAGACACCCTCAATAAAGGAGTGGTTCTGCAGGTGGGGACCGCAGACCAGACCACATCTCAGTACCAATGCTTTCTGGCTGATGTTTTGGTCACTTTTGAATGTTGGTTGTGCTTTCACTCTCGTGGTAGCATGAGATGGACTCTACAACCCAGACAAGTGGCCCAGGTAGTGCAGCTCGCCCAGGATGGCACATCAATGCGAGCCGTGGCAAGAAGGTTTGCTGTGTCTGTCAGTGTAGTGTCCAGAGGCTGGAGGCACTACCAGGAGACAGGCCAGTACACCAGGAGATGTGGAGGGGGCCGTAGGAGGGCAACAACCCAGCAGCAGGACCGCTACCTCAGCCTTTGTGCAAGGAGGAACAGGAGGAGCACTGCCAGAGCCCTGCAAAATGACCTCCAGCAGGCCACAAATGTGCATGTGTCTGCACAAACGGTTAGAAACCGACTCCATGAGGATGATCTGGGTGCCCGACGTCCAGAGATGGGGGTTGTGCTCACAGCCCAACACCGTGCGGCCCTCCAAAGAAATGCCACCCCACACCATTACTGACCCACTGCCAAACCGGTCATGCTGAAGGATGTTGCAGGCAGCAGATTGCTCTCCATGGCGTCTCCACACTCTGTCATGTCTGTCACATGTACTCAGTGTGAACCTGCTTTCATCTGTGAAGAGCACAGGGTGCAAGTGGCGAATTTGCCAATCCTGGTGTTCTGTGGCAAATGCCAAGCGCCCTGCACAGTGTTGGGCTGTGAGTACAACCCCCATCTGTGGACGCCCATCTGTGATTTCACAGAAGTTTGATTTACTTGGAGTTATATTCTGTTGTTTAAGTGTTCCCTTTATTTTTTTGAGCAGTGTATATATATATATATATATATATATATATATATATATATATAATATTCCCAGCCACATTCCTACTAGTCTGCTTGTGTCCTTGCTCAATATAGTTGCATTAGGCCGTGCAAGTCTAGTCGGCATGGGACCGCACGTATGCACATCACAAACTTGCAGGCACACACCCATCGAATAACCAAAGCACTGCGAGAAATGTGAGGTTTCACAAGTTTGCAGTCATATAGAATGGCACTGAGTGAATGCACCAATGACACACACACACGCACAGCCCCACTGTACAATGACACACCACAGTCCTTGAATCTGCGCTAGCAGTAAAACACTTTGCCCAATACTCCCTTCCATCCTCTCCCCTTGTCAGGCCATATAATCTTCAGCTCCTATGTGGATAGCTGTTCACGATTCCTGCCGTCCGCTGCCCATACAGTCCCTCCATAACAGTACCATACAGTCCCTTTATAACACCACCATACAGTCCCTCCATAACACCTTGTCCACCATACAGTTTCTCAACTGAACAGTACACTGCCTCAGTATGACCAATGAGCAACGCTTTACTAATACCACAATGTGCCTCAGCAAAACCAACACACGGAGTCTGAACAGTGCCACACACACATATCTATGGAGAGGTAGGGAGACAGATGGTCTTATCAGTGGTGTTCTGCTGCCCGGGTCACAGTTCTCAGTCCAGTGCACCAGTGCAGGATTCTGCTCAGTCGCTCTGTTTGTGGTATGATGGGATTTATGGCAGCTGTTTTTTAATCTCACAGATACAGATCAGGGGGGGCACCCTTTGCAATCGCACATAGCTAATAGCAGAGAATGATATGGTGGGCACTAAGACGATCAATAGATTTTTTGCTCAGTGGTAGAATAAATTTGATATGGAATGAAATACCACAGCAGATATATTGCAATGAAAAAGACGTAATTTTAAGGGTGCAGCAAAAACGTGTCTGTACAAGATTTTTGGCCAATGTTTCGGTCCTCAGACCTTGCTCACAGCCTACAAAATACACATATATACACACACACATGAAAAAACAGGATACATGCAGATTGTGAAAAAATTATAGCATGAAAAACATTAAAAATAAAAAGCATAAATAATAGATACTGCCTATGCAAAAATTTATAAACACATGAGGGGCATCAATCCGAATGCAAATTACCGTATATACTCGTGTATAAGCCGACCCTTGTATAAGCCGACATCCCCCTAATTTTGCCACAAAAACTGGTTAAAATTATTGACTCACGTATAAGCCTAGGGTGGATAATGCAGCAGCTACTGGTAAATTTCAAAAATAAAAATAGATACAAGCAAAAGTAAAATTAATTGAAACATCAGTAGGGTACATGTTTTTGAATATCCATATTGAATCAGGAGCCCCATATAATGCTCCATTCAGTTCCTGATGGGCCCCATAAGATGCTCCATAAAAAATACACCCCATATAATGCTGCACAAAGGTTAATAATGGTGCCATAAGATGCTCCATAGAATAATATGCCCCATATGCTGCTCCATAAAGGTTATGGCCCCATAAGATATTCCATAGATTACGCCCCATATGCTGCCCCATAAGATGCTCTATAGATTATGCCCCCATAAGATGCTTCATAGATTATACCCCCATAAAATGCTCCATGGATTATGCTTCATATGCTACCCCATAAGATGCTCCATAGATTATGCCCCCGTATGCTGCTCTGGCAATTTTCACCTGTCCCTGTTCCACTGCTGCGTGCTGCTCTGTCTTCTGGGTCTCTCTGTCAGTAACTGTTCAGGCAGAGGGCGCAGCATGCACTAACTACTTCACCGTGCCCTCTGATCTGAACGTCACAGACAGAGGACGCAGAGGACAGAGCGGAGCGCAGCGATGTTCTGGGGACAGGTGAATATAGCTTCTACTTACCCCCTCCTGGTGCAGTCTCTGCAGCCCCCCCGCTTCCCCGGTCTCAGGCTCCTTCCTTAAGCGGTCACGTGGTACCGCTCATTAAAGTCATGAATATGCGCATATTCATGACTTAATGAGAAGTACCACGTGACCGCTGAAGGAAGTAGCCTAAGACTGTGGGAGAAGCGGGGGGGCTGCAGAAGCTGCGCCAGGGGGGTCAGTATGATCTGAAACCCCCACTCCCCTCCCCCGCCGACCCCTTGGTATATGACTCACGTATAAGCCGAGAGGGGGACTTTCAGCCCCCAAAAAATGGGCTGAAAATCTCAGCTTATACGCGAGTATATACATTAATAATAGTTATATATCAGTAAATACATGGAAATAAGCCATAGAGAAAAAGAATAAGTAAAAGGCTGTGTGCCCACATTGCATTTTTTAAGCGTTTCCTCAGCAGCAAGTTCTTCGCGGAAACGCTTAGAATACCCTAGTTAAAACGCATTCCCATGCAATCCTATGGGATTCCGCAGTTGCTGTGCCAATGCTGCGGATTTTTCCACTGCTGAATCTCATTGCGGAAAAATCCGTAGCATGTCCATTATTTTGGCGGAATCACGGCGATTCCGCCACCATAGTATTGCATTGAAACGCTCACTTTACGCATGTGGCTATGCCCACCATGTGTAAAGTGAGCGCTTCATGTGCGGATGGTACCCAGGGTCTGGAGGAGAGGAGACTCTTCTCCATGCTCTGGGTACCATATTCCTGTAAAAAATAGAATTAGAATAAAAAATAGGGAAATACTTACCCTCTGTTGGCCCCCGGAGTCCTCCCGCTCCTCAGCGGTGCACGCGGCGGTTTTGCTCCCTGGCGTGCTTCGTGCCAAAATGACCTTTGTGACGTCCTGGTCGTGTGACCGCTGCGTCATCAGAGGTCATTCTTGCAATGCTGCATCACTGGGAGCGGAACTTGCTGGCAGCGCCACTGAGGACCGGGAGTGCCGCTGAGATTGGGGGCTGACAGGAGGTGAGTATATCCATATTTTTTGTTTTTTTATTATTTTTACATCCTATCTTTTACTATTGATGCTGCATAGGCAGCATCAATAGTACAAAGTTGGTCACACTTGTCAAGCGCTATGCTTGACAAGTGTGACCAACCTGTCAATCACCTTTCCAAGTGATGCTTCAAATAGCTTAGAAAAGCACTAGCATTCAGCAAGCTAAAAATGCTTACAAAACACTTGTGTTTTGCGGTAAAATGCATGCGAATTCCGCATGTGTGTTACCCGCAGCGGGGAGTTGCGGAAGTGCTGCGGATTTCTGCAACATGGGAACATAGCCAAAAATGCAGAAAAAAAAGAAGACAACGAAAAGAAAAGAAAAAAAAAATGGGAAAATGTCCTGGAGGTGGGAACAAATAAGATATGGACCAAAATGAACATGGAATGGTAGTAAAGGTGAGGATAAGCGTAATTGATAAGGCGCAAAAGCATTAAAGTAGGTGAGAAAGTCAAGGAAAGGGACTATATACACTGTAGAAAGTCAGGGGAAAAAAAAAGAAAACAGGGTGATAAAATAATAATTATATGACAGAAGGGGTAAATAAAGGTAAGGATGAAAAATAAGAAAAAGACAACAAAAAAGCCAGCAATAAAATGTAGAGTACAGGCTAAAATATGTAATGCAGCAAATGATTATGATGGAAGATGAAGGCAAACAGGAGGGAACTAGGCGTAAGGAGAGATGAGGACTGCAATGCAATGAATAGAAATACAGTGTCTGCATGACAGATACCTTGTAAACAAGCAGGGGGAGGAGGCGTCACAAGCACTCACATGGCAGGGGAGACAGACGGCCATCTGCTGCTGCTGAAGATGCAGGAGGACGAGGAGTCAACAAGCCTGGTTTGAATAAGCCGCTCCTGCAGGAGATGACGTCATGCTGCGATTCAATAGAAGTGTAGCAGAGAGTGTTCACTGTGCTGGACGGAAGTGGGGCAGGGGAGGGCGGAAGTGAGGCACTTAACACACACTGAGAAAAGTGCCCCATGCTCAGTCCGGCCCTGCCGTGCCGGTCCTCCAGCGGCCCTGTGCAGCTGCTTAGGCACTGGCCCGGGGGGCATATGCACTCCCGCCACCCGGCCCAGCCCGCCCCTGAGGGTGGCACATGTTAAGGAGCTGAAACTCCTAAACCCTTCATCCAATTTTAATGTGGATACCCTCAAATGAAAGCTGAAAGTCTGAACTTCAACTGCATCTGAGTTGTTTTGTTTAAAAATCATTGTGGTAATGTCTAGAACCAAAATTAGAAAAATGTTGTCTCTGTCTAAATATATATGGACCTAACTGTATAACCCTCAAAAGTGCATATCCTTTATGAGTCTAGGTCCAATACATGACAATTTGAACAGAATGTGTATGAAGCCTCTTTTATGTCTAATACAGGATGTATCTGAGACACTTATTTTTGGCAGTTCTTGCTTTGTTCTTAAATAAAACTGAAATTTCCTATTTTTTTAATTTATTTTTTTTCTGGGGGTTACTTAAATTATATTTTTTATACATCCTTTGTACGTTTTGCCTTATATACAAGTCATTATACTGGAAAGAATGTTTCTTAACTTTGTTCCCTGTAAAATGCAATTTCTCATGGGTTTGGAATGTATTCTTGTCCGTCCTTAAAGTGGAGTAAAAGTGTGACACCATTGTCCTCAGCAGGGATCTGGGAGTCAGATATGCTTCCAGGGGTCATCCCCATGCTGTTCTCCTTCCATACAGCACTTTTCCCATCCATTTGAACATTTTCACTGAACCCCAGACCTCTTTGTAGGGTCTGACAAAAAAACTCGGCATTTCCATTGACTCCCATTATACTTGTTACTCAAAACAAGCATCTGAGCATTAGGATTTACGCGGTTCGCACAATGAGCAGTGTTGTGAATTCCCTTTCTGGACTCCCTCTGGTGATTACTGAAGGTAGTGGAGCTGGTCAGATTGACACAGGTGTTGCGAGTTCTCTTTCTGGGCTCCCTCTGGTGGTTACTGGAGGTAGTGGAGCTGGTTAGATTGACAGAGGCTTGCCATCTGATAATGATGATGACGATTGGAGTTCTGGGGTTTCTGACTGGATTATTTAAGACAGCTGACTTTCTTCAATCCCTGCTGTTGCTTTTCTTTCTGTGCCTTCTGATGTCTGATGTCTCCTGCTCTGTTCCTCCATGGTTCAGCTAAGTCGTTCATTTGCTAATCTTTTTGCATTTGATCTGGCTTTGTCTATCTCTGCTTTGTGCGGGTCAGCTTGCTCCTGCTGGGGCTGTGCTGGATCACCGCCCATATGTTACTGCTTGTGTCAGTTTGTTCTGTCCCCTGTTATATTGGTCTCTTTTTGCTTTGCTTTCAGTATATACCAGAGTGCTGATATAGTGGGGGTGAAGTCGTGTGACTTCAGTGTTTTTTGTGCATTAGACGTGTTGGATTTTTCAGGGTTTTTTGCGTGATTGCAGACAGTGTCTTTTCTTTCCTGTCCTGTCTAGTCAGTTTGGGCTCCATCATTTGCTCAGTCTATTTTACTGCCTGTGTTTGTGTTTTCATTTTGTCTCACTGACAATATATGCTTGGGGGCTAACTATTCCTTTGGGGTCTGCTCCGGGTCAGTTTAGATTTCACCTTTCTTGCTTTAGGCTAGTTAGCTCTCTGGCTGTGTCAAGGCGTATAGGGCATCATAGGTACGCTCCACGGCTACTGCTAGTTGTGTGGATAAGATGACCAGTTGTCACAGGGTCCTTCTCTGGTATCTCACAATCAACAGAGCAAGCGAAGAGTGAACAATTCCAAGACCTTTATTTAAGCAAAAATACGAAAGGTCCATATTCAGTCCGCCACACAAAGGATAAGATAGTCCAGAATCCAAATGCAGTCCAGTAACAGGATAACATGTCCAGGAAGATGAGAGTCCAAAATCCAGTTGACAGTGGATAACATGTTCCATATATTCTTCTTTCTCTCCGAAGTCCTGTCTTCACACCATGCTCTGCACACAGGAACTGACTTCCCCCCTCCTGTCCCTTCCAGCCCCCTCCCCATGTCCAGGAGTAGCCAGATGGGTTGGGGCAGTTCTCAGGCCTCCCATGCCTGACAAAAGGTGCCTGAGGATTATGACACTACAGAGGGTCATCAAGAGACATAGATAAAAGTCAGGCTGCAGACATACAAGGCATACAGAAAAACACTATGAAAATCAGTGAAATAGAAATATACACAAAATGATATCCATATAGCATATCACACCATCACAACCTCTCCCCCCTCATAATAAATGAGCACGCCATGAGGTCTACACAGACCTCTGGCCTGCTCACTTTAGTCCACATTGATCAATCGTTTATAGTTCCTTGTACAGTGGCAGGGGTTGCAATAATTATAAGCACTTGTTGTCCTTCCATAAATTCCCGGGTCCTGGCATTACGGTCATACCAGGTTTCTTGACTTGACTGGGCCATTTTCTGTTGATCATTAGCTAAGGTAGCTAGCTGGGCGAGATGGTCTCTGAACTCTAGAACGTAGAGAATGATTGGCATTCCAATGTCTGCGATATCTCCCTCCAATTGTTCTTTCAGAAGAGTGAGAGGCCCACCGACCTTCTGGCCAAACAGATTGCTCCCCAGTGAGGTCCGGATGTCGTGGTGCTTGAAGGGCTTGTAGTTGAGTGGCTGCTCGCACAAAATGCCACTGTAACTCCCCAATGTCGTTCCCAACGAGGATATCTGCAGGGAGTCCTCCCATAACTCCAATCCAACACAGTTTTTCTCCAAAACCATAATCCAAACGCACCAAAGCTCGCTGCATATATTGGCGGACACCCCCCACCAAGACAATGGGAATTCCTGCACCCTGGTGAATTGCCTCGGGTCGAACCACACGGGGGTCAGCGATAGTCAGAAATGCCCCCGTGTCTCTAAATCCTGACACTTTGCATCCATCAATTAAGACATCCTGCAGGTGGCGTTGCCATTGCTCTGGGTAGCCAAAGGACAAAGTCCGGAGTCCGTTCACTCCAGGAGGGGTATCTATGGTGCCATGGTTGGTGGTCCACTATGGTGGGGATGGTGGTAGCTCTTCCTCAGGCAGGATGGAGTGCACGAGATGCACTGGACGAGGTGGGACTGCGTGGGGCTCCCTCCGAATCTTTGAGGGACATCCAAACTGAAAATGTCCAGGTTGCCCACACACATAACATCTCCTCTCTGTGATACCCCCAGGTCGTGGTCGGAACTGTTACCCTCTCCTACTGTATCCTCCCCCATCCCTGTAGACTGTGAGCCCTCGCGGGCAGGGTCCCCTCTCCTTATGTACTTGTGTGTCCCTTGTCTTACACATGTTTATTATACTTGTCTATATTTCCCCTTTTCACATGTAAAGCGCCATGGAATAAATGGCGCTGTATAAATGCATAATAATAATAATAATAATAATAATAATAATAATAAGATCAGGGGTCTGCAATCCGCTTAGTTACAAACCACTCTGGTTTTCTGGTGGCTTAGCCTGGTCCTGCTATCCTCCTCGGTGACCCATTCATAACAGAGCAGTATTTCAGTGCTCTCTAAACCCTATAACTATAACTTGTATTAACAATTGCCATGCATTTTTATCTAATGCATAATATAAAAATAATCCATATCTAATGCATACTTTTGTATAAACAGTCAGCATACTATGGGTTACATACTTCTTGTTACCTATTTTGCTAACATTTTTAGAGAAAAAGCAGTTCACCAAGAGAGATTCTAAACTTAACCTCTTCAATGTGTCACTTGGTGCATTATACAACCCTAATTATATTTTTACACAAGCATTGGAGCATAAACCTTTCCAGGATAATGAGAAAAAACAAAAGATTTGAAGTTGCTGCTTGTGAAAAGCCCAGCACTCCTTCTTTGCACTGAACACTGCCACACTCATTCAAGTTCAAAGCTGGCCATGTTTTCCTTATGCTAGAAATCTCTCATTTCCGACTCAAAATTTAAAGACCCTTTAGATTGGTCACTAAATATAATTCTGCAATGAATTCAGTATCTGTATTTCACATAAATGTTTTTCCCCTTTAACAAACACTGAGTGTGGAATGGGAAAGACTTTAGGAACATACCAAATTAATATAGCTTTTATCAAAACCATCTCAGTCCACGCTCGACCCCAGAAACATTGGTGGTTTTCCAATAACTCGAATGTTATTATTTTCATTCTTGTTTCATTCATTCACTTCTGAATAGACTTTTTGTTTACAAAACAGGTTTATTGGTTTTATTTGGCAAGATCTCCATGAGGAGGCCTATTTCATACCCTCTGTTGCCCGTATGTAATTGCCATACACCACTGCCGAATGCAATGCCTAAAAATATAAGAAGCCACAACAGAACTCCTGTTCCACAGGCAAGTTGCATTTACTTTTCTAGCTGATATTTATTACTTTGATATATGTGCAGGGGTCATTTTAATTGATTTTGAATGTATATTAACTTTTTTATGTCTATAGTACTTCATTAAGCACAATCACAAAGTGAGTCCAGACAGAGTTCAAACTATACTATATAGTCTTTGGTTACCTAGATCTCTATATGTAAAACTGAATGTGTGTGTGTGTATCACCATCCAATCATGAAGCATCTTTCATTTCATCAGAGCTGTTGAAAAGAAGCTGAGCTGTGATTGGTTGCTGTGAGCAACAGTTTTCCTTGCAACCATACACTAAACATTTCTCATTTCACCAGAGCTGATTAAAAGAAGCTGAGCTGAGATTGGTTGCTATGAGCAAGTTTTCCCACTTGACAACACCTCAGCAGACACTGACATGGTGGGAGAAATCTAGCATCCCCGGGAACATAAGCTCCAGCCATCATCTGTCCCCCAGAAAGGAGCAGTGAGTACATGACAGAAATGAATCCCCCCCTCCAGTGCCCATATACTCATCATACATCCTCCATCTCATAGTCACATCTTCCCTCTTAAAGGGATCTCCGGTATGGAAGTCAGGGCAAATCCATCCAGCGCTTCGGTTTTGACCCCAGGCCTCTCTTAAAGAAATCTCCGGTATGGAAGTCAGGACAATTGCCTTCAAATGCTCTGGTACTGACCCCAGGCTCTCTTAAAGGGATCTCCTGTATGGAAGTTAGGGAAAATCCCTCAGCGCTCTGATTCTGACCCCAGGCTTCTATTAAAGGGATCATTCGTATGGAAGTCAGGGCAAATCCACTCAACGCTCTGGTTCTGACGCCAGGCTGATGGGATGATGTGGGATATTAGGGGTAGTTGTCTGATGGCTCTAGCTGACGGGATGATGTGGGATATTAAAGTGAATGTGGCTATGCGGAGTGGGTGGGGCTCTACACTCAGCTTTATATATATAGATATAATCACTATAATTTGTTCTAACTAACCATAGTTAGTTACTATGCCCGGGCAGCGCCGGGCTCCTCAGCTAGTAGTATATAAATATTAAATAGATATTCTTGTACCACTCTTCTCATCAAGAGTTGAGAGACGCTGATGACATCACAGATACCTGCTGATCAAACATGTGTGAGAATCTGTAGACATAAATTCAATGGTGCCACTCACCTACTGATGCAGAAGTGAGTACCACTGAAATAACTCTTTAATTGGATCACCACAGTAAGTATCATTGTCATCATGTAGCCAATTTCAATCAAATATTGTTTAGTGATGGGCAATTCCAAATAGTAAAGTTCGGTGTCCTTACCGAACACGTACTGTTCCGGCACGGACCGCAAACACTGACTTCTCTAGGAAGTTCATGAGACTGTTCAGGTTCTGCATTCCGTATATTGGGTGTTTCCCATGCTGTCATCTGCATCACAGAGCAAGAAACCCCGCAGGCTCTGATCAGCAGTAAGATCATTACCGCCGGTCAGAGAACTGCGGTTCATCTGACAGTTAGCAGCTGTGATCGGGAGCAAAAAGTTTTGGTCACAGAGGCATCGGCTGATGAAAGTAATATTCCCATCAGTCTGTGGAGCGCCCTGCAGGGCCTTAGGTTAATCAGTATCGGGCTGGTCAGGCTCTCAAAAGAGGATGTCACGATGGCAGTGACCCGGTCCGTGGCCCTGGGCATCCAGTAATTAAATAGAGGATAGTTATGTGGGTTTAATTGTGACACCACCCATAGTGTTCGGCAATGGGTGGCCGACGCTGCGTTTTTTTTTCCTTTGGGGCTGATGGTAACGCAGCAAAGATGGTTCAGCTCCCCACGGGTAGAGCGGGGCCCCAGGGCAAATATATTTGATTGTTCAGATGGTGGTGAACGTTGGGGTGCAGAGAATAAGTGAAAGACACAGAGAGGTGCAGTTTTCTTTATCTTTTACTTGAAAGTAGTTGCAATCTGGGGTACCACATACAGATGAGGGATTGAGTCCGGCTCGCCTGGAGGCATTCAGGGGACTGACCCTGCCAGGTGGGGTTGGGGACCATCCTTCTGTGCTCTGTTTTCGGGTCCCTGCTGCTTGTAGCTAAGCTGCAGCCCTCTCCTGCGTGATGATCTGTAACCTGTATGACTGACAGCGTGAGCCTATATCATGGGTACTGTCTTTTTCACTGTCAGCCCTGGGCTCTTGGTCTGCTGCGGTGCCTTCAGGTATTCAGTGTGTTCAAAGAACTTGCAGTCCCCTGTACTCCAGATACGGCTGTCAGGGCGTACAGCTCCTGCCCAGCCAAGGACTTTGGCATCCTTTTTATATCAGCGCTTCGCTCTGGGGTCAGCTATATGCAATTTTAGTTCCCCCAGAACCTCTTCTCTCTGCTCCTGTCCCTTTCCTCTTCACAGACCAACTTCAACTGTCTCTAACTGTCTTGTCATGAGCTCCAGCTGCTCCCGTTACCATGACAACTCCCTTGTTTACTCTCTCAGCTGACTTCTTACTGACTCACTAACCCCACCTGCTGGCCAGAATTTATAAGAAAGCTCCCCTTTCTGACCTGCAGCAGGAATTGTCAAGTAACCTGTGTTACCTGGCTTGGGGACCCCCCTCCTGCCTCCAGGCATGACATCACCCCTTAGAGGGAGGCAATGTCACTATGGCAACCAGACTCTGGGGTGCCACACCTGCGCTTGCTGCCGCTAATAACAGTGAGAGGAGGCATGGCTGATGGGAGTATTGATCCACTAGTGCCTGTGTTATTGATAAATAAATTAAAAAATGACTTGGGATCTGTTTTATTTTTGATATCCAGCATGGCTAAACTGACAGCTGAAGGCTACAACCCTCAGCTATTAGACACGGTCTTAGAAAGCGATTGTTGAGGCACAACAATTCCTCAAAATATGAATACATTAGCAACACAACCCTAAATATAGCATAGCTTAGGGAAAAGAGGATCCATTGCAGAAATTTTTTAACAGAAATCACTAAATTTTAATTCATAATGTTAAAATAGTATAAAAATTCAAGCAGGTTGAACAAAAAAGTGACACGTACATGTTAATAACATGATGAGTGTATCCTATTTAAGATTTCTGATATAAGAAATCTTGGATGGTATTATTATTATTATTCATAATTATAGCGCCATTTATTCCATGGCGCTTTACATGTGAAAAAGCGGCATACAAAGATAAGTACAAAAAACATGAGCCATACAAGGCACACACAAGTATAAAAGGAGAGAGGACCCTGCCCGTGAGGGCTCACAGTCTACAGGGGATGGGTGAGGATACAATAGGAGAGGGTAGAGCTGGTCATGCAGCAGTTCAGTAGACTGAGGATCACTGCAGGTTGTTGGCTTTATGGAAGAGCTGAGTCTTCAGGTTTCCTTTGAAGGTTTCCGTGGTAGTCAAAATTCTGATGTGTTGGGGTAGAGAGTTCCAGAGTATGGGGGAAGCACGGGAGAAATTTTTCTCTTGTAGGTTTTATATGTTCTGTGGCCAATGTAAACATGTGTTTATGTTCTGCATGTGTACCAACTTAAACCAAGCTCAATTTTTGTCTTTTTTTCTTTGTATTGTTGCATTCTGTGCAAGCTAGGGAATGGCCTCCCTCTCCTGAGCTGGAAATTGCATATAAAGCTTCACTACACTGGTGTTTCACTGGCTGGGCCCAGTCCTTTTGTCTGCCCTTATTCACACACTGACATCAGCATTGACACATGGTAAGGTTTTAATATAAGGCAGTGTAGGACTGTCCCGATCAGAGTTATCTTGTCATGGTGGAATGGCTTTTATGCTATTTTGAGATGAAAAAAGTATTACTAAAAACTCTGTATTATTTAAATGAACTTTTTGCTTTTTATTTACCGTATATACTCGTGTATAAGCCGAGATTTTCAGCCCATTTTTTGGGGCTGAAAGTCCCCCTCTCGGCTTATAGGCAAGTCATATACCGGGGGGGTGGGCGGGAGAGGGGGAGCGGGGGTGTCAGAGAGCATACTCACTTCTCCTGGCACTTCTCTGCAGCCCCTGCGTCTCCCTCTGCCGTCTGCTTCCTGCATTCAGCGGTCACGGGTACCGCTCATTAAACTCATGAATATGCGCATATTTATGAGTTTCATGAGCGGTACCACGTGACCAGCTGAATGCAGGAAGCAGATGGCAGAGGGAGTAGCAGGGGCTGCCGCAGCAGAGAAGTCCTTGCGCTAGGAGGGGTGAGTATGACGGGGGCAGAGTGATATTCACCTGTCCCCGTTCTAAGCCATGCACCACTGTGTCTCCGGGTCCTCCTGCTGTGAGGGCAGAGGGCGCGATGACGTAGTCAGTGCGCACCCTCTGCTGTCAATGCAGAGATCCGGGAGACATAGCGGTGCACGGCTTGGAAGGGGACAGGGGAATATCGCCACTGCCAGGGGCTCAGGACATCAGCACCTAGCCCCCAGCGACGGGGAGGTGAGTATGTAATTTTTTTGGTGCAGCAGCAGCAGCAAATAAGGGGTATTTATGGAGCATATTATGGGGAAGCATTAAACCTTGTGGAGCAGCATATGGGGGGTATTTATGGGGCAGCATTAACCCTTATGCAGCAGCATATTATGGGGGGTATTTATGGAGCATCTTATGGGGCAGCATTAACCCTTGTGCAGCAGCATATGGGGGGCATTTATGGAGCATCTTCTTGGGCCAGCACTAACCCTTCTGCAGCAGCATATGGGGGGTTTATCTATGAAGCATCTTCTTGGACCACCATTTAACCCTAGGCTTATACGCGAGTCAATAAGTTTTCCCAGTTTTTTGTGGCAAAATTAAGGGGGTCGGCTTATGCACGGGTCAGCTTATACACGAGTATATACGATATTTAGTTACAGCAGGGTTTTCGCTCACTTTTTCTCTTGTAGGTTTTATAAGGAGAGAGGACCCTGCCCGCGAGGGCTCATAATCTACAAGGGATGGGTGAGGAATGATACTACCCCATCTATTGTCACCTCAGTTTCTTTACACTAATATCTTTGAACAGTATTTTAAACCCTAATTAATCAAGAACTTGCAAAAATAGCTTGTTACACACTTTGTAAGGAAGATAGTTGTAGTTAAATGCCAAGATTTTTGAGAATTTTCTTTTGTATTTGTAAAAATCTATCATCCACCTTCCTTCATGAAACTAATTAAGAAATGCAAATCTGAGTACAGTCACTTATGAACAGCACGCACACTATCTGACACCGATTTAATATTTGGTTTTCATAAAAATAAATGCGCTATCTTGCTTAAACATTCTAGTGCATTAAAAATGAAGAAAATTGTGCAATTATATATCAAATGCAGCAGGAAGGATGTTAGCAATACCATTTCACTGATCAATCATTCTGAGTCGTTCATTGTTGCTGGCAACTTTTAAACTCTCACTCCTCTTATCAATTAATCCCCTTATCAATATTGTTGTGTGTTGCTGTATTTAAGATGTTGTATGCTTTTTAACATAGCTGTCTTGCTGATGCTGCTACAAGTTTACGTACTCTTATGGGGTAATTGAAGCATATGTTGAGTTGTTTTTAATACGTACAAAATTATAGAAGATAGAAAGTAATATACAGAAAAGTTATATTTTAAAAAATGTTGATATCATTTTTGGATCAATAGCATACACCTTGCGACAATGTCTTTTTGTGACTGATTTATACAACAATTGAGGCGGTGTCTAATGCACCACAGTTACCAAATTACCGTACATACTTGTGTATAAGCCGAGATTTTCAGCCCATTTTTTGGGGCTGAAAGTCCCCCTCTCGGCTTATACACGAGTCATATACCGGGGGGATCGGTGGGGGAGGGGGAGCGGGGGTGTCAGATCATGCTCACCCTTCTCTGCAGCTCCCCTGCTTGTTCCATGTTGTCGGCGCTGCTCTCTTCCTGCTTCAGCTGTCAAATGGTACTCGCTCATTAAATATGCGCATATTTAATGAGCGGGTACCACGTGACCGCTGAACCAGGAAGAGAGCAGCGCCGACAACATGGAACCAGCTGGGGAGCTGCAGAGACAAGCGCCAGGACCCGGTGAGTATGAACGGGGGGTTGGGAGGCATATTCACCTGTCCCTGCGCTCTGCTGTCTTGCGTCTTCTGCAGTGACATTCAGGTCAGAGAGCGCTATCGCGCTCTCTGCCTGCACAGTCACTGCAGAGCGCAACGCTGATGAGCAGGGGGCAGCGACGGAGGTGAATATACTGTTTTTTTTTGTTTGTTTGTTTTTTTAAGGGAGGCAGCGGCAGCAGAAACTTGATGGGGCCACACACTGTGCAGCAAAGCTGGGGCCACACACTGTGCAGCAAAGCTGGGGCCACTCACTGTGCATCATAGCTGGGGCCACTCACTGTGCATGATAATTGGGGCCACTCACTGTGCATGATAACTGGGGCCACTCACTGTGCATGATAACTGGGGCCACTCGCTGTGCATCATAGCTGGGGCCACTCACTGTGCATCATAGCTGGGGCCACTCACTGTGCATCATAACTGGGGCCACTCACTGTGCATCATAGCTGGGGCCACTCACTGTGCATCATAGCTGGGGCCACTCACTGTGCATCATAGCTGGGGCCACTCACTGTGCATCATAGCTGGGGCCACTCACTGTGCAGCATAGCTGGGGCCACTCACTGTGCATCATAGCTGGGGCCACATACTGTGCATCATAACTGGGGCCACTCACTGTGCAGCATAGCTGGGGCCACATACTGTGCATCATAACTGGGGCCACTCACTGTGCATCATAGCTGGGGCCACTCACTGTGCAGCATTATCTGGGGCCACTCACTGTGCATCATAGCTGGGGCCACTCACTGTGCATCATAGCTGGGGCCACTCACTGTGCATCATAGCTGGGGCCACTCACTGTGCATCATAGCTGGGGCCACTCACTGTGCAGCATAGCTGGGGCCACTCACTGTGCATCATAGCTGGGGCCACATACTGTGCATCATAACTGGGGCCACTCACTGTGCAGCATAGCTGGGGCCACATACTGTGCATCATAACTGGGGCCACTCACTGTGCATCATAGCTGGGGCCACTCACTGTGCAGCATTATCTGGGGCCACTCACTGTGCATCATAACTGGGGCCACACACTGCAGATAACTGAGGCCACTCACTGTGCACCCTCGGCTTATACATGAGTCATTAAGTTTTCCCAGTTTTTTGTGGCAAAATTAGGGGGGTCGGCTTATACTCGAGTATATACGGTATCTATATTATTTAAGTATTATTTATGTATTTTGAGGTAGTTCCTCTACACAGCAAAAGTAAGATATTGAGACTTGATTTAGTCATCTTGTATTAATTTTTGCCAAAGCTAAAAGGATGCATCTTACTGCTTTAGCATGTGATACTCATTTAGCACTATATATTCTGCATGTTTTGTCTATAAAACCATGGGATATTAAAAATATTGGGACATAGTGTCCATTTGTGTCATCTGATATGCTATAGCTGTTTTTAATTAGAGGTAGGTTCTACTTGCCCTTCAAATGTCTATAAACAGACACAATAGGTTGCCTTGCCCCTCGCAGATCGTTTCACATATTTTTATCAAAATGCACACTAAGTACCTCAAATTCATAAATTTACGTATGATCTATATTTGCAGTAATGCTATTCCAAGCTCATAAATGTAATGCTCGCGTACACTTTTGCGGCCTCAGAGTGCTTTTGCACTTGTTTGCATTCTATAGCAATGTAGTCACAGAAACTAGGTCTTGTACTTTTATTGCATTTTACTAAGAAGTGGTTATTAGTGATGGGCGAATACATTTGGCACTATTCGTTACTCACACTAATAGTGCGGTATTTGCCTCAGTATATTCGAGTGCACGTTTGGCGCTTTATTTGCAGCCAATGAACATGCTGGGCAAGCCAGCCCAGACATGCATACGCATGCGTTCGATACGCATGCGTTCTTCAAAATGTAAATAGAAATCCCATACGACATGCCCATTTTTGTCTGGTGTCATATTTAAGATGGCGCCGGCATTGCTGTTATTGACAAGCCAGTCAATAACAGCAATGCCGGCGCCATCTTAAATATGACACCAGACAAAAATGGGCATGTCTTATGGGATTTCTATTTACATTTTGAAGAACGCATGTGTATCGAACGCATGCGTATGCATGTCCTTGCGCACCAATGCGTTCCCATAGAGAGTAATTTGTTTTTTGACGCACCCATCCGCATGTGCATGCCTGCGCACATTTGACAGATTTTTGACGCCTCAAAAAAATGCAACATGTTGCATTTGCCGGACACCGCGAAACAATGCAGGCATACGCAAAAGCATACGTACGCATGCAAATGCATGTCCCTGCGTACACCATGTTAAAGATATGACGCATGCTGATCAATGCGGAGGAAACACTGCGCACACAAATGCTAATGTGAAACAAGCCTTAGTGAGCTGCTGAGATTTAAAGAAATCTTCTAAATAATGTGTTATAAGATAGCTGGGCAGGGTGGAATTAATATTCTTTTATTCTTTTGTTTTTTTTGTTTAGAACAACATGAAATAATAAAACTATTATTCATGCAAGTCATTGAAAAATAACCGTCTTGAAGTCAAGCTCTTGCAAAAACAAAGTTCTCCTTTACTTGAGCAGCATTTTGTCTGATATTCAATGAAAGGTCAGGGGTTTACCAAAGACAATGCCTTCACTCATCAAAGAAATTTTATTACATTTCTGGCAAAAATTGTTTTGAAAAGTTGCAGAATTTTTCCACATTTCGATTTGCACAACCATTTTTGCAACTTTTATCTATCTCACTTCAGTTTCTCGCAGCTTCGTCAAAATTGTTGGAGCTGGGATGGGATGAAGGAGCGGCAGGGGCATGACACCACAGCTCATTTAATTCATAGCAAGCTTTGGCATTCTTTACACCAGGGACTGAGACAAAATTTCAAGATTTATTGTGAGGCGCCCAGAGACATGCACCTCAGGAGTGTCTGAATCCTACATGCCCTATCATCAAGACCTGTGAGAAAATGTCAGCGACCAATATAGCCACCCTACTTTTTATTAACAGTTATAAGCCACCTGACATAGATTTCCCTGAGAATCTGTCACCAAAGTTTATTTTAAATGAAAGGGGAGTTACCAGTGTGAGACATGTAATGACAACCTGTTCTCCTGATCTCACTGCAGAGCATATTATAAATGAAAGTTACCAGTGCGAGACATGTAATGACTAACAGTCTGCTCTCCTGATCTCACTGCAGAGCTTATTATACTCGTAAATGAAAGTTATCATTGTGAGACATGTAATGACTGAAAGTCTGCTCTCCTGATCTATATGTCTCACAGTAACTTCCCCTTGCTCTGCAGGTAGACTCTTGGGGAGATCTATGTCCAGCCCATAGATCTTTAGAGCTCATTTACATATTAAGAAAAATGTAGATTTCTATGGAATAAAACATCAGATCACAGATATCAAGGTATCATTTTATTCATCTCTCTTTGCCCTACACGACCATATAGACGTCTAAGGAGCATTAATCCAACTGACAGATTCCCTTTAATAAATTTGGTGCATGTTATTTCTGCACAGCCCTCCTTAAATCTGGTCTGTGAAATGCCAGGCTTAATTGATAGGGGATAAAGGACAAATTTCACGTACCACTTAGGTCACACTATACCAGTTACCTACCTTCTTTGGAAGACTGTTTGTACCTGTAGACAACAGTCATCCCATCTGAGACACCTCTGATCATTAAGCTCTGACTATGTACTGGTTCATCCACCCTCCAACAATGGTTTGATGTTAGATCACACCTCTGTCCTTAGCATATGTATTGGTTCATCCACCCTCCACCAATGGTTTGATGTTAGATCATACCTCTGTCCTTAGCATATGTACTGGTTCATCTACCCTCCACAAATGGTTTGATGTTAGATCATACCTCTGTCCTTAGCATATGTACTGGTTCATCCACCCTCCACCAATGGTTTAATGTTAGATCATACCTCTGTCCTTAGCATATGTACTGGTTCATCCACCCTCCACGAATGGTTTGATGTTAGATCATACCTCTGTCCTTAGCAAATGTACTGGTTCATCCACCCTCCACCAATGGTTTGATGTTAGATCATACCTCATGTCATCACTACAATGACACTTTTAGAAGCACCCTTGACCAAGTAGCTCCCCTCACCCTCAGAACCTCCAAGTACAGAGTAAAACAGCCCTTGCTCACATCGCAAACTCAACTTCTCCAGCGATGCTCTAGGAGTGCTGAACGCCTATGGAGAAAAACCCGCACACCAGAAGACTTCATCCACTTCAAATTTATGTTAAGAACCTATAACGCTGCCCTTCACCTCGCCAAACAGACCTACTTCACCACCCTGATCTCCTCACTAGCCAACAACCCCAAGAAACTTTTTGACACTTTTCACTCCCTCCTCAGGCCAAAAGCACAAGCCCCTATCACAGACATTTGTGCTGATGACCTGGCCTCCCACTTTACAGAAAAAATAGATAATATCCGTCAGGAAATCTGCTCCCAACCACCAAGTGCTGTGACTCCCATCCCTTCCTGCATCTCCCCTGGCTCACCATCCACATTTGAGCCTATCACCGTAGACGAAGTCTCCAGACTCCTCTATTCTTCTCGTCCGACTACATGTACTACCGACCCCATTCCCTCACATCTCCTCCAGTCTCTCTCTCCAGTCGTCACAACCCACCTAACTACAATCTTTAATCTCTCCCTCTCCTCGGGCATTTTCCCATCCTCCTTCAAACATGCCATCGTTACTCCGTTACTAAAGAAACCTGCTCTCGACCCATCCTGCACAAACAACTACAGACCAGTCTCCAATCTCCCCTTCATCTCTAAACTTTAGGAGCGCCTAGTTTACTCCCGCCTTACCCGATACCTCTCCACTCACTCCCTTCTAGACCCTTCACAGTCCAGCTTCCGCCCCCTACATTCGACGGAAACTGCACTCATCAAAGTGACCAATGACCTTCTGACAGCAAAACGTAACAGTTACCACTCTCTGCTCATTCTTCTTGACCTATCTGCAGCTTTCGATACTGTTGACCACCATCTCCTACTCTCTAGGCTCCAGTCACTATGCATTAAGGACCCTGCTCTCTCCTGGTTCTCTTACTATCTCTCTGACCGCTCCTTCAGTGTTTTGTTCTCTGGCTCCACTTCATCTCCTCTTCCTCTTGCTGTCAGGGTACCTCAGGGCTCAGTCTTTGGCCCCCTTCTCTTCTCTCTCTACACAGCCCCAATTGGACAGACCATCAGCAGATTTGGCTTTCGGTACCATCTTTATGCTGATGACACACAACTATATATGTCTTCCCCCGACCTTACCCCCTCTGTACTACAGAACGCCAGTGACTGTCTGTCCGCAGTCTCCAATATCATGTCCACTCTCTATCTGAAACTCAACCTCTCCAAAACTGAACTTCTTCTGCTCCCACCGTCTACTAACCTCCCTAAATCTGACATTTCCCTCTCCGTGGGTGGTACCACAATATCACCCTGGCAGCAGACGCGCTGTCTGGGTGTTATGTTTGACACCAATCTCTCCTTCACATCCCATATACAATCTCTTGCCCGCTCTTGCTGCTTACACCTAAAGAACATCTCTAGAATCCGCCCTTTTCTCACCATGAAAACAACAAAAACCCTCATTGTAGCATGGATCCACTCCCGCCTGGATTACTGCAACAGTCTATTAATTGGCCTCCCCGTCACTCGACTATCCCCTCTCCAGTTCATACTTAATGCAGCAGCCAGGGTCGTCCATCTGGCTAGTCGGTACTCAGACGTGTCTGCTCTTCGTCAGTCATTACACTGGCTGTCCATTCATTATAGGATCCAATTCAAAGTACTTGTTCTCACCCACAAAGCTCTCCATGGTGTGGCACCCCCCTACATCTCCTCCCTCATTTCTGTCTATCGGCCTAGCCGATCGCTGCGCTCTGCAAACGACTTTTGACTAACCTCTGCACTAATCCGTACCTCCCACTCCCGACTCCAAGACTTCTCCCGTGCTGCTCCTATCCTCTGGAATGCTCTACCCCAAGAAATTAGGACTAACCACAATTTGTATAGTTTTAGGCTCTCCCTCAAAACATATTTGTTCAGAGTGGCTTATCACGTTCACTAATCAAAGTCATTCTATATGCAAGTGTGCGTGTGTAGCCCATTCACTATCTCCATCCATCCTTCACTCCCTCAAGATGGCTGGACCTTAATTGTAAATGCATCATTGTAAATACACACATGTACTTTTTATCTCCCTCACCTCATTGTAGATTGTAAGCTCTCACGAGCAGGGTCGTCTTATTTTGCTTTAATTATTGTATTGTTAACGTTGTTACTTATGACTTGTGTTTTGAAACTGTTGAACTGTAAAGCGCTGCGGAATATGTTGGCGCTATATAAATAAAGATTATTATTATTATTATTAAAACAATTTAAACAAAATGATACTCACGCTATGAATCAATGGAGAATAAAATATATATATATATATATATATATATAGTTACCTGTAGGATCAAGGCAATAAACTCATAAGCATTAGATGTTAGAGGGTACTGAGTATTGATGGATCAAACTACAAAAAGACAAAACAAAGCATAAGTTTTAAATCTGAAAATGCAAAGTCATAAAAAAAAAAAAAAAAAAGTGTGAAGTGTCCGGGTTAGACTCTAGTGACTAAGATCATGGTCGGTATTGCGTTCTAATAGTTAATTAAAAACACCTATCATATAACTATACAGACATAAATAAAAACAGAAACAAACACACTGGGGGAACCATAAAGTGCTATATATGTACCTTGCACATACCCCCACTGTGACTATTACCTCTGAATAGGAGTGCAGTGGGAAACGCCCGGTGGTTCACTAATGTGAACAGACTTTTAAGCAGTAGATTCACCGCTGTGAGCGGACTTTTAAGCAATAGAAGCCAGTGGCATGTACTTGCTAATCATTTAGGAAGTCTCTCAATTAGTAGATAAAAACTAACTATGCAGACATAAATAAAAACAGAAGCAAACACACTGGGGTAACCATAAAGAGCTATAAATGTACCTTGCACATACCCCCACTGTGACTATTACCTCTGAATAGGAGTGCGGTGGGAAACGCCCGATGGTTCACTAATGTGAACAGACTTTTAAACAGTAGATTCACCGCTGGGAGCGGACTTTTGCTTTTGAGCGATAGAAGCCAGCGGCATATACTTGCTAATCGTTTAGGAAGTCTCTCAATCAGTAGAAAAAAAAAAACAAATAAAACACCGAGCTCTGTTCCGGCCGGTAACAGGCTCCAGGTGCTGGCAAACGTCCGATAATTCTCCGATGGTGATAGATACCACGTGAATGGCGTGAGAGCAGGGAAAAGAGCACAAATGATCGCTCACCAAAGTAGACACAGTCCAACGGCGGTCAGCATACCAGCCGCATTATAGATTGTAGACACCCGCGGTCAGCGTGGTGTGAATCTGGCAGGACCTGCGATGATAATCCAGATCACGAGAGGCGCGCAATCACGTGATGTCTGATAACAAGAGTGCTGCTTAAGCCAAAATTCCAACTAGTTTCGGAATAGCACGGATTCCTTCCTCAGGGATGGCTCATCGTGCACTCAGTGGGGTTAAATACCCTTGGCTCAGCAATGAATAGCTAGTACAAACAGATGATGTTAATCCTTACTCGCTGCTGAATCAACCCTGCACACTAGCGCCATTGGTATATTGTATATATTATTATTATTATTACCTCTGTCCTTAGCAAATGTACTGGTTCATCCACCCTCCACCAGTGGTTTGATGTTAGATCATACCTCTGTCCTTAGCAAATGTACTGGTTCATCCACCCTTCACCAATGGTTTGATGTTAGATCATACCTCTGTCCTTAGCATATGTACTGGTTCATCCACCCTCCACCAATGGTTTGATGTTTGATCATACCTCTGTCCTTAGCATATGTACTGGTTCATCCAACCTCCACCAATTGTTTGATGTTAGATCATACCTCTGTCCTTAGCATATGTACTGGTTCATCCACCCTCCACCAATGGTTTGATGTTCGATCATACCTCTGTCCTTAGCATATGTACTGGTTCATCCAACCTCCACCAATTGTTTGATGTTAGATCATACCTCTGTCCTTAGCATATGTACTTGTTCATCCACCCTCCACCAATGGTTTGACGTTAGATTAAACCTCGGTCCTTATTATATGTACTGGTTCATCCACCCTCCACGAATGGTTTGATGTTAGATCATACCTCTGTCCTTAGCAAATGTACTGGTTCATCTACCCTCCACCAATGGGTTGACGTTAGATTAGACCTCGGTCCTCATTATATGTACTGGTTCATCCACCCTCCACGAATGGTTTGATGTTAGATCATACCTCTGTCCTTAGCATATGTACTGGTTCATCGACCCTCCACCAATGGTTTGATGTTAAATCATACCTCTGCCCTTAGCAAATGTACTGGTTCATCCACCCTCCACCAATGGTTTGATGTTAGATTAGACCTCTGTCCTTAGCATATGTACTGGTTCATCCACCCTCCACCAATGGTTTGATGTTAAATCATACCTCTGCCCTTAGCAAATGTACTGGTTCATCCACCCTCCACCAATGGTCTGACGTTAGATTAGACCTCAGTCCTTATTATATGTACTGGTTCATCCACCCTCCACAAATGGTTTGATGTTAGATCATACCTCTGTCCTTAGCATATGTACTTGTTCATCCACCCTCCACCAATGGTTTGACGTTAGATTAAACCTCGGTCCTTATTATATGTACTGGTTCATCCACCCTCCACGAATGGTTTGATGTTAGATCATACCTCTGTCCTTAGCAAATGTACTGGTTCATCTACCCTCCACCAATGGGTTGACGTTAGATTAGACCTCGGTCCTCATTATATGTACTGGTTCATCCACCCTCCACGAATGGTTTGATGTTAGATCATACCTCTGTCCTTAGCATATGTACTGGTTCATCGACCCTCCACCAATGGTTTGATGTTAAATCATACCTCTGCCCTTAGCAAATGTACTGGTTCATCCACCCTCCACCAATGGTTTGATGTTAGATTAGACCTCTGTCCTTAGCATATGTACTGGTTCATCCACCCTCCACCAATGGTTTGATGTTAAATCATACCTCTGCCCTTAGCAAATGTACTGGTTCATCCACCCTCCACCAATGGTCTGACGTTAGATTAGACTTCAGTCCTTATTATATGTACTGGTTCATCCACCCTCCACAAATGGTTTGATGTTAGATCATACCTCTGTCCTTAGCATATGTACTGGTTCATCCACCCTCCACGAATGGTTTGATGTTAGATCATACCTCTGTCCTTAGCAAATGTACTGGTTCATCCATCCTCCACCAATGGTTTGACGTTAGATTAGACCTCGGTCCTCATTATATGTACTGGTTCATCGACCCTCCACCAATGGTTTGATGTTAGATCATACCTCTGTCCTTAGCATATGTACTGGTTCATTGACCCTCCACCAATGGTTTGATGTTAAATCATACCTCTGCCCTTAGCAAATGTACTGGTTCATCCACCCTCCACCAATGGTTTGATGTTAGATTAGACCTCTGTCCTTAGCATATGTACTGGTTCATCGACCCTCCACCAATGGTTTGATGTTAAATCATACCTCTGCCCTTAGCAAATGTACTGGTTCATCCACCCTCCACCAATGGTTTGATGTTAGATCATACCTCTGTCCTTAGCATATGTACTGGTTCATCGACCCTCCACCAATGGTTTGATGTTAAATCATACCTCTGCCCTTAGCAAATGTACTGGTTCATCCACCCTCCACCAATGGTTTGATGTTAGATTAGACCTCTGTCCTTAGCATATGTACTGGTTCATCGACCCTCCACCAATGGTTTGATGTTAAATCATACCTCTGCCCTTAGCAAATGTACTGGTTCATCCACACTCCACCAATGGTTTGATGTTAGATCATACCTCTGTCCTTAGCATATGTACTGGTTCATCGACCCTCCACCAATGGTTTGATGTTAAATCATACCTCTGCCCTTAGCAAATGTACTGGTTCATCCACACTCCACCAATGGTTTGATGTTAGATCATACCTCTGTCCTTAGCAAATGTTCTGGTTCATCCACCCTCCACCAATGGTTTGATGTTAGATTAGACCTCAGTCCTTATTATATGTACTGGTTCATCGACCCTCCACCAATGGTTTGATGTTAAATCATACCTCTGCCCTTAGCAAATGTACTGGTTCATCCACACTCCACCAATGGTTTGATGTTAGATCATACCTCTGTCCTTAGCAAATGTTCTGGTTCATCCACCCTCCACCAATGGTTTGATGTTAGATTAGACCTCAGTCCTTATTATATGTACTGGTTCATCGACCCTCCACCAATGGTTTGATGTTAAATCATACCTCTGCCCTTAGCAAATGTACTGGTTCATCCACACTCCACCAATGGTTTGATGTTAGATCATACCTCTGTCCTTAGCAAATGTTCTGGTTCATCCACCCTCCACCAATGGTTTGATGTTAGATTAGACCTCGGTCCTTAGTATATGTTTTCCTTTTCTAAAAGACTGTGAATTATTTTGTATTATATGCTTTTCACAGCCAAAATTGAAGGATGATGGCTAAATTATCTGTACACATACAACGTAATTAAGATTACATCATTATCTTAAAAAACCACAATGCTTTGATTTCCTAAGTTTCTCTTATGAAAAAAAAATATCTGGTGCAGTTGTTTGGGTCTTTCCATTTCTGAAAAATCTGAAACGCATAATCATCAAAAAGAAAAAAATATTAACAGGTTCTAGCGGTGCCAAGAAAGATTCTCTTCTTCTTTCAGATGTAATGCAGCATATTGCCATGAATTACAAGCCCTAGTGGCAATGACATTGTTAATATTTATTACAGACATATGCCATTACATTAAAGGTAGGTTATTTAGTTGGAACAAAATAAAGATTTCCTTTCTGTGAGCCAGGCCTAGAAATGATTAATGCCAAACACTGCATAAGTTATGCCGGATCATACCTAAGAGATAAAGCACAAAGGTACAACTGGAATGTGGGGCCGTAAAACTGCAAAACTGCACACTGTAACTCTTTGCATCCTGTTCATACTTACTTCTACAGTGTTTTACCATTTTCATTTTTTTGGAGATTTTCTCTATATTACAAAGAATTCCCCAAATTAGGGCCCAATTACTAAGACTATAGCCACGCTAAAAATAAAAACTTGAGATCAGAAAATACTGTATTTAGTGTGCATTTACAGAGACAAATCACACGGCATACACTATGAGAGAATGTGTTTTCAACGCCATTTTTTTATCTTATCTCTTATGGTGCATTTGGATTTATAGGACATCTGCCAGTAGGATCTACCCTCCTAGGCCTTTTATGTGTGTATGCAGGTCATAGGAACCTGAATAAAATGATACCTTGATATCTGCGATCCGATGTCTTATTCCACAGAAATCTTTTTTTCTCTTAATATGTAAATGAGCTGTTAAGATGTATGGGCCGAACTTCGATCTCCCTGAGAATCTGTATTTAGAGCCCACAGAGGTGTTACCAGTGTGAGACATGTAAGTCACGAGAACAGACTGTCAGTCATTACATGTCTCACACTGGTAACGCCCTGTTTCATTTAAAGAAGTTCTGTAGGCAGACTTTCTTGGAGATCTATGTCCGGCCACATAGATCTTAACAGCTCATTTACATATTAAGAAAAACATGGATCTACCCTCCTAAGCCGTTTATGTGGGTATGCAGGTCATAGGAAGCTGATTAAAATTATATCTTGATATCTGTGATGAGATGGGAAATCCACATTTTTCTTAATGTGTAAATGAGCGGATAAGATCTATAGGCCGTACATGGATCTCCCCAAGAATCTGCCTCTAGAGATTATTTTAAATAAAAGGAGGCATTATCAGTGTAAGATGTAGAACAGGAGAGTGGGCTGTCGGTCATTACTTGTATCACACTGGTAACACTCCCTTTCATTTAAACTAAGCTCTGGAGGCAGATTCTCTGGTAGATCTATGTTCCACCCAGAGGTTTTAACAGCTCATTTACATATAAGAAAATTGTGGATTTCTCTGGATCAAGACATTGGATCATAGATATCAAGATATCGTTTTATTCAACCTTCTATGACCTACATGCCCATATATGTGGCTTAGGAGGGTAGATCCTACTGACTGATTTGTTTAAAGTGGGAGATGCTACATCTAGAATCTGAAAACTTTATGTAAGACCCAATCCAATAAGCAAAGCCTGTTCTCGAGGTGTGGGGCGTTCATGCTCACTTCTTCTAGAGTGCAATATTTTTTAATTTGCAATTCATTGTGACTTGCCATAAGCCATGCTCTTGATTATGGAATTCCAGTAACAATAAAGGGAATCTGTCAGCAGGTTTTGCTGTGTAATCTGAGAACAGCAGAAGAGAGAGGCTGAAACACATAGTTCAGGGATCTGTCACTTGTCAAAATGCATGCTGTAGTTTGCTAACTGTGAAGGATTTATCACGAAGAGATTAACATTGCCAGACTACACTAATCCAGCAATGACCCCTCCTGCTGTGATAAGGACCTCACTGTCTATGGACTTTGTATACACAGAGCCTGGTGTGGGCGGGGTTAGCTTTCTCAGCTCTGCTTCATCCTAGATCTAAAAGCTCTGATCATGTCAGAACCTTCTAATCTAAGTGTTACATTGTTAAATTCAGCTTCTCTTTGCCTAAATTATGTTGCTTTCAGATGAGGTAGCAAAAACCTGCTGACAGATTCCCTTTAAAGGGTTATTCTCAAGTTTGAGATTTTGCCTCTACTTTCCAGATTGCTGGGGATTTTTATTGCTGCCAATCCCCCCCCCCACCGATCCATAGAACCGGAGCGGAAAGGTGGTCAAACGTACGCACGGCCGCAGGCAATGAAGCAGGTCAATGCATTCATATCATTTCAGCTCCTAGATATAACATTTTGTGTACTTAATGCATACCAAGAAACTTCTATCAAACCAATTTCCTAACAATCATTCTAATCTGTGGCGGTGCAACATGTAATGATTTTCTTTTCAATTGATTGTTAGGATGCACATAAACTGAGTTCACTACAAATCTTGCACCTCGTTAATCGATTCTATGGTTCACTGAAGATTTGTCCATAAATATAACATTGGTTAAGCAAATATCAGCTTATTCAGCAATATTGCTGCAGTCATAGGACCTCTGATGCAAAGAAAGCATTAAATACTGGAGATAGTCTGCATGAGAAGTAGATAAAAGTACTTGTATGCATAAGTATTTTACAGGATTTGATGCCCCATAACTAGAGTTGAGCGATACCGTCCGATACTTCAAAGTATCGGATCGAAATGGATCGGCCGATCTTAAAAAAAAGTATCGGTATCGCCGATTCCGATACCGGAAGTCCCATTCAAGTCTATGGGACTTCCGGTATCGGAATAAGAAAAACCCTGTTTTTGCCTTGTACAGCCTCTCTGGGGTCTGTACGGGCCTTTCGGGGGGCTGTGCCGGCCTGCCAGGGGGTCTGTGCAGGCTCCGGTGGTCTGTGCCGGCCTGCCGGGGGGCTGTGCCGGCCTGCCGGTGGTCTGTGCAGGCTCCGGTGGGCTGTGCCGGCCTGCCGGGGGGCTGTGCCGGCCTGCCGGGGGGCTGTGCCGGCCTGCCGGTGGTCTGTGCAGGCTTCGGGGGTCTGTGCAGGCATCGTCCGATTGGACTACAAGTCCCATCGGGCGATGCCTGCTACCATGACAGTGATTGACACATTAGCCAATGATGGGACAGTAGTAGTCCCATCATCCGGCTAATGTGTTGAATGTAAAAAAAAAAAAAAAATTACATGCTACATATATACAACATGCATACTACATACATGCTACATTCATACTACATACTACATACATGCTACATTCATACTACATATATACTACATGCAACATACATACTACATATATACTACATGCATGCAACATGCATACTACATATATACTACATGCTACATACATACTACATATATGCTACATACATACTACATATATACTACATGCATGCTACATACATACTGCATGCTACATACATACTACATGCTACATACATACTACATATATGCTACATACATACTACATATATACTACATGCATGCTACATACATACTGCATGCTACATACATACTACATGCTACATACATACCACATACATACTACATACATACTACATACATACTACATGCATGCTACATGCATGCTACATGCTACATACATAACACATATATACTACATGCATGCTACATACATACTACATGCTACATACATACCACATACATACTACATACATACTACATACATACTACATGCATGCTACATACATACTACATGCTACATACATACTACATATATACTACATGCATGCTACATACATACTACATGCTACATACATACTACATATATACTACATACATACTACATGCATGCTACATACATACTACATGCTACATACATACCATATACATACTACATACATACTACATGCTACATGCTACATACATACTACATATATACTACATGCATGCTACATACATACTGCATGCTACATGCATGCTACATACATACTACATACATACTACATGCTACATACATGCTACATACATACTACATACATACTACATGCTACATACATACCACATATATACTACATACATACTACATACAATACATTCATACAATACATACATAGACATACAGTACATATAACATAGAGTAACATACTTACCAATACTTGTCACATTGTTCCCCGAAGCCATTGTCTTTTACGGAATAAATATTAACATAACAAACCACAAAAATACTCACCCACGATCCGAAGCAGTCCACGAGTGTGTCCCACGACGATCTTGGGTAGAGAACTGCAGCATCAGCTGATGCTGCCGTTCTCTACGGGCTGCAGGAATCCAATGACGGAAGGTAGGTATCCTTCCGCACTGTATTCCTCCGCCACTTAAAAAAAAAAAAGTCCCTAGTCTCACTTTATGCCATTGCTGTGTGGGAATTTCCCACGCAGCAATGGTATAAAGTGAGACTAGGGACTTTTTTTTTTAAGTGGCGGAGGAATACAGTGCGGAAGGATACCTACCTTCCGTCATTGGATTCCTGCAGCCCGTAGAGAACGGCAGCATCAGCTGATGCTGCAGTTCTCTACCCAAGATCGTCGTGGGACACACTCGTGGACTGCTTCGGATCGTGGGTGAGTATTTTTGTGGTTTGTTATGTTAATATTTATTCCGTAAAAGAAAATGTTTCGGGGAACAATGTGACAAGTATTGGTAAGTATGTTACTCTATGTTATATGTACTGTATGTCTATGTATGTATTGTATGAATGTATTGTATGTAGTATGTATGTAGTATATATGTGGTATGTATGTAGCATGTAGTATGTATGTAGTATGTATGTAGCATGCATGTAGTATATATGTGTTATGTATGTAGCATGTATGTAGTATGTATGTAGTATGTATGTGGTATGTATGTAGCATGTAGTATGTATGTAGCATGCATGTAGTATATATGTAGTATGTATGTAGCATGTAGTATGTATGTAGCATGCATGTAGTATGTATGTAGTATATATGTGGTATGTATGTAGTATGTATGTGGTATGTATGTAGCATGTAGTATGTATGTAGCATGCATGTAGTATATATGTAGTATGTATGTAGCATGTAGTATGTATGTAGCATGTATGTAGTATGTATGTAGTATGCATGTAGTATATATGTAGTATGTATGTAGCATGTAGTATGTATGTAGCATGCATGTAGTATATATGTAGTATGTATGTAGCATGTAGTATGTATGTAGCATGCATGTAGTATGTATGTAGTATATATGTGGTATGTATGTAGTATGTATGTGGTATGTATGTAGCATGTAGTATGTATGTAGCATGCATGTAGTGTATATGTAGTATGTATGTAGCATGTAGTATGTATGTAGCATGCATGTAGTATGTATGTAGTATGTATGTAGTATTATTTTTTTTTTTTTTTTTTTTTTAACATTTAACACATTAGCCGGATGATGGGACTACTACTGTCCCATCATTGGCTAATGTGTCAATCACTGTCATGGTAGCAGGCATCGCCAGATGGGACTTATAGTCCCATCGGACGATGCTTGCACAGACCCCCGGACATCAGCACAGCCCCCCGGCAGGCCGGCACAGCCCCCCGGCAGGCCGGTACAGACCCCCACAGGGTGCACAGACCACCGGCAGGCCGGCACAGCCCCCCGGCAGGCCGGTACAGACCCCCACAGGGTGCACAGACCACTGGCAGGCCGGCACAGCCCCCCCGGCAGGCCGGTACAGACCCCGGGCAGTCCACACAGCCCCCCCGGCAGAGACCCCCGGAAGGCCCGAAATGACGGCGCATCATGATGCGCACACACCGCGCATCATGATGACGTCATTTCGGCTGTCAATCAACTTTGAACTTCAACTTCCGATTCCGATGCCGACTTCCGATATTGAAAAAATATCGGAAGTCGGTATCGGAATTCCGATACAGCAAGTATCGGCCGATACCCGATACTTGCGGTATCGGAATGCTCATAACACTTTTTTTCTGCAACCCCATCCTATTCACTTTAGATAAACCATATTTGGTGCAAAACTTATCTTGTATTCACATAACACAGTGCTTCTAAATCTGTCTGCATGCATGAAATTTGTGTTAGTGGATACCCTTCAAATAGGGAAAATAAGGATAAGGGTCAGATGATTGGATTTTCACCCATGTGTAATGCAACTGCGGCGCAGCCACCAACTGGGGGCGCTGTTATGGGAATAAGGGTTGCACTTACTGTGTAGCACCTCGGTGCAGAAGTGCAGGCCGCCACCAGGAGGCAGCAGAGTAGTCAGACAGGCCGGAGTCAGCAACAAACAGGGAAACAAAGTACCAGAGGTCACAGCAATGAATGCGGTCAGGGATGAGCCAAAAGTCAGAGCCAAACGGGAGCGCGGTATCCAAAAACGTGAGACAGAAAGAGGAGTCGAGGTACAAGCCAGTGGGTCAATCCAGTAGGGGAACGTAGTACCTGACAGAGAAACCAGAGGCAGAGTTCAGAGTTCAAGCCGAGTCATACACTATAGGGAAATCATCAGACGTACACAAAGTCAGGGATAGGGAATGGGTCACACACACACAGGAAGTCAGAGGCAGAAGTGTCACTAGGGTATACAGATCACCTGCTCAAGCCATGGACCAGAACTATCACTGACAAAGGCTACCAAAAACAGCACCAATAAAGAACCACCCAAGAACCAAAGACAGGCAGGAAAGGTTAACCCCTCTATGACCAAGTCGGGGAAAGAAAAGCAAGAAGCAAACTCCGACCTGGATCATGACACCATCCAATCCTATTGTTTTACTCAAGTCTTGCCAGAAGTATCTTAACTGCTTGAAGAGAACCTGTCAGTACTATTTTGTAATGTAAAGTAAAGGCATTGCTGTAATGGCGCTGTAATACTAATTACACTGATACTTTCGGTGAAGAAATCTGCTTTCTTGTTTTTCTTTAATCACCGTATGACATTTTCTGCTAGTTAGATTTCGGTTCTCAGGGACCAGACTGTACACTGGGTGTGATTCGCTGGTGCCTCTCTGTCAGCAGGTTCAACCCTCCTAAGCCATCTATATGGGCATGTAGGTAATAGAAAATTGACTAAAATGACACCTTGATATCTGTGCTCTTATGTCTTATTCCAGATAAATTGTTTTTTTTTTTCTTAATATGTAAAGGAGTTGTTAAGATCTATGAGCCAGACATAGCTCTCCTTGAGAATCTTTCTTTGGAGCCCATTTTAAATGAAAAGAGGCGTTACCAGTGTGAGACATGTTGATCAGGAGAGCAGTCTGTCAGTCGTTACATGTCTCACACTGCTAATGTCCTGTTTCATTTAAAATAAGTTGTGGAGGCTGATTTTCCTGGAGATCTATGTCCGGCCCAAAGATCTTAACAGCTTATTTACATATTAAAAAAACATGGATATCTCTGTACAATTTTATTCAACCTTCCATGATCTGAATGCCCTATTGAAGGATTAGGAGGTGTAAGGTAGCGCTGTTATTCAAGTAGGGGATACTCGCTTAGCCGCCACAAAACCAGATCCGGCACAGGTTTTCCATAAAACAATTATAGTCCATGCGGTTTATTCAGCATCATAAACCCACAGCAGTAACATACAGTTCATAGAATCAGCATAGCGTCCATGATAGAGTTCAGCTCTGTAATCCCTGTGGTCACACAGGTTATGCATACACAGGCTCTTCAGCCTCAGATATCTCACCCACGTCAGGGTTTCCTCATAGTTCCTTTCATCATGCTGCAGACATCCATTCCCTCCAGGGAATCATCAGGCACGTGCAGCCATTCAACCCAGCATTCACCGTGCTGTCAGGAAAGGAGACACATCTCCCAGTGGGACCTTCCACAATGGACCAACCGGGTCCCAGCATTCACCTCATATGACCAGCCCTGGCCACCTTATATGGTCCGTAGCCACGCACACCGGGTCACATGGCTATGACCTCATCACAGGTCCTTGATCCATTCTCACACATTTTACAATATCGTTCTTAACCACACCCCTGTGTGGATTTGTTGGTAACTAGTTTCGCCGGACTCACTAGCTACCTGGAGACTTCTCCCAGACACGTTGAAACAGCACCTCAGCATTATCACTGCTGATCAACACACACATAAGTCTCCATCTCAAGGCCACCCTCATTGAGATACACAACGGTCATTCAGTATGCTGCCATTCATCCTCTCTCCTAGGACATCCACACAGCGCCCCCTAGCGGACACAGTGGTTACTACACCACATAGGGTTGATCCTTCTGACAGATTCTCTTTAACATGAAAAATGATAAATTAATGTTGGAATATGAGAAGTCTAGGAGTCTACAGGAGAAGCTGCAACAACTAATTCTAAGTTCCAGTCAAAAGCCAGTAAACACCAATGAAATCCACAGATTTTTGCTGTATTTTAATGCTTACTGGACCTTAAAAGGAATCTGTCACCCCATTTTTGGCCTATAAGCTGCGGCCACAGTCATCAGCGGCTTATCTACAGCATTCTGTAATGCTGTAGATATCCCCCTGATGTAATCTGAAAGATAAGAAAAACAAGTTAGATTATACTCACTGGGGGGGCAGGGTCGGGTGTGGTGGGTGTCACGGACCAGTCCGGCACCTCCCATCTTCATACGATGACGTCCTCCTTCTTACTTCTGCCGCTGCTCCTGCGCAGGCGTACTTTATCTGCCCTGTTGAGGGCAGAGTAAAATACTGTAGTGCGCAGGCGCCGCGAAAGGTCAGAGAGGTCCGACACCTGCGCACTGCAGTACTTTACTCTGCCCTCAACAGGGCAGATAAAGTACATCTGCACCAGAGCCGTGGCAAAAGTAAGAAGGAGGACGTCATCACTAGAAGATGGGAGGCGCCGGACCGGACGCCAACACCCATTGGACCAGACCGCCCCCCGGTGAGTATAATCTAACTCGTTTTCCTTACCTTTCAGGTTACATCCGGGCTTATCTACAGCATTACAGATTGCTCTAGATAAGCCCCTGATGGTGGTGCCGGCAGCTTATAGGCCAAAAATGGGGTGACAGATTCCCTTTAAGAGTCTGGCTTAGAAGACAATACAGCATTGACTATGAATGTTTTAGTGTGAATGCAAAAAATGGTGAAATGTTCAAGAAAAGTAAAAGGTTTTCTAGAGTGCCATTACCCATCACCAGTATATTAGTAACGCTGACACCTACCCAGACATGTGTGAGAGGCTCAGTATGTCAGCGTGTGAGTATGGAGCACACATTGATGCAATCACGTAAAGGATAATATAGCAGGAAGCAAACATGAGCCTGATTTCTTTCATTACACAGCTTTTCTGGTTCTGTCACGCTGTTTCTTATGAAATGCTGTTTGAAGTTAAATTGAATACTTCACCGGATATATAGAGAGATCCATATTTTTATTGAAGAAGAATAAAATATCCCTTTATATCATAAAGGAAAAATCAAACATTAATTGTCCTTGCTTGAACTTGTGGGATTTAACATTGTGTAACCAAATCACTAATTAGGGATTCTGTATGGTCCTTTATTGATTTCGAAGGGTTTTCATGGGGCATTAATTGTTTCTCCTACTGGAACAAATAGAGGTGAATTAGAGCTAAAATTGTCACTAAATATAGGGTTATCATCAAACTATATCAAACTTTACCTATTTCAAAAGGAAACCTGTGGTCTGATTCATGCTGCCCAAACCAATTACAATTGTTTATTTTTCCTACTCTGGAGTTTCAGCTAAAATACAATTTAAATGGAATCGGTCAGCAAATTTTCACAATTCAATCTGGGACCTGCATGATATAGGGGCACAAAGCCTGATTCTAGTGATGTGTCACTTACTGGGCAGCTTGGTGAGGTTTGATAGAATTCCTATTTTCTCTGCTGCAGATCTAGCAGTGGTCAGAATGCTGAGCTGTGTATAACCCTGCCCACACCTCTGATTGGCTGCTGTGTACACTGTGCATTCTAATCAAACTGCCAATCAGTGGTGGGGGCGAGGCAACACCGATTAGTTGGACTGTCTGGCACGTGACACCTAGTCCAGCCGTGATAATCTCCTGCTGATAAAATACTGGTTTTATTGAAACTACAACAAGCTGTTGAGCAAGTGACACATCCCTGGAAACAGGCTCTCAGTCCCTACAATATGCTCTTTAACTAGTGTTTTTTTATTATTATTATTATTATTATTATTATTATTATTTATTGTTATAGCGCCATTTATTCCATGGCGCTTTACAGGTAAGGAGGGGTATACATAAAAACAAGTACAATAATCTTAAACAATACAAATCATAACTGGTACAGGAGGAGAGAGGACCCTGCCCGCGAGGGCTCACAATCTACAAGGGATGGGTGATAATACAGTAGGCGAGGGTAGAGCTGGTCGTGCAGCGGTTTGGTCGATCAGTGGTTACTGCAGGTTGTAGGCTTGTCGGAAGAGGTGGGTCTTCAGGCTCTTTTTGAAGGTTTCGATGGTAGGTGAGAGTCTGATATGTTGTGGTAGAGAGTTCCAGAGTAGGGGTGATGCGCGAGAGAAATCTTGTATGCGATTGTGGGAAGAGGAGATAAGAGGGGAGTAGAGAAGGAGATCTTGTGAGGATCGGAGGTTGCGTGCAGGAAAGTACCGGGAGACGAGGTCACAGATGTATGGAGGAGACAGGTTGTGGATGGCTTTGTATGTCATGGTTAGGGTTTTGTAATGGAGTCTCTGGGCAATTGGGAGCCAGTGAAGGGATTGACAGAGGGGAGATGCTGGGGAATAGCGGGGGGACAGGTGGATTAGTTGGGCAGCAGAGTTTAGAATAGATTGGAGGGGTGCGAGAGTGATTGAGGGGAGGCCACAGAGCAGGAGGTTGCAGTAGTCAAGGCGAGAGATGATGAGGGCATGGACTAGGGTTTTTGCAGATTCTTGGGTGAGGAATGAACGGATTCGTGAAATATTTTTGAGTTGAAGTCGGCAGGAAGTGGAAAGGGCTTGGATATGTGGTTTGAAGGAGAGATTAGCATCAAGGATTACTCCGAGGCAGCGAGCTTGTGGGACTGGGGAGAGTGGGCAGTCATTTACTGTAATTGATAGGTTCGTAGGGGGGGTCACGTGAGATGGGGGAAAGATGATGAATTCTGTTTTGTCCATGTTGAGTTTCAGAAATCTAGCGGAGAAGAAGGATGAAATAGTGGACAGACATTGAGGGATTCTGGTTAGTAGGGAGGTGATATCTGGTCCAGAGATGTAGATCTGTGTGTCATCAGCGTAGAGATGATACTGAAAGCCATGAGATTCTATGAGCTGTCCCAGGCCAAAGGTGTAAATAGAGAACAGCAGGGGCCCAAGGACTGAACCTTGTGGGACTCCGACAGATAGGGGGCGAGGTGAGGAGGTAGTGTGTGAGTGGGAGACGCTGAATGTCCGGTCTGTTAGGTATGATGAGATCCAGGATAGGGCCAAGTCTGTGATGCCGAGGGATGAGAGGGTCTGTAATATTAGGGAATGGTCCACTGTGTCAAAGGCAGCCGACAGGTCCAGGAGGAGAAGGACAGAGTAGTGTCGCTTGCTCTTGGCGGTTAAGAGGTCATTGGTGACCTTAGTAAGGGCAGTTTCAGTGGAGTGGTGTGACCGGAAGCCAGATTGTAAGCGGTCGAAGAGGGAGCAAGAAGAGAGATGGGAGGACAGTTCAAGGTAGACGTGTTGTTCCAGTAGCTTGGAGGCGTAGGGGAGAAGTGATATAGGGCGATAGCTAGATACAGAGGATGGGTCAAGAGAGGGCTTTTTGAGGATAGGTGTGATGGAGGCATGTTTAAAGCTTGAGGGGAAAACACCAGTTGTTAGTGATAGGTTGAAGAGATGGGTTAGGGTTGGGATGAAGACTGTGATGAGGTTTAGTATGAAGTGGGATGGGATCGGGTCGAGTGCACAGGTGGTGAGATGTGATCTTGAGAGTAGAGTGGAGAGTCGATCTTCTGTAATGGTGGAGAAGTTGGTTTTGAAGGTGGAGGGCTGGGAAGTCGGGAGGAAGGGTTCTGGGGGTTGTTGACCAAAACTTTCTCTGATGTTATCAATCTTCTGCTTGAAAAATGAGGCAAAGTCTTCAGCTGAGATGAGTGGGGAGGGAGGAGGTGCTGGGGGGCGGAGGAGAGAATTGAAGGTGTCGAATAACTGTTTAGGGTTGTGAGACAGGGAGGATATGAGAGATGAGAAGTAGGTTTGTTTAGCTGTGGCGAGTGTGGTCTTGAAAGTAGTGAGGGACTGTTTGAATGCGATGAAGTGCTCGTTGGAGTGAGATCTTTTCCATCTGCGCTCAGCAGCCCTGGAAGCTCGCCTCAGCTCTTTGGTCAGGCTGGTGTGCCAGGGCTGTCTGTTGATTTTGCGAGCTTTGGTATGTGTAAGTGGGGCAGCGGATTCCAAAGCTACAGCTATTGTGGTGTTATATAGAGCGGCAGCATCATCCGCATTGTGTAAGGAACTTATATCTTTGAGAGGGAGAAGGGATTCAGAGAATGAGTGTAGGTCAAGGTGTTTAAGATTTCTGCGAGGGTGTGAGAGTTTGTGGGGTGGGGATCGTAGACATGGAGTGAAGAGGGAAGAGAATGTGAGAAGGTTGTGGTCAGAGAGAGGAAGAGGTGAGTTAGAGAGGTTAGATAGGGAGCAGAGGCGGGTGAAGATGAGGTCCAGTGTGTGGCCATCTTTGTGGGTGGCTGTAGAAGACCAATGAGTGAGGCCGAAGGAGGAAGTGAGAGATAGGAGTTTAGTGGCAGCTGAGAGGGAAGTGTCAATGGGGATGTTGAAGTCGCCCATGATGATAGTAGGGATGTCCGCGGAAAGGAAATGAAGTAACCAGGTGGTGAAGTGGTCAAAGAAGGTGGTGGCTGGCCCTGGGGGGCGGTAGTTGACAGCCAGTTGGAGGTTGGAGGGGGAGTAGATGCGCCATGTATTTATAAAATTTCCTATAGTTATAATGCTGACTAGTAAGCCTCACATTTTCCTGTTCAGTGTTTAGCTGCCAAAGTCAACTCCACACATAGTGATTGTCCCTTGGTACTTTGTAAGGTCATTGGAAGGAATAAATCATGTGCCAGACCTTTGTATAGATTACACAAGTGCTTTATCTGTCGTGCTCCATGCAAATTGTGTGGTCTGGTCTGATGCCCGAATCAGGGCTGACCTGGTCCTTTGAAACGCTGCTTTATCTATCTCGATGCAAATGAGTGATGTCTCTTATTTCATCCACAAAGTACTAAAAGTCTAGCACCGGTGCAGTGGAATCCGAGATCCGAGACCGGTGCAGGTGTTCCTCGCTCTGTCCTATTGTACAGCCAGGAAGCCAGTGATGTACAAGTAAAATTGGTGCCTGCACATTACATGACTTTGCACTGCCGGTCTCTGAATCCACTCCACAGGCACAAGACCTCAAGTACTGTGTGGATGACATAGGAGATATCATACACTTCCATCTGGCTTTACTTGCACGTCACCAGCTCCCTGGTTGTACAATAGGGCAAAGCGAAGCACACCTACATAGGTCTCTAATTCCATTGCACAGGTGCAAGACTTTGAGCAATGTGTAGATGACGTTGGAGACATCATCCCAGAGGCAGACATACCGCATGTGCAGCTGGTGTGGCTGCACCTGTGGCCCGGAGGTGAGGGGGGCCTGCAGGGCGACTAATAATGAGGGCAATCTGGCTTGTTTATCAAGTCCCGAGTCTCCAAGGGGCACCTGGCCCAATTGCACTCATGTGCGGTGGGCAGGGAGCAATCCCTGCAGCTCCGCTATGCTGCCATTTTCTCTAGTAGGCAGTGAAGCTGCAGGGATTATCCCTGCTTCCAGCCCGTGCTTCCTATCTGACACAGCAATGCGGATGGATGACGTCATCATTCAGCATGTGGCTGTGCCAGAAAGAGGAAGCTGCCAGCAATGGTGATGCTGTGACTGAGGGAGAGCGTGTAGAGAGGTGAGTGGTGCTATGAGTATGTGCATATGTGTGGCTGCAGGGGAACATGCAGAGAGGTGAAGTGTGTGTTTGTGTGTGTGTAAAGATGAGTGGTGGTGTGTGCGTGCGTACATAGCACTGCAGGGGAACATGCAGAGAGGTGAATGGTGCTGTGTGTGTGTAGGTGGAGGAGAGGACAATGATGGGGTGATGGAGAGGGCAATGATGGGGTGGTGGGGAGAAAGCAATGATGAAGGTGATGGAAAGGGCAATTATGGGGTGGTGGTGGAAAGGACAATGATGGTGGTGGAAAGGGCAATAATGGGGGGTGGTGGGGGAGAAGGAACTGATGGAGGTGGTGTAATGGGCAATTATGAGGGTGGTGGCGAAAAGGCAATGTTGATGGTGGTGTAAAGGACAATGATGGTGGTGGTGGAAAGGGAAATGATTGGGATGGTGAAGAAGGAGGAAATTATGGATGTTGTGGAATGGGCAATGGTGGGGTGGTGGGCGAAAAGGCAATGATGATGATGGTGGAAAGGACAATGATGGTGGTGGTGGAAAGGGAAATGATTGGGATGGTGAAGAAGGAGGAAATTATGGATGTTGTGGAATGGGCAATGGTGGGGTGGTGGGCGAAAAGGCAATGATGATGATGGTGGAAAGGACAATGATGGTGGTGGTGGAAAGGGCAATGATGGGGATGTGAGGAGGAGGAAATTATGGAGGTGGTGGAATGGGCAATGATGGGGTGGTGGGGGAGAAGGCAATGAAGGTGGTGGTGGAAAGGGAAATAATGGGGGTGGGGGAGAAGGCAATGATGGAGGTAGTGGAAAGGGAAATGATAGGGGTGGTGGGGGAAAAGGCAGTGATGGTGGTAGTGGAAAGGACAATGATGGGGGTAGTGGGTAAGGAGGCAATGGTGGAGGTGGTGGAAAGGTCAATGATGGGGGTGGGGAGAAGGCAATGATGGGGTGGTGGATGAGAAGGCAATGATGGAGGTGGAAGCAATGATGCAGGTGATGGAAAGGACAAGAATGGGGGTGGTGGGGGAGAAGGCAATGAAGGTGGTGGAAAGGACAATGATGGTGATGGTGGAAAACGCAATGATGGAGTGGTGGGGGAGGAGGAAATGATGGATGTGGTGGAATGGGCAATGATGGGGTGGTGAGGGAGAAAGCATTGATGGAGGTGGTGGAAAGGGCAATGATGGGGTGGGGGAGAGGACAATGGGATGCGGGGGAGGAGGACAATGAGGGGTGTGGGGGATTGGGATGGGAGGAAGGGGGATTTATAATGGACTTAGGGACAGAGGGAGGTGGAGGAAGACGTTATTATCGATTATTATGTCTAGCACAGTCCCTTAGTATTAGTGTACTCACTTATTATACATAGCACAGTCCCTTAGTATATAATGTACTCACTTGTAATGTATAGCACAGTCCCTTAGTATATAGTGTACTCAATTACTATGTATACCTCAGTCCTTAGTTACATTCGTGTTTCCTCTTTTATTATGTATAACACCATCCCTTATTACATACCATCCTCTCTAGTTATACCGGGTGAGTCATAAAGGACGGACGTTTTTAAACTAATCATAAAATCGTTAAATATAAAGGACGGATGTATTTGAAGTGGCTATAACTCACCACCAGGTGGAGGTAGAGATGTGCGGGAGGCGGGGTTATGTTTGTGAGGTGAAAGCATTGTTTTTATTTTAGTTTCAGTTTAAGCTATGGTGCCGTGGACGATAGAACATCGCGTTTTTGCGTACGACAGTTTTGTCAAGAATAATGAGTGTATCACAGCCGTTCAGCGTGAGTTTCGGCGTCATTTCAATATTCACAGAAATCAAGCTGTTCCCGCTCGTAACACTATCCTACGTTGGGTTGAAGCACTCCATACATGAGGTACACTAATGAACAAACGACCACCGGGGGCTCCACGAACGGCACGTACCCCTGAAAATGTGGAACGCGTCAGGCAAGCCATGCTGCGTAGTCCGAGTCGATCTGCTCGGAAACATTCTTTAGAACTTGCCCTCAGTAATCGTACAGTAAGGCGTATTTTGCATTTAGACCTGCATTTCCACCCCTATAAATTGGCCATTGTGCAACAGTTGGAGCGCGGGGATTACGCAGCGCGACTGAAGTTCGCACATGAGATGGAAGCAATTATTGAGCAAAACGACAACCTTATTTTATTCATGAGTGATGAAGCTCATTTCCATGTCAATGGCATGGTTAATCAGCAGAACTGCCGTTATTGGGCCTATGAAAATCCGAAAGAATTACATGAACGACCGCTGCACAGCCCTAAGGTAACGGTGTGGTGCGCTATGGGCAAATATGGCGTGATCGGTCCGTACTTTTTCGAAGGCGATAATGGCAATACTGTTACCGTGAACTCACAACGTTATATCGCCATGATAAATAACTTCTTTGTTCCTGAGTTACGACGGCAACATATCCCCATCTCTAGTGTGTGGTTTCAACAAGATGGGGCAACGGCCCACACAGCCGGAGCAACAATGAACGTTCTTCGCCCTCTCTTCCCTGGTCGCATCATTTCCAGGTTTGGCGATATTAATTGGCCTCCTAGGTCCCCAGACCTGTCCATGTGCGATTATTACTTATGGGGTCACCTCAAATCACGTGTATACAAGCTTAAGCCTCGATCATTACAAGAACTGAAGGAAGCTATTCGAGTGGAAGTTGCCCAAATCGACAGAGTTGTGTTGGAACGTGTTGATGCCAACTTCCAAGAACGCCTTTGGAAATGCATCACTGATAATGGCCACCACATGGCAGATGTTGTTTTCCACACTTGAATTTGTCAAATGCTATTAGTATACGTAACCAAATCTGTGAATACATTTATATTTAATAAATATTTAACGATTTTATGATTAGTTTAAAAACGTCCGTCCTTTATGACTCACCCGGTATATGGTGCCATCCCTTATTGTATAGCTTCCTCTGCTGTTATGTACAGTTCTGTCTCTTACATAATGTATTCTTGTTATTTTTGTTATTAACATTGCCCTCTTTTATTACATAGTACCCTCTCTTGTTAGATATAAAATGACTACTGATCGAGGAGCCGATGACCAGATGACCAGTTCATCAGCTCCTCCATTAGATAAGAAGCTTTCCCATGCTCCATCAGCCATCATTGCATTATACAGCTAACAAGACAGGATGGTATGCAATAAAAAACAGGACTTTATATAATCCAATATGTAAGGGACGGAACTGTACATAACAAGAGAGGGCACTGTATAATGAGGGACGGCAATATACGTAATAAAGGAGACTATAATATAATATATAATAATAAAGAAGACTATAATATAATATAGTATAAAGGAGATTAATAAAGGAGACTTTAATATAATATATAATTTAGCTTTGTCGCCATAACACATTTCTTGCATACTGTAAGGGCCACAAGCTGTCAGTGTCTGCCCCTGCATCATCCACTTACATCCAGATACAATAGGTGACATTTGAATGGACCAGGGCGGAGCTGAGAGTGATCTGGATTTGCCTATTGAACCGGACCACACAATTTGCATGTACCTTGGGAATAAAGCACTATTTCAGAAGATTGCAGGGGCACCTCTGAGGGTATCAAAGGGTTGTAGGAACCCCATTTACATGTTTTTGAAGGTGATGGGCATGGTTTTTAAGGCAAAAAACTGGTGTTGGCTTCCATTTAAATATATTCATTCATATATTAATTACATGATGCTTTCCATGTAAGCCTTGGTGGTGCCTTTACAGGAATCAACAGTTCCCTCAATAGGCTGTTAAGCAACAACGCCAACTGTCATAAGTGTTAAAGCGCTTGTCATAGAGATCAATAAACAACTATTTTGACATGTGTTAACGCTGTTCACCTCCCAGCGAATGCACTCCACAGGCAGATGTTAAATTGTGTGAAAGTGAATCCATACCCATAGGTATTCATTTTCAAACCATTGCTCCACACGTATCTCACACCAGGGTCAGATTTACATAATTGGTGCTTATAGGCACACAGTTTCAGCATGCTCAGCTAGATTTTGCAGCAAAGTAAACAAACAGATATAGTATCATTCTCCAGGATTTTCAGGTAATTCTCACCTTAGTTATATTAATATTACAGTTCTGTCCATATATATTTGGACAGAGACAACATTTTTCTAATTTTGGTTCTAGACATTATCACTAGAGTTGAGCGATACCAGCCGATACTTGAAAATATCGGATCGGAATGGATCGGCCGATCTTAAAAAAAAGTATCGGTATCGCCGATTCCGATACCGGGAACCAATGCAAGTCAATGGAGCCAAAATATCGGAATTAAAAAAAACCCTTTCTTTCCTTGTAGGTTAATTCTACATGAAGAAAAACAACTAAGAATAATGTAGAATGTATTGTGGGAGGTGGAGGAGACATTAAAGCCATAGAGGTTTAGCCCAATCAAATGGAATAGCAGGAATTAAACTTTTTTTTTAAAGATGTTAGGAGTTACAAAGATATTGACTATGTTAGCCTCATTTATATTTTGCCAGACATGTATGTCTTCTTCTTCTTTCTTCTTCTTTCTTATTCTTCTTCCTTTTTTTACCTTCTTCTTCTTCTTCTTATTCCTTTTTTTACATTCTTCTTCTTCTTCTTCTTCCTTTTTTTACATTCTTCTTCTTCTTCTTCCTTTTTTTACATTCTTCTTCTTATTCCTTTTTTTACATTCTTCTTCTTCTTCCTTTTTTAAATTCTTCTACTTCCTTTTTTTACATTCTTCTTCTTCTTCTTCCTTTTCTTACATTCTTCATATTCTTCTTATTCAACAATTATTATTCTACATATTCAACTTCTTCATCTTCTTCCTATTCTTCTTCATCATATTCTTGTTTGTGTCAGGCATTCCTGTAGTTGTTATCTGGAAAAGTTAGAAGTTTACACCTTCCGTTCTGCCTGTCACAAAAGATTTACAACAGGATTTGTCCGCGTTCAGTTTGGCCTGCAGCAGCAGGCCTTTTCCAGGGGCACCACGAGGAGGAACGGACTCACCCCCATACACTGCTTAGTCTTCTTCTGCTTATAAATAAGATAATATCATTTGCTCAGAGTATTAGTCTTATGCTTAATGTTCTTCTGCTTTGTTTTTTTTATGCTTCTTTGTCTTCTCTCTCTTGTTGTTCTGCATCTTGGTGGTTGTCTTCCTGTTCTTTGTCCTCTTGAACCAGCTGACGGTACTGGCACCGGGAGGGGCAGCAGAAGGAACAAGAGCCAATGGCACTACCGAGGACCAGCTGACGGTGCTGGAACCCGGTTACTAAGCAGGAGGTACCTGTGCTACAAAGCACTACCAAGGACCAGCAGACGTTGCCGGAACTCGGATACCGAGATGGAGGCACCTAGGCCAAAGGCTCTGACGAGAACCAGCTGACGGTGCTGGAACCCGGAGGGGTAGCATAAGCTGCAAGAGCAAATGGAAATAGCGAGGACCATCTGACAGTGCTGGCACCCGGAGGGGCAGCAGAAGGAATAAGAGCCAATGGCACAACCAAGGACCAGCTGACGGTGCTGGAACCCGGTTACTAAGCAGGAGGTACCTGTGCTACAAAGTACTACCAAGGACCAGCAGACGTTGCCGGAACTCGGATACCGAGATGGAGGCACCTAGGCCAAAGGCTCTGACGAGAACCAGCTGACGGTGCAGGAACCCGGAGGGGTAGCATAAGCTGCAAGAGCAAATGGAAATAGCGAGGACCAGCTGACAGTGCTGGCACCCGGAGGGGCAGCAGAAGGAATAAGAGCCAATGGCACAACCGAGGACCAGCTGACGGTGCTGGAACCCGGTTACTAAGCAGGAGGTACCTGTGCTACAAAGCACTACCAAGGACCAGCAGACGTTGCCGGAACTCGGATACCGAGATGGAGGCACCTAGGCCAAAGGCTCTGACGAGAACCAGCTGACGGTGCTGGAACCCGGAGGGGTAGCAGAAGTTACCCCTGAAAAGCAAAGTTGGCATGCCGCAAGCTGGCCGCAGTTACCGAATCACACAGTCCTACAGGGGGTGCTTGTCCTACTGGCACTATGGAACAAGCCTTTCTTACCAGAACCCGCAGTCCACATAGGAAGCACCTAAACTGCTGGCACCCTAGCCTCGGCTAACCCAACCGCAACACGACATGGCAACTTGGGGTGGCAAACTGACATTGACACTTCCCGGAAACAGCAGGCAGGGCTGGAACCAAGCTGGGCAGGAGGGAGTACCCGTGCCAAAGTCAGTTATGAGCAGCAACTGGCGATGTTGGAGCCCAGGACAAGCACTTAGCAGGCTGAGGCCTGATGTGCTGTCAATTTGGAGGCAGCAGGACAGATTGCCATCAAAACAGCAGGGGAACAGCTGACGTTACTGAACCCACAAACACAGGAGCTAGTGTTTTACTCTGTGAAGACGGCACTTCCGAGCAACAACTGGCTGTGTTGAAGCCCAGGGACAAGCACGGAGCAGGCTGAGGCTGCATTGAAGAAATTTTAAGATCAGTTGTAGACTACTAATTTGAACCAAGCTCCACTTAGGCCTGTGGCTTCACTGATTTTCGTATTTCCCCTGTCCTCCAACCCCGCCAGTTACAGCTCCGAAGTGGCGTCTGCACAATCCACACTTGTTCCTGTGTTACAGGTGTTCAGTCCGGTCAGTTAATCCCCTGATGTGTGTCCGGCAATGTCGCCTGCTCTGTCCACATTCCCATTATGGGAATATGGACAGAGCAGGCGACATTGCCGGACACACATCAGGGGATTAACTGACCGGACTGAACACCTGTAACACAGGAACAAGTGTGGATTGTGCAGACGCCACTTTGGAGCTGTAACTGGCGGGGTTGGAGGACAGGGGAAATACGAAAATCAGTGAAGCCGCTTCACTGATTTTCGTATTTCAGCTGTCCTCCAACCCCGCCAGTTACAGCTCCGAAGTGGCGTCTGCACAATCCACACTTGTTCCTGTGTTACAGGTGTTCAGTCCGGTCAGTTAATCCCCTGATGTGTGTCCGGCAATGTCGCCTGCTCTGTCCATATTCCCATTATGGGAATGTGGACAGAGCAGGCGACATTGCCGGACACACATCAGGGGATTAACTGACCGGACTGAACACCTGTAACACAGGAACAAGTGTGGATTGTGCAGATGCCACTTTGGAGCTGTAACTGGCGGGGTTGGAGGACAGGGGAAATACGAAAATCAGTGAAGCCGCTTCACTGATTTTCGTATTTCAGCTGTCCTCCAACCCCGCCAGTTACAGCTCCGAAGTGGCGTCTGCACAATCCACACTTGTTCCTGTGTTACAGGTGTTCAGTCCGGTCAGTTAATCCCCTGATGTGTGTCCGGCAATGTCGCCTGCTCTGTCCACATTCCCATAATGGGAATGTGGACAGAGCAGGCGACATTGCCGGACACACATCAGGGGATTAACTGACCGGACTGAACACCTGTAACACAGGAACAAGTGTGGATTGTGCAGACGCCACTTCGGAGCTGTAACTGGCAGGGTTGGAGGACAGGGGAAATACGAGAGACAGTGGAGCCACAGGCCTAATTGGAGCACGGTTAAAAATCAGTAGTGGTATGACTGTGTAGGCAGCAGGAGACTTTGCCATCTACACAGCAGGGGATCAGCTGACGTTACTGAACCCCACTGAGACACGGGAGCAAGTGTCTCTTTCCGTGTGGACGGCACTTCCGAGCTACAACTGGCTGTGTTGAAGCCCAGGAAATAGGAGGGTTGTAGGCAGAGGCCTACTGTATTTTGAATGAGGTGACAGCAGGAGAGACTGCCATCCACAAAGCAGGGGATCAGCTGACGTTACTGAACCCCACTGAGACACGGGAGCAAGTGTCTCTTTCCGTGTGGACGGCACTTCCGAACTACAACTGGCTGTGTTGAAGCCCAGGAAATAGGAGGGTGTAGGCAGAGGCCTACTGTATTTTGAATGAGGTGACAGCAGGAGAGACTGCCATCCACAAAGCAGGGGATCAGCTGACGTTACTGAACCCCACTGAGACACGGGAGCAAGTGTCTCTTTCCGTGTGGACGGCACTTCCGAACTACAACTGGCTGTGTTGAAGCCCAGGAAATAGGAGGGTGTAGGCAGAGGCCTACTGTATTTTGAATGAGGTGACAGCAGGAGAGACTGCCATCCACAAAGCAGGGGATCAGCTGACGTTACTGAACCCCACTGAGACACGGGAGCAAGTGTCTCTTTCCGTGTGGACGGCACTTCCGAACTACAACTGGCTGTGTTGAAGCCCAGGAAATAGGAGGGTGTAGGCAGAGGCCTACTGTCTTTGTAATGCGGAGACAGCAGGAGAGACTGCCATCCACACAGCAGGGGATCAGCTGACGTTACTGAACCCCACTGAGACACGGGAGCAAGTGTCTCTTTCCGTGTGGACGGCACTTCCGAGCTACAACTGGCTGTGTTGAAGCCCAGGAAATAGGAGGGTGTAGGCAGAGGCCTACTGTATTTTGAAAGAGGTGACAGCAGGAGAGACTGCCATCCACACAGCAGGGGATCAGCTGACGTTACTGAACCCCACTGAGACACGGGAGCAAGTATCTCTTTCCGTGTGGACGGCACTTCCGAACTACAACTGGCTGTGTTGAAGCCCAGGACATAGGAGGGTGTAGGCAGTGGCCTACTGTATTTTGAATGAGGTGACAGCAGGAGAGACTGCCATCCACACAGCAGGGGATCAGCTGACGTTACTGAACCCCACTGAGACACGGGAGCAAGTGTCTCTTTCCGTGTGGACGGCACTTCCGAACTACAACTGGCTGTGTTGAAGCCCAGGAAATAGGAGGGTGTAGGCAGAGGCCTACTGTATTTTGAATGAGGTGACAGCAGGAGAGACTGCCATCCACAAAGCAGGGGATCAGCTGACATTACTGAACCCCACTGAGACACGGGAGCAAGTGTCTCTTTCCGTGTGGACGGCACTTCCGAACTACAACTGGCTGTGTTGAAGCCCAGGAAATAGGAGGGTGTAGGCAGAGGCCTACTGTATTTTGAATGAGGTGACAGCAGGAGAGACTGCCATCCACAAAGCAGGGGATCAGCTGACGTTACTGAACCCCACTGAGACACGGGAGCAAGTGTCTCTTTCCGTGTGGACGGCACTTCCGAACTACAACTGGCTGTGTTGAAGCCCAGGAAATAGGAGGGTGTAGGCAGAGGCCTACTGTCTTTGTAATGCGGAGACAGCAGGAGAGACTGCCATCCACACAGCAGGGGATCAGCTGACGTTACTGAACCCCACTGAGACACGGGAGCAAGTGTCTCTTTCCGTGTGGACGGCACTTCCGAGCTACAACTGGCTGTGTTGAAGCCCAGGAAATAGGAGGGTGTAGGCAGAGGCCTACTGTATTTTGAATGAGGTGACAGCAGGAGAGACTGCCATCCACACAGCAGGGGATCAGCTGACGTTACTGAACCCCACTGAGACACGGGAGCAAGTATCTCTTTCCGTGTGGACGGCACTTCCGAACTACAACTGGCTGTGTTGAAGCCCAGGACATAGGAGGGTGTAGGCAGTGGCCTACTGTATTTTGAATGAGGTGACAGCAGGAGAGACTGCCATCCACACAGCAGGGGATCAGCTGACGTTACTGAACCCCACTGAGACACGGGAGCAAGTGTCTCTTTCCGTGTGGACGGCACTTCCGAACTACAACTGGCTGTGTTGAAGCCCAGGAAATAGGAGGGTGTAGGCAGAGGCCTACTGTCTTTGTAATGCGGAGACAGCAGGAGAGACTGCCATCCACACAGCAGGGGATCAGCTGACGTTACTGAACCCCACTGAGACACGGGAGCAAGTGTCTCTTTCCGTGTGGACGGCACTTCCGAACTACAACTGGCTGTGTTGAAGCCCAGGAAATAGGAGGGTGTAGGCAGAGGCCTACTGTCTTTGTAATGCGGAGACAGCAGGAGAGACTGCCATCCACACAGCAGGGGATCAGCTGACGTTACTGAACCCCACTGAGACACGGGAGCAAGTGTCCCTTTCCGTGTGGACGGCACTTCCGAGCTACAACTGGCTGTGTTGAAGCCCAGGAAATAGGAGGGTGTAGGCAGAGGCCTACTGTATTTGGAATGTGGTGACAGCAGGAGAGACTGCCATCCACACAGCAGGGGATCAGCTGACGTTACTGAACCCCACTGAGACACGGGAGCAAGTGTCTCTTTCCGTGTGGACGGCACTTCCGAGCTACAACTGGCTGTGTTGAAGCCCAGGAAATAGGAGGGTGTAGGCAGAGGCCTACTGTCTTTGTAATGCGGAGACAGCAGGAGAGACTGCCATCCACACAGCAGGGGATCAGCTGACGTTACTGAACCACACTGAGACACGGGAGCAAGTGTCTCTTTCCGTGTGGACGGCACTTCCGAGCTACAACTGGCTGTGTTGAAGCCCAGGAAATAGGAGGGTGTAGGCAGAGGCCTACTGTCTTTGTAATGTGGAGACAGCAGGAGAGACTGCCATCTCCACAGCAGGGGAACAGCTGGCAGTGCTGAACCCCACTAACACTTGAACGAATGTGTTTGGCTCTGTGGAGACGACACTTCTGAACATCAACTGACGCTGTTGGAGCCCAGGATTAGGCGAGGAGCAGGCTGGGGCCTACTGGATTTTGGCAGGTGAAGGCAGCAGGAGACTTGCCATCTCCACAGCAGGGGAACAGCTGGCAGTGCTGAAACCCACTAACACTTGAACGAATGTGTTTGGCTCTGTGGAGACGACACTTCTGAACACTAACTGACGCTGTTGGAGCCCAGGATTAGGCGAGGAGCAGGCTGGGGCCTACTGGATTTTGGCAGGTGAAGGCAGCAGGAGACTTGCCATCTCCACAGCAGGGGAACAGCTGGCAGTGCTGAACCCCACTAACACTTGAACGAATGTGTTTGGCTCTGTGGAGACGACACTTCTGAACACCAACTGACGCTGTTGGAGCCCAGGATTAGGCGAGGAGCAGGCTGGGGCCTACTGGATTTTGGCAGGTGAAGGCAGCAGGAGACTTGCCATCTCCACAGCAGGGGAACAGCTGGCAGTGCTGAACCCCACTAACACTTGAACGAATGTGTTTGGCTCTGTGGAGACGACACTTCTGAACACCAACTGACGCTGTTGGAGCCCAGGATTAGGCGAGGAGCAGGCTGGGGCCTACTGGATTTTGGCAGGTGAAGGCAGCAGGAGACTTGCCATCTCCACAGCAGGGGAACAGCTGGCAGTGCTGAAACCCACTAACACTTGAACGAATGTGTTTGGCTCTGTGGAGACGACACTTCTGAACACCAACTGACGCTGTTGGAGCCCAGGATTAGGCGAGGAGCAGGCTGGGGCCTACTGGATTTTGGCAGGTGAAGGCAGCATGAGACTTGCCATCTCCACAGCAGGGGAACAGCTGGCAGTGCTGAACCCCACTAACACTTGAACGAATGTGTTTGGCTCTGTGGAGACGACACTTCTGAACACCAACTGACGCTGTTGGAGCCCAGGATTAGGCGAGGAGCAGGCTGGGGCCTACTGGATTTTGGCAGGTGAAGGCAGCAGGAGACTTGCCATCTCCACAGCAGGGGAACAGCTGGCAGTGCTGAAACCCACTAACACTTGAACGAATGTGTTTGGCTCTGTGGAGACGACACTTCTGAACACCAACTGACGCTGTTGGAGCCCAGGATTACGCATGCCGCATGCAGAGGCCAATGGGCAGCGGTTTTTATGGAGGTTGTGGACTACTACTGATTCTAACCATGCTCCACTTAGGCCTCTGGCTCCACTGTCTCTACTATTTACCCTGGCCTCCAACCCCGCCAGCTACATCTCTGAAGTGGCGTCAGCACAATCTACACTTGTTCCTGTGTTACTGGTGCTCAGTCCCGTCAGTTGATCCCCTGATGTTTGTCCGGCAAGTTCGCCAGCTCTGTCCTCATTCCCACTACTGGTTATGGGAATGTGGACAGAGCAGGAGACCTTGCCGGACACACATCAGGGGATAAACTGATGGGACTGAGCCACAGGAACACAGGAACAAGTGTAGATTGTGCTGACGCCACTTCAGAGATGTAGATGGCGGGGTTGGAGGTCAGGGGAAATAGTAGAGACAGTGGAGCCAGAGACCTAAGTTGGGCACGGTTAAAAATCAGTAGTGGTTTGAATGTTGATGGAGCTGGTGACTCTGCCGTCCACACAGCAGGGGATCAGCTGGCATTACTGAACCCCACTAACACAGGAGCTAGTGTGTTTCTCTGTGCAGACGACACATCTGAGCGACAACTGGCTGTGTTGAAGCACAGGGATTATAGTTCAGGTGGTAGAAAAATGAGCACACCAGCAGACCTGGATACAGTTGCCAACCACTAATTTAGTCTGTAAGAGGAATGGCAAAGTCTTTGGAGATCCAGGCCTTGTTCATTTTCAGAAAAGTCAGCCGGTCAACATTATCGGAAGATAGTCGCGTGCGACGGTCTGTTAGTACACCACCTGCGGCACTAAAGACACGTTCCGATAATACACTGGCAGCAGGGCAAGCCAGCACCTCCAATGCATACTGGCTAAGCTCTGGCCATGTATCCAGCTTTGAGACCCAAAACTTGAAGGGGGAAGAGCCATCTGGGAGTACAGCGACAGGGCAAGACATGTAGTCTGACACCATCTGACGGAAGCGTTGCCTCCTGCTGACTCGAGGCGTCGCTGATGGTGTAGACAATTGTGGTGGACACACAAAACGTTGCCACATTTGGGCCATAGTGGTCTTGCCTTGTGCTGCGGCACTGCCTCTGCTCCCTCTTTGTGCAGAGTTTCCTCCACTGCCTCGACGCACAGAGCTGCTTTGTAAAGCACTAGCAACAATGCTGTCGGGTGGAATGGAAAACATTATGGACTGCACCAGTGACTCTTCGTACTCCCGCATTTTACGCTCCCGGTTCAACGTTGGTATGAGCCTTTGTACGCTGTCCCGGTAGCGAGGATCTAGGAGGGTGTACACCCAATAATCAGCCGAGACGAGAATGTGGGCGATGCGGCGGTCGTTTCTCAGGCACTGCAGCATGAAATCAACCATGTGCTGCAGACTCCCAACTGCCAAAGAACCGCTGTCCCCTGTTTGAGGCGTGACCTCGGCCTGCTCTGCATCACCCCACCCTCGCTGTACATACTGAGTAGAGGTTTGTGTACCTCCCTCCTCTGGAGAGATGTCTTCCTCCTCCATCGACTCCTCCTCATCCTCCTCACAAAGTGTCCCCTGCCTAGGCCTGTGTGAGGAAACACGTAGCGCAGACTGTCCAGAAGCAGATGGCATTTGGGACTCCTCATCCTCCACCTCTTCTGAAACCTCATCCCTTAGTGCTTGCAGTGTTTGTTGAAGCAGGCAGATAAGGGGGACAGTCATGCTGACTAGTGCATCATCTGCACTCGCCATCCGCGTGGATTCATCGAAGGCACGCAAAACGAGGCAGATGTCCTTCATAGAGGCCCACTCAATGGTGCTGAAGTGTGAACGGCGCACAGTGCGACTTGTTTGCGCCTGATGCAGCTGGTACTCCATGACTGCTGCCTGCTGCTCACACAACCGCTCCAACATATGTAACGTTGAATTCCACCGGGTGGGTAGGTCACATATGATGCGATGTTCCGGAAGGCCAAATCGTCGCTGCAGAGCAGCGAGGCGCGATCTTGCCGTGCTGGAACGTCGCAAGTGAGCGCACTCTATGCGGACCTTGTGCAACAGTGCAGCAAGATCCGGATAGTCCCTCAGAAAGCTCTGCACGACCAAGTTAAGAACATGTGCCAGACATGGGATGTGTGTGAGGTTGCCTAGGCCAAGAGCTGCCACCAGATTTCGGCCATTGTCACACACTACCAAGCCCGGCTGGAGATTCGCTGGCCCAAACCACACATCGCTCTCCAGCTTGATAGCATTCCAGAGCTCCTGCGCTGTGTGGCTTCGATTCCCCAAAGAAATTAATTTGAGTACAGCCTGTTGACGTTTGGCCACGGCTGTGCTCATATTGGTCGTAACAGGCTCCTGCTCTGCTGTTTCTGAGGAACTTGAGTAGGAGGAGGAGTCTATGTGTACAGACTGGAGTCCTGCAATCCGTGGCGTTGGAAGAACACGTACAGCGCCACTCTCCAGATCGGTACCCGGCTCCACAACATTGACCCAGTGGGCAGTGAGGGAAAGGTATCGTCCCTGTCCATGGTTACTGGTCCACGCATCGGTGGTCAGGTGGACCTTGCTACTAACGGCGTTTAGTAGCGCATGTTTTATTTTGCCCTCAACATGTTTCTGCAGGGCAGGGACGGCTCGCCTGCTGAAATAAAAGCGGCTGGGCACGTTGTATTGGGGGACTGCCAATGCCATTAAGTCCCGGAAGGTGTCAGTGTCCACCAGCCTGAATGACAGCATTTCAACTGCCAGAAGTTTGGCAATGCCAGCATTCAGAGACTGTGCTCGGGGATGGTTTGCCGAGTAAGGGCGCCTTTTATCCCATGCCTGTGCTACCGATGGCTGTGATGGATGGGAACGTGCTGCTATGGGTGTAATCTGACAGGGTCTCCGGACAACAGTGGCAGAGGTTCTTCCTTGGCGATCCTGTGAGGAAGCCGAACCAGCAGTGTGTGAGCTGGAGGAAGAGGGCCCAACACGAACTGAAGAGGTGGTAGGTGGTGCTGTACGTTGGCCTACATCTTCAGGGTGTCTCTGCAACTCCAACTCGTGCTTGGTGCGCACATGTTTCCACATATTTGTGGTATTGAGGTTGCTGACATTTCTCCCTCTTTTGACTCTCTGATGACACAGCTTGCATTTGACAAAGCAAATGTCATCTGCAACTGTGTCAAAAAAGGACCACGCACTGCAACTCTTGTGAGCGCCCGGTTTGCCTTTGGAAGGAGGAATGCTCCTAACGGGTGCCGAAGTGGAGGGTACAGGCAACCAAGTCTTCCCCCTCCCTCTGCCTCCTGTTTTGGCCGGTAGGGGAATCTCTTCCTCAGAGCTGCTCCCACCACCTTCCTGTTGCTCACGCCATGATGGGTCAAGGACCTCATCATCTTCCCTCCCCTCTTCAAACAGCTGGTTCTCCGGGGTTGTCTCGCCAGCACCGTACGCACCAGAAAGTGGCAACTGAGTCTCGTCATCATCTGATGCGTACTGAGGTGTGCTGACCATAGGCACTGGCCCACTCGCCTCTTCAGATTCAGAGGGACAAAGAAGTTGCGCATCACTGCATACTCCCTCTTCTTCACATTCAGGAATGCTGCTTGGCTGGCCCCCTCTTTCCAAGCCAACAGATTCCGAGAACAGAAGTAGAGACTGTGATGGCTCCTGTCCATGTCTCTCTGACTGCCTGGGCACTTTGGCAGGTGGTGAAGAGACAGATGGTTGCTCTTCGGTGCTCTGACCCTGAGAGGATGCGGAAGTAATTGAAGTCGATGCGTTAGCTGCCATCCATCCGACAACGGCTTCAATTTGTTCCTCCCGCAGCAGTGGGGTACGTTGAGGTCCTACAAAGCTGCGCATAAAGGACTGTTGCCTGCTAAAACTGGGGGATGCTGATCCACTGGTGCCCGCAGCAGGCCCAGAATCCCCACGTCATCTACCTGTAGAATCCCCACGTCCTCTCCCTGCAGAATCCCCATGTCCTCTCCCTGCTGAAACTCCACGCCCACGCCCACGCCCCCGCGCCTTACTCCCTGCCTTCTTCATCTTGCAAGACTGCTTAAGATAGGCAAAAAAGTACAAAGGGGGGCCTTAGTGTGCTTATTCCTGAACAGCTGGTTACAGGTACAAGAAACACTAATTTTATGAAGTGTGTGTGTGTGGACTAGACTTTAATAGGAGCTGATGTGGCCTACACAAGTTCAAAATGTAGTGTTTGGTGAACTTTTTATGTGGTTTCTTTGTTTGAAACAAACTCAAAGTATGTGAACAAAGAATTGAAACTGATAGTATCACCAACTTTTTGGAGCTATTACAATGCAGGCAGGTAACCTACAATGCAAAAGATGAGGCTCCCAAAAAATTGGGTAATACTAATCTGGCTGCGCCGGCAGGGCACAAGCCAGAAAAAAAGGCTCCTCTATCTACTCCTATATAGTGTTTGCAACCAACCAATGTTGATGGATACGGATGGATGCACACTAATAGGAGAAGAAAAAATGAGCTGCACTCAAAGACAAATATGTGTGAGGCAGTGACGCACGTTGAGCGTCCTACAACCAGACGTAGCTGCAGGACACTCTACTCAGCGTGAGCTGCACTCACACACAGTCAGAGACCTCTCAGACAGCCGTCAACAGTGCAGCTAAGTGGGCACTGGCACTGACAGGCTGCAGAAAGGCTCCGCTGTGTACTCCTATATAGTGTTTGCAACCACCGTAGATGGAGACGGATGGATGCACACTAATAGAAGAAAAAATGAGCTGCACTCAAATAAAAATATGTGTGAGGCAGTGACGCACGCTGAGCGTCCTACAGCCAGATGTAGCTGCAGGACACACTACTCAGCGTGAGCTGCACTCACACACAGTCAGAGACCTCTCAGACAGCCGTGAACAGTGCAGCAAAGTGGACACTAGCACTGAAAGGCTGCAGAAAGGCTCCGCTGTCTACTACTAGTGTTTGCAACCAACGTATATGGATACGGATGGAAGCACACTAGATTGAAATTATGTAAAAAATGCAGCTCAAAAAATAAAAGATGTATGAGGCAGCAGTGATCACACTGGGTGGCCTACAGCCTGACGTGGCTGCAGGACCCACTCCACAGCGTGAGCTGCACTCACACAGCCCTTGCAGACAGCTGTGAACACTGCTGCTAGGGCAAAGAAGGCTACAGTGGTGGTTTATGTAGCCTGGGTAAAGCACTAGATGTTTGGTGGAATCGCTATTTCTCACTGTCCCTCACAGTCTTCTACAGCAGCCTGTCCCTAACTGAATTCACAGCAGAGTGACCAGAAATGGCGGCTGCGGTGGCTTTTATAGTGCATCATGACATCATTTCGGCAGCCAATCACAGCCATGCCAATAGTTAACATGCCTACATGCCTAACAGGATGTGCCCACACTTCGGAGGATTCCCATTGGCTTAATCAAAGCAAGCAGGCTCATAGCATGATGGGAACTTCCTATTCCGATTCCGATCCCGGAATCCGATATGAAAAAAGTATCGGAATTAAGTATCGGAATTCCGATACCGCTAATATCGGCCGATACCCGATACTTGCGGTATCGGAATGCTCAACACTAATTATCACAATGAATTTTAAACAAAACAATTCAGATGCAGTTCAAGTTCAGACTTTCAGCTTTCATTTGAGGGTATCCACATTAAAATTGGATGAAGGGTTTAGGAGTTTCAGCTCCTTAACATGTGCCACCCTGTTTTTAAAGGGACCAGAAGTAATTGGACAATTGACTCCAAGGCTATTTCATGGACAGGTGTGGGCAATCCCTTCGTTATGTCATTCTCAATTAAGCAGATAAAAGGACTAGGTATCTCTACCACAAGAGATTCTCCCCTGAGATTTGGTTCCTGTTAACCCTATGGCCTACCATTCAGTTGAAGTTCAAAGTTTTTTTGGTCCGCTATACAAAATCAACCATATGGATGCTAGCTGACATCCTTACATTACTTTTTTTCGCTTCACTTCCCTCTTTAGTGATTGTGCCTGGGAGACAGGCTTACTGACCATCTCCTTAGAACATTTCTTCCTCTGGCCTCTTGGATGAGATAAACCATCTTCATTCACATGTTCAATAGCTATCTTATGCTGAATTATGTACTCATACTGCTGTATAATCAAGCTCTGTTTGTGCAATTACCCTTCCATTTAGCCAGTTAAGTGGTTTATTATCAGTGATCACTGAGTCTCAGTTCATATTCCACCTTAAAAACTCATGGTGTTTCAGAGTTATCCTCCAACAGTCCTTCATCAGATCAAGAGGCCTCCTTACCATTGTCTCATACACAATTTTAACAGGGGAGATAAGTAGATTTTCCTTTTCTCTTCCTTCAGTCTCCAGAAGCATCTTAAGCGTTTGTTTTAGTGTCCCATTAAAACCTTCATGTAGCCCTTCAGTTTGAAGATGATGGAGACTGCCTACATGATGCTGTTCCTAAATTTTCTTGCAGATGCTTTGCATTCAATTAGACTTCAATTAGATCCCCTGATTGTTACACATGTATCTGGGAAACATCACATGAGAAAATATAGCCAGTAGGTAGAGCATCTGCAATCTTATCACGTATGGAGAACAATGCTACAGCTTCTTGAAATCGAGGAGTAAAGTCCTCATCCCCCACACAGCAAGATCGCCAGCGAGATTGCTGATTTTGTGACGCCACAGCGATCTCGCCAGCGACATCGCTGTGTGTGACATGTATCAGCGACCGGCCCCCCTGCCAGGTATCGATGATCGCGCTCGAACATCCTTGGCTGTTTTTTGATCATTGGTCTCCCACTGGCCAGCACACATCGCTGCTTGTGACAGCAAGAGACCAACGATCAGCGACGCTGCACGTTGGTTTCCAATGTAAACAGCGGGTATCCAAGAGCCGCGCGGCTCTTAGATACCCGCTGTTTACCTTGGAAACCAGCTTGGGGTGGCATTTATGCACATGTAATCTAAGTACATGTATCAAAGTACTTCTGGCAGTTATAACATGGATGAATGTGACACGCATCTCTATTCTCTTCATACAGGTAACCAGCTTTTCCAATCTCTGCTCTGAATCCACTCCTGTGTCTCCATTCAATGTCAGCAAGCAGTTAATCCTGAATGCTATCTATGTGTTTTCAACTCTGCAAGCTTATATCTGGTAACCAGCTTTTCCAATCTCTGCTCTGAATCCACTCCTGTGTCTCCATTCAATGTCAGCAAGCAGTTAATCCTGAATGCTATCTATGTGTTTTCAACTCTGCAAGCTTATATCTGGTATATAGTTTTTTTTCAACTTACTCTGCTTGTCCCCTTATGTTGTGAGGTCAAGAAACTTTTCAAAGTGCTTTATGATCCATGTAGTGCTGGACATGTGTTTATTTGACCACAACATTTTATTGGGTCCTGGTGTCTCAATTTAGTGTGATTGATTAACGAGCAGAGAGAGCCACAAAAAAAAAAAAAAACTTAGCCTTAACCTCCTATATATTCAGACCTAGCTAGGGGGAGCATTTATGCAGGGGTGGCATTTATGCACATGTAATCTAAGTACATGTATCAAAGTACTTCTGGCAGTTATAACATGGCAGTTAGACAGGGCAGGAGACAGGTAAGACATTTATATACATCTACTCCCTGTACATTTGGGGTGCAACAAATATATACCATATGCATTTGTGTAATTTATATCCTGGCCGCTGCATTCACACACATCCACCGCCCTGGCATTAACTCTCCACACTCCATCCATATTGGCCCCTCGCTTCTTTCCTCTCCTATGTATAGCACTCATGCTCTTTTCACATTGTTAAATTGCACAGATCCAGCCGGTCCCACCATTCAACACCAGAGACGCTCTCACAAATCACTTAACCATCTGCTCACTCTTTCTATCCTCCTTCTCCTTGTTGCAGGAGACATTGCTCCCAACCCTGGTCCCCCATGTTATAGAAAGTCAAACCCCCCCACTGCTACACTCAGAAACCCCTCTAATCTTATTAATATTCCCTGCATGCCATCTGTCTCTCTTAATTGTGCACTTTGGAATTCTCGCTCAGTGTGTAACAAACTCTCCTTCATTCATGACTTCTTCCTTTCTAATTCTCTTAACCTCCTGGCTCTTACTGAAACCTGGATCCAGCAGTCAGACACTACCGCTGCTGCTGCTCTTTCATATGGTGGACTACACTTCTCTCATACCCCAAGATCAGACAATAGAGCTGGTGGAGGCGTTGGTCTGCTCCTATCACCAAAATGTACTTTTCAGGTTATCCCTCAAGTACCCTCACTTGTCTTCCCTTCTTTTGAGGTCCATGCCGTCAGACTCTACACCCCCTTCTCCATGCGAGTGGCGGTGGTGTATCGTCCTCCCGGCCCCTCCCATCAGTTCCTGGATCATTTTGCCACTTGGCTTCCACATTTTCTCTCCTGTGACATCCCTACCCTCATCATGGGAGATTTCAACATCCCCATTGCTCTTCCCCTCTCCCCATCTGCTACTCACCTTTTATCTCTAAGCTTCTCATTTGGCCTTTCGCAGCTTACTAATTCTCCAACGCATGAAGACGGAAACTCCCTCGATTTGGTCTTCTCTCGGCTTTGTGCAGTGGATGATTTTGCAAACTCCCCTCTCCCGCTCTCTGACCACAATCTTCTTTCATTCTCTATAAAGAACTGCCAGGCTGCTCAGGTCACCCCCACTGTCCAGACTTATAGAAACATACAGGCCATTAACACCCAGAAACTTCTGAAGAACTTGCAGTCTTCATTGGCCCCTATTTCCTCCCTCTCATGTCCTGATTCTGCATTGAAGCATTACAATGAAACACTTCAAAGTGCCCTGGATGAATTTGCACCCCCTATAAATAGAACACCACAACGCAGACGGCGACAACCCTGGCACACGGTGCAAACACGTTTCCTGCAGCGGTGCTCCAGGTGCGCCGAACGTCTGTGGACAAAATCCAATCTACACGAAGATTTCATCCATTTTAAGTTTATGCTTAGAACATACAACACTGCCCTTCACCTCTCCAAACAAACCTATTTCAACACCCTCATCATCTCACTGTCCAATAACCCGAAACGTCTCTTTGACACTTTTCATTCTCTACTCAATCCAAGAGTACAGGCCCCAACCACGGAGCTCCGAGCTGACGATCTGGCCAATTACTTCAAAGAAAAAATTGACCAGATCCGACAGGAAATTATCTCCAAATCCCCTCATACCATGCACTGTCCTCCCTCCCCCACTGCATCTAACTCACTCTCTGATTTTGAACCAGTCACAGAAGAAGAAGTAAGCAGGCTCCTTGCATCTTCTCGCCCAACTACTTGCACCAGTGACCCATTTTCGTCACATCTCCTCCAGTCCCTTTCCCCTGCTGTCACCCCTCACCTAACTAAAATATTTAACCTCTCTCTCTCTTCTGGTATTTTTCCCTCCTCATTTAAGCATGCCATCATACATCCACTACTTAAAAAACCATCCCTCGACCAAAACTGTGCCGCTAACTATAGACCTGTCTCTAATCTTCCCTTCATCTCTAAACTCCTGGAACGCCTGGTCCACTCCCGTCTTATCCGCTATCTCTCAGAAAACTCTGTTCTCGACCCTCTCCAATCTGGTTTCCGCTCTTTACACTCCACTGAAACTGCCCTCACTAAAGTCTCTAATGATCTGCTAACAGCTAAATCAAATGGTCATTACTCCATGCTAATTCTCTTGGATCTCTCTGCAGCATTCAACACTGTGGATCATCAGCTCCTCCTCACTATGCTCCATTCCATTGGCCTCAAGGACACCATTCTCTCCTGGTTCTCCTCCTATCTCTCCGACCGCTCCTTTACTGTTTCTTTTGCCGGTTCCTCCTCCTCTCACCTTCCCCTTACTGTTGGGGTTCCTCAAGGATCGGTTCTAGGCCCCCTCCTCTTCTCCTTGTACACTGCCCCTATTGGTCAAACAATCAGTAGATTTGGTTTCCAGTACCATCTCTATGCTGATGACACCCAATTATACGCTTCTTCTCCTGACATCACGACAGCCTTTCTAGAAAACACTGGCGATTGTCTAAACGCTGTGTCTAATATCATGTCCTCACTATATCTGAAACTGAACCTGTCAAAGACTGAACTCCTTGTGTTTCCTCCCGCTACTAATGTACCTACACCCGACATTGCCATTTCCGTGTGTGGTTCCACTATTACTCCCCAGCAACATGCCCGCTGTCTTGGGGTCATACTTGATTCCGAGCTTTCCTTTGCCCCCCACATTCGATCACTGGCTCGCTCTTGTCATCTGCACCTCAAAAACATTTCTAGAATTCGACCTTTTCTTACTTTTGACTCTGCAAAAACTCTTACTGTTTCTCTTATTCATTCTCGTCTCGACTATTGTAACTCTCTTCTAATCGGTCTCCCTCTTACCAAACTCTCCCCTCTCCAATCTGTCTTGAATGCTGCAGCCAGGATCATATTCCTCACCAATCGTTACACCGATGCCTCTACCTTGTGCCAGTCATTACACTGGCTACCCATCCACTCCAGAATTCAGTATAAACTTATTACCCTCACCCACAAAGCCCTCAATGGCTCAGCACCACCCTACATCTCCTCCCTTGTTTCAGTATACCACCCTACCCGCGCCCTCCGTTCTGCTGATGACCTGAGGTTAGTATCCTCAATAGTCAGAACCTCCCACTCCCGTCTCCAAGACTTTACACGTGCCGCGCCAATTCTTTGGAATGCACTTCCCAGGTCAATACGATTAGTCCCCAATCCCCACAATTTTAAGCGTGTCCTGAAAACACATTTAGTCAGACTGGCCTATCGCCTCAACACATTAACCTAACCTATCCCTGTGTGGCAGAGCCAAAAGTTTTACCATAACCAGGTTCCCAGCATCATGTTCCCACATGCTTTATGCATCCATTAGCCCTCTGTGTCTGTACTGTTACACACTTAACATTATGGCTGGTCCATACAATCAGGGCAACTGTTACCACCCACCTTTCGTGTCTACCTCTTTCCTCATAGACTGTAAGCTTGCGAGCAGGGCCCTCACTCCTCTTGGTATTTGTTATAATCTACTGTATGTGATTATTGTTATGCTGTAATGTCTATTGTCTGTACAAATCCCCTCTGAAATGTAAAGTGCTGCGGAATATGTCGGCGCTATAAAAATAAAATTTATTATTATTATTATTATTATTATTATTATTATTATTATCAGTGTGGAGTAGGAAACTGGCTGGTAGGAGCAATGCCTAGTAAAGAGACTATGAAGAGGAGGATGAATGAACTCATGGAGATCAACATCCGACACTGCGGAGACACCATCACGTGTTTCTCAATGCAGTGATTCTAGAGCACTGCCCCCATCCCTTATGGGAAATATGTAACACATGCAAAACAGAAGCCGCGGAGACACCATCACGTGTTTCTCAACGCAAGCAATGACCAGCCAGGTCTTTGCCCGGGAAGGAACAACCACGGGAAGGGCAGTCTCCAATTAAGGAAACCACCTATGCCAAAACATGGTATCCATCCACATACAGCTGTTTCGGGGTATTGCCCCTCATCAGTGTGGAGTAGGAAACTGGCTGGTAGGAGCAATGCCTAGTAAAAAGACTATGAAGAGGAGGATGAATGAACTCATGGAGATCAACATCCGACACTGCGGAGACACCATCACGTGTTTCTCAACGCAGTGATTCTAGAGCACTGCCCCCATCCCTTATGGGAAATATGTAAAACATGCAAAACAGAAGCCGCGGAGACACCATCACGTGTTTCTCAACGCAAGCAATGACCAGCCAGGTCTTTGCCCGGGAAGGAACAACCACGGGAAGGGCAGTCTCCAATTAAGGAAACCACCTATGCCAAAACATGGTATCCATCCACATACAGCTGTTTCGGGGTATTGCCCCTCATCAGTGTGGAGTAGGAAACTGGCTGGTAGGAGCAATGCCTAGTAAAAAGACTATGAAGAGGAGGATGAATGAACTCATGGAGATCAACATCCGACACTGCGGAGACACCATCACGTGTTTCTCAACGCAGTGATTCTAGAGCACTGCCCCCATCCCTTATGGGAAATATGTAACACATGCAAAACAGAAGCCGCGGAGACACCATCACGTGTTTCTCAACGCAAGCAATGACCAGCCAGGTCTTTGCCCGGGAAGGAACAACCACGGGAAGGGCAGTCTCCAATGAAGGAAACCACCTATGCCAAAACATGGTATCCATCCACATACAGCTGTTTCGGGGTATTGCCCCTCATCAGTGTGGAGTAGGAAACTGGCTGGTAGGAGCAATGCCTAGTAAAAAGACTATGAAGAGGAGGATGAATGAACTCATGGAGATCAACATCCGACACTGCGGAGACACCATCACGTGTTTCTCAACGCAGTGATTCTAGAGCACTGCCCCCATCCCTTATGGGAAATATGTAAAACATGCAAAACAGAAGCCGCGGAGACACCATCACGTGTTTCTAAACGCAAGCAATGACCAGCCAGGTCTTTGCCCGGGAAGGAACAACCACGGGAAGGGCAGTCTCCAATGAAGGAAACCACCTTTGCCAAAACATGGTATCCATCCACATACAGCTGTTTCGGGGTATTGCCCCTCATCAGTGTGGAGTAGGAAACTGGCTGGTAGGAGCAATGCCTAGTAAAAAGACTATGAAGAGGAGGATGAATAAACTCATGGAGATCAACATCTGACACTGCGGAGACACTATCACGTGTTTCTCAACGCAGTGATTCTAGAGCACTGCCCCCATCCCTTATGGGAAATATGTAAAACAAGCAAAACAGAAGCCGCGGAGACACCATCACGTGTTTCTCAACGCAAGCAATGACCAGCCAGGTCTTTGCCCGGGAAGGAACAACCACGGGAAGGGCAGTCTCCAATTAAGGAAACCACCTATGCCAAAACATGGTATCCATCCACATACAGCTGTTTCGGGGTATTGCCCCTCATCAGTGTGGAGTAGGAAACTGGCTGGTAGGAGCAATGCCTAGTAAAAAGACTATGAAGAGGAGGATGAATGAACTCATGGAGATCAACATCCGACACTGCGGAGACACCATCACGTGTTTCTCAACGCAGTGATTCTAGAGCACTGCCCCCATCCCTTATGGGAAATATGTAAAACATGCAAAACAGAAGCCGCGGAGACACCATCACGTGTTTCTCAACGCAAGCAATGACCAGCCAGGTCTTTGCCCGGGAAGGAACAACCACGGGAAGAGCAGTCTCCAATGAAGGAAACCACCTATGCCAAAACATGGTATCCATCCACATACAGCTGTTTCGGGGTATTGCCCCTCATCAGTGTGGAGTAGGAAACTGGCTGGTAGGAGCAATGCCTAGTAAAAAGACTATGAAGAGGAGGATGAATGAACTCATGGAGATCAACATCCGACACTGCGGAGACACCATCACGTGTTTCTCAACGCAGTGATTCTAGAGCACTGCCCCATCCCTTATGGGAAATATGTAAAACATGCAAAACAGAAGCCGCGGAGACACCATCTGCGTTGAGAAACACGTGATGGTGTCTCCGCAGTGTCGGATGTTGATCTCCATGAGTTCATTCATCCTCCTCTTCATAGTCTTTTTACGTGGCGGGATGGCTTGTACATTATTTTGATCAAAATTATGTTTACTAAATACCCTTATTATTATTTTTTACTTTTTAGTTCAGGATATTTGTGTTTTTTGCTTTCTGTTTTCTCTGGTTAATGGTCATGTGTTAATATGCACTTACATTGTGCATACACATTAACTTACTTTTCTCAGTTAAGATTCGTTTTTTATCTGCTACTCCAGTCTGTCAGACCAGAGTATCAGATAGCAGAGCTACGCCGGTCTGTCGGCGCCGCTCTGTCTCCACCTCCCGCCCTGCTTGCAGTGCACACTGGAATCTAGGGTAAGCAGCGGGTTTCTAAGGGCCCCGCGGCCCTTAGAAACCTGATGTTTACGTTGGTAACCAGCTTGCTCGCTGGTCCTGATCGCTGGAGGGGCTGTCTATGTGACAGCTCACCAGCGATCAGCTAACAATGTCCCAGCGATCCCATCCATGTCGGATCATTGGTGGGATCGCTGGGACATCGTTATGTGTAATGGCACCCTTATGCTATATCTGTTTGGACATCTATTCTTGATTCTCTAACAAAATCAGTACATTTTAACAAAACATCACACAGATCTTCTGGTGGGTCATTTCTCTCAAATGTTGTGGCATTCCTTTGCATTGCATGATGTGACACAATCCTGTCCACGTCCGAAATGAGCATTTGTGGGGAGGAGGACCCCCATATAGTGTTTGGGCCGGAACCAGGGAGACCGCCATCAGGGTTATTGAAGGAACCACACCAGGGGGATTACAAAGGGAGACATGCGACTGAAGTTGTCAAGGCAACAGGGGGCGGGGCTAGGACACAAGGAGCAGGGGACACGCTGAGGTGGCAGTTGGGGGAGAGCGAGAGAAAAAGCAGGAGGCAGGGTGACTTGCTGGGGCACCGACAGGAGCCTGTGGGTAGAAAACTGCTCATTGTCCGACAAGAGAAACGTGAGAGACTGTTACCGGAGACTGCTCCCCGCCTCCGTTCTCAGAGAATCATCCCCGCTGCCCCCGGTGTTATGATTGAGTCACCATAGTAGGCAAAAACAGAAATGCTAGCTAAGTCCAGAAAACCAGAGAAGTTGGCAGCTATCGGATTGTAGACCCCTGAACCAATCAACACAACTAGCAGTAGCCATGGGGGGTTCCTACGATGCCCTAGACCCCTCGATCACAGCCGGAGAATTAAATAGCCTAAAGACAGAAAGGAAAATCTAAAAAACTGCCCCAGAGCAGACCCCAAAGCAAAAGGCAGCCCCCCACATATAATGACGGTGAAGCAAGAAGAAAGAACACAACACAGATAGAAAGATAGACTGAGCAAAGACGGGGCCCAAGCTAACTAGATAGGAAAGGACAGGAAGGCTGCTGTCTGCAATCCGTGAAACACCCTATGAAAATAAGAGCCAACAGACTGACAGTGAAAAAGGTCCTGAAGACGCTAGGCTTCAAAAAGACTATGTCAGTACTCAGGAATATTCTGAAGACAGAGCAACAGGCAAAAGGAGAATCAGCTCACCCCAGCAGGGAATGGCAGAATCCAGAAAAGCAAGGCAAACAAAAACAAAACACAAATGCTAAAAGGCAAAGCAGAAAACTTAGCTTTAGAGGAGCAGGAATCAGACTGGTTTCCTAGATGTCCACAGAGAAATCACCCGCAGGGCAGAAGGGCGTCGGCAGCCTTATATCCAGTCCGTGACTCCACTCAGCCAGTCATCCTCATTAGGCTCAGGTGCCTGATAATCAGGCTCATTACCTTCCTTTACCAGAATAGGGAGTTCACCAGACCTCAGTGACGAAGGGGAAAATGAACTCACAACACCCCGGCCTTTGTGGGAGAGGGACTTTACCTCAGGTTGTGGCCGTGAGTACACGTAACCAGGCCACAGAGACGTGGACACTTCCCCCCAGCCTTCCCCCACTACGCCGACCCAGCCGTCACCGGCCTGAAGATACGCCACCTTGTCTTAGGCGAGATTAAAAGGCCACTACCCCAGCTTTGGGAGTGACTCCTTAATAAAGGACGGCTACAGGTCATCTGGGGAACTGCATCATCACCACGTGCCACCATCATCGCTTTCTTTAGGGCCTGTTGCGCCCCACCGGCATTGCTTACTTCTGGGCCTGTTGCGCCCCACCGGCATCGTTTTCTTCAGGGCCTGTTGCGCCCCACCGGCATCGCTTTCTTCAGGGCCTGTTGCGCCCCATCGTACCAGTTTTCTTCAGGGCCCGTTGCTCCCCACCATTCAGTTTTCTTCAGGGCCTGCAGCGCCCCATAGTTCCAGTTTTCTTCAGGGCCCGTTGCGCCCCACCGTACAGTTTCTTCAGGGCCTGTTGCGCCCCATCGTTCCAGTTTTCTTCAGGGCCTGCTGCGCCCCACCGTTCTGGTTTCTTCAGGGCCGGACGAGCCCAAGTCCTTCCGGTAAATAGTGGATTGCAAGGCAGCCACATCTGCAATCCCTGAGTGGTCGTATCCGTGAACTCGTGCGACTCCCGGAAGACTAAGTGCACTATAGAGAAATAAGGACCCTTAGTTTGTACATTGTTTCCCGAGTCCCTGCGAGGACAAATAGGTGTTATCCCTTTTTGTTGAAACAGTTTAGCCCTTGCGGCTTGAAATTTATAAAAGTTTATTTCACACCACATTCAGTCTCGTGTCTCATCACTGCATCCTGTGAGCCTGCTAGAACCCTACACATTCACAAATGGTAAGCTTCCATGCACCGCTCAGTAGACTGTGAAAGTTTGGTACAACTCTCCACAATGTTGTCAAATCATCAAAAGGTCCAGAATCCAAGGCACCAGACGTTCTCCTCCAATCACTTTACAACAGTCACAGAGCAAATAACATGCAATGTTTTCACCACATAGGGCCTTTGTCAAGCCTTATGTGAGCAGAGAGGTACAATCATTGTAGATCTCTGTCTGGCGAAAATGCCAGTCTGTATGACCCCCTTGATGGCACTAAAAGCACACTTAGACAACATTCTAGCAGCAGCACAACACACCTCCCAGGCAGAGAGGGACAGCTCATGCCAGGTATCCAGCTTTGAAACCCAATAGCTGAAGGTCGCAGAAGAATTAGGGATTATGCTGGTTTTGTCAGCCAGGTCCTGCTTGACCATTTTTAAAAACCTTTCTCTGTTTGTCAAAAATACCCAGTCATCAGGGCATGGACACTGGGAGGGTGTCATGAAATTGTCCCAGTCCTTTGATTGTGTACCCCTACCTCTGCTGTGCCTGGTGTGTGTCTCCCTCACCCCTCCTCCTTGGTTGGGCCGGGAAACTTGTCCCCTGCTGCTCGCATTGTCTGATGGGAATTTTTTTTACATATTTTCCACAATTGCCTTCTGGTACAGCACCTTTTTAAAAGATCTCTTCATCTCAGGAAGTAATCCTTGTAGCGTGGGTCTAGCAGGGTGAACAATCATTTCTCTTTTTTGGCCAAGTTGAATGTAATGGGAAGGTCAAAGGAAAGGGACCGAAACATAAAGTTTGCCATATCAAATTTTCAACTCATTGTTTGAATGTTGTATAAGATTGAAGTGTACCACATTATGTAATAGTATATGAATGAGTAATTGAATAAAGAAAAATGTTTCAACACTTTTTGGAACTGTTATGTTACACCGAAATGTACCGCAAAGCAAGTAACACTTTATGAGCGAGTAATTGAATCCAGAAAAATGTTTCATCACTGCTTTAAATTGTTACAGTATATGCCACCAAAATGTACTACAGATCATGTAATAGTATATGGATGAGTAACTGAATACAGAAAATTTTTTCATCGCTTTTTGGGAGTGTTACATAATACTGAAATGTGTACCACAGAGCACGAAATAATATATGGATGAATAATTGATTACTGAAACTTTTTTCAACACTTTTTTTTGGACTTTCATTTAACACAGATATGTACCACAAAGCATGTAATACTCTATGGATGACAGTATAGTAAATATTTTCACCCCCCAAAAAAAAAAAATTTAGTCAACAGTGATATATTTAGCAACAAACTGTAAATCCCTAATCCCTGCCTTGAGACTGTATTCAGTCACTCTTCCTGCTTTTGATGGGTGAACCTATGGATGTTCGGGTTCGGCCATTCTTTTAAAAAATGTTTGGTCCAGGTACAAGAACAGTACCCCAAATCAAAGTCGAACACAGACCCCATTCAGATGAATAGAGGGCCAAAAAAATCTGTGGTCTGCCATGCTGTCATCTGCATGATAATGCGGCAAACCACCAGTCAGAGAGCTGCATTTCCTATGCTGTCAGATGACAGCATGTAAAGCCCCCATCACACACAGCGATCTCGCTAGCGAGATCACTGCTGAGTCACAAGTTTTGTGATGCAACAGCGATCTCACCAGCGAGATTGCTGTGTGTGAAATCTATCAGCGACCGCCCCCCCTGCAGGGTATCGCTGATCGTTCTTGAAAGCTCTGGACTTTTTTTGGGTCGTTGGTCTCCCTCTGGCCAGCATGCATCGCTGCGTGTGGCAGGCGGGAGAGCAACGACCAGCGAGCAGGAGCTGGTAACCAAGGTAAACAGTGGGTTTCTAAGCACCGCGCAGTGCTTAGAAACCCTCTGTGTACCTTAGTTACCAGCGCGCTGGTGCAGGGAGCTGGTAACCAAGGTAAACAGCGGGTTACTAAGTGCCACGCAGCGTTTAGAAACCCGCTGTTTATCTTGGTTACCAGCTCCCTGCATCAGCGCGCTGGTAACTAAGGTACACAGCGACTCGCCTGCTCTTCGTCACTGGTGCTGATCGCTGGTGAAGTTGCCTGTTTGGCAGCTCACCAGCGATCATGTAGCGACACACCAGCGATCCTGACAAGTTCATATTGCTGTCGGGATCGTTGGTGAGTCGCTATGTGTGACGGGGCCCTAAGCCACAAGTTTTGACCAGATGTAAAAAGAATACCACCGGTTACCGACATCGGCTGACGATAGTACTACTCTCATCAGCCGGCGCATGTGCTATAAATAAATGCTTTTTTTTAAATTACAAGGGATCTCTTCTATTTTCGATAACCAGCACAGTCAAAACAGAGAGCTGTGGGCTGCACCCCCCAGCTGACAGCTTTAACATGGCTGGCTATCAAGAATAGAGGGGTCCCATGCCATTTTTTAAATTATTTAAATAAATAATTTTTAAAAAACATACTAGGTTCCCACCATTTTTGATGGCCAGCTAAGCTGAAGCAGACAGCTGCGGGCTAGTACTAGTATTCTGAGACTGGAAAGGGGCCATGGATATTGGCCCTCCACAGCCTTAAAACAGCAGCTGACCCAAAAAAGCACCTCTATAAGATGCACAAAATTCTGGCACTATGCCTGGCTATTTCCACTTTGCCTGATGCGGTGGCAAGTGGGGTAATAGGTTTGGGGTTGATGTTAGCTGTTTTATTTCAGCTGACATCAAGCCTTGGGGTTAGTAATGGAGAGGCATCTACAAGATGCCCCCATTTGTAAACCCATAGTTATATTGTAGAAAAAAACAAACAACCAGAATAAAGTCCTTTATTTGAAAAAAGACAACTTTCATAGAATCATAGAATGTTACAGTTGGAAGGGACCTCCAGGGTCATCGTGTCCATCTGTCCAAACCCCTGCTTAATGCAGGATTCACTAAGCCATCTCCAACAGATTTTTATTTTAAGTAAAAATAAAAAAGCAAAGTTATACTCACCTTTATGCCTAATCTATTGACACTAATGTCCCCTATAAAAGACAAAAACTAAGAAATCACCATATTCCTCACCTGTCTGAAGAGAAGATAATCCACTGGAGCCTATGTCACCTGTAAAAGGCAAAAAATAATAGAACACTATATTTCTCATACAGTGCCTACAAGTAGTATTCAACCCCCTGCAGATTTAGCAGGTTTACACATTCGGAATTAACTTGGCATTGTGACATTTGGACTGTAGATCAGCCTGGAAGTGTGAAATGCACTGCAGCAAAAAAGAATGTTATTTCTTTGTTTAATTTTTTTTTAAATTGTGAAAAGTTTATTCAGAGGGTCATTTATTATTCAACCCCTCAAACCACCAGAATTCTGTTTGGTTCCCCTAAAGTATTAAGAAGTATTTCAGGCACAAAGAACAATGAGCTTCACATGTTTGGATTAATTATCTCTTTTTCCAGCCTTTTCTGACTATTTAAGACCCTCCCCAAACTTGTGAACAGCACTCATACATGGTCAACATGGGAAAGACAAAGGAGCATTCCAAGGCCATCAGAGACAAGATCGTGGAGGGTCACAAGGCTGGCAAGGGGTACAAAACCCTTTCCAAGGAGTTGGGCCTACCTGTCTCCACTGTTGGGAGCATCATCCGGAAGTGGAAGGCTTATGGAACTACTGTTAGCCTTCCACAGCCTGGACAGCCTTTGAAAGTTTCCTCCCGTGCCGAGGCCAGGCTTGTCCGAAGAGTCAAGGCTAACCCAAGGACAACAAGGAAGGAGCTCTGGGAAGATCTCATGGCAGTGGGGACATTGGTTTCAGTCAATACCATAAGTAACGTACTCCACCGCAATGGTCTCCGTTCCAGACGAGCCCGTAAGGTACCTTTACTTTCAAAGCGTCATGTCAAGGCTCGTCTACAGTTTGCTCATGATCACTTGGAGGACTCTGAGACAGACTGGTTCAAGGTTCTCTGGTCTGATGAGACCAAGATCGAGATCTTTGGTGCCAACCACACACGTGATGTTTGGAGACTGGATGGCACTGCATACGACCCCAAGAATACCATCCCTACAGTCAAGCATGGTGGTGGCAGCATCATGCTGTGGGGCTGTTTCTCAGCCAAGGGGCCTGGCCATCTGGTCCGCATCCATGGGAAGATGGATAGCACGGCCTACCTGGAGATTTTGGCCAAGAACCTCCGCTCCTCCATCAAGGATCTTAAGGTGGGTCGTCATTTCATCTTCCAACAAGACAACGACCCAAAGCACACAGCCAACAAAACCAAGGCCTGGTTCAAGAGGCAAAAAATCAAGGTGTTGGAGTGGCCTAGTCAGTCTCCTGACCTTAACCCAATTGAAAACTTGTGGAAGGAGCTCAAGATTAAAGTCCACATGAGACACCCAAAGAACCTAGATAACTTGGAGAAGATCTGCATGGAGGAGTGGGCCAAGATAACTCCAGAGACCTGTGCCGGCCTGATCAGGTCTTATAAAAGACGATTATTAGCTGTAATTGCAAACAAGGGTTATTCCACAAAATATTAAACCTAGGGGTTGAATAATAATTGACCCACACTTTTATGTTTAAAATTTATTAAAATTTAACTGAGCAACATAACTTTTTGGTTTGTAAGATTTATGCATCTGTTAATAAGTCCTGCTCTTGTATGAAGTTTGAAGGCTCTAACTTATTTGCATCTTATCAAACCTGCTAAATCTGCAGGGGGTTGAATACTACTTGTAGGCACTGTATAATGTTAACGCTGACATGTGAGGGTTGCAGCCTGCTGCTGACAGTTTTTCCTGCGCTGGTTATTAAAAATAGAAGCGACCCAATGTCATTTTTTTTAGTTTATTTATTTGTAACATAATTGTTGGCTGATGATTACCCTCAACAGCATTGCCTACACTCGCATCTATGAGCAACAGCAGGTGTACGATGATGAGAGTAGTACACTCATTAGTCAACGCCTGTGACCAGCAGTAACCTTTTTACCGGTGGTAACAGCTGCTGGCTCACATGCTGTCATCGGACAACGTGGGAACCGCAGCTCTTTGACCGGCTGCAAGGATATTACCACTGATCAGAGCCGATGGTGTTTCTCTTTCTGTCACATAGATGACAGAATGGGAAGCAATCAATGTTCAGGGTGCCAAACCAGAACAATAACACGGACTTCTTTGAGAAGATAGTGTTTGGGGTCAATGCACTGACACTAAATGTTCGGTATGGACTCCGAACTTTACTGTTTGGGGTTTGCCCATCACTAGTCACTGCTCCTACAACTCTCTCTCCCTCCCTAGGCTAAATGCAGAATGTATCAGATGCAAACTGCAAAGCCCAAAATTATCCCTTACAAGGACTGTTAGTATTATGGTTCAGCTTCAGCACCAGTATCAACACTGCAGGACTTTGATTTGCTAAACTGTGCACACACAGGTGTGGACAAGCACTCTCTCTCTCCAATCACAACTGTCACAGAGCTGACAGTGTGCCATGCCTGGCGGAACCTGTCCTTTTATAACCTCTGATGATGATGTCACACGGCCAGCCACAATAATGCCACTACTAAGATGGCTATGGCATTACAATCACTCGCAGACAATACCTACATGCTTATTGGCTGTGTAACAGGAGAAAAACTTTTTTTTAAAGTTAGTAGTAGAAATAAAATCCTTAGATCATTGGCGGAAAGTGATCCTTAAGCTGCTTCCTACATATGCTTAAGTGTCAGATGCTTTATGCTTTACATTTCGGAACTTTTACAGATATGGCTTGTGCACAAGTTGCAGGTTTGGGTGGATTTTTTTCATGCAGAGCTGGTATCAAAACCTGAATCAATCCTGATCCCAGCAAAGTGAATGAGAAACCTGATGTGTCATGCACATGTTGCTTATTTGTGACTTACAGATATGGTGCGTAAAATAATTTGCAGCATGTCAATTCTCTGTGCATTTTTCACTTTTAGCTTCACTCAAATCAGCCAAAAATGTTTCTGCGTTTTTCCTGCCAAGAGATGCAGAAATAGTGCAGACATTTCTGCATCCCAAGGCCGGCGTTAAGGGCAGGCAGACCAGGCAGCTGCCTAGGGTCCCCGCTCCTTCAGGGGCCCCCAGCCAGCGGCACATCACACAGCCACTATGGGGCCCCTGTGAGGCAGGGGGGCCCGCCCGCCCCCAGCGCCGACTCCTGCCGCCGCACTGAAGGAGGCAGTGATAGAGGAGAGAGCGTCAGCTGACGCTGCCTCTCCCATCATTCCCCGCTCTGCCTCTGACACAGCGGGGGCGCAATGACGTCATCGCGCTCTCACTGTGTGCCAGACAGAGCAGGAAGAGACAGGAGCAGCCAGCAGCGCAGGCACGAGGAGAAGGTGAGGAGTGTTTTTTTTAAATCAGTGTGAGTACTGGACTGTGGGGCCACTCTGGGGGGCTATATACCATGCTGGACTGTATCATACCATGATGGGGGGGCTATATACCATGCTGGGCCGTATTATACCATTCTGGGGGGCTATATACCATGCTAGGCTGTATTACACCATTCTGGGGGGGCTATATACCATGTTGGGCTATATTATACCGTGTTGTGCTGTATTATACCATTCTTGGGGGGCTATATACCATGCTGGGCTGTATTACACCATGCTGGGCTGTATTATACCATTCTGGGGGGCTATATACCATGTTGGTCTGTATTTTACCGTGCTGGGCTGTATTATACCATTCTGGGGGGCTATATACCATGCTGGGCTGTATTATACCACGCTGGGCTGTATTATACCATTCTGGGGGCTATATACCATGCTGGGCTGTATTATACCGTGCTGGGCTGTATTATACCATTCTGGGGGGGCTATATACCATGCTGGGCTGTATTATACTGTGCTGGACTGTATTATACCATTCTGGGGGGTGCTATATACCATGCTGGGCTGTATTATACCAATCTGGGGGGCTATATACCATGTTGGGCTGTATTATACCATGCTGGGCTGTATTATTCCATTCTGGGGGGCTATATACCATACTGGGCTGTATTATACCATGCTGGGCTGTATTATACCATTCTGGGGGGCTATATACCATGCTGGGCTGTATTATACCATTCTGAGGGCTATATACCATGGTGGGCTGGGCTGTATACTATGTGGTGCTGGGCTATATACCATGTGGTGCTGGGCTATATACTATGCGGCTGTGTTATATACCATTGGGGGTACATTTTACATTATATTCTATAGGGGGAGGCTGTGTTATATAATATGGGGGGCTACATTATATTCTATGGGGAGGTGGGCTGTATTATATTCTATTTGGGGCTACATTATATTCTATGGGGGGCTGTATTATATTTATTATATTCGATGGGGGCTGCATTATGCTATATGGGAGGGCTACTCTATTCTATGGGCTATTCTATGGAGGGGCTACATTATACTATATAAGGGGCTGCATTATATCCTAAGAGGGGGTTGCCATATATTCTTTGGAGGGGCTGCATTATACTATATGGGGGGTGGAGCTGCATTATATTTTATGGGGGGTTACATTATATTTTGTGGAGTGGCTGCATTATACTCTGGGGTAGCTGCATTATTCTCTAAGGGGTGGCTGCATTATACTATAAGAGGGGGGCTGCATTATATTCTATGGGTGTTACATTATATTGTATGGCGGGGCTGCATTATACTCTGTGGGGTGGCTGCATTATGCTCTATTGGGTGGCTGCATTATACTATATGTGGGCTGCATTATACTGTATCGAGGACTATGGGGAATACATTATATGAAGAACTATGGAGTGCATTATGCTATGGGAAGTGAATTGTACTACATGGGTGAATATGGCAGTGCATTATACTATATGGAGAACTATGAGGAGTGTATTATACTATATGGAGGACTGAGCAGTGTATTTTAATATATGGAAGGCTATTAGGAGTGTATTATACTATATGGAGAACTGAGGAGTGTATTATACTATATGAAGGACTATGGGGCAGATTATATTATATGGAGCAGGGGTCCCCAACCACCGGTCCGTGGCCTACGACCGGGCAGTTGCAGTGCTCTTGAAGGTCCGCGGAGCTGGACACAAGGGGAGCCGGCGGCTGTAGCTTCTAGACCACATGGTCATGGATACTCACCCTCAGTTCCTGCATTCCTGCATCCCTGTCGGTGCGGCGGCTTCATCCAGTGCTGAGCGGTCACATGGTACCACTCATTTAAGGTCATGAATATGGACGTCACTCCTCTCCCATTGGCGTGACGTCCATATTCATGACCTTAAATGAGCGGTACCACGTGACTGCCCCACACAGGAAGAAGCTGACACTCCGTGAGATCCAGGGAAGTTCAGCGACATGAGGGTAAGTATGATGGGGAGGACGGGGGAGCCCAGCCATGCATACATGGGTGGGAGCGGAGGCATATATACAAGGGAGGGAGGCAGCGGAGCCATATATACAAGGGTGGGAGGGTGTTTGCGGAGCCATATATACAAGCGTGAGATGGTGGGAGCGGAGCCATGTATACAGGATGGGAGGATGGGAGCAGAGCCATATATAAAGGATGGGAGGGTGGGAGCAGAGCCATGTATACAGGATGGGAGCAGAGCCATGTGTACAGGATGGGATTACATGTGTGGGGCCATCATATATATGGGGGATTACATGTGTGGGGCCATCATATACTGTATATGGGGGATTACATGTGTGGGGCTATCATATATATGGGGGATTACATGTGTGGGGCCATCATATATATGGGGGATTACATGTGTGGGGCTATCATATATATGGGGATTACATGTGTGGGGCCATCATATATATGGGGGATTACATGTGTGGGGCCATCATATATATGGGGGATTACATGTGTGGGGCCATCATATATATTGGGGATTACATGTGTGGGGCCATTTTGCTATACATGAGAGATTATACTTGTGGGACCATCTTGCTATACATGGGGGATTATATGTGTGGGACCATCTTGCTATACATGGGAGTATTATATGTGTGGGACCATCTTTCTTTACATGGGCGATTATATGTGTGGTACACCTTTTGAATATTTGTCAAATATGGGACCATCTTGTTGCAGGAAAACAAGCCCAGTGCTCCCACTGATACAGGGAAACAAGCCCGGTGCTCCCACTCATTCAAAACCTATAGTGAGTTGAGTCACATTCACATTATAAATGTTATATTAAATGATAAGTATGCACTGACTACTAAACTACAACCCTGTCCATAGCCCCGCCCTTTGTGACCAAAGCCCCTCCCCTTCCACACCTTCATTCCCGCCCTGCCGGGCCATGGAAGAATGGTCTTGCTTGAAGCCAGTCCCTGGTGCAAAAAAGGTTGGAAACCACTGATATGGAGGACTATGGGGTGTAAACTGTAGATGTGCTGCTGATAACATGATACTGTATGGTGATCGGTTAGGGTGTGTGCACACGTTGCGGATTAGTCTGCGGCTTTTTCTGCAGAGAATCCATATCTCTTGGCAGAAACCACAGGGTAAAACACATGCATTTTTCCTGCGGATTCCTAGCATGTGTACAACGGATTTGATGCAGGTTCTAGTGCGGTTTGGCAGTGCGGATGAGAGAGAGATTGATTTGTATGTCCCGGAACGTACACTGCAGGTGCGGTTCCGCAAAAAAGATGTAACATGCTGCGGAAAATAAACTGCAGCAAATCTGCATGGAATTTTCCGCAGCATGTGCACGGCGGATTTGGTTTTCCATAGGATTACATGGTACTGTAAACCGCATGGAAACTGCTGCAGATCCGCAGGACCAAATCCGCTGCGGATCCGCAGCAAAAACCGCAACGTGTGCACACACCGTTAGTGATCCATTAGTGATCGTTCTGTCCCCATCATTCTTTCTCAGATGGTGGAAAGAGGCCGGGAAACAAGTATTGAACGACTTCTTCAATTTTGTCGATCATTTAGCGGCCTGAACTCAGGGCATGTAAATACAATCGAAACGCTTCTATGTGATGTGCTATATGTTAGCATTTGGGGCCCCATTTTAAACTTTCCCTAGGGCCCCACTTTGCCTAAAACCGGCCCTGCTGCATCCATTTACGCAATGTGTGCAAATAGCCTTACATTCTGAATGAAGTTGTGCTTCCTGACCAAGGCCTCTTTTATAGTGTCTTCTATCACTGATGGCTAGTGTTGAGCATTCCGATACCGCAAGTATCGGGTATCGGCCGATACTTGCTGTATCGGAATTCCGATACCGACATCCGATATTTTTTCAATATCGGGCATCGGAATCGGAAGTTCAAAGTTGATTGACAGCCGAAATGACGTCATCATGATGCGCGGTGTGTGCGCATCATGATGCGCCGTCATTTCGGGCCTTCCGGGGGTCTCTGCCGGCCTGCCGGGGGGCTGCCCGGGGTCTGTACCGGCCTGCCAGGGGGCTGTGCCGGCCTGCCGGTGGTCTGTGCACCCTGTGGGGGTCTGTACCGGCCTGCCGGGGGGCTGTGCCGGCCTGCCGGGGGGCTGTGCTGATGTCCGGGGGTCTGTGCAGGCATCGTCCGATGGGACTACAAGTCCCATCGGGCGATGCCTGCTACCATGACAGTGATTGACACATTAGCCAATGATGGGACAGTAGTAGTCCCATCATCCGGCCTATGTGTTAAATGTTTAAAAAAAAAAAAAAATACTACATACATACTACATACATACTACATGCATGCTACATACATGCTACATACATACTACATGCTACATACATACCACATATATACTACATGCATGCTACATACATACTACATATATACTACATGCATGCTACATACATACTACATGCTACATACATACTACATACATACTACATGCTACATACATACTACATACATACCACATGCTACATACATACTACATATATACTACATACATGCTACATACATACTACATGCTACATACATACTACATACATACTACATACATACTACATGCATGCTACATGCATACTACATGCTACATACATACTACATACATACTACATACATACATACTACATGCATGCTACATACATACTACATGCTACATACATACCACATATATACTACATACATACTACATGCATGCTACATACATACTACATGCTACATACATACCACATATATACTACATACATACTACATGCATGCTACATACATACTACATGCTACATACATACCACATATATACTACATACATACTACATGCATGCTACATACATACTACATGCTACATATATACTACATGCATGCTACATACATACTACATGCATGCTACATACATACTACATGCTACATACATACTACATACATACTACATACATACTACATGCATGCTACATACCACATATATACTACATGCATGCTACATACATGCTACATGCTACATACATACTACATACATACTACATACATACTACATGCATGCTACATACATACTACATGCTACATACATACCACATATATACTACATACATACTACATACATGCTACATACATACTACATACATGCTACATACAATACATTCATACAATACATACATAGACATACAGTACATATAACATAGAGTAACATACTTACCAATACTTGTCACATTGTTCCCCGAAGCCATTGTCGTCTACGGAATAAATATTAACATAACAAACCACAAAAATACTCACCCATGATCCGAAGCAGTCCACGAGTGTGTCCCACGACGATCTTGGGTAGAGAACTGCAGCATCAGCTGATGCTGCCGCTCTCTACGGGCTGCAGGAATCCAATGACGGAAGGTAGGTATCCTTCCGCACTGTATTCCTCCGCCACTTAAAAAAAAAAATCCCTAGTCTCACTTTATGGTAAAAGCTGTGTGGGAAATTCCCACACAGCTTTTACCATAAAGTGAGACTAGGGACTTTTTTTATGTAGTATGTATGTAGTATGTATGTAGCATGTAGTATGTATGTAGCATGTATGTAGTATGTATGTAGTATGTATGTAGCATGTAGTATGTATGTAGCATGTATGTAGTATGTATGTAGTATATATGTGGTATGTATGTAGCATGTAGTATGTATGTAGCATGCATGTAGTATGTATGTAGTATGTATGTAGCATGTAGTATGTATGTAGCATGCATGTAGTATGTATGTAGCATGCATGCAGTGTGTATGTAGCATGCATGTAGTATATATGTAGTATGTATGTAGTATGTATGTAGCATGCATGTAGTATGTATGTAGCATGCATGCAGTATGTATGTAGCATGCATGCAGTATATATGTAGTATGTATGTAGTATGTATGTAGCATGTAGTATGTATGATGCATATATGTAGTATGTAGTATGTATGTAGCATGTAGTATGTATGATGCATATATGTAGTATGTATGTAGTATGTATGTAGTATGTATGTAGCATGTAGTATGTATGTAGTATGTATGTAGCATGTAGCATGTATGTAGCATGCATGTAGTATATATGTAGTATGTATGTAGTATGTATGTAGTATGTATGTAGCATGTAGCATGTATGTAGCATGCATGTAGTATATATGTAGTATATATGTACTATGCATGTAGCATATAGTATGTATGTAGCATGCATGTAGTATGTATGTATGTAGTATTTTTTTTTTTTTTTTTTTACATTCAACACATAGGCCGGATGATGGGACTACTACTGTCCCATCATTGGCTAATGTGTCAATCACTGTCATGGTAGCAGGCATCACCCGATGGGACTTGTAGTCCCATCGGACGATGCCTGCACAGACCCCCGGACATCAGCACAGCCCCCCGGCAGGCCGGCACAGCCCCCCGCAGCCTGCACAGACCCCCGGACATCAGCACAGCCCCCCGGCAGGCCGGCACAGCCCCCCGGCAGGCCGGTACAGACCCCCACAGGGTGCACAGACCCCGGGCAGTCCGCACAGCCCACCGGCAGGCCAGCAAAGACCCCCGGAAGGCCCGTACAGACCCCCGAGAGGCTGTACAAGGGCAGGAAAGGGTTTTTCCAATTCCGATACCGGAAGTCTCATAGACTTGAATGGGACTTCCGGTATCGGTGATACCGATACTTTTTTTAAAGATCGGCCGATCCATTCCGATCCGATATTTTGAAGTATCGCACAGTATCGCTCAACTCTACTGATGGCATGTCAGCAAAAACTTTCAAAGTTTTGGCTTCTAACCCTGGATTTAAATACTATGCCCACTGCTCATGGGACACATTGTATTGCCTGCAGGTTATTTTGAACCCCTACAGAAAAGTCCAGAATTTTCTCTAACCTAGGAAAGATTTCAAAATGGGGTCTCCTTAGGCTTATGTTATTGGACTTGGATTGCAGCGAACTGTTAGGCCTTGGCAATTAGGCCATCCCCAACTGGAACTCTCTAATCCTGATGTTCAGCAGCCTCTTGTGGTCTCCAGCCTAATCATAAGCCAAGCCTGTGATCTTGGAATGTAAGAAAATTTTTGAAACTCCTGTCCATGGCCAGAGAACACTGACCTGGACCATGAATGAACCAAAGTTTGGAGAAGTAATTTGCTCATGTCTATTGAATTGGGTTTTAAGATAACCACAACACTCTAGAATCTTTATATATATTTCTAACTAATAGAACGAATCCTCTGGGTCATGCAAAATATACAGTAAGTCTTAGGAATTGGCTAAAGGAGCAAGCAAAACAGAATAGGGTGTTATCCAGATTACGGTAGTAATAGGAGGCAGTTCCGTTCATCTGGTGGGGTTGGGTGACTCACAAAACTTAAAAGGTATCAAATAGAGTACCAACTGCTGTAGCTCCATTGGTTGGCATATCCAACATGGTAATGCGGGTAGTTTGAAGTTAGCTGGTGATGCGATTAAGAAGTCAGAATCAGGCAAAAGTATTAATAGTAGTTTATTTTCTATGCATTTCGAAGTATTCCAACTTTTTCAGGAGGGAAAACTCAGAGGATCTCTGTGGTTCTCATGAAGAAACTGGAATACTATATATAATAAACCGCACTACCAATTGTTTTGTCTGACTCCTTGATTGGATACACACCAGCAGCGCATGTCTTTCTCTATCTCCAAACTTCACGTAAATATAAGTCTTGAACTTTTTCATCCCAAAAAAATATAACTAGTGCAAAAAAAGCTGAATGACAAATACTATCTTAAGCCACTAGCCATAATTCAGGAATTTACAATAATTGAAAAAAAATATTTTTCAGTACAAAATGGCTTCCAGGAACACAACCTTGGCCTGTGTGAATAACAAAAGCAAGAAGAATCTCGCTCTATAATCAGCCAAACTTGATAAAGGATGAACTTTCATTTCAGCATTCTGTGTATCGTTATTCCTTGTCTCTTCTCCGCATGTAATTGCTTTTAGTCTCTTAAAACCACATATAATTCCAGACCGAGAAATATTCCTTTGAATTACATTTGAAGCAGCAGAAGTATTAGTATCCCGGGCATGACAGTGATGTCCTAACAATCTATACATATTGATTTAGGTTGATAATAAACAATTTGATTAGCCTCTATCTATTGTGTGTCATTTCAATCACTGTCACAGAACCAATAGAGTGGAAGGGAAGCTTTTGCAAACGCCTAGGCCGAGATTTCTCAAAATAAGAAACTCCGTCCTGATTAGAGGCCTGGATTCAGTGAATTGGACAAGACAGTTCAACTGCCAGGTTATTAACTCCCTCAGAAAATACTCTGCTTTTTTTTCCCCCAAGGCCTAGCTGAATATTCTGATCTGGATCGATAAGCAATCTCCACTGTGTAGAAAATGCCAAGCAGAATCATTTGTCTCGATGTATCTTTCCTACAAAGGATAAAACACCTGCAATGGGAAAAAAAAAAGAATCTGTCCTCTGAGCCCCCTCGTCTGTGCACATTTTAAATAATGACCCGCCAACTCCAGCACAATGACTGAATCCATTTTATCACAGAAAATGTTCTCTAAGGTTCCGTCTGCCGATACGTAACGGCAACCTCTCAATCTGATAAAAATTATATCAGTCATTGTATCCCGATGGCATATTTATGGGAGTAATGTGAGCTGCGTTGTAATGACAAGAGTACAGATGTCACACTAACTGCGCCCCGGGCTAGGAGATATTTCAGAATGTCACTTTTTTTATTAAACACCCATACTGTCTGTACAGTTAGTGGATATTAAGTTTTCGACCGTACAAAGCATCAAATGGTTTATCATGTTCGGTCACAAAGAATATTGAAGGCCTCGGTTGCTTACCAGGATACATTTTTCAAGAAATTCTGGTGGGATATAAATTGTTTTTCCCTCTATGCATTTATCAGAATTACACTGTATTTATTTGTACAGGTCACATTACTTTGGGCACAAAAGCTGTACACTGGGAATTATAACATATATTGTGAAGAGGCACTGAAAATGGATGATAGCGTTATCCAATGTCATATCACATAGTAACATAGTAACATAGTTAGTAAGGCCGAAAAAAGACATTAGTCCATCCAGTTCAGCCTATAAAATTCTGTCAGAATAAATCCCCAGATCTACGTCCTTCTAAAGAACCTAACAATAACTGTAAGATACAATATTGTTACGCTCCAGGAAGACATCCAGGCCTCTCTTGAACCCTTTGACTGAGTTCGCCATGCTCCATGTGTGGTATAACCAGAGATTTGTACAGAGGCAGTATAATGCTCTCATCATGTGTATCCAGACCTCTTTTAATGCACCACATGATCCTGTTTGCCTTGGCAGCCGCTGCCTGGCACTGGCTGCTCCAGGTAAGTTTATCATTAACTAGGATCCCCAAGTCCTTCTCCATGTCAGATTTACCCAGTGGTTTCCCGCTCAGTGTGTGATGGTGATATTGATTCCTTCTTCCCATGTGTATAACCTTACATTTATCATTGTTAAACTGCATCTGCCACCTTTCGGCCCAAGTTCCCAACTTATCCAGATCCATCTGTAGCAGAATACCATCTTGCCTTGTATTGACTGCTTTACATAGTTTTGTATCATCTGCAAATATCGATATTATACTCTGCAAACCTTCTACCAGATCGTTAATAAATATGTTGAAGAGAATAGGTCCCAACACTGACCCCTGCGGTACCCCACTGGTCACAGCGACCCAGTTAGAGAATTTACCATTTATAACCACCCTCTGATTTCTATCACTAAGCCAGTTACTTACCCATTTACACACATTTTCCCCAGACCCAGCATTCTCATTTTGTGTACCAACCTCTTGTGTGGCACGGTATCAAACGCTTTGGAAAAATCAAGATATACCACATCCAATGACTCACCTTGGTCCAGTCTATAGCTTACCTCTTCATAAAAACTGATTAGATTGGTTTGACAGGAGCGATTCCTCATAAACCCATGCTGATATGGTGTTAAACAGTTTTTCTCATTGAGATAATCCAGAATAACATCCCTCAGATGTCAGCGTTACATAATGAACCCACTACTGGGAAATATAAAATAAGAATAAAACAGATGTAATGATTCCTGAAATTAACCTGGTTATACATAATACATTTTTTTTCTAATTTTTATTGCTTTTTTTTTGTTGTTTTTGGATTTGTATTTGCACAAGATTGAAAACTATGCATCCGATGTTTTCTGCTGGCGCTTTTCTCAAGATACGTCTTCTTTTCCTGAAGGAATAAGGGTACTTTCACACATCAGTTTTTTGCCATCAGTCACAATCCGTTGGCTAGCGGATCCGTAAAAAAAAACGGATCCGTCGCTTCATTTTTTACATCCGTTTCTCAACGGATCCGTTTTTTAAGAACTCGCAATTCAGTGCGCTGTACAGTAAAATCACACTGACATGTTAGAATTGAAAGAATAGATATACACACATATATATACAAGTGTCATTGAGACACACTATATATATTTATAGTTCATAGAGTTCTACATAGCATAATAGCCGCTAAATCAATTGGCGGCTTCAGTAAAATCATTCCCGAACCTGACATGATATGACACATGGTTTACATATGGTAAACCATGTCATATCAAAATGATTTATATATGTCAGTGTTTAATCAATTTAGTAGTTTGTGTTAGGAAAAATTTAGAACTCTAGGGGTTAAATTTAAGGCTTTAATTGCGGAAAAAATTGCGTGGGCTCCCACGCAATTTTCTCCGCAAGAGAGGGAAAACCACTGAGTGAGGGAAGATATTATTAGCCTAGAGAAGGACCATTGTTTTTGGCCCCCCCTGGCTAAAAAAATCTGCCCCCAACCACCCCAGAAAAGACTCATCTATATAAGATGCGCCTTTTCTGGCACTTAGCCTCTCTATTCCCATTGCCTTTAGCAGTGGCTCATGGGTTAATAATCATGGGTTAATGTCTCCTTGCTATTGAAAGGTGACATTAAGCCACATTAATAATGGAGAGGTGTCAATAAAGTCCCCGTTACATTTAGCGATGCACCAGCGATCCCGACCACGATATAACCCGGTCAGGATCCCTGGTGCGTCGCTAAATGGTCGCTAGTGAGCTGCAAAACAGGCAGATCTCACTACCGATGCAGCAGCGGTCGGCGGTCGATACTTACCGTCAGACGCAGCGATGATGTCTTCTTCCGCCCGCGTCCATGGCTCTCTTGTTGGCGCCAGCAGGAAGCTGATGACGAGAAATGGATCAGGCCGATCTCGCGCGATCAGCGATAACCAGTGGGGGAGCCGGTCGGAGGTGAGTATCACATGTAGCAATATCGCTAGTGATATCGCTGCTGCGTCACAAAATCGGTGACGCTTTAGCGATATTGCTAGCGATATCGCTATGTGTAAAGGGCCCTTAAGACACCTATCCATTATTAATCCTATAGTAATATAGGGTAAATAAAGACACACAGACATTAATTAAAAATTATTTTAATGAAATAAATACACAAAGTTTTTGACCAAATGTATTATTCTGCCAATCCAACAAAAGCCCTTGTTCTGTAAAAAAAAAAACTAAAATAAAAAAACAACAATATCCATAACTCCATAGTCAGGTGTCTGACTCCTATATGGAAAATCACAGGAATCAATGGCATTCCAAAGAGGAAAATCAAGTAATTGGAAATCAGTCTTGGACTGGTACTTGTTTTATGAACATGATTAGATATGGTTCCATCACACTCTTGATGGAGTAAAAGGTGTTATCTGGGATTATTTTAATTTTTTTTACTATGGGCCTAAGTACTAACAGGCAGGTACTTGCTTGCTGTGTCCGGCGCCGATCTTTGCTGGATCAGAGTGTCACAGACCTCTCCTGCCGGTGATTCTGCAGCTACAGCTGAGGTCACGTTGACAGAGCAGTGGCTTCTCTTACATTCTGGTCTGTTGATGGGGCATGACTGCCAACATCATGCTGATTGACAGTCCTCTCCGCTTAACTGCGAGGAGCTGGCTTTCACTCAACATGATGTTGACAGTGAACAGAGCAGCTCGGAAGAGGAAGAGCTGCTCTGTTGATATGGAGCAGCTAAATCACCGGCACAGGGTAGAAAAGGCAGGTACAGTATTTAGCAATATCTGCCTGTTATTTTTTTTTTACCATGGGCCTAAAATGTAACAGTCATGGACAGTTCAATTAGCTAATCATCTTTATTCCGACTGTTCAGACCAGCAGAATGGTTATGCCGCTGGTCTGAACTGTGCGCTAGCAGAGTCAGATTTGCCACCTTTGCAGCATCAAAGGAACGCAAGTGCACAGAAGCTGTCTGGATCCAGTGATCCATCCGGCTTTAAAGCTGCAAAAAATGCGCTCCTTGCCTAGGAAACGATCCACCTATGATAGACTATAGAGTTGGCCAGTTACCTAGCCAATTAGCAGTAAACTATAGATTTAAAAATTCCTCCATTCTTAAGAATGATTAGGTAAAATAAAAGGTAAATTTTAATATTGCTTGTTTTTGGAACACTTAGCAATTTTACCTATTTAAGAAATTGAGAAAGCGCCTTTAATCTAAGGTTTTGTAACATTATTTCGCAAATTTGGTAAGAGAAACTGTATTCCAGAAAAACCTCATTATTATAAAGAAATAATAGAAATTAAACTTTAATTTCTATTTTTGAAATTTAGAAGTACTTATGAAAGGAAGCCATGCATCAACGCAAATAGAAAAAATAATAGTTGTGGCTGTTGAGAATGCAACTAAATGAAAACTAAAGTCCTTTTTTCATTGTCGATGTGTTAAAGGGAATCTGTCACCTCATTTTTGGCCTATAAGCTGCAGCCACCGCCATCAGGGGCTTATCTACAGTATTCTGTAATGCTGTAGATAAGCCCCCGATGAAACCTGAAAGATAAGAAAAACACCTTAGATTATACTCACCGGGGGGTGGGGGTGGGGGCGGTGGGTATCGCAGTCCAATCCGGCGCCTCCAATCTTCATACGATGCTGTCCTCCTCCTTACTTCTGTCTCGGCTCCTGCACAGGCGTACTTTATCTTCCCTGTTGAGGGCAGAGCAGAGTACTGCAATGCGCAGGCGCCGGAAAAGGTCAGAGAGGTACCGCGTCTGGGCACTGCAGTACTCTGCTTTGCCCTCAACAGGGCAGATAAAGTATGCCTGCACAGGAGCCGAGGGAGCAGCAAGGTGGAGGACATCATCGTATGAAGATGGGAGGCGCTGGCCGGGACGGCGACACCCATTGGACCGGACCGCCCCCGCGGGTGAGTATAATCTAACTCTTTTTTTCTTATCTTTCAGGTTACATCGGGGGCTTATCTACAGCATTACAGAATGCTGTAGATAAGCCCCTGATGGCTGTGGCTACAGCTTATAGGTCAAAAATAGGGTGACAGATTCCCTTTAAGTTTTTTATAATTATGGTAATGAAAAGTGGTAAGAAAATTAATGAAAACATACTGATATATTGATTGCAGGAAACAAAAAATTTGCAGGTCGTACACAAGAGGGTCACATTTTTGGCATTGACAATGCATAGAGTTAGGAAACAAACAGACAGTGTGGAATCAAACAGTTCATCAATTCTAAGAAAATTGAATGGAGACCCCAGAAAATCCATACATTACATGGACAATCTATTGCTATAAATGAAAACCATGCAAAATTAAATTGTGCAAATTGTACAGATGCTGCTTGGTTCTGCCACAGATTGCAACTAATTACTTAGACTCCCAATACTGAATGATAATGATCAGCTCCTCTTTGAGGGAATTGCTTATTAGGCATGTATAAATAAAATTATCTAAAGATATGTGTAGAGGTTTTTTGAGATGGTAAGAGACTAGTTTATCCAAGAAGAAAACACTTCTTCATTTGAGGAGTTTTTGGAGCAGTTTTTCATTTACTGAAGTGGTTTTGAAGAGTTTTTCAAGCGTTCTGGTAGAGATTTTTTTTGTTCCCGAAGGTTTTTTTGCAGCCTGTTTGGAGCAAATTCTAACATGTGAACAAGAAAGAGGTTTACAATAAAAATAAATAAGAATCTTTAAAGCCTGTTATCGCAAATGATTGGTTGCAGTTGTTGCTGGTAAGGGTGGCCCAACCAGCTATTAGGTTTAGGTAGAGTTGAGCGAAACGGGTCGAAAAAATTCAAAAGTCGCCGACTTTTGGCAAAGTCGGGTTTCATGAAACGAAACCCGACCCTAGGATGAGGTCGGCCATGAGGTCGGCGACTTACGCGCCAAAGTCGCGTTTCAAAAGTTTGTTTTGCGCTCTTTTTCAGCCAATCAGGATCCACGGACACTGTGGGCAACGTGATGACATAGGCACGGGTCACCACCATCTTTCAGAAGGGCATGCAAGTGATTGGCTTGCTTTGGTGGGCGTCACAGGGGGTATAAAAGGGCGTGCACGCCGACCGCCATCTTACTTCTGCCGATCTTAGTATAGGGAGAGGTTGCTGCTGATTCTGTAGGGAGAGCGTTAGGCAGGGAAGAAGACAAAAAAACTGCTTCTGCTGCTAGCGATTTGGCCTGCACAACACACAAGTCACTGTGTGTGCAGTGCAAGGGGAGGCTATATTGTGGTGTATCAGTGGTGTTGGTTGTTGGGCTGCCTTTTAAGGCTTCCTGACACGCTGGCATTGCTGTTTACCCACTGCTCCGCAAACTGCTTTTTTAAAAGCAATCCAATCTCCCTTATCCTCTCGTCACTTTGGTCACAGGCAGCTGTGCCATCGAGCGTGTCACATAGCGCTCAGATATCAGTGGGCCGCACACAATCCACAAGTGTCCAGTGTCCAAAAGTGTATGCAGAGATTCAAAATCTCCATTATCCTCTCGTCACTTTGGTCACAGGCAGCTGTGCCATCGCGCGTGTCACATAGCGCTCAGATATCAGTGGGCCGCACACAATCCACAAGTGTCCACTGTCCACAAGTGTACGCAGAGATTCAAAATCTCCATTATCCTCTCGTCACTTTGGTCACAGGCAGCTGTGCCATCGAGCGTGTCACATAGCGCTCAGATATCAGTGGGCCGCACACAATCCACAAGTGTCCACTGTCCACAAGTGTACGCAGAGATTCAAAATCTCCATTATCCTCTCGTCACTTTGGTCACAGGCAGCTGTGCCATCGAGCGTGTCACATAGCGCTCAGATATCAGTGGGCCGCACACAATCCACAAGTGTCCAGTGTCCAAAAGTGTACGCAGAGATTCAAAATCTCCATTATCCTCTCGTCACTTTGGTCACAGGCAGCTGTGCCATCGAGCGTGTCACATAGCGCTCAGATATCAGTGGGCCGCACACAATCCACAAGTGTCCACTGTCCACAAGTGTACGCAGAGATTCAAAATCTCCATTATCCTCTCGTCACTTTGGTCACAGGCAGCTGTGCCATCGAGCGTGTCACATAGCGCTCAGATATCAGTGGGCCGCACACAATCCACAAGTGTCCAGTGTCCAAAAGTGTACGCAGAGATTCAAAATCTCCATTATCCTCTCGTCACTTTGGTCACAGGCAGCTGTGCCATCGAGCGTGTCACATAGCGCTCAGATATCAGTGGGCCGCACACAATCCACAAGTGTCCACTGTCCACAAGTGTGTGCAGAAATTCTAAAACTCCCCTGTCCTATAGACACCTTGTACCTTGTTTTACATTACTATATAGTTTGTTGGATTTTGTCTACATTTCTACCAAAAATGAGGAAGGCTGGTGGAAGAGGCCGTGGAATTGGGCGGGGGTTGGCAGCTGGTAATGATGGTGTTGGTGGTGGATCTGATGGTAGTGGCAAGAGCAAAATAGGACTGAATGCAGGAGGTGCTGACCCTGCGTCATCGTCTGGCTACATAAGGACTCGAACGCTTAGTTTTCTAGGAGTTGGCAAACCGCTTTTAAAGGCAGAGCATCAGGAAAAAGTTTTGTCTTACATTGCTGACTCAGCCTCCAGCTCTATCGTCTCCTCTTCTTCAGTTCACCCCAACCAAGATTGAAGGATGACGCAGGCCATACTACTGATTACTCCATGGAGCTGTTTTCACATACCATGCCTGGATTATCAAGTCAAATGGTGAATTACCCAGGCCAAGATGAATCTGACATGGAGTGCACTGATGCACAGCCGCTGATGGATGATTCTGCTGGTACATTCACTCAGAGCACTACATTGTCCTCGCAGTGTACAGAGCCAGATTTTGACCCTGATGAGACTCAGGTGCCCCTTCCCGCACACTATACCACCATACACGGTGACACAGAGAAAGGTGCACATGACATAGAAGAGGAGGTGATGGATGACCCAGTTGTTGACCCAGATTGGCATCCATTGGGGGAAGAGGGTGCTGCTTCCAATAGCTCAGATGAGGAGCATCCACAGCAGACATCGACATCGCAACAGCTGTTATCTGGCAGGCCCGGAGCACTCCAAAGACAGGTTCCAAACATCAAAAGAGTTGCTGGACAGCTTGTCCAGAGGGTCAAAAGATCACAGCGTGCTAGGCCGCAAAATGTCTGCCAAAGTAGGAAGAGTGCAGTGTGGCAGTTTTTTGAACAAAATCCTCATGATCAGGCCAAGGTTATCTGTAAGAAGTGCCCAAAGACCTTTAGCCGAGGGAAAAATCTGAAAAATTTGAATACCAGTTGCATGCTTAGACATTTAACCAGCATGCACTTGCAAGCGTGGACACAACACCAAACCTCAAGTGCCACATGTGCAACTGATCACAACGAAGGTAGTCAGCAACGCTACATTGTTTCCCCCACTGTAAGCCCACCGGTTAGCACAGCAGCAAATGTTGAGGTGTCGTTGCAAGGCCACAGCAGTCAGGGAATCCCACTGTTATATCAACGAAAGACTGATTCTAGGCCATCAGAAAGAACAACAACTCCATCACCATCATCAACCCTCTCTCAGTCCGCCCTGTCCACCGCTACTTCCACCATATGCAGCTCTCAAGTCCAGCTCACCCTCCCAGACACTATGAGTAGGTCAAGAAAGTACTCAGTCTTTCATCCGCGTACACTGGGTTTGAACGCCCACATTGCCAAACTAATCTCGTTTGAGATGATGCCCTTTCGGTTGGTGGAAAGCACAGCTTTCCGCGAACTCATGGCCTATGCAGTACCACGCTATGACTTACCCAGTCGCCACTTCTTCTCTCGCAAAGCCATCCCAGCCCTCCACCATCATGTGAAAGACCGCATTGTCCATGCACTCAAGCAGTCAGTGAGCGGAAAGGTGCACCTCACAACTGATCCATGGTCCAGTCGGCATGGCCAGGGCCGTTACGTGTCCATCACTGCGCACTGGGTTAATGTGGTGGATGCAGGGTCCACAGGGGACAGCGGTGGTGGGACAGTGCTGCCTAGCCCACGGTATAGGAAACAGTTGGCTGTAGGCGTTCGACCCTCCTCCTCCTCCTCCTCCAGAAGCGACAGCTCGTCCACAGAGCGCAGTCGTACGAGCACTCCATCTGCAGCTGCCACTGTTGCACACGATGTGTCCCCCTATCGAGCAGCTAGTGGAAAGCGTCAGCAGGCTGTGTTGCAGATGATGTGTTTGGGCGACAGACACACCACCGAGGTGCTGGCCGAGTACTTGAAGCGACAAACTGAGTCATGGCTGGGCAGTGTACATCTTGAGGCAGGCAAGGTAGTTAGTGATAACGGCCGTAATTTTGTGGCAGCCATAGCCCTTTCAAAACTCAGCCACATACCTTGCTTGGCTCACACCTTGAACCTGGTGGTGCAGTGCTTCCTCAAAAATTATCCGGAGTTAACAGCCCTGCTCCAGAAGGTGCGAAGACTGTGCGCGCACATCCGCCGGTCGCCTGTACACTCCGTTCGTATGCAGAAGCTGCAGCGATTGCTCCACCTTCCCAACCACCGCCTCATTATCGACATTGCAACAAGGTGGAACTCCACCCTGCACATGGTGGAGCGGCTGTGCGAGCAGAGGCAGGCCATAATGCATTTGTGGGAGGATACACGGCCAGGCACTTTGAGAGCAGACATGGAGTTGACAGGCGTGCAGTGGTCGAAGCTGAAAGACCTTTGTAAAGTCCTTCAGTGTTTTGAGGAATGCACACGGCTGGTAAGCGCAGACGATGCCATCCTAAGCATGAGCATCCCACTTATGCGTCTGCTCATGCAAACTTTGATGCACCTTAAGGAGCAGGCGTCTGCAGCCAATGTTGATGAGGAGGAAGAGGAGGAGGGAATCCTTGATGACATTCAGCCATTGTCTGCTCAGGGACCTCTCCTGGACGAGGTGGAGGAAGAAGAGGAGGAGGAGGAGGATGATGGGGATGATTACTTAGGGGAGGAGGATGCATCTCGTGGGCCAAGTGAAAATGTTGGCGTGGCAAGGTCTGGTACAGGGTTTGTGCGTGACTGGAGGGATGTGGATTTGCCAGAAAGTGCTCCTCCACCCAGCACTCGCAGTGCATCATTGACACCGGGAACATTGGCCCACATGTCAGATTATGCCTTGCGGATCCTAAAAAGGGACCCCCGCATTGCCAAAATGATGAACGATGACGACTACTGGTTGGCCAGCATCCTGGATCCACGCTATAAAGGCAAATTACAAAACATCATGCCACAGGAGAACCTTGACCTAATATTGGCTAATAAACAAGCAACTCTGGTAAATCGGTTGCTTGAGGCATTTCCAGCACACAGCAGCGGTGATGGTTCTCACACGAGCCGTACGGGCCGGGGGCAGCTTGGCAGAGGTGTTCGTGGTGCACACAGCAGAAGTGGCGTTGGAGACAGGGGTTTCATGACAATGTTGTGGACTGATTTTTCAAATACCGCTCACACAACTGGTAATACTGCATCGATGGAAAGTGACAGGAGACAGCAGTTGTCAACTATGGTTACAAACTACTTTTCCTCCCATATCGATGTTCTCCCACACAGGTCATTCCCCTTTGACTATTGGGCCGCTAAACTGGACACCTGGCCTGAATTGGCCCAATATGCCTTACAGGAGCTCGCTTGCCCAGCTGCAAGTGTGCTATCGGAAAGAGTCTTCAGTGCAGCTGGATCAATCCTGACAGAAAAAAGGACCCGTCTGTCAACCCAAAATGTGGATGATCTAACCTTCATTAAAATGAACCACGCATGGGTTTCCAAGGATTTTGTCCCACCTTCCCCTGATGACACATAGGGTGACAGAAAAATGGCTTGCTTTGGTCCACCTCTTCCTGGTACTTCACCTATTTCGCCTTTTGCATCAGTTGAATGTCCAACATCAACATATGCCACTTTCTAAAACTCCCTAACTGTGCTGCCTCCCCCCCATGGCCGGGGTCACCACCTAGCGCACGACACCGTGCGAGTGCCGTTGCCCTGGACAGGTGGGTAGGCCGACTCTTGGGCGCGGGCACTGGCACAGGGTCCCTCATAGTGCAATCAAGTGTCTCTGACGGTGGTGGTGCACACCCGCCGTCAGACACACCGCTGTACTATGAGGGGCCCAGTGCCAGTACCGACGCCCACGAGTGGGCCCCCCTTGCTTGGCCAGGGCCCCAGCATTTGCAATCTTTACCTCTCCCTGCTCCTCCGCTGTGTAATCTGGGCCGTCAAATCCATACTGTGCCTGACACCGTCTGAGCCTGCCTCCTGAGACATATATTTTGAATGTGTACGCTATCCATACATGTTATCCAGGGATACGGTACCCTTTCTAACCTTTGTGCAATGACGTGCAATCCATACTGGGCCTAACACCGTCTGAGCCTGCCTCATGCTGTATAGACATATATTTTGAATGTGTACGCTATCCATACATGTTATCCGGGGATACGGTAACCTTTCTAACCTTTGTGCAATGACGTGCAATCCATACTGGGCCTAACACCGTCTGAGCCTGCCTCATGCTGTATAGACATATATTTTGAATGTGTACGCTATCCATACATGTTATCCGGGGATACTGTACCCCTTCTAACCTTTGTGCAATGACGTGCAATCCATACTGGGCCTAACACCGTCTGAGCCTGCCTCATGCTGTATAGACATATATTTTGAATGTGTACGCTATCCATACATGTTATCCGGGGATACGGTACCCCTTCTAACCTTTGTGCAATGACGTGCAATCCATACTGGGCCTAACACCGTCTGAGCCTGCCTCATGCTGTATAGACATATATTTTGAATGTGTACGCTATCCATACATGTTATCCGGGGATACGGTACCCTTTCTAACCTTTGTGCAATGACGTGCAATCCATACTGGGCCTAACACCGTCTGAGCCTGCCTCATGCTGTATAGACATATATTTTGAATGTGTACGCTATCCATACATGTTACCCGGGGATACGGTACCCCTTCTAACCTTTGTGCAATGACGTGCAATCCATACTTGGGCCTAACACCGTCTGAGCCTGCCTCATGCTGTATAGACATATATTTTGAATGTGTACGCTATCCATACATGTTATCCGGGGATACGGTACCCCTTCTAACCTTTGTGCAATGACGTGCAATCCATACTGGGCCTAACGCCGTCTGAGCCTGCCTCATGCTGTATAGACATATATTTTGAATGTGTACGCTATCCATACATGTTATCCGGGGATACGGTACCCCTTCTAACCTTTGTGCAATGACGTGCAATCCATACTGGGCCTAACACCGTCGGAGCCTACCTCATGCTGTATAGACATATATTTTGAATGTGTACGCTATCCATACATGTTATCCAGGGATACGGTACCCTTTCTAACCTTTGTGCAATCACGTGCAATCCATACTGGGCTAACACCGTCTGAGCCTGCCTCATGCTGTATAGACATATATTTTGAATGTGTACGCTTTCCATACATGTTATCCGGGGATACGGTACCCCTTCTAACCTTTGTGCAACGACGTGCAATCCATACTGGGCCTAACACCGTCTGAGCCTGCCTCATGCTGTATAGACATATATTTTGAATGTGTACGCTATCCATACATGTTATCCGGGGATACGGTACCCTTTCTAACCTTTGTGCAATGACGTGCAATCCATACTGGGCCTAACACCGTCTGAGCCTGCCTCATGCTGTATAGACATATATTTTGAATGTGTACGCTATCCATACATGTTATCCGGGGATACTGTACCCCTTCTAACCTTTGTGCAATGACGTGCAATCCATACTGGGCCTAACACCGTCTGAGCCTGCCTCATGCTGTATAGACATATATTTTGAATGTGTACGCTATCCATACATGTTATCCGGGGATACGGTACCCCTTCTAACCTTTGTGCAATGACGTGCAATCCATACTGGGCCTAACACCGTCTGAGCCTGCCTCATGCTGTATAGACATATATTTTGAATGTGTACGCTATCCATACATGTTATCCGGGGATACGGTACCCTTTCTAACCTTTGTGCAATGACGTGCAATCCATACTGGGCCTAACACCGTCTGAGCCTGCCTCATGCTGTATAGACATATATTTTGAATGTGTACGCTATCCATACATGTTATCCGGGGATACGGTACCCCTTCTAACCTTTGTGCAATGACGTGCAATCCATACTGGGCCTAACACCGTCTGAGCCTGCCTCATGCTGTATAGACATATATTTTGAATGTGTACGCTATCCATACATGTTATCCGGGGATACGGTACCCCTTCTAACCTTTGTGCAATGACGTGCAATCCATACTGGGCCTAACACCGTCTGAGCCTGCCTCATGCTGTATAGACATATATTTTGAATGTGTACGCTATCCATACATGTTATCCGGGGATACGGTACCCCTTCTAACCTTTGTGCAATGACGTGCAATCCATACTGGGCCTAACACCGTCTGAGCCTGCCTCATGCTGTATAGACATATATTTTGAATGTGTACGCTATCCATACATGTTATCCGTGGATACGGTACCCTTTCTAACCTTTGTGCAATGACGTGCAATCCATACTGGGCCTAACACCGTCTGAGCCTGCCTCATGCTGTATAGACATATATTTTGAATGTGTACGCTATCCATACATGTTATCCGGGGATACGGTACCCCTTCTAACCTTTGTGCAATGACGTGCAATCCATACTGGGCCTAACACCGTCTGAGCCTGCCTCATGCTGTATAGACATATATTTTGAATGTGTACGCTATCCATACATGTTATCCAGGGATACGGTACCCTTTCTAACCTTTGTGCAATCACGTGCAATCCATACTGGGCCTAACACCGTCTGAGCCTGCCTCATGCTGTATAGACATATATTTTGAATGTGTACGCTATCCATACATGTTATCCGGGGATACGGTACCCCTTCTAACCTTTGTGCAATGACGTGCAATCCATACTGGGCCTAACACCGTCTGAGCCTGCCTCATGCTGTATAGACATATATTTTGAATGTGTACGCTATCCATACATGTTATCCGGGGATACGGTACCCCTTCTAACCTTTGTGCAATGACGTGCAATCCATACTGGGCCTAACACCGTCTGAGCCTGCCTCATGCTGTATAGACATATATTTTGAATGTGTACGCTATCCATACATGTTATCCGGGGATACGGTACCCTTTCTAACCTTTGTGCAATGACGTGCAATCCATACTGGGCCTAACACCGTCTGAGCCTGCCTCATGCTGTATAGACATATATTTTGAATGTGTACGCTATCCATACATGTTATCCGGGGATACGGTACCCCTTCTATCCTTTGTGCAATGACGTGCAATCCATACTGGGCCTAACACCGTCTGAGCCTGCCTCATGCTGTATAGACATATATTTTGAATGTGTACGCTATCCATACATGTTATCCAGGGATACGGTACCCTTTCTAACCTTTGTGCAATCACGTGCAATCCATACTGGGCGTGTGAACGGCTGGCGAGCTGTTAAGCAAGCTACAGCACCTGTCCAGACAAGTACAGGGATTCCCTAGCGAGGAGACTTATTTGATTGTTTTCTATGTTGGGACAGCAATTTTTGGGGAGCACTATACTCTGGAGAATGATAGATGGGGCCCACCATACACTGGAACATTCCAAAGGTGGACATCAGACACTGGAGCAGCATTTACAGGGCCCATTATACACTAGAGCATTAGAAATGGGGCCCATTATGTTTGGAGCATTATTTGGGCCCATAAGACAGTGGAGCTTCATCCATGGGGACCAACATATACTGTAGCATTATGTGGAGATCATCATATACTGTTTCAAACATTATATGGGACCAATGATTTTGTATGGAGAAATAGATGGGCCTCGTCATGAGATGTAAAAAGTGAGGTATTTTTCATTGTACTATACCGCTATTTCTCTGCCGTATCGGAGCATGATGAGTTGTGGTATGTGTTAAAGGGGCGCTCTTTCGCCCAGGGCACATGAAAACCTGCAGCCAGCCCTCCCCCCCCCACAAATTTAGCCAAATAACCCCCATTTTTCAGTGCGTAACTTGTATTATGAAGTTAATTAAGGTTGACAAGCTTAAGTAAGAAGAATTGATGCTTTTGGCATTCAAATGGGCACTGTAGGTGTGTTTCCTGTCCTCCTCTCACTGCCGACTTTTATTCCCCATTGACTTACATTGGGTTTCGTGTTTCGGGATGACCCCGACTTTTCCCTATAATCGGACGATCTTGCTCGACCCGACTTTTGGAAAAGTCGGGTTTCACGAAACGAAACGCGACCCTAAAAAACCAAAAGTCGCTCAACTCTAGGTTTAGGGGGCAATCACTTTTTCACACAGGGCCCTGTATGTTTGGATTTCTTTTTCCCTAAATAACAAATATCTTCATTTATAAACTGAATGTTGTGTTTACTTGTGCAATTTTTATCTAATATTTAAATTTGTTTGGTGATCTGAAAACATTTAAGTGTGACAAACATGCAAAAGAATAGGAAATCAGGAAGGGAGCAAACACTTTTTCACGCCAATGTACTTTAATTTAGAATTCCCTATTTTTCCCTCATTACACTATTTTTCTTTTTTTTCTTACTTCACTTTTGTTGATGCTTCATTTGACAGTTCCAGTGCATTCTGGGATTCCCCAAACAGAATGTCATTAGGGGACAGAGGCTGCAATCACTGATGCAGTTTCTGCCTCCTTCCTGGAACAAAGCATCATCAGTGACTTAAGTTTCATGGATTAGTCCTTGCGCGATGTGCACAAAGACAGTGCGCTGTCTCACAAGCTCAGATCAGCAGTAACGATTCAACAACAGAGCTCACTATCTGTGCGTATTGTCAAAGTACCTGTTGTTCAAAGTGATATTATTTGTGAAGGCATCGCTGGTGTCCGCACGCTAGGTATTCCGACAGCACACATTTAGAGTGCTCTCTGACGCCCGATCGTTACTGTTTCTCTGAACTGTCAAAAAAAGTGCACTGTCATTGTGCACATTGCACAGTGCAAAGCGTGCAAGGCCGAACCCAGCCCCTGAAACAAAGGTCACTAATGATGCTTAGTTTCAAGGGGCACACACTACGGCAGTGACCACAGCCTCTTTCTCCTGATGATGGCTCGTTTGAGTATCCAGGCATGCATTGGAATGGTCAAACAAAGCATCATCAAAAAGGAAGTGGAAAAAAAGAAGAAAAGCAGTTTTGTAGTAGGGGAAGGATAGGGAATATTTAATTAATTTACATTATAAAATATTTTAAATTATTAAGTAGATTGGGATTTACAGTGAAAATTACTTTGTATTTCGGACCACCGCTTTAAAAAACCCTGACATAAAATACAGGATACTTTTTTTTCAGAATTATTTTTAAATGATTATTATGACTCCTATAATTCTTAACGCATTATAAGATCACACATTGCAATCTCTTTTAAAGTTGGTTGCGTGGACAATTGCAGTCGAGTAATTACTCTAAGAGATAAATAATAGCGTGTCATTTTCCCCGGGAATGCAGTAGCGATTTTGCTTCGTTAAATTGAAACACTACTTTGTTCTCTTCATCTCTTTATCTATTTTTTTACATTTTTTTTTCTTACCCCTTGTCACAGTCTTGTTTTATGTCTTAGTAGCGAGCGAGTTATGCTTGTAATTTATGGTGAAAATTGAGTGCGAACAAATCACAGAATATTTTCATTGATTACCCTAAATTGTCTAATCTCCGGTATGTTTTTAAGAGTTGATTGGGTGGTATTTACTGATTGCTTTAGTGTAATTTAAAAATCAATCAATAGTTACAATGAGCACTGGGAGATAAATCCGCTGTAATGCTGCGTAAAAGCAGAAATATCAGTCAGTGGATCTGTTTTCAATCAGATTTGTGGGACGTTCTAATACATAAAACAAAATGTCTGGGAGCTTTATTTGTGTAGCATATCATTTGAAAATTGCTCTCCGTAGCTTGGCGTTCTCTAGCTATTATATTGTTGACTTAAGTTCATTTTCCACGGCTAAAATGAACATATTTCACTACAATAAAACTGTAAGAAACCACAAAGAATGGGGATGCTTTAAGTTTAAAGGCTCTTCTCTATCCAATAACAAACATGTATAATAGCCAAAATTACCATAACATCAGTTGTTCTTATAGCTACCTAACACTTTGGAGATTTATAGGGCTTTTTTTTTATAACGGAAATGCATTTTCAGTGTTCAGCAAGCGTATATATATTTCCTTATGCATAAACAGAGCTTGATCTATGAAAATGAAGGCGAGGTTTTTTTTTTCGCAATCTGGAGTCATTTCGAGACATTAATTGCATTTTCTTTTAGAACATGTCAAACCAGTTTAAGTCTAAAAACATAATTTTCTGCTTTAAGCTCCGTGCAAATTCCCCCCACGTTGCCTGTCAAAGGTCTCTCACCCAACCATGTACCCTTCACAGCACTGGTGAGGAGCAGTGCTCCGACACAGCCATGCTATGATTAGGTAACCAAGGAGGAGAGCAGGTGAATAGGCTAGGTAACCAGATAACCAGAGAGGTTGGTAGCTTAGCGGATTGCAGACCCCTAAACTGACGACACAACTAGAATTAGCTGTGGGATGTACCTACGATGCCCTAGACGCCTCAGTACAGCCAAAGAATTAGCTAAGCCTAAATAGAGAAATGAGAAAGCTAAACTGCCCCGAGTAGAACCCCAAAGGAATAGATAGCCCCCGAACATATATTGCCGGTGTGAGAAGATGAGGCACAAAACACAGGCAGAAAATAGAGTAAGCAAATGATGGGGCCTAAACTGTCTAGATAAAACAGGACAGAAAAGGATACTGTCTGCAATCATGCAAAAAACCCTAAGAAAAATCCAACACGTCTGATATGCAAAAACACTGAGGCCACACGACCTCTCCCCCACTAAATCAGAACTCTGGTGTGAACTGGACGCAAAACAAAGATACTGGTATAACAGGGGATTAGAGATACGGAAAAGACTGACACAAGCTGTGGCATATGAAACAGAGTCCAGCACAGGTCCCAAAAGGGAACCCGGCTGAACTCACACCAGCAGAGCAAAAATCAGAGAAAAGCAAAAATGAATCAAAATGCAAAAAAGATTCAAGCAGACAAATAACTTATCTGAAAGATGCAGGATGGAGCAGGAGGCAAACAGACTTCCAAAATGCTCAGGAAGCAAACCAAATCACCGGCAATAACTGAGGGAAGGTTGCTCACTGAAATCTCTCCAGTCTGTAACACCTGACCTCCAATCATCATCCTCAGGTGATTGACTTCTGTCAGCCAGACCAGCTCCATTACCAGCAGCAACCACCAGAGGGAGCCCACACTCAGAAGCAAGGTCAAAGGTGTTCACAACACAGCCATCTGTGGTTGAGTGTCTTGATTTGGATGGTAGGAAATGGAGACGGTAAGAAGGCGTCATACAAAGTGCTGCAGATGAAGGATTCAAAGCTAAATATACTTGCAAGGATTTATTGTGCTGGTTTTTGTCCTGATGAAGAAGTCCTGCGTGACGTCAAAACGCGTTAACTTTTAAAACCTGCACAATAAATCCTTCCAAGTATATTTCGCTTTGGATCCTTTGTCAGCAGCGCTTTGCATGACACCTTCATCCCATCTCTATTACCAAGTTGATCCTTCTGCGACCGGTGTCCAGGAGCTGATATACATGGGTTTCATGTTACTTTTGTGCAACCAAATCAGTTGAGTTATTTTAATCTCTCTAATAAAATCCTGGTATATCACATATGACCCTATTGTGCTTTCTCATTCCCCAGTATTTTCTTCCAAATCTTTGATTTGAAGAAGACACTGGCATGGCTTCTTTTCAAAGATATGGGAGAAGGATCAAAATTGACTTATAGGGTAGATTCCTCCAATCCTGAGACAGACATATCATTGGTGCAACCTGTGTGGATGCACACGGGCCCAAGAGTTAACTGGGTTATTCAACCTTCAAAGCAGGTGGAATTGGGCAATATGATAAGCTCTTGGCCTGCAAAATGCCCCTATATTGTTTTGCACAGGGGCCTCTCCTGTCCATGTCCATCAGTGCTCCAATCGGTGGCACTAGACAGCCAGTTTTCTTCCACTTGGAGGAGAGATAATTTTCATCTCATATTCCAGTACCTTGCTGAATATACAATGTGTTTGTGTTAAAGAGGTTGCCCATAACTTGTTAGACTTTTTTAATAGGTCAGGAGAGGTGAAAAAAAGCATGATGCTCATCTCTCGGACTATGCAATCTTCTCCACACTTAACACTGCCTCCATCTTTGATCTTCTGACTAGAGTTGAGTGAATTTTTCAAAATTCAGTTCCAATTATGATCAGGGGTGAATATTGTTTTTTCAATATTCACCGAACACAGTCGAATGTCATTGGAGTCAATGGGACTAGAAAGGAACTAATATGTTTGGAACCGATCATCAAACATAAATTCGGCACAAATAGAGTTCCAATGTGGCACGAATGTGGCAAATTCAGATTCGACGACCGATTCCGAACCTAGTTGCACAACTCTACTCCTGACATTGATTTCTGATAAAAGTATCACTTAATCACTGCAGCCAATCAGTAGACGCTGATCCTCTGCAGCTTTCATTTGAATGATAGATACATTTGTTCTGATTCATTCAAGTGTTTTCACCGGAAATCTTTTGGCGTTTTCACACAAACTTCTCTCATTTTGCCGGAGTAGGGGCATTATGCCACAGTTTGTCTAATTCATGATGACTAGTCTCGAAGGCTTGCAATTTGCTACCATCTTTTCAGCTAGCCATTAAATTAAAGGGTATCAACCACTGGGGAATCTCAATTGTAAATATATTTGTAGTGATGGACACAGAAGTGCATGCCACCCTTTAATTTCTTTCTGACAGTAGACATACTATACCATCCTTGTGACCCAGGCCAATTTGACCATGAACGGAATAGTAAGTCATCAAGATCGGCTGCGCACATGGGGGTTGTGCAGCCGATCGCCACCAGGTGTCAGCTGATTCTCACCCAGCACTAGGTGCCATGAGCGGTCATGGACTGCTCCTGGCATTTTAACCCCTGAAATGCTGCAATCGAACACAATCGCAGCATGGCAGAGGGCTGACAGCTAGTAATGGGTGAGTAGCATCGTTGCTTGGGTGATCTCCGAGTATTTTGGCGTGCTCAGAGATTTATTTTTTGTCATCTCAGCTGCACGATTTGCGACTTGTAGACAGGCTGCATACATGTGGGAATTCCCTAACAAACAGGCATTCCTCACATGTATTCAGCCTGTCTACAAGTTGCAAATCATGCAGCTGAGGCGACGAAAACTAAATCTCCGAGCACGCCAAAATACTCGGAGACCACCTGAGCATGCTCGGAGAGACCCGAGCAACGAGTATACTCGCTCATCACTACTGACAGTCCCTCTGTCTTTGGATCGGAGACCCCGTGGTGTGACCCAGGGTCCCGATCACTGCCATGGTAACCCCATGTCGTCACGACGACATCCCGGTTGCCAGAGCTAAGAAACTTCCTGTTATGCGCAGTGCATGATCAGGAAGTCTCTCAGTGTCAGTGCACAAAATGCAGCACTGACACCTTTTAAAGCATGCAGATGCTGCTTCATCTACATGCTATAACAGCGATCAGCCTGCAAAAAATGATTGTCCCATAGTGGGTCAAAGTAAAAAAGTCAGGAAAAAGCAAAAACAATTTAAATAATTGTAAAAATATTTAAAAAAAATTAAAACGACCCGACCTATAAAACTGTCCCACTAGTTAACCCCTTTAGTGAACACCATAAAAAAGGCAAAAAACAATACTTTGTCATCATAACACCGAACAAAAAGTAGAATAACATGCGATCAAAAAGACCGATATAAATAAGCACGGTACCATTGAAAACATCATCTTGACCCACGAAAAGCAAGCCCCCATACAGCTCCATCACCTTAAAAATAAAAAAGTTATAGCTGTCGGAATAAAGAGATGCAAAAATAATTAATTTTTATTTAAAAGTTCTTATTGTATAAAGCGACAAAACATAAAAAATGATATAATTGAGGTATCGCTGTAATCGTACTAACCCGAAGAATGAAACTGCCCTATCAATTTTACCACACACGATATGGTATAAACGCCCCCCCCCCCCCCCCGGAAAGGAAATTCATGAATTGCTGTTTTTTGTTCTTTCTGCCTCTCAAGAATCGGAATAGAAAGTGGCCAAAAATGGTACCAATAAAAATGTCAACTTGTCCTGCAAAAACCAAGACCTCACGTGACTGGGGGTAAAAATATGGAAAAATTATAGCTCTCAAAATGTGGTGATGCAAAAACTGTTTTTTGCAATAAAAAGTGTCTTTTAGTGTGTGACAGCAGCCAAACATAGGCTATAATGCCTCTTTCACACATCCTGACATTTCTGGTACCAGAGATGTCAGTGTCCGTGTGTGTAATACTTGCGGGACACGTGTGGCATGCGTGTGCCGCATCAGTACCTCAAGGATGGGCTCCAGGGAAGAAGCGCGACCGTAAGCGCTGTTCCCCGGCTCCGGTTGTTGAACACAGCTCTCATCATTCTCCCCTACTCTGCCGGCTCTTTCCAAAATGGTGTCACTTGTGGGAGGTTTCCACTATTTAGGCACATCAGGGGTTCACCAAATGTGGCATGGCGTCCGATCTTAATTCCAGCCAATTTTGCGTTGAAAAAGTCAAATGGCACTCCTTCCCTTTTGAGCTCTGCCATGCACCCAAACATTGGATTTCCCCCACATATGGGATATCAGCATACTCAGGACAAATTGCACAACAAAGTTTCAGGTCCAATTTCTCCTGTTACCCTTGTAAAAATAAAAAATTGGGGGCAAAATTATCATTTTGTGAAAAAAATATGACTTTTTATTTTTACGGCTCTACGTTATAAACTTCTGCGAAGCACTTGGGCGTCAAAGTGCTCACCACACATCTAGTTAAGTTCCTTAGGAGGTCTAGTTTCCAAAATGGTGTCATTTGTGGGGGGTTTCCACTGTTTAGGCGCATCAGGGGCTCTTCAAAATGTGATATTGTCCCTAAAAGAAAAAAATGGTGTTGTAAACATGAGAAATCGCTGGTCAACTTTTAACCCTTATAACATCCTAACAAAAAAAAATTTTGGTTCCAAAATTGTACTGATGTAAAGTAAACATGTGGGAAATTTTACTTATTAAGTATTTTATGTGACATTTATCTGTGATTTAAGGGCATGAAAATTCAAATTTGGAAAATTGCAAAATTTTCAAAATTTTTGACAAATTTCCATTTTTTTCACAAATAAACGCAAGTCATATCAAATAAATTATACCACTATCATGAAGTAAAATATATCACGAGAAAACGTTGTCAGAATCACCAGGATCCATGGAAGCGTTCCAGAGTTATTACCTCATAAATGGACAGTGGTCAGAATTGTAAGAATTGGTCCGGTCATTAGCATGCAATCCATCCTTGGGGGTAAAGGGGTTAACATGCACAAGAGATAAATGTACCTGATAAAAACGCAGCAAAACTGCTGCAAAAATGGAACAATACCAGCTCTTTGTTAGCAGCTGCTTACTGTCAAGAGAGCAGGTTTTGTCTGCAGGAAAAATCGCAGCAAAAACACAACGCGTGAACATAGCCATAGACATACCTCATTTATTAGGAGGCATGTTCTTAATTAATCAGGTGTGTCCTACTCCAGTATTCCCTCCATCAAGACCAGCTGCAACAATGGCGATCTTGGACATTGTTTTTTTTGACTCATAGGAAATGTGATTTTTTAATGAGATTATGTGACATCATTTTTCTTGCTTAATATAGCATATGATTGCTTCAAAAACTGATCCAGTATTATAGCATGTGGATGCTGAAGCCATTGATTTTGCTGCATTAGTCACATTCTGAATGGCTGTAAAAGTACTGGTCGTATTTTATAAAAATGTGTGCCATCTTAAATTTTTAAGCTCAGATAACCAATACAAGTTAAGTACAACCTCAACATTGGCATTTAAAAACATCCTCAACTTTCAGTTTATGAGTAATTGAGCAGTTCATTCATGATTTGGGTCTTTCAAGGTTTTGTTCTGCTTAGTTCCATTATGTAGTAAATTATTTTCTAATATCCCATTGCGCAGGTAAAATCCCCAAAACTCTTAAAAATACAAACCTTTTTAAGTGGCTTCATGGATGTCAAATTTGACAAAATTGGAGTCAAGAAACATGAAAAAAAAAACAGGAATACAAGGTTTCCCCTTTGAACCCTTTGACCTTGGATTGGATGAGATGTTGGTTCATTGATGGCGTTTTATAAATCAGCATCATGGACTCACTTTGAATAATATAATGTTCATGGCTCCTTAGAGTAAACCAAAAGAGACAGTTCCTGTTTAAGCTCTGACAGTATAATCTTGACTCTCCACAATTCTGCATTTCAATGGTCATTTTCAATAGCTCGAAAAGCAAAATCAACTTGTCCAATGTCACAGGCCAAAATGACCCACTTAGAAGGCAATGTTTTCACCTTTATACAGCTCCTTCAGCCTAGATCTATAAATGTATTTGTCTCACTTTGACACATGGTGGGGGCCATAATGTGAAAATCGGAAGTAGAGGGGACAAATATAAAGAGCAGTGACTTTTAACAAAGACATAAGCAATGTGTGATCTTCTCACTGCACCATGTAACCACCTCGGAGCTGGTGCGTGTCTAAGAAAAATGGCTAACAAAGTGACCGGCTTAAGCGCATTTTACTTTATCATGGTAAATAGCTAAAAGGGCAGACCAATTAATCAAATAACTTACTAAAAGTGCTTTTTATTTTACCATTTAGCATGCCAGAAAGATCATTGTCTTTAATGTATATACCCAGCCGTTACATGATTTCATTCATCATATATTATGAAATTAGCTTTTCCGTGATCTAGCTGAAGATCATTAACCTCAACTATTATCAAACTCATACATCATGTGCCATATTACCTCATGTTAGGGAAAAAAGGAAGCACTTTCTTTTAAGCAGCTTTGAGTATAATCCATTTTTTTCCAATGGGGTTGACAAGCGATGTTGTTGTTTTTACATGGCACATTATTCAACATCGGGGTTAGCGTTTAACCACAGAGATTTCTGCAGGGCACAATGCACAGCTGACTCTCAGTCAGGTCAATTCACATTTAAACTCTACATTCAGCAATCTTTCCTGTAGATGTGCAGTCTAGAAGCCATAAAATGGAATAGAGTGATCAGTTTAACACATATCATAGAATCATAGAATGTTAGAGTTGGAAGGGACCTCAAGAGTCATTGTGTCCAACCCCCTAAATCATCTCAGACAGATGTCTGTCCAGCCTCTGTTTGAAGACTCTTATTGAAGGAGAACTCACCACTCCTTATGGCGGCCTGTTCCACTCATTGATCACCCTCACTGACAAAAAGATTTTCTAATATCTAATTTGCATCTTTTCCCTTTCAGTTTCATTCCATTTCTTCTCGTGTTTCCATGTGCAAATGAGAATAATGATGATCCCTCTACACTGTGACATCCCTTCAGATATTTGTAGACAGCTATTAAGCCTCCTCTTAGCCTTCTTTTTTGCAAGCTAAACGTTCCCAGATCTTTTAACCAGTCCTCGTAGGGCAAACTTTGCAGTCTGCTCACCATCCTGGTAGCTCATCTCTGATATTGCTCCAATTTTTCAATGTCTTTTTTAAAATATGGTGCTCAGAACCGGACACAGTATTCTAGATGAGGCCTGACCAAGGAGCAATAGAGCGAGATAATTACATCACGTGGTCTAGACTCTATGACTCTCTTAATATATCCTAGAATTGTTTGCCTTTTTTGCTGCTGCATCATACTGTTGACTGATGTGCAGTCTGTGATCTATTAATATACCCAAGTTTTTTTCACATGTGCTGATGCTTAGTTCTATTCCTCCCATTCTATAGAAGTAATTTTCATTTTTATTGCCCAGATGTAGAATCTTGAATTTCTCCCAGTTAAATACTATATTGTTGCTTTCACTTATAGGCCAAAACTACTAGAATAGTATATTGTACGGTAGAATGAACTAAGTATCATAATAGAAAGCATATGGACAACAACAAAAAAAGTCTCCATCTACTGGCATTAGTCACTTGCAATCAGAACAGGTTACAGCCATTTGTTCATTAAGATGATAAAATTATTTTCAGGTTGATCCAGAGCAGTATTTCCCAAAGCCCATCCTCAAGCCCCCCCCATCACATTATGTTTTCAGGATTTCATTGCTCAGGTAATGGAATTATCATCAAAGCATCAGAAATTGCTACAAGTTCTCTCATCCTTATAACACTAAGGAAATCCTGAAAACATGATATGTCGGGGGCCAATCTGATAATATAGCCAAATCAAAGATGGTTAAGATCTCTTAGAACAACAAACAAGCGACTCCTTCCATTTTTTTTTTAGAAAAGATAAAAATGATAAGTGCTGTCAAAATAAAAATCTTGACCTCTGAAATAAACTGCCAAGTAGAAAGTTTAAAGTAAGTCTGCCACCCCCAAAATACCTGTTACACTAACCATGCAATTATATATGGGTCTTAAAATCACACTACTACTACACCAGTTTCTGGTTGATACACACCTGCCCCAGGTATCCTAGGATCTGCTTTCTTCAGCTTGGTCCTCTGCCCTCTGTTGTGCTCCACGAATGATTTTGCAGTTTGCCCATCATGGCTAAGTGACGTCATCTCCCTAATCCTATTTAAAGCCTATTAGGGCATAAACTTGTGTTTTAGGATTGAAACTCTAGTGTTCCATGTTTGGTTTGATTTATTCCATTACCTGTACTTGAGTTTTCAACTTGCATCCATTCCTGCTGGGGTCTACTTCATCTCTCTGACTTCTTCTGAGATTCAAGATAATCCAGACCAGAGGCTTAGTGGATACACCTGGTACAGTGCGTCTGAAAATAACTTAATCTATATGCAAATTAAGGTACTTTGGTGAAACCATGGTGTGGCCATGACCTGTGTGCAACATTATGACCCTCAATTTGTGATGTGGGGACTACCCTAGGTTGTAATAAACAGAGCTCGCTAGTAGCATGAACACTGCCCTACATTTATGAGCACGTGTAACACATGTGGATCATGGACCCACTGCGTCACAGGCCAGAAAGAGCCTGAAGAGGTGTAACTAGGCAACCATCTGGGTTTTCACTAGAGTCCCTGATGGTGTGGTTAGACTTGGAGCACAGATAAATGCGAGGTGCCACTACAGGACAGATCCCAGAACTGCAACACCTGACCCCAATGATCAGGACAGAAGACACAGTCCAAGATGAGACCCGATAATGGTGGAATGGATAGTAGTTCTACTACAGATGGGATTGAGTAGTAAGTGCTGATACTGGTACATTTGCCGCCAATTTGTTTTCAGGTTCAGGTACTGCCGGAGCGGTTTTGATTTCAGTTACCGCAGATGTGGTTTCAGGTTCAAAGTACTGATACAGGTCAGACTGCCACAGGTGCTAGAACAGATGCAGGTTAAGGGATCTGACAACAAGCTTGCAGCTAGCAGACTACAACACTCAATTGTTACTTAGGCACCTCCCTGCAGGTGGAAGTGCCTTAAGTACTAAGTGCCTCCCAGCTTTTGGCTGGGGAAATATAGGCTTGCACATGGTGTCTCTTTAAGAGACCGGAAATGCACACACATGTGCCCCAAATGCGCCACCAGGGGAGCAGTGCAGCACGTGTCAAGACTGGAACGCAAGAGCCAGGGACATGACAGTGTGTCTTGGGTTGTGAGTAAGTTAGCGTCCCTGCTGAGAGGGAGGAGAGGAGGCATGAAGAGTCACTGGTGTTACCGCACATGAATTTATACTGGCTGTGTCAGCTGTGCACGCACACAGTGGAGGGGCGTGTTCTACCGACCATGTTTCCCCGAAAATAAGACACCGTCTTATTTTAATTTTTGCTCCGAAAGTTGCACCATGTCTTATTTTCGGGGGGGTGTCTTATTTTGATGAGAAACATTCCAAGGCGCTCTACCTTTACATAAGGAACGTTCTGTAGCATAAAACCAGTAGTCAGACATATAGACCATTCAGCAGAAAAGCAGACAACAAATCAAAGTAACACACTACGGTACGGTACTGTAATTGCCTGACTCCCACACAGGGCCACAAAACATTAGGGCTCTAAAATGACTCCCACACCCTTTCTGGACACTGTACCACTACCGTAACAATCACCCACAGCAGTTCCTTTACCGTAGCAGCCCCATCATCATTTTGCAGTCCCAAATATTCCCATCATCCCATTGCAGCCCTCATCATCCCTTTACAGTCCCCAATACAGCACCCCCATCATTCCATTACAGCCCCCATCATTCTACAGTACAGTATTGCAGCCTCCCATCATCACACATCATCCCACTGCAGCCTCCCATCATCCCGGTATCCCACTGCAGCCTCCCATTATCACAGTATCCCACTGCAGCCTCCCATGTGTGTACCGTACACACACACACACAGACACACACACCCATACACAGACACACACACACACTTTCACTTTCTTACTGGTTTCCTCCGCGGTGCTGCTTTCAGTGCTTTGGTGGTGCAGGAGCCCTGGGCCAATCAGAGCGCAGGAGCCCTGGGCCAATCAGAGCGCAGGAGCCCTGGGCCAATCAGAGCACAAGAGCCGTGGGCCAATCACAGCCCAGGAACAATCAGAGGCTATGGATGATGTCAGCTGGCCCATGGTTCTTGTGCTGAGATTGCCGCAGGGCTCATGGGCGGAGATCGGCACACAGCTCCGAGGCTGTGATTAACTCCTGCGAACAGCGCGGCTGCAGTGGCGGGCACCGGAGGGCACTGGAGAGCGGGGACAGCGGGAGCGAGACACAGCTGCATGCCCCATGCACAGAACAAGGTATGCCTTATTTTCAGGGGGTGCATTATATTAGCAGTCACAGTGCTCCCCCTAGCTTGCCTTACTTTCGTGGGCGCCCTATTTTTGGGGAAACAGGGTAGCTCTCTGAGGACGCCTATGGCCATAGTTCCTGATGTATTAGTGACATCTTCAGAGAGAGACTCGGAAGGAGATCGCACTCAACCACTGTGTACTTGAGGCTGACACAGCCAGTATTAGTGTGCATTCGTGCACAAGCAGAGGAGCGTTCACTCAAGGAGTGAGGGTTGCCCATCACAAGACAGGGTAGTGCCCAAGATGCAAATTGATTAGGTGTAATGGTGCAACATGCTCAAAGCCATGCTATGATTTACTGAAGTCCCCTCATTTGCATATGGATTAAAAGTTACATTTCCTATATTACTCACTGAATATCTATTCTTAGGCCATGTGCACACATTCAATATTTGGTAAGTGTTTTATATCAATATTTGTAATCCAAAACAGGGGAGGAACAATCAGAGGAAAAAATATAATAGAAACCCGTCACCACTTCTGAATTTTTCACCCACTCCTGGTTTGGGCTTAAAACTACTGAGGTAAAACACTGACCAAATACTCAATGTGTGACCCTAGGCTTAAAGGCATTTTAGGGGAAGTTTCATGAGGTTGAGGTTGGGATGAGAAGATGGTAGCGTCTAAATTGTGGAGGTCCCAAGACAATTTTCGTTTTTGTCCTTACTGGACTACATTTTACAGTATTGATAAGTTGTTCTTTCAGAAATAAAGTTCATAACACAGTCATTGGAAAAATTAAGTACACCTTCTTTGACTTCTATGGTTTTATGTATCTGGTTATAATTTAAATAAAAAAATCCGTTTTTTTAGAAGGTCTGAAAATTAGATAAATACAATCTCACGTAAAACAGCAACACATGACAAGTTACACCCTGATGTTATTTCTTTATCAAAAAAGTAGGCTACGTAAAATCAGATATTTCAAATGGGGTGTACTTACTTTTTCTCATGACTGTAAATGTAAGACATTCTCATTGAATGATTGTAGGGAAGAGCATGTCTTGAGGGTTGAATTCATGGTAGATAACTGCTGGCATAAAATAATTATAGTGACATTTTTGTTATATTTGAGTGCATACTCGGTTACTTTGGCCCCTAGAGGTCCTTCTAGCTACTAATTTAGCTTGTGTCTGGTGGTTTCAAGAATGGACAAACCTTTTAAATGCTCCCATACAAGTTAGATCAAAGCCAAACAAACGTGAAATTTTCAGCTGGACCGGCTGACCATTTAATGTGTATGGTGGCTCCTAAATCCTAAATCTCACCTAACAAACGATGGCCTACTGGGGTAGGACCAGGCACTTTGAATCCCAATGCTCAATATTTTGTTCTCTTGGGAGATATCCGTCAAGCAAACTTGAAATTTTCAGCTGGAGCGGCCGACCATTTAATGTGTATGGTGGCTCCTAAATCTCACCTAACAAACGATGGCCTACTGGGGTAGGACCAGGCACTTTGAATCCCAATGCTCAATTCTTTTGTTCTCTTGGGAGATAACCGTCAAGGACTTTATCCTCTCTCCATAATGAACGCATAAGAACTATTATGTGAAATGCTGCGGTGTTTCTGAGAAAACTTATTTTAAGCTGAGGCTATGGAGAAGGTGATTGAGAAAACTAGTCATCGGGTCTCACCTTTGAATGATACAGCGGCTGGCTATTTCCGTCTCTTTATGGGCCTGTGAGCCATTTTTAATGCTACTAGTTCTAAAGCATTATAGTACTATCATTGATATGTTTATAATGCATGACAGGATCTAAACATTGTAGACAATGAAGCACGGAGAATGTACACTCATCAATCGTTACTAATTTATGTGTTGAAAAGGTGGGGCTGGGGTCTAATTAATGTTTGCTCCCTTTAATGAAATACGCTAGCACTTTGCAGTTCTGTCATGTGCAGGGGCAATAACTCAATTGATTGAAGAAACAGCCCCACGGAAAATGAAATGCACAGCGGAAAAAAATGTCTTATCCAGCATCATTTACAGTCCGGATCCTTGTAGCTGCAGAATTCTTGGTGATCTAAGAAACATTAACTCATTTGCAGCCAAAGAAACAAATGAAGATTGTTCTAAGGGGAAAAAAAAATAAAAAAATAGAGATATAGAATGATTAAGATGACTATAAATCAAAAAATGTAAAAAAACATTTTCTTGGAAAAACAAGACTAAAGATGAAAAAAGACATAAAAACATGATGACTGGGGAATAATAGTAAACAGGCAATAATATGTAGATGTTAGTAGATATGATATAATAATTAAAGTAAGTAATCATACCGACTAAGGCCTCTTTCACACTTCCGTTTTTTTGGTCAGTTGCAATCCATGAAAAAATGCAAAAGATGGATCCGTTTCCGTTGTGACACAACGTATGCCACCGGACCGTTGTTTTGACGGATCCGCTGAAGTCGGAAATTTAACCTCTTCCTGACATCCGACGTACTATCCCGTCTATGGGACCCGGGCCCCTATGCCCATGGACGAGATAGTACGTCTACCGCGATCAGCGGCGCCCACGTGGTGAGCGCCGCTGATCGCGGCCGGGTGTCAGCTGATTATCACAGCTGACACCCGGCACAATGTGTCAGGGGCGGTCACCGACCGCCCCCGACACGTTAACCCCTTGCACACCGCGATCAAACATGATCGCGGTGTACCGGGAGTTAAAGGGAAGCATCGGCAGGGCTCCCTCCGTGCTTCCCTGAGCCCCCCACGGCAGCGCAATGTGCAGCGCTGCTGCGGGGGGGCTCCTTTCCTCCAGGCCCCCGAATCCAAGATGGCGACGGGGGCCTTCGGGGGCCTGGAGGAAGCTGGCTTCCTCAGTGCCTGCAAAGCGCAGGCAAGAGGAAGTCTTCTTCAATGCCTGTGACAGATTGCTGATCTGTCACAGTGATCTGTGATGTGACAGATCAGCGATCTGTCACAGGACAGTGATGTCCCACCTGGGACTATGTAATAAAGTAAAAAAAAAATAAAAAAAAGTGTAAAAATAATTTTAAAAAAATCGCCAAATAAATTAGTAAAAAAAAAAAAAAATATTCCCCAATAAATTCATTTTTTGAAAATAAAAAAAAAACAAAACAATAAAAGTACACATATTAGGTATCGCCGCGTCTGTAACGACCCGCCCTATAAAACTGTCCCATTAGTTAACCCCTTTAGCGAACCCCTTAAAAAATAAAAATAAAAAACGAAGCAAAAAATAATGATTTATTATCATACCGCCAAACAAAAAGTGTAATAACGCACAATCAAAAAGACGCATATAAATATCCATGGTACTGCTGAAAACGTCATCTTGTCCCGCAAAAAACGAGCTGCCACACAGCATCATCACCAAAAAATTAAAAAGTTATAGCTCGCAGAATAAAGCGATGCAAAAATAATTATTTTTTATATAAAATAGTTTTCATTGCATAAAACCGACAAAACATAAAAAAAGGCCTAAATGAGGTATCGCTGTAACCGTACTGACACGAAGAATAAAACCGCTTTATCAATTTTACCGCACGCGGAACGGTGTAAACGCACTCCCCCAAAAGAAATTCATGAAACGCTGGTTTTTGTTCATTCTGCGTCCCAAAAATCGGAATAAAAAGCGATCAAAAAAGTCACGTGCCCGAAAATGGTACCAATAAAAACGTCATCTCGTCCCGCAAAAAATAAGACCTCACATTACTCGGTGGGTCAAAATATGGAAAAATTATAGCTCTCATTATGTGGTGATGCAAAAACTATTTTTACAATAAAAAGCGTCTTTTAGCGTGCGACAGCCACCAAACATAAAAACCGCCATAAATAGTAAATCAAACCCCCCGTTATCACCCCCTTAGTTAGGGAAAAATAATAAAATTAAAAAAAAATATTTATTTCCATTTTTCCATTAGGGTTAGGGTTAGGGCTAGGGTTAGGGTTACGGCTAGGGTTAGGGTTAGGGCTAGGGTTAGGGTTAGGGCTAGGGTTAGGGCTTGGGTTAGGGCTAGGGTTAGGGCTGAGATTAGGGTTAGGGGTGTGTTGGAGTTCGGGTTGGAGTTAGAATTGGGGGTTTCCACTGCTTGGGCACATCAGGGGCTCTCCAAATGCAACATTGCGTCTGATCTCAATTCCAGCCAATTCTGAGTTGAAAAAGTCATATGGTGCGCCTTCCCTTCCAAGCTCTGCCAATGGCCCCAAACAGTGTTTTACCCCCACATGTAGGGTATCAGCCTACTCAGGACAAATTGCAAAACAATTTTTGGGGTCCAATTTCTCCTGTTACCCTTAGGAAAATAAAAAATTGGGGGCAAAAATATCATTTTTGTGGAAAAAAATGATTTTTTTATTTTCAAGTCCGAGCGTTATAAACTTCTGTGAAGCACTTGGGGGTTCAAAGTGCTCACCACACATCTAGATAAGTTCCGTGGGAGGGTCTAGTGTCCAAAATGGGGTCACTTGTGGGGAGTTTCAATAGTTTAGGTACATCAGGGGCTCTCCAAACGCACATGACACCCGCAGACCATTCCATCAAAGTCTGCATTCCAAAATGGCACTGCTTCCCTTCCGAGCCCCGACGTGTGTCCATACAGTAGTTTTCTCCCACATATGGGGTGTCAGCGTACTCATGACAAATTGGACAACAACTTTTGCGGTCCAATTTCTCCTGTTACCCTTGGGAAAATGAAAAAAATTGGGGACTAATTGATCATGTTTGTGGAAAAAATACGATTTTTTTATTTTCATGCCCTGGCATTATAAACTTCTGTGAAGCCCTTGGGGGTTCAAAGTGCTCACCTCACATCTAGATAAGTTCCTTAGGGGGTCTAGTTTTCAAAATGGGGTCATTTGTGGGGGGTTTCCACTGTTTAGGTACATTAGGGGCTCTCCAAAGGCAACATGACACCCGCAGACCATTCCATCAATGTCTGCATTCCAAAACGTCACTACTTCCCTTCCGATCCCCGACGTGTGCCCATACAGTAGTTTTCTACCACATATGGGGTATCAGCATACTCAGGACAAATTGGACAACAACTTTTGGGGTCCAATTTCTCCTGTTACCCTTGGGAAAATAAAAAAAATGGTGACTAAAAGATCATGTTTGTGGAAAAAATACGAATTTTTTATTTTCACGCCCAGGCGTTATAAACTTCTGTGAAGCACTGGGGGGGTCAAAGTGCTCACCACACATCTAGATAAGTTCCTTGGGGGGTCTAGTTTACAAAATGGTGTCATTTGTGGGGGGTTTCCACTGTTTAGGTACATCAGGGGTTTTCCAATCGCGACATGGTGTCCGATTTCAATTCCAGCCAAAAACGTCAAATGGCGCTGCTTCCCTTCCGAGCTCTGCCATGCGCCCAAATAGTGGTTAACCCCCACATGTGGGGTGTCAGCGTACTCGGGACAAATTTCACAATAACTTTTAGGGTGCTGTTACCCTTGGAAAAATAAGAATTGAGGGTGAAAAGATCATTTTTGTGGAAAAAATATGATTTTTTAATTGTACGGCTTTATGTTATAAACTTCTGTGAAGCCCTTGGGGGTTCAAAGTTCTCACCACACATCTAGATAAGTTCCTTAGGGGGTCTAGTTTCCAAAATGGTGTCATTTGTGGGGGGTTTCCACTGTTTAGGTACATCAGGGGTTTTCCAATCGCGACATGGTGTCCGATCTCAATTCCAGCCAAAAACGTCAAATGGCGCTGCTTCCCTTCCGAGCTCTGCCATGCGCCCAAATAGTGGTTTACCCCCACATGTGGGGTATCAGCGTACTCAGGACAAATTGCACAATAACTTTTAGGGTGCTGTTACCCTTGGAAAAATAAGAATTGAGGGTGAAAAGATCATTTTTGTGGAAAAAATATGATTTTTTAATTGTACGGCTTTATGTTATAAACTTCTGTGAAGCCCTTGGGGGTTCAAAGTTCTCACCACACATCTAGATAAGTTCCTTAGGGGGTCTAGTTTCCAAAATGGTGTCATTTGTGGGGGGTTTCCACTGTTTTGTTACATCAGGGGTTTTCCAATCGCGACATGATGTCCGAACTCAATTCCAGCCAAAAACGTCAAATGGCGCTGCTTCCCTTCCGAGCTCTGCCATGCGCCCAAATAGTGGTTTACCCCCACATGTGGGGTATCAGCATACTCAGGACAAATTGCACAATAACTTTTAGGGTCCTGTTACCCTTGGGAAAATAAAAATTGGGGTGAAAAGATCATTTTTGTGGAAAAAATATGATTTTTTAATTGTACCGCTGTACGTTATAAACTTCTGTAAAGCCCTTGTGGGTTCAAAGTTCTCACCACATATCTAGATAAGTTCCTTGGGGGGTCTAGTTTCCAAAATTGGGTCACTTGTAGGGGGTTTCCACTGTTTAGGTACATCAGGGACTCTCCAAACGTGACATGGCGTCCGATCTGAATTCCAGCCAATTTTGCATTGAAAAAGTCAAACGGCGCTCCTTCCATTCTGAGCTCTGCCATGCGCCGAAACAGTTGTTCCCCCCCACAAATCAGGTATCAGCGTACTCAGGACAAATTGCACAATAACTTTTGCGTCCAATTTCTCCTGTTACCCTTGGTAAAATAAAAAAAATTGAACCTGAAGTATTTTTTTTGTGAAAAAAAGTTAGATGTTCATTTTTTTTTAAATATTCAAAAAAATTCCTGTGACGCACCTAAAGGGTTAATAAACTTCTTGAATGTGGTTTTGAGCACCTTAAGGGTTGCAGTTTTTAGAATGGTGTCACTTTTGGGTATTTTCTATCCTATAGACCCCTCAAAGTGGCTTCAAATGTGATGTGGTCCTCAAAATAAAATGGTGTTGTAAAAATGAGAAATCGCTGGTCAACTTTTAACCCTTATAACTTCCTAACAAAAAAAAATTTTGGTTCCAAAATTGTGCTGATGTAAAGTAAACATGTGGGAAATGTTAGTTATCAAGTTTTTTGTGAGCCGTATCTCTGTGATTTAAGGGCATAAAAATTCAAAGTTGGAAAATTGCGAAATTTTCAAAATTTTTGCCAAATTTCCATTTTTTTCACAAATAAACGCAAGTTATTTGAATGAAATTTTACCACTAACATGAAGTACAATATGTCACGAGAAAACAATGTCAGAATCACCGGGATCCATAGAAGCGTTCCAGAGTTATGACCTCATAAAGGTACAGTGGTCAGAATTGTAAAAATTGGCCCGGTCATGAACGTGCAAACCACCCTTGGGGGTGAAGGGGTTAAAGTAACCGCAGCCTGGAAAAGGGGAGAGAGAGAGAGAATTTTTCCTGCCTCCAGAACTGAATTTGGGGTTAAATTTCTGGAAAGGAAATTCTTCCGGGCATGCTCAGTGTAAAAAAGCGGATCCATGCAGACAAAAAAACGTTTCATTGTCCGTCCACTCAAGTAAGCGGACGCCAAAATTTTGGCGGATCTGTCAAAAACCGGATCACCATCCGTCAAAATCCGCCGCTATTGCAAGTCAATGGGGAAAAAAACGGATCCGCCAAAAAAAATGGCGGATCCATTTTTTTTGCAAAATGGCGGATTTTGACTGATGGAAACAAACGGAAGTGTGAAACAGGCCTAAAGAAGGAACTCAAACGTGGTATTATTTTGCCACAGTCACAGGGTTAAAGTAATATAAAAATACTAGAGAAAGTGTATTGTCATAATATTGCACACGCCAGATAGTAATAATGTACATCATAGTGACTTCTAAGACAAATATAAGAAGCACAGACCCAATGGCACTGTGATGAGGTGCTGTTCCCCCGTTACTAACTAAGATGTGCGTTTCGCATGGGATTCCTCAGGGAGCGTGGAGTCAGTAGGAGAAAAGATGATATCAATAGTAAAGGATCTGCTGTGAATAATAAGAGGAAGCATCATCTTATCAGGCTCCGTCATAACACATCTAGCGCAACTGCTTCATTGAAGTGTGACCAGGTTTGCAGTTCATGACACCTGGTCGCCCAAAGAGAACCCGAAACATGTGCAGAGTGGTGCACAATATCTCTACTACCCACATTTATTTGATCAGGAAAATGTATGCTCGTATTGTGGAATGAGGTAAGTGCAAAGAAATATATGATAGATAAAAAGATACCTCTCCCACAACTAATTTTTACTCATCTACTATATACAGGTGCTTCTCACAAAATTAGAATATCATCAAAAAGGAGGATTTTTTTCAGTTCTTCAAAACAAAAAGTGAATCTCCTATATTATATAGAATCATTACAGAGTGATCTATTTCATGTGTTTATTTCTGTTAATGTTGATGATTATGGCTTACTGTCAATGAAAACCCAAAATTCATTATCTCAGTAAATTAGAATACTTTATAACACCAGCTTGAAAAATGATTTTAAAATCTGAAATGGCCTACTGAAATGTATGCTCAGTAAAAGCGCTCAATACTTAGTCAGAGCTCCTATGGCATCAATTACTGCATCAATGTGGTATGGCATAGAGGTGATCAGCCTGTGGCACTGCTGAGGTGTTATGGAAGCCCAGGTTGCTTTGATAGCAGTCTTCAGCTCGTCTGCATTGTTGGGTCTGGTGTCTCTCATCTTCCTCTTGACAATACCCCATGGATTCTCTATGGGGTTAAGGTCAGGCGAGTTTGCTGGCCAATCAAGCAGCACAGTGATACTCTTGTTTGTAAACCAGGTATTGGTACTTTCGGCAGTTTGGACAGGCGCCAAGTCCTGCTGGAGAATGAAATTTCCATCTCCAAAAAGCTTGTCGGCAGAGGGAAGCATGAAGTGCTCTAAAATTGCCTTTTATGCACAGAGCATGACAGCACAGACAGCCCTAATAGAGAACAGGTGCCCTGCTGCTTTAAGTATATGAAGGAAGCCGGGCGTGCCTCCTAAGAGCATTTCCAGGAGACCTGCCAAGGGGAAGTAGGTTCCTAGCAGAGGTAGGAGCCGCCGATCATCTAGGGCCATGGACAGGGTGAGCAGTACCAGTGGAGCTGCGTGATAGGCGCCGGTCTCCCTGCACAGCGGAAACAGGACCTGCAGATAAGGGCATAACAGCATGGTTTCTTTGGTACTAATTTTCAAAACTTGTAGGAAACCCTTTAAAACTGTCCACCATACTAAGATGTGACTGGGGAAATGTGTGCTGAACAGGAGGCAATGAGACTACAAATGAAGTTAGAGGTGGGGTAAAAAGGGTAAAGTGCTTTGACTTTTAATTACTGAAACTTGTATTTTGTGGATGAGAAAAGTGTGTGTGAAAATGGGTGCGTCATTTCGATGGGCGTGACTTTTTAAATGGGCATTGATTTCTAATGCAAACCAGGAACCTGTTAAGTATTAAATTCAGGATGTGCGTCATGCAGGGTGCATGAGCTACTTTGCACAATCATTAGGCAGCCAGAATGTTCTGGGTATTGATGTTCCCGACAATAAACAGTTGCAGCATGAAATTTGCCGCTTGGTGCACAGTGTCTCATCTGTTGAATGCGTTTAGTCGGCCATGCTTATAAAATGTAAAAGTTCTTTGCAGCATTTTACCCTACATGAAAGAAAAGACTGAGGGTAAGTTGTGGATGCAATGCTTTACCCTGCTTCCATAAGGAGGAGGTGTTGAAGAGGGCAGGTAACCACAATCTCTAGTGGAGCCAGATTTAGTGGCCAACCTTAGAGGCTCACCATTTGTAGTTGTAGTTTTTTTTTATTGCTGCCTATCAAAACATTGACAAAGTGTACTTTGAAAGACTTGTAGTGTCCATTTCCATAGTTGCTGCACAACCTAGAGTACAATGCATTTGAGAACTCAAAGACAAGTCAAGAAAGTGGCCCTTATTCTCAGTGGCTAGGCTTTTGCTTTATTTACCAAACAGTTAAAATAAATCATTGGGTAAGTTACCTGATCTGCATGATGGGGGGGGTAAATGTATACCGCATTCAAAGACATCAAGGTGCACATGTGCTAGAGCAAAGTGATGACATAGCAGACCGAGATCGGGCTACTCAAAAATGGCCAAAGTTACTAAGTGTATGTCTTAACATTCCAAAATGATCGCCATAATCAAATATATATTGTTCTGTTCCGAAAGAGCTGCAATTCTCATCAAGCATATGGGTCGCCCCCGTGGCTCGCCCAGGGCAGTGGGGTACTCGGTACCGGGCCTGTGTCAGGGAGATGGTGTGTCACAGCAGCGGTGACCCGGTCTGTGGCCCTGGGCCCCAATATCAATGGCGGTGGTGTTAATGGTGTTTAGAGTTTATTAGAATAGTTTGTGACGCCACCCGTGGTATTTGGTAAGTATGGTGTTAGGCCAACGCTGCATACAGATCCACTGGGACTGATGGTGTGGTGCAGCAGAGATGGTATAGCTCCCACAGGTGGAGCTGTAGTCCAAGGGCAGTGTAGGTGCAATGGATGAAGAGAGGCGCAGGATGGTGTAGATGTTGTTACTCAGGTATAGCGGTGCGGGAATAACTGGAGGACACCAGAGTATGCGGTTCCAAAACTTTACTCACTGTTTGCAGTTCACACAACTGCCTGCCTCCGTACTGTGTTCTCCAGGTCAGGGCTCCAGCCAACCTCCAGGCAGGATAGGATTCTCCCTTCCACACTCCGCCAATATGTACCTTCACTGAACAACTCCTCAAATGCGCCTTTAGGTGCGAAGCACTCCAGTACTTAGTTACCCTGGAATGCCTCTCTCTAGGTGTTCCTAGTCTCTACTTGTATGACAGACAGCTGTAGCCTACTTCGGGGACTCCTTTCCTGAGTCCCGGTTCTCTATCCGTTTCGCTGTTGTGTCCCAAGTCTATGATGGGAGCAAGGCGTTATCGGCTCACTACTCCTCCGGTGTCTGTTGCCAGATATAAAGATCCAATCAACCTCTGGGACCGGGCCCGGCCTTTGCGCTCTCTGGACTGGATGGGTTCTCTCTCTTTCTCAACCAGCTTCCCACCATCCTTCTCTTCTCCTTCATTCCGATCTGTTCTATCTCTCTTATGGAATCTGTAGTCTCCAGTCTATGTCTCTTTCTCCTTCTCTTCCTTTCCTGAGAAGCCTGTTCCACTAAGACAAGTCCTCAGCCTCTCCTGACTGACTGCCTTCCTCCGCCTTGAGCTCCTCTCAGGCTGACCTGCTGTCAGCCTGCTCTCTTCTCTGGGTCTCTCCCAGACTGAACTGAAATCCTACACTTTCCCTCTCTTTTGTATCATCACACTCTACCCGCCTCCCAGCACATCATGTTACGAAGCAGGGTTCCACGAGGGGTGCTCTGCTAACCCACAGCCTGAAGCTGTTAGGTGGCCCCACTGAACTATCCTGTGTGTGGAACGCAGGTGTGGAGCGTGGTCAGGAGTTCCCACCTTACCTGGATGGTGGAGCACTACACCTTAGGAGAAGGTGCAGTACCTCTGTGGTGACTGAAGCCTCAGGGGTGCCACACATAAATAAAAGTCATTATTGCAAAATGGCAACAAATACTGACCATGTTATACCACTCCAAAATGGCCGCAATCATGAAGTGGATGTGGATCCAATCCAAAATAGCCACAATGATCTGTTGGTGATTGTTCAATCCCCATCATTGTTCCTCAGACTGTATAAAAAGGCCGGTAAAAAAAACGCCGAATGACTTTAATTTTGTCGATTGTGCTCAATTAACAGACTGATCTCAGCACATGTAAATGCAACCTAAATGTTTGTGTGATGGTGCAATATGTGAGCACTTTATCTAAAATCGACCCTGTTCATCATCTATCTTCTTTATGGATTCTGATACAAGATGTTTTTGTTCATGGCAATAATAAATATTTTCTTGGTATTAGGATGTTTCTGTCGTTGATTTGTTGCACTCTTTCTATAGCTTTTGTGTGCATTTAACCTGACAATAACAAACTTTCACAGTGCAATGCAGATAAAACTGGGACTGTCGAGCTGTCTAGAGGGTTAAAGTGATACAGTCAACTCTTGATGTCTGAGTTTTGTAAAAGGGTTCACAGGCCCTGAGTGAAAGTAATACTCTCTCCATAGCCAGGTGTGAGGCAGGGCTGTAATTCAGAGGTCCGGATGCATTGCACACATCCGCTTAGGAGGCATTCAGCAGTGACAATAATCAAACTATTCTGTAAGCCATTTCATTAAATACTGAGCAGCGATGGAGGTGGCTGCCCGGATCATGCTGCCAGGCATCTGCTACCTGCAACAGTTCAAAGAACTGAGCACCGAGTTTAGTTTACAACATGAAAGGGGCGTTTGAAGCAAATGTTGGGGACGAAAGGAGGGGGGGGCGCTTATACTTTTTTAGCATATGTTACACTACCTGGTTGAAGAAGTTAAAAAACAAGAAATAGTCAGACAAAGGTTTTAAGGTCTAGCTATTCCCCCACTCGGTGTTACACTCTATTTCCCATTCACAATCATGCTCGGAGAAGTCCCTGGCTTGAATACAGTAAGCTGTTTCCTTTTGTCCGCTGACTCCTTGCCTGCGAGAGAGACACACAAAGCACTTCAAAGGCTCATTCAGCCGCCATTCTGGCAATTAATCGGCAAAGTCCCACTCGGTTTGTTAAATAAGGATATGAAATTACTACTGACAATGTGGAGTGTTGCCGGTCTTAGCAGCTTTTTTTTTAAAGGACCCACGTGGAATATCCCTCACAAGGCACTTAAACAAGAACGGCAGGATCCTCACAATTATTGAACAGCCCATTAAGGAATAAATACATCAGGTTTCAAAGGATAGATTAACCATAGTTCTTCTACACCGTGAATATTGTCAACTGTGTCAGCAATCCACTGTAACATAGTAAGGTGGAAACATGCACTCTTTTTATATTCAACTTTACAGCCCCTCACAGTCATACAAATCCTACGCGTCCAAGGTATTTCTTTCAGCACTTCTTCTAGGATTTATTAGGCACAGATTTATTCACTCGCGCGGCATAATTTGGCGCCACGTGTGGCTTTCGATACAGTTTCGATGCAGATTTCGCTCGTTGATATGGAAAATTTGCATGTCGGTATCAAAATCTTCATGTAATTGTCTGCCATAAAATTACACTATGCATGGATCTACTAGATCTGAGAATGGCAGGAAGCACATTATTATTTTGAAGGGGTTAAATACCTACAGTTGTAGGGAGCTCAAAGACCAGGTTATGTGGGGAGTCGGTTGATCAGCTGCGATGCAGGGAGTCAGACGTTCCTAGGATCTGAAATAAAATTGCTTTTTTTTTTAAGGAGAGGACATCAATTTTGTAGTCTCGAAAACCCCTTTCAATTAAAAAAATGTAAAACGAGATATTTTATATTCTTTCTTTTATGAGTAACCATTTGATAGCTGCCATTGTCTGTTCTAGGCGCATTAGTCACTTGGTCACCCACCCAGAGGACTTTTCACAATGTCTCGTCAGGTCTTTGTGACTGTTCTCATACAGGCAAGCATATTATTGGTCCGTCTGATGTCACCAAGCACCATGCTCCCATTGTAGAAATTGTACCAGTGCACATGGCCAATGCACTATCTTGGTCCATTTTATGGACCAAAATATTCCATGCAATGAAAGGTAGCTCTGGAACCCGTCCACAATGCAGAAGTTGCAGCCACATCTGAAATCAGTGGTCATGACTTACCCGAGTTTTTATATTGCCATCTGATCCTGGCCTAAGTCCCATTGAGAAACCTCTCTCCTTCTCCTCTCTCACATAGGAAGTAAGATCTGGTGTTCTTCACTAGCTGACTTCACCTTTTAAATCTTGATTACCATGGTGGAAAATTTCATTTACCAAAAAAGGCTTTCAGAAATGCTTTTTACCAATCCCTTGTTCTTCCTAGCACTATGCTATCTTGGTCTCCTGTTAGTCTTTATACTCTGTCTGTTTGGATAGATATTTGACTGTTATGGTCAAACACCAGCAACAGTGATTACCAATGCATCATTGCTAGAGCTAGTGAATGACTACAGAGGTAACATGTTTGTCTAGAAGCACAGGGAGTACAGAAACCGGAAATGGTTCTGGGCGACATGGGAAGAGGATCAAGGAGGATTGGTCAGGTCTTACTGGTTTCAGTATCTCACACAATTTTCCTTTAAGAAATTTTAGGGCCCATACAATCCTTGTATTGGTAAATTAAACCTTCCACCATGATAAACTGGAGGTCAATGTTGCAGTGGCTTTCTCCTTGCAATCCTGCCATACACTCCATTGCTGTTTAGTTTCCACCTGAAGGTGAACTCATGAACAGCGAGTGGAGTGATCTTTTACTAGCACTTGCTACTTACAGTTACATGTATTTTACAGCAGAATATTTATGCACGTTTGTCATACTGTGTTCTGTTTCTGTGTCTTAGTTCTTGGGTGGTGTGAACAGGGTCTTATTGACCCGTTCAGTTTTTGTGCATGTTCCATGTGTTTTGAATTTATAGGCAAAGATAATAATGGTCTTGAATTTCCTACATATTTTACACAATCTTTCTGACTTGTGATTGATGGAGTTGTAAGGAGAAGGAAAATGACGTCCATGTTCACACATCGAAGAATGTGTATTGTTGATGTCTAATGTGAACTGTGCAATGCATTATGGTACTCCTATTAAATTCTGTCCAGCAAAAGGTAACTGACAGGGACCTTTAGAGTTATTGGTTTCACTAGTCCAGAATGGGAGAAACTAAGCTGAAAGCACAGGAGACAGTTAGAATTAGATTGTTAGAATGTGGGGAAGGGCTCAGTATGCATTGAGAAAAGGCCTAAGGTCTAATTTGAGCAGTGCTGCATGACATGGACGTCCCTAACAAGAGCATGTAGGCAGAGACTGAGGATAGCTTGATTGTAGTGAAGAGAAAGAAAGAAGTGAACGAAGGAATAGAGTGATCGATCGGAGACAGGTCCTGGGACAGGACACCTGGCAGTATGGCCTAGAGTTTACAGCTAGGAAAGGTAATGTGCCTAAATGTGAGAGAGTATAAAAGACAAAGTGTCCTGGGAAAGAGTTCCAGAGCATCAGAGACAGAAGACATAAGTACTGGCAAAGTAGCTTCCCTAAAGGGAAAAGGATGCAGAAATGTGGGTTGAGCATAGGGCTCTTACAAACAGGAAAGTAATACTGAGCTGGGTTGTGGTGAAGTGAAGAGGAACCGTAAAGATAATGAATAAGCAAGTAAAGAGGAAGGAGTTGAAACTGCGTTGAAAATGCTCCGTATTGTGAATGAACATACAACAATCAGGTAATCAACAGCAAAACTGGACGCAGATGTTGATTGCAGAGGATAAGCCCAAAAATATTGGAAAGAACACAATGCCTGTGTGGTATAATGATACAACACTGCTCCATTACCTGTCTATAACTCCAGATAATGGAGCAGTGGTCACACATGCTCACTAAGGGTATGTGCACATGATGTCCTTTTCAGGAGGGTTCTGCCTGGAACCTTGTGAAAAAGCACAACAAACCCATCGTAAAAAATTGAATATAATGCACCGCAATGTAAAAACGACACAGCTGTGCACATGTTCAGCCTTTTGCTACTTCTGCTTCTTTTACTCGCTGCAGGGCTAAGAAACCGTAAAGTGATTAAAATAAGATGCATGTTCACTTTTCAGACAGCTTCATTTATAACCAAACCACTCATAGTTAAAGCAACAGATAAAATGCCAGGAAACATGCTTCAGGAAAAAGACAACAGGCTTTTTGTCTGAGGTGAAGTCATCTAAGAAAACCACTATGGGTCCACCAGCATCTTAAAGATGTTGTGTGCATGTACTCTAAGGATACAAGCACACATTGTTATTGAGGATTTTTTTTGGAGTGCTTGAAAGACTCTTTTTATTGTTTTTTTTTCTTGTAAACCAACTTTGCTGCTTATATACTGTATTCAATGTTTTGAGCATTTTTTCTCCTCTTTAGATCTTGAGAAACGCCTGGTAGAAAAAGGTGAATTCTTTGAAGTGGCTTCTGATGGAATCTACTCCTAAATAGGATCTGTCAAATCAGAAAGCTACGAAGAATGATTCAGGTGAACATACTTCCAAATCACTTTAAATAGCCTTTATAACTGCTTCAAGAAACACTTTGGGGAATTTTGGTGTAGTATTTAATTTTCTAAAGAAGAAGTAATTCCTGAAGTGCGTTTCCACTTGGCTTATGAACGCCTCAAAAAGCTCTGTTTGCTAATGCCCTACTCTTTATTCACAGGGGAATTGAGGTCCATCATTCTGGAGATCAGTGGCCAAATTGTCAGTAATCACATATTACCATTCTCCTGGATAGGTACTAATGATGTTATGGGTCAACCAAATAAGGACTCATTTAGTCGTCCGTGCAAATCAGTCCGATATCAGATCACAATGCACAAACTGGCCATGAGTCTCCTAACTGGAGCATGACAACTTCATACAGTGGAGAAAAAAAGTATTTGATACACTGTCGATTTTGTAAGTTTTCCTTCCTACAGAGAATGCAGAGGTCTGTAATTTTTATCTTGGGTAGACTTCACCTGTGAGACACAGAATCTTAAAAAAAATCCAGAAAATCCCATTGTATGATTTTTACATAATTAATTAGCATTTTATTGTATGAAATATGTATTTGAGACAATAGAAAAACAGAATTTAATATTTGGTACCGAAACCTTTGTTTGCAAATAGAGAGGTCAGATGTTTCTTGTAGTTCTTGACCAAGTTTGCACACACTGCAGCAGGGATTTTGGCCCACTCCTGCATGCAGATCTTCTCCAGATCGTTCAGGTTTCGGGGCTGTCACTGGACAACACTGAGTTTCAGCTACCTCCAAAGATTTTTCTTTTGGGTTCAGGTCTGGACACTGGCTAGGCCACTCCAGGACATTGAAATGCTTCTTACGGAGCCACTCCTTTGTTGCCCTGGCTGTGTGCTTCTGGTCATTGTCGTGCTGGAAGACCCAGTCATGACCCATCAGCAATGCTTTTACTGAGGGTAGGAGGTTGTTGGCAAAAATCTTGCGATATATCGCAGTTGGGAAAACTTGCAAAATTGGCAGTGTATCAAATACTTATTTTCCCATGGTAAATATCTAGGAGGCTATCATGTCCGGGTTATTAGAACCATGGACAACTCTTGCATTGTGGTCCAAGATCTGACCAATTTGCATGGACATCTGAAGGAGCCAAAAGGAGGACAAGTGAACTATCCTAGCAGATTACAGCAATGTGCTCACCTTACCAACATCAGAACTTTCAGATAGTTGCCACAGTAAAATAAAGATTCATTTTGCGTCTTCAGTGACTCAGCAATGGACTCACTAATTACATCTCCTTTATTAGTGAATTCCTTACAGTAGGCACTAAATCCCTTCAATAAATTGAATTATTAAACCGTTGCATGCACCATTTTATTTCCTCCAAGAAAAGAGATTTAGTTCCGCCGGGATTCACAAATATTGGCCATAGTATTGACTGACCACTGCACTCTAAAATTACATTGCAATCAGATCAAAAAGCACCAAAAAAGTTCTCATTATACCTCTCCGACATTAATTTAGGCATTTTTTTATGTGTATCCTATTAAGCACGCTAAGTGCTTTTTGATAATTGCTCTTTGTAGTTTTTAGAGCACTTCAGACTATTCCCAGTTCAATTTCTTCTTTTATCTGATGTTTGAAATATTGATTTCTGACAGATAAAAGCAAACATTATTATCTCTGCGACATACAATGAGAGAGCAAGAGCCTTGGCTCCCAATACCTTGGGGACCGGTCATATTTGAAACACCCTTTGGTTTATTACATTTCATCAACAGAATTTACTTACCACTTGCTAGGATTTATGTAAGAAACAAGTGGAGTAATTGCCCCCCACAATATTACCAATTGCTGGGACAATTTTGCATTTAGTGAGATAAAAGCAGTCTCTCCCTTGATGGCTTCGGTGATTGTAACGGATTTAACGGCTGTCAGCTGGCAGCACATAAGTGTGATTTATCTCCGTCCTCGTCCCTTGTATCTGAGTATTGAGAGTCTGCATTCAAATGCAAGATTGTGTCACAATCCCGTGTTGCAATTACATGAAGCATATCTTTGATATGCAGTGTGTTTGCGTTTCATCCTTACTACTAGAGCTGCTGTGAGATCCTTGTTCTTTTGCTTTTCTTCCGAAACTCTGTATTAATGTGGCTACACTAAAGTCTACCTTTTGGACACTTGTTGTTTTACATTGATGTTGGAAAAATAACATGTATACATTGGGCCTCAAGCATCCTGACGTTATGTTGCATCTCTGGTGTGGCGATGTCGCAATAGAAACCATATCATTGAATATTGTTGTGGATGTCGTTGTGAAAAAGTTGCAAGGGATCAATTTCATCATTTGCAATGCATTTTGTAGCCAGTGGTAAATAAAATGGATATCAATAATGATGAACGAATATCCTAAAATCCAGTTTGCTTTAATTTTGCAAGGACATTTTGTATTGCATAGTAAGATGTATTGTGCTCGGAGAAACAAAAACAGCAGGCATCTCCACTTCCATAACAACTGACAGGCTCTCACTCACCCCGACTGTAGGGGGTAAACAAGTGAGGGTTCTGTGGCCAGAGACCTATGTGAGAACACTTGTCATGGTGACGAAGGAAGATGAAACAGCAGATGCGGTTAATGGAACTGCAGGTGGTTTGCGAGGCCCGCTAGTCTGATTCCTAGACTAAGGTTTGTTGATCGTGCATGCGCTCGATCATGTTTTTCCTCTACAGAGTCATTTTTGGAAAATTTGGCAGATAACATGACTTGGTCATCCTTTGTGGTCTCAAAATAGGTCCAGACTAAGCAACCGTTTCCGCCTCTTCGAACTGCAGACTTGCGACCGGTTCTGGCCACAGCCACAGTTGTTGCTGAAGATGCAGGACTTGTCTTGGTTGCATCACTCCATGTCTGTGCAGCAAGCTGCAATGTAATCTCCTTGTATTCTTCTTCCTCCACCTTCTCTGCTGAGCTACTCAGCTGCATGCCTCTGGGTTCACACCAAGTGGGATCTGCAACCTCATAGTCTTTCTCTCTGTTCTGCCATTCCTCGTGCTGAAAGTCACCCTCCTCCTATACCTGCCCTGACAGCACAGTACAGTCCATGTGCTCCTCAGTAATCTGAGTTCCATCAGTATTACCTCCACCCTCGGAGGTTAACGTCTGGTGAGAAGGGTCTTAATTCTGCTTGAACTCTACTTTGCCCAGCCCCTGAACCAACAGGAAAAAATTTGACCATTGATGCAGATGCTTTCCTCCTCTCTATTCTGTGAATTTTTGGAGCCGACCTCTGATGCCCATGGAATATAATGTGAGAACAGGTCTGCAGGCTTGTCCATCTTTGGTTCCCCACAGTCAGTTGGACTGATGGAAAGTTGTGAAGTGGGGGGAAACAAGGGTGATTGGGGTGCTACCTCTTAGGATTTTACTGTGTGTGATGTTAAAGGGAGGAAGAGGAGAGGCCAGTTGATGCTTTGCTTGCCATCCACTGGAGCACATGCTCTTTCTGAGGCTCATCTAAAAGGCATACCACTGTGTGGCTACCAAAGAAAGGGAGTCAAGTAGCCCATCCAGAGACAGATGTTGTCAGTCGTCTTTGGATAGGACGAGACGGTGTTTGTTCAGTAGAGCTTTTAGTTACATTACCACCTAACCCATGTACATGTCGAACACCAAGCTTATACTCCCTTCCACAATGACCTTGCTTTTTCCCACTCATACTTGGATGTATCCTTCCCCTCTTTTAACCAGCTATTTCACAACCATAAGCCCAGGCCTGTCAGCCACCTGTCACTAAATGAACAATCAGTATTTATTTTCTGAGATGTTGTACCTGAACAACAATTTTAGCGTTAACAATTTTTATTAACAAATGGGACCTACTGAGTCCTGACTGCAACACAGTATTAGCTCAAGCGAATTTGAGTAGGAAATCTGTACAACAGCCTGCACAACACTATTAGCCATAACACTTTTGATTAGCAAATGGGGTCTCCTGGATGAACCCCAAAATTAGGCCTAACGATTGTGATTAGCAAATGGGACCTCCTGAGTTCTGACTGCAACAAAGTTTTAGCCCAATCGATTTTGAGTAGGAAAATGTGGTCTTCTGCCTGCACACCCCTATTAGCACAAACTAGTTAGATGCTGGAAGGTCGATTTCACACAGGACAGGATCCTATCTAACTAAATCACAAGTTCACTTGCAGCAGGAGCAGCCTTTCTGTGCTGTTTCATTGAGAAAATGGCACCAGTAAAACATATCAGCTTTTTATATGAAGAGGGACATGTGACTTAGGCAGCCAATCACAAAAGCCCTTGTGAATAGTTTCTGCGCCCTGATTGGCTGCTGGAATGTACACACAATGTGATATTAAAAAAATTACACTCCGCTGTTCCTCTGACCTATATGTGGTGCCCCTGAGGGTTCAGTCGCCACAGAGGTATGGTACCTCCTCCTGAGGTGTGGTACCCCACTATCCAGGTAAGGTGGAGACACCTGACCACGCTCCAACACTCACATCCCACACGCACACCAGTAGTGTAGCAGAGCAACCTTTGTGGCTCCCTGCTTGGAACACAAAGAGTGCTGGGAGGTGGGTGGAGCTTAGACTGCACAAGAGAGTGGGAGAATATTAGGAAAAGAGCAGTCTGTGAGAGAAGATCCCCTGAGAGGGATGGAATGGAGGAAGTACTGCAGCAGACTCCTGTGACCTGGAGCTGCTGGCACAGAAAAGAGCCATAGAAAGCCTGATTCTTGAGAAGGAAGATAGTTTAGTACGGAACGTAAGGAGAAAAAGAGAACTAAGGACTAGGGTCAGAGCAGAGCCCTTCCTCAAGTTTGAAGCGCATGGCCGGGGTCCGGTCCCCGAGGTTGTATTTATACTGATGTTCCTGCAGCAGAAACCGGAGGAATAGAAGTCGTCACCACTTTATTCCCATCAAAGACTTGGGGGCACAACAGCAACGTGGGTGAGCCGGTACATGATAGCAAGGAGTCCCCGAAGCAGGCTACAGCTGTCTGCTGTACAAGTAGCGCACCAGACTGTGAGTAAAACCTTTGGAACTACATGACTTTGTGTCCTCCACTTATTCTTGCGCCTTACACCCGGCTCTGCTACATCTACTTCTTTACACCATCTCCCCACTTGCCAACCTCATCTACACTGCCCTGGGACTACAGCTCCACCTGTGGGGAGCTTCAACATCATTGCTGCACCACACCATCTGTCCCAGAGAAGCAACCCTGCAGCGCTGGTCAAACTGACCAGAAACCACAGGTGGCGTCATGAATCATCTCAACAACTTTATCCCCATCACTCTACCCCTTTTACATTGACCGCCTGAGGCCACGGACCGGGTCACTGCCACTGTGACATCTCCCATAGAAATCAACGGGCCCAGCACCGAGTACCCCATGACCTCTGGGGGTGAGTCAATTTTGGCATCACGAACAGGATTTAAGAAGCCCGGTGTCCAAGGGTCCTGTGTGCTGAAGATTTATTGGACTTAAAATTGGTGAAAATGTGCAAAACAACCAAAATGATAGACTGTAAAATGGACTCTCAAAATATCCGCCGGCGCGGTGAAGAAGGGCGTGACAACATGGGTGGCCCTAAGAAAAGAGCGCGAACTGTCCTGGGCCTCCCCTACCTGAACTTCTATGCAACAGCAACATGGCCCACCCCCAGATGGGTTCGTATACTGGCTTGGTATGGAGGCAGAGGAAGAAGACGCCACCCCAGGAAGGAGGAGCAAAGCCCTGTTGCGGGAAAGGAGCCCAGAGAGAAGCTAGAACGCCAGGACACCATGATGGAAGAAGGACGTAGGCCTGAAGAGCGCGAGGAAGAGGAGCCTGCCTTCCCCGGCGCACCAGTTGAAGGCTCCGGCCCTGCTTCTGTGATGGACCGTCAGCAGCTGGAGGAAGAAATTGCCATGCTGAACCGCAGTCTGCGGCTGAATCAGGAAGCACTGCGGACCTTGGACCGGCAGCGCACCCAGGAGGGGCCTGCAGAAACGGTACCTCTACCACCGGTACCCGCCTCCGCTGCACCAGTTCTTCCCCAGGCAGCACCTGTGAAACCCGCGGCCGCTGCTATGCCATCGGCAGCGCCTGTCACCACCTCCCTGCTGCTGCCGCCGCTGGGCGCTGCCTGCCAGGAGGAGTTACCCGAAGACCCAGGAGCTGAATGTGAGGCAGAAACTGTGATCTTACCTGGACCTGGCGCAGCCACACATGTCCCACCGGAGGCATCAGCAGACCCTGAACCAGCACCTGCTCCACTCCAGTCGCCGCCCGCTGACCAGGCAGCTCCAGCAACCACCGCTGCCACCGGCTGCTGTCCAGTGCCTGCACCGGAGCCAAAATAACACCGCCAGGAAACATCAGGTACGACCGCCGCCCCTGCAACCGGGTTGACCTCTGAGTTCCCATCCACCACGTGCAACAGGCCGGTACTTCGCATGGAACAAATGGAGGAGTTGTGTTCTCAATTCCAAAACGCTAAGCTGACCGCAATGGAGAAGTGGAAAACGTCCCTGTTGAAAAGAGCAAAGCTGGAGCAGACGTCCCATCCGGCATCTTCTGATCTCGGCGGAGGACCCTGAGCAGCTGATCGGTGTTACCAAGCATCACGGATTTCCCCTACCAGAGATTCGTTATCCTCGCATTTCATCATGCAAGCGACAAAACCGCTACTAAGTACATTTCTAACTGAACTGTTACCCAGGAGGGTATGGGCACCGTTGTGCCCTCATTGTTTTCTGCTTTCTCGTTATTTTTCCCCAGTTCGCTCAGTTGGCACCCATTTTATTGAACTGAGCGATCATGAACTTGGAGTGATCCAAATACTTTGTTGTAAATAGTTTGCGCCTCTTAAGGTGCTCTCTCTTGGTTTTACATGAACAGTCTTCAACAAGGACTGCATCTGACCCAAGTTCTATTTCAGCTACAGAGACACTGCAAGAAATCCCAGCTGGGAGCGGTGTCCAGCCCTTGCAAGAATTATTGCTGTCTTACTGTGAAGTATTTAATAATGTGCCTTTTGAAAATGTTGGTAGCAATGTTTAGCTGCAGTATTATTGAATGTTTTGCAGAATTTAGCCTCGTAGTAATGCTTAATTAAAAAAAGAAAATGTGAGGTTTTGAATAAAAATTTGAATCCAGGTGACGAACCAGGAGTCAGCGGTTGTCACCTATGGATCTAGAAGAAACAGCAGAATGTGAAAATGTGAATGATAAAGGAAAATATGTTGCAGCGGGGATAGTAGGCCCTGAACTGGTAGTGAACTTCTTAGCAACGATTACTGCCAATAGCACTTTAAATTAGGTAAAATGTTAAATTATAGGTAGTCTGTTAACTTATTCTGCAACGTTTAAGAATCAGTGCCTCCCATATTGGGAAGTTTAGTTTAAAAATTGCTTACCTGTTAAAATGCATTTTAAAAATGTTGCATGTTCCTTATGTATCATCCTTTGTTTCATTTGCAGCCCACGGATGTGCTGTGTTTAACGGGGGGTATGTGGTGCCCCTGAGGGTTCAGTCGCCACAGAGGTACTACACCTCCTCCTGAGGTGTGGTACCCCACTATCCAGGTAAGGTGGAGACACCTGACCACGCTCCAACACTCATATCCCACACGCACACCAGTAGTGTAGCAGAGCAACCTTTGTGGCTCCCTGCTTGGAACACGAAGAGTGCTGGGAGGTGGGTGGAGCTTAGACTGCACAAGAGAGCAAGAGAATATTAGGAAAAGGGCAGTCTAAATGAAAAAAAGGAGAAAAGAGACACAGGATAACATGCACACAACAGCAGAATGTCCATGTGAATAAAGGCTTTTATTTGACATACAATAGCCAGGAAGGTCCAAGTGTACAATAAAAACAATTAAAAACCACAAATAGAACAAAAGTGGGCAGGTGAATAAGTCATGCAGTATACAGAAAGAGAAATAATTATATTATTACATATTTCAAGTATGTATTCACAACAATGCCCTCTATCACCATATAATATGCATGGAATATTTAGTATAAAGATATGGACAAATTGCAACAGTAAAATCTGATCAACCTACTAGTCACTTGAATAATGAGGAAAATACACAAATAGTGACAAATGGTAGGTATATGAACAATCCATATGATTACCATGCAAACCCATGGGTGAGTGAAGGCAATTGCTGGATCACATGAAAATCACCCAAGTATACTCACACTGCCCACAATGCCCAACGCGTGTCGCTGCTTGCCTGCAGCTTCGTCAGGGGAGTAAAAGCTACCCCTTTTACATTATACACACCTCCCCTCATAAAACATGTCACCCCCACTCATCATACAGAACCACTATCCTAGCCATGGTCATGACAAAAGTGTTAGTGAAAATACGATCATTTACCCATCTGTGAACGAATTATGCCGACTTTGAAAAAAAATGCTCATGAAGGCAAACACGAATCCAAATGTGCTATGTTTGAGCCAAATTTGAGAATGGCGAATGTTTTTTGAGCAAGTTAGCTCATCTTTAGTGAAGAGTATGCTTCAGAAGCATGTGAGATTGGGTCGAGCAAGTTTTCTTTTGTTTTCCAAACCTCATCTCAAAGTGTATAAAATTTGTGTGAATCTGCAAAGGTGGCACCCGTGAGGGTTCAGTCGCCACAGAGGTACTGCACCTCCTCCTGAGGTGTAGTATCCCACTCCCCAGGTAAGATGGTAACACCTGACCAGACTCCATCACCTACATCCAGCACAGACACCTTAGCACAGCAGAGCACCCTTTATGGCAGCTGCTTTGATTCATGAAGGGTGCTGGGTGGTGTGTGGAGCTTAGATTGCACTAAGAGGGGAAAGCTGACAGGAAGTTAGGTCAGAATCCCCTGAGGGGGATGGAGTGAGAGGACGTAGATGCAGCAGCCTCCCGTGAGCTGGAGCTGCTAGCAAGGGAAGAGAGAAAGAAAAGGATCAGTTGTTCAGAAGAAAGATAGAAAAGTACAGAACGTGAGGAGGAGAGATAACTGGGATCGGAGCCTTTTCCTAAGTTTAATGCGCCAAAGGCTGGGCGCCAGTATCCGAGACTGTGTGTGATACTAATGATCCTACAGCAGAAACCGGAAGAATAGAAGTTGTGACCACTTTATTCCCACCTAAGACTCAACGACACAGCAGCAACATGTGTGAGCTGGGACATGATTGACAGAGTCCCCGAAGTAGGCTACAGCTGCCTGTCATGCAAGTGGAGTTCTAAGGAACAGCAAGAAAGAGGAACTTGAGTGTAATTTATAACTACAAGTACTTCAGATTAGCACTAGAAAGGAGACGTTCAGAAAAGGCACGTTTGGAAGGGAGTGCTGGAAGGGTGTATTCCATCTGCCTGGGAGCTGGCTGAGCCCCTCACCTGGAGGACATAGCATTTATAGCGGGCATCTATCTATGCCAGAAACGTGAGTAAAGTATTGGAACCGCATTCGGCTGCGTCATTGCCTTCTTCCTGCGCCAACCTACTCAGCACTGCTACATCTCTGTGCCTAACACTACATCATCTACCTCAACATCTACTACTGCTGCCCTGGGACTACAGCTCTGCCTGTGGAGAGCTATTATATCTTTGCTGCACCACACCATCTGTCCCAAAGGATCTGCACCGCAGCGCTGGTCCCCTTCTGACCAGATACCACAGGTGGCATCAAGAACTATCTACTGATAAACTTTATTCAGCTTCAGTCCACCTATTTTACATGGACACCCAGGGCCACGGACCGGGTCACCGCCACCGCAACACTTCCCATTTAAGACACCGGACCGCTACAGAGTAAATCCCACAGCCCTGGGGGTGATCCACAAATGTTAGGACATTGTATTCAAACTCGATCTTCCACAGATCAAGTCTGCCCATATCTACTGATGGCAGAAATTCTCATCCATGTGCATTCCATGTGCTTTCTGGGGTTTGCATTGCAATGATTAAGAGAAGCTTTACACATGATTAATTTTTGCTTGAATGAAAATCTCCGATGAAACACTTGTCGTAAGGCTTGAGACACAGACCAAACTCCGATGATATTCAAATAAAAACAACTGATGGTACGTGAAAAATTATGGACATCTGAATGAGGTCTAAAGCTGAGCAGCGCCTACTCCTGTCAATATAAATTTCTGTTTGATTGAGCCAATAGAAATGTCCTTAAATGTGGCAATATTCTTTCAGTTTAGTCATCTCTTGTCAAATCAAGTGATATTGGAAGGGCTCAACTTTTTTTTATTTTTTTAACGAGGCTAGGCTAGCAAAAAGAAGGGTGTATATCAAAGTGGATTTGTTTTGTAGCCTGGCACCACAGAGACATATAGGCACAAAACAATAGTAATATCTATGGCTTCCAAACTTTCTTCTTTTTTAATTTCAGACGTATAGGACCAAAAATATTAGTTGCAAAGGCAAGCATATCCTGCAGTAGAAAGCTCAATTTTCGCTTCAGTTTTGGTTTTACAGGTAGAGCTATAACATGGACTCAGTCATTATATATATATGTATAACACACTCCATCAGGAAGCAATTGCCTCTTCAAATGACCCCATATTTTATGGAGCCATAGACTGCAGAATAATCAGAGTTTGTGTGTAATAGATTTTTTTGTCTAATGATATTTTAAAGCTAAAGCAACCACACCGAATCCTCGAGTAGCGGGAATGTAAACTTACACATAGAAGAAATGGATGGTAAGATAAAGTACCTAATAATGACATATCAAAGAGACAGCTCTAATAACATGTCCGTAATTACGGAATATACATTTTAGAAATTATAGTTTTTCCAGTATTTGGTTTGTTTTTTTAAGATTTGTGATTATAATACTGTTAATCTGCAGATGGGATCAAGTTTAACAAGATAAAAAGTCAAATTAGTTAAACATCAAATTAGCCATACTGATCGATCAGCCCCTCTGTGTTATCAATGCATACTGATCTGATTTGAGGTTAGTAAATTGTACTATTTGCTCCATTTGTCTTTAAAAGTATGGAAGATCTACATTGCTTTGCTTCACTTGTATAGCTTCCAACTTATTTTGCCCCAAACATTCTTGAAACAAGGTGCATGCCACTCTCTGTAAATTAGCTCCAAAGATCCATTTTTAATCTGAAGTGCCAATGAGAAAGTGTAACATGGCACAGGGTTGTTAGCATGGGTGAGGTACAAGTCTTTTACACCCTGGCATGCTACATGAAGATGGAGGCCCTGGCTGGGTCTGTGGGCATCTATGGAGGTGCTACGCCCTTGCAGGCTGCATGAGGCCAGTCTCACACATCCAGATAATTCTGGTACTGGAAAAAATGGTACCGGAGCTATCCGTGTCCGTGTGGATACGCGGTACCTCCGTGTGGCAACTGTGTGCCGCATCAGGACCACACGGAGAGCCGCCAGGGAAGAAGCGCTACAGTAAGCATTGTTCCCCTGTGGCTGGTGCTGACCGCGGCTGTCATTCTTCTCTCCTGCTCTGAAGGCAACAGCGAGCAGGAGAGAAGAATGGAAAAAAAACCCGACGTGGGGTCTCCCTTATATTTGTAACCAACCTGGCGAAACTCACAGCTGGGGGCTGCTATTTTCAGGCTGGTAAGGGGCCATTGATTTTGGCCCCCCACAGCCTAAAAAAGAAGCCCCCAGCAGCTCAGAAAAGGCGCATCTATTAGATGCACCTATTCTGGAGATTTGTTGGGTTCTTCCCACTTGCTCTGTAGCGGTGGCAAGTGGGGTAATAAAGGGCGACTTCACCGCTCATCACTGAGTCTGCGCCGGCTGCTTCCATTCATTCTTCAGTAGTTTATAGTCAGAGCGGCTGTATTAGCAGTGCTCCACCTGTGGATGGATTATGCCATGGATCCCCCCTCTGCTTTTGTTCCATTGCTCCTAATCCTTCACATGTATTAGTGCTTCCCCATATATGTGTAAGGGCACTAGACGTAAGATTCGTTGGATGCAGTGAAGAGTCGGAGGCAAAGAAGGGGTTAACAGGATTTACTCGACCGGGTTATTGGCATACAAGGAATACTCCGCACAAGGAGATGAAATCGACAGCGAAATAACACAAGATTTGAACAAAAACACAATATTTGGTAAGAAGGTTTACGAGAAAGATAACTTCAGTTATCAGTTGCAGTTCTTGTTGGGGAGAGGCTGGAATATCTCCCGCCGGCATCGTAAATCATGGATAATGTCTCTGTCTCTGCTAAGGAGGAACGATAAGCACTGTCTCCTGACCATGCCGATGTATCAGGGCTTGCTTGGCTTGAGTGTTGTGAATTCTCTTTCTGGGCTCCGTCTGGTGGTTACTGAAGGTAGTGGAGCTGGTCAGATTGACAGAGGTGTTGCGAGTTTTCTTTCTGTCTTTCTGGGCTCCCTCCGGTGGTTACTGGAGGTAGTGGAGCTGGTCAGATTGACAGAGGCTAGCCACCTGATAATGATGATGATGATTGGATATCTGGGGTTTCTGACTGGAGTATTTAAGACAGCTGACTTCCTTCAATCCTTGCTGGTGATTTTCTTCCTGTGCCTTCTGAGGTCAGATGTCTCCTGCTCTGTTCCTGCATGGTTCAGCTTAGTGGTTCATTTGCTAATCTTTTTGCATTTGATCTGGTTTTGTCTATCTCTGCTTTGTGCGGGTCAGCTTGCTCCTGCTGAGGCTGTGCTGGATCACCGCCCATATGTTACTGCTTGTGTCAGTTTGCCCTGTCCCCTGTTATATTGGTCTCTTTTTGCTTTGCTTTCAGTATATACCAGAGTGCTGATATAGTGGGGGCAAAGTCGTGTGACTTCAGTGTTTTTTTGTGCATCAGACTTGTTGGTTTTTTCAGGATTTTTTGCATGATTGCAGACAGTGTCTTTCCTTTCCTGTCCTGTCTAGTCAGTTTGGGCCCCATCATTTGCTCAGTCTATTTTTCTGCCTGCGTTTGTGTTTTCATCTTGTCTCACCGACAATATATGTTTGGGGGCTATCTATTCCTTTGGGGTCTGCTCCGGGGCAGTTTAGATTTCACCTTTCTTGCTTTAGACTGAGTTAGCTCTCCAGCTGTGCCAAGACGTCTAGGGCATCGTAGGTATGCTCCACGGCTACTGCTAGTTGTGTGGATAGGATCAGGGGTCTGCAATCCGCTTAGTTACCAACTTCTCTGGTTTTCTGGTGGCTTAGCCTGGTCCTGCTATCCTCCTCGGTGACCCATTCATAACACTTGAGTGCATTGGAATCTAGAAACAGTCTCTTTTGTAGATTCCTCGGGAATGGTGCAGAACACGAACAGCATGCATGCTCGCAGGCCACAGCAGCATGCGAACCTCTGAGGTAGTCGCTAGGAACAGAGGGAGTAAGATTGTCTTTCACTGAGAGCAGGAAGGAGCCGTCCAGTAAGGGAACATCCAGGGACACCTCACTAAGGACACAATCAGTTGGTAAGTCAAACCGCTGGGAGATAGAGGATGAGGCTTTAGCAGTCGGAGCAGTGGAGAGGAAGTCAACCTTCTTCTTGTTCTCTTGTCGCCTTCCCGCCAAATCTCACCCGATCCTGCGCTCAGCCCCTTTTATCTCCCCACGCCCCCTGCTGTCCAGTGCAAAGGTCCTCACCACTCAGAAGAATCGTCCCCAGCAACAGTGGTGACAGTCCCGAAAGTTCTGGCCCAAAAATGTACAGGGGACTGCTGACGCTGTCCTTGCTCATATTCTTACATATCATCACTTGCATCTAGCTATGGAACCACTGCAATCAATCACTGACTGGCTGCAGGGGTCACATAGCTAGACAATATGTAATCAGATAAGAGGAAGTATAGATCTGGACATGTCGGAATTAGAGCAGAAAGGGAGCAGGTCTCAGCTGTTTTCTGAAAAATTTGGGGATTTTTTTTTGGCTTGAAAAATTACTAAACCATATTAAGAACAATCACAATTCTTCTGCATAAAAAAATATGTAAAAAAATCCCAAACATTTATTTTAATTTTTTTAACATGTGGCAAGTAAACAAAAACAAAACACACAGTTCCGATTAGTCATTACACAAGGCCATGGATTAGGACCTTGCGTTGGCACCCTAAGGCAGCATAAACTAGTAATATACAGTTCTTAGATATTACAGACAGTACATTAGCAGGTGATCTGGGTAAAATATGTCATGTCTATGAATAATGTAAAACTCTGTTTGATGATTCTCTGATGAGAGGGCACATTAGTCTCCATGAGACAATAATTGCGGCATTTCTAGCATATGAGACACAATTTTCTGATTTTCGACATATTACAGATATATTTATTCTAAATAAGTGAAACATGAATTTTGATTTTTATATAATTGCAAAATACTTATTGCTTTAACCTGGAAGCAATTACTGCATCTCATCAAGTTCCACAAATATAAGTGAATGATGGGATGGTTAATCTCCATGGTTACAGAAAGTGGTTTAAAAAAAAAATCAATGGTTAACAAACCATTAGGTATTTTGCTTCAGTTGCTAATAATGTCAATTAGCCTCAAAGATGAATCATCCGACAGCCATGCTTTTTTCACGCTAAATCAACAAGATATTCACCTTCATTAATAATGGTTGTGAACCAGTCAGGGCTAATGAAAACCATTGTTTTTTTCATGTTTTATCCATACAACAAAGAACAATCTGAGCCCTGACATGATTAAAGTCCTCCAGGCAGATGACTTTTGATAGTGGAATAATCTCATTTGTGTGTTAAGAGCTTTAAGAGCCTGTCACACTAAGCGATGTCGCTAGCAATATCACTATAACGTCACTGGTTATTGTGACGCAGCAGCGATATTGCTAGCGATATCGCTATGTCTGATACCTCCGACCGGCTGATCGCGCGAGAACGTCCTGGGCCGTTTCTCGTCGGGCGCTTCCTGCTGGGGCTTCCTGCTGTGGAGACGAGCGACGCGTGGAGGCGGGCGGGAGGACATGTTCATCGCCTCGTCTGACAGGTAAGTAGCGACCCCCGACCGCTGCTATGTCGCTGGTGAGATCTGCCTGTGTGGCAGCTCACTAGCGACCACTTAGCGATGCACCAGCGATCCATATCGTTGTCGGGATCGCTGGTGAATCGCTAAGGCCGGTTTCACATTTGCGCTTTATGGCGCAGCGACGGCCTGCGCACGGCCACCGCTACGCCCCGCCCCCTGCCGGCTCCCTGCCCGCCCCATCCGGTCATTGCCGCCTACTAGCGCACATGGACGCTTGTGATCTGCGCACCCTATCATTAGCATAGGGTGCGCAGATCGTGCGCTGGCCGTGCGCTAGCAGGATTTTGCCATGCGCTGCGCACTTTTGAAGGTGCGCGCCGAAATGCAGCATGCTGCGTTCGGCGCACAAGGGCGCACCTTCAAAAGTGTGCAGCGCACGGCACAATCCTGCTAGCGCATGGCCAGCGCACGATCTGCGCACCCTATGCTAAAGATAGGGTGCACAGATCGCAAGCGTCCATGTGCGCTAGTAGGCGGCGATGACCGGATGGGGCGGGCAGGGAGCTGGTTAGCGGCGGCCGTGCGCAGGCTGTCGCTGCGCCTATAAAACGCAAATGTGAAACCGGCCTTAGCGTGACAGTACCCTTAGCCTGTGCTGGTAGAAAAGATTGGACAATGGTTGATATGGTGGTATCAAGTAGGGTAAGAAGCTGGATCTGTGCAATTACTGTTCGGCAAGTATGACATTTTCCATTGAATAGAATGGTACTGTACCCCGCAGCAGAAACTGCTGCAGGACCAAATCCACAGCGGCTCTGCAGCGTGTGCACACACCCTTAGGGTATGTGCACACGTAGTTTTTAGGTGCTGCGGATTTCTCCCCGTGGATTTTGTAAAATCAGCAGGTAAATTTCAGGTCAAAAGACCTGCAGTTTACCTGTGGATTAGGCTGTGGTTTTGCCCTGCGGTTTATCCCCTCTACAATGGAGCAGGTGCCAAATCGCAGCGGAATCCGCACAAAGAATCGACATGCCGCGGATATGAAACTGCAGCAAATCCGCGGTGAAAATTCTGCACGGTGTTCACTGCGGATTTCATTTTCCATTGAATATAATGGTACTGTACACCGCAACAGAAACTCCTGCGGATTGTCAGGACCAAATCCACTGCGGATCCTCAGCAGAATCTGCAGCGTGTGCACACACCCTTAGGGAGTAAAGGGATTAACCCCTTAACTACCAGAGGAATTTTTGTTTTTGCATTTTCATTTTTTGCTCCCCTTCCTCCCATAGCCATAACTTTTTTATTTTTAAGTCAAATGGCCATGTGAGGTTTTGTTTTTTGCGGGACGAGTTGTACTTTTGAACTACACCATTGGTTTTAACATATCGTGTACTGGAAAATGGGGAAAAAAATCCAAGTGCGGTGAAATTGCAAAATAGTGCAATCCCACACTAAATGCTAAAACTGACCTGCCATTCTGATTCTCCAGGTCTTTACGAGTTTATGAACACCAAACATGTCTAAGTTTGTTTTTACTTAAGTGTTGAAAAAAATTCCAAAATTGTGCCATTTTTCAACACCCATAACGTCTCTATTTTTCGCGATCATGGGTTGGGTGAGGACTTATTTTTTGCATGCCGAGCTGACGTTTTTAACCCCTTAATCCCATGTAATGTACTATCCCGTCCATGTGCCCTGGGACTTAATTCCCTGGACGGGATAGTACGTCACAGCAATCAGCGGCACCCACTTGGTGAGCGCCGCTGATCGCGGCCGGGTGTCAGCTAATTATCATAGCTGACACCCGGCACAATGTGTCAGGGGAGGTCACGGACCGCCCCCAACACGTTAACCCTTTGCACACCGCGATCAAACACGATCGCGGTGTACTGGGGGTTAAAGGGAAGCATCGGCAAGGAGGGGGCTCCCTCCGTGCTTCCCTGAGCCCCCCACAGCAGCGCAATGTGCAGCACTGCTGCGGGGGTCTCTTTCCCTACAGGTCCCCGGATCCAAGATGGCGACAGGGACCTTCGAGGGCCTGTAGGGAGCTGACTTCCTCAGTGCCTACAAAGTCTGCGTCTATGCTTGTGACAGATCGCTGATCTGTCACAGTGATCTGTGATGTGACAGATCTGCGATCTGTCACAGGACAGTGATGTCCCCCCTGGGACAACCAAATAGAGTTAAAAAAAAAAAATTGTAAAAATAATTTTAAAAAAATCGCTAAATAAATTAAAAAAAAAATAAATATTCCCCAATAAATTCATTTTTTGGAAATAAAAAAAGAAAAAAACAATAGAAGTACACATATTTGGTATCGCTGCGTCCGTAATGACCCGCCCTATAAAATTGTCCCATTAGTTAACCCCTTTAGCAAACCCCTTAAAAAATAAAAATAAAAAACGAAGCAAAAAATAATGATTTATTATCATACCGCCGAATAAAAAGTGCAATAACACGCGATTAAAATGACGCATATAAATATCCATGGTACCGCTGAAAACGTCATCTTGTCTTGCAAAAAACGAGCCACCATACAGTGTCATCAGTGAAAAAATAAAAAAGTTATAGCTCGCAGAATAAAGCAATGCAAAAATAATTATTTTTTATATTAAATAGTTTTCATTGCATAAAACCGACAAAAACATAAAAAACGACCTAAATGAGGTATCGCTGTAACCGTACTGACCCGAAGAATAAAACCGCTTTATCAATTTTACCGCACGCAGAACGGTGTAAACGCACCCCCCCCCCAAAAGAAATTCATGAAACGCTGGTTTTTGTTCATTCTGCGTCCCAAAAATCAGAATAAAAAGTGATCAAAAAATGTCACATGCCCGAACATGGTATCAATAAAAACGTCAACTCGTCCCGCCAAAAATAAGACCTCACATGACTCGGTGGGTCAAAATATGTAAAAAGTATAGGTCTCAATATGTGGTGATGCAAAAACTATTTTTACAATAAAAAGCGTCTTTTAGCGTGCGACAGCTGCCAAACATAAAAACCACCATAAATAGTAAATCAAACCCCCCGTTATCACCCCCTTAGTTAGGGAAAAATAATAAAATTAAAAGAAAATGTATTTATTTCCATTTTCCCATTAGGGTTAGGGCTAAAGCTAGGGCTAGGCCTAGGGTTAGGGCTAGGGTTAGGGCTGAGAATAGGGTTAGGGGTGTGTTGGGGTTAGGGTTGGAGTTAGAATTGGGGGGTTTCCACTGTTTGGGTACATCAGGTGCTCTCCAAATGCAACATGACGTCTGATCTCAATTCCAGCCAATTCTGCATTGAAAAAGTCATATGGTGCTCCTTCCCTTCCAAGCTCTGCCATGCGCCCAAACAGTGTTTTACCCCAACATATAGGGTATCAGCCTACTCAGGACAAATTTCAAAACAACTTTTGGGGTCCAATTTCTCCTGTTACCTTTGGGAAAATAAAAAAATTGGGAACTAATTGATCATGTTTGTGGAAAAAATGCGATTTTTTTATTTTCATGCCTGGGCATTATAAACTTCTGTGAAGCCCTTGGGGGTTCAAAGTGCTTACCACATATCTAGATAAGTTCCTTAGGGGGTCTAGTTTCCAAAATGGGGTCACTTGTGGGGGGTTTCCACTGTTTAGGTACATCAGGGGCTCTCCAAAAGCAACATGACACCCGCAGACCATTCCATCAAAATCTGCATTCCAAAACATCACTACTTCCCTTCCGAGCCCCGACGTGTGCCCATACAGTAGTTTTCTCCCACATAAGAGGTATCAGCGTACTCAGGACAAATTGAGCAACAACTTTTGGGTCCAATTTCTCCTGTTACCCTTGGGAAGATAAAAAAATTGGTGACTAAAAGATCATATTTGTGGAGAAAATACGATTTTTTATTTTCACGCCCAGGCATTATAAACTTCTGTGAAGCCCTTGGGGGTTCAAAGTTCTCACCACACATCTAGATAAGTTCCTTGGGGGGTCTAGTTTCCAAAATGGTGTCACTTATGGGGGGTTTCCACTGTTTTGGTACATCAGGGGTTTTCCAATCGCGACATGGTGTCCGATCTCAATTCCAGCCAAAAATGTCAAATGGCGCTGCTTCCCTTACGATCTCGGCCATGCGCCCAAATAGTGGTTTACCCCCACATGTGGGGTATCAGCGTACTCAGGACAAATTGCACAATAACTTTTAGGGTCCTGTTACCCTTGGGAAAATAAAAATTGGGGGTGAAAAGATCATTTTTGTGGAAAAAATATGATTTTTTAATTGTACGGCTGTACGTTATAAACTTCTGTGAAGCCCTTGTGGGTTCAAAGTTCTCACCATATATCTAGATTAGTTCCTTGGGGGGTCTAGTTTCCAAAATGTGGTCACTTGTGGGGGGTTTCCACTGTTTAGGTACATCAGGGGCTCTCCAAACGTGACATGGCGTCTGATCTGAATTCCAGCTAATTTTGCATTGAAAAAGTCAAACGGCGCTCCTTCCCTTCTGAACTCTTCCATGTGCCAAAACAGTTGTTCCCCCCCCACATATCAGGTATAAGCGTACTCAGGACAAATTGCACAATAACTTTTGCAGTCCAATTTCTCCTGTTACCCTTGGTAAAATAAAAAAAATTGAACCTGAAGTATTTTTTTTGTGAAAAAAAGTTAAATGTTCATTTTTTTTTAAATATTCAAAAAATTCCTGTGATGCAACTAAAGGGTTAATAAACTTCTTGAATGTGGTTTTGAGCACCTTAAGGGGTGCAGTTTTTAGAATGGTGTCACTTTTGGGTATTTTCTATCATATAGACCCCTCAAAGTGGCTTCAAATGTGATGTGGTCCGTAAAAATAAAATAGTGTTGCAAAAATGAGAAATCGCTGGTCAACTTTTAACCCTTATAACTTCCTAACAAAAAAACATTTTGGTTCCAAAATTGTGCTGATGTAAAGTAAACATGTGGGAAATGTTACTTATTAAGTTTTTTGTGTGCCGTATCTCTGTAATTTAAGGGCATAAAAATTCAAAGTTGGAAAATTGCGAAATTTTAAAAATTTTCGCCAAATTTCCGTTTTTTTCACAAATAAACGCAAGTTATTTGAATGAAATTTTACCACTAACATGAAGTACAATATGTCCCGAGAAAACATTGTCAGAATCACCGGGATCCATGGAAGCGTTCCAGAGTTATTACCTCATAAAGGGACAGTGGTCAGAATTGTAAAAATTGGCCCGGTCATGAACGTGCAAACCACCCTTGGGGTTTAAGGGGTTAATTATACCATTTTGGTGCAGATACAATATTTTAATCGCCCATTATTGTATTTTACTGCAATGTTGCGGCAACCAAAAAAAACGTAATTCTGGCATTTTGACTTTTTGTCTCGCTACGCCGTTTAGCAATCGTGTTAATTCTTTTTTTATATTGATACATCGGGCGATTCTGAACATGAAGATGCCAAATATGTGTATATTTGATTTTTTTATTGTTTTATTTTGACTGGGGCAAAAGGGGGGTGATTTGAACTTTTATATTTTTTATGTTTTTAAAAACTTTTTTTACTTTTTGAATGCTTTATTAGTCTCCATGGGAGACTAGAAGCTGCAGTACTTTGATCAGCTCTGCTACATACAGACGATGATCAGATCGCCTGTATGTAGAAGAAATACTCACTTGCTATGACACCGACCACTGGTCGGTGCGCATAGGAATCCGGCAGTGACCACCATACAAGTCTGCTGGAGACCTCTGATTGTCATGCCCACCCATCAGTGGCCAGCGATCACGTGACGGGGTCACCGGTGGAAGGGATTTTCACCACACTTGCCGGAAGTGCAAGTTAAATGCCACTGTCAGAGATTGACAGCAACATTTAACTAGTTAACAGCCGGGGGTGGATCATGATTCCAACCGCTGCAGTTAGAGGCACATGTCAGCTATTACAACTTAACCTTGCAAAAATTTACGGGATTTTTTTCCCTTTGCCGATGAAACAACCATGAGGGAAACTGGCCAAATATGATACAAAGCACCGATGAAAATCGTTCCTTTTTCTTTCATATGCTAGAAAAACCATGATTGCAAATGAGTCATAACCCCGATATGAAAATACAGAACAGATAGAAAATCTAATCTTTTTTGATGCTATTGTACTGTAAGAAATTGTTGCCTACCACCTAATAGAGCTTTCTTCATGTAGGACACAAATGCTGAGGTGCGGCGTAGGTGAAAGCTTAAAATAATTTGCTTGTTTTCATTCCATTTGATTTCATTAACACCTGGGTTTGGAAACACAGGGGGGAGAATAGATTTCAGCTATAATCTAATGATTAGCACTTTCATTTCCCACAATATACACAGTGTCAGATGTCAGAACAGCTCACAATCTGCTCTCGTCGTCCCCTCAATGCTTATTCCATAAAGAGAGGGTAAAAGGATACATAAATTTATGTTGAAATAGCAACATGATACAGCAATTTATGTAATGAAAATGGAAAATGAAACTTAATGCAGTTCTATGGCCAATTAGATATGCCAAAGTAGCCCTCAGAGATTTGGGCTGGAATAAAGTTATAATTTCTTACCTCCTAAATACATTTTTTTCTGTGTCCTCTTTCTGATATTAGACTCATTTTGTAGTTTAGGAAGTTCTGTAAAGGTACAGTATGTAATAAGAATTTTATTGTACAACAGACCTGCCTCATGTTGGACCATAATACAGTTTCCAAAGTTTAGTATGATCCAATATTTTACTGACTTCATGGAGAAGAAAGTATTACTATTAAAGTTCAGCAAATTGATATAAGGACAGGGCTACGATAAGGGTATTACTGACCTTACTGGGGTATGGGGCTCAGTGAGCAGAAAGTGCTCTGATCGGACCCCCTCTCTTCTACTCATCGGGCCTCAGTGGCAGGATTCTGCCTGGTCAGTAAATGAAAGTGCGTCTTCAGAAGCATGTTCAGTCAAAATCTATATTGCCGTACGAGAAGGCTTCCCGCAATGCAATAGTTAACAGCCACCAGCCAATCACATGCTGGCATCTGATAGCGTGGACGTCGCTGGCGTCGCTGCCGTATATGCTGGCACGTCCGCACCTCAGATGAATTAGGGAGAGGTCACAGCTGGACCCCAGCCAGGTAAGGAGAAACTTTTTTTTGTTTAATTATTTTAAAGCCGAACTATGGGGGCAGTATGTAGACACATGGGGGCAGTATCGAGACACATGGGGGCAGTATGGAGACACATGGAGGCTGTATGGAGACACATGGAGGCTTTATGGAGACAAGAAAAACACCAAAAAAGACTAGGTTAGATAAAAACGTGGCCGCAGGAGGAAAATGGATGACAAATCAAAGAGACAGATAATACGAATGGTAACAAAAGAGCCCCAAAAAACTTCTAAACAGACTAAAGGTGAACGTTAAGCTCAAGGAACATCAGTGTCAGATCGCACCATCCGTCGTATGATTTAAAGTGGACTTCATGGGAGATGACCAAGGAGAACACCATTGTTGAAAACAATCATAAAAACAACCAGAATGGAATTTGCCAAACTACATGTTGACAAGCCACAAAGCTTCTGGGAGGATGTCCTATGGACAGATGAGACAAAAATGGAACTTTTTGGCAAGGGACATCAGCTCTATGTTCACAGACAGAAAAATGAAGCATAGTAAAACAACACTGTCCCTACTGTGAAGCATGGAGGAGGCTCTGTTATATTCTAGCGCTGCTTTGCTGCATCTGGCACAGAGTGTCTATGTGGCACCCTGCGTCTTTACCGCCACAAAAGGGTTAAATATGTACTGTTTTGCATGTGTTTTGTGAGCAATGGGAGCTATGCTTTCTCTGCTAGAGACCACAACACACACACACAATTCATCTCACTCCCTTACTTGCCTGAAGTAGGCATGCCCTAACTGGGAGGGGGAGGAGTCGAGAGTCATTGTTTCAGTTAAAAAGAAGGAAGAAGAACACTTTTGGAAGCCATGATGACATGTGCTCTATCAGGAGTAGAGCTAAGAAGCATCAGGGAATCAGCACCTAAACCATCCATGCTTTCAGAGCAGGGTGGTAAGCTGAGAGACTGCGTGGGATTATGAGAGACTGTGTGGGATTATACAACCAACAGCATCGTGTTTACCACTGGAAAACTGCAGCAAACTAGGATCAGTCAAGGATTGTGCAAGAGGGAACTTGAGCTGCCTCACACAGGACCCAAGCTGCAAGTTGTCAAAGGGGAAATACACAGTGAGTAGAAGCTATACTGGAAGTTTCTAAACTCCGGGAAGCCTTTGTCCCTGAAGGGATTAGAATATCAGGAAGCATACACTGAGTCACAAGCAGAATGAAGGATAACTCCCATTTTGCAAAGCAGACTGTAACCTGGTGAGAGTTGCAATATCTCCTCTGAACTGCACCTGAACTACAGTAAATGATAAAGTGACTTTCCTTGTCTCCTGCCTGATTACTCTGTGCCTTCTAACTTCCATCACAATCTCTAGGGGTCGGCCCTTGTTGGAGAGGGTTAAACATCTGCACTGCCATCACCATCTACCCCCCCCAGGGATCATCTGCAGTGCCGGCAACACTACAGTCGAACACTCCAACTGGCGTCACGAATCACTACATAAACTTTATCCCTAATCAATACTCCCCTTTTACATGACCGCCTAAGGCCACAGACCGGGTCACTGCCACTGTGACATTTCCCATTGAAGTTAATAGGCTCAGAACCGAGTATCCCACGGCCTCTGGGGCACGTCATTTTGGCGTCACGAACAGGATTCGAACAGGATTCCGTGCGTGCCTAAAGTCCTACAGGAGCAATGGCCTGCAGAAACTCAAGTGGTGAGTTGCACCACTGCTAGGGTTAAGTAGGGGGGAAGATGACTAATCCCAGCGACGCTCAGGGTGCAGCAGCTGCAGCTCCCATATTGCCTCTCACCATGCCTTATATACCTGGTGCGACATGGCTGCCACAGTACATTGGCTAATCGCACACCTTAAGTGATTTCAAAGGGAAGCTGCGCAGCATATTTGAAATTTACCCTATGTCAGAGGAGCAGAAAGTCAGTATACTTACAAGTCAGCTCAGTGGTGCTGCACAGAGAGATGTTAAATCTTGGCCAGCAACTGATAAAAAGACTGTAAAAGACATTTTTGCTAAATTAAGGGATACTTTTGATACCCGTACTGCTTCAGAAATAAAGATGCAATTTTTCAGCTGCAGACAGAAATCACAGGACACTGTTAGAGACTATGCTCTTAACCTGCAGGAGGCGCTGCAGGCCATTAAACAAATTGATCCAGACAGTGTAAGAGATGAGAACAAAATGCTGAAAGAGCAGTTCATTGAAGGTCTTATGTCTGATTCCAGTAAGGCTCAACTGTGTATGATGTCATTGCAGAACCCTGACATGGACTTTGTTCAGTTTAAGGACAGATCCATCTGTATCTTAAGATAATCTACCTATGTCTGCACTGAGCCAGTTCAACATCCAGTAGTTACATACCACCAGGGGGCAGTATCCTCACCCCAGGTGCCTGCAGTGCAGCATGTGCAGATTCCAGTTGATGATTCTACTGCAGATTTAAGGCAGCAAGTACAGGAACTGACTAAAAATATGGCTGCTCTATGTAAAACTGTTCAGACTCTCCACACTTGTTCTCCCACAGAGAGGATCCAACTAGCATCAAGCCCGGATGATCTCCCATGGCGACGGCCAAAGAGGATGCCACAACATCAGCGATGACTGACTCGCATCGGCAGGAGAAAAATGGACCGATTTGACTCTTCTGTAAGACCCATCTGCAGACGGTGCCATAAGGTTGATCATATTTAAAGGGAATGTCCTTGAAATGGGCGACCCCTGGGACCAAGGACCAACCCCCAGGAGTAAGACAATCTGGTCCAACTAACTGGAGAAACATGTATGTTGGAGGACGTCCACTTATACCCGTGGTAGTGGATGGCATCCCCTTCACCACCCTCATGGACACTGGATAACCACAATGCCTCACACACTGTACCAGAGATATTGGACGGATGCTGATTTCACCCAACTTCCTGATGGTGACTTGTCATTAATAGCAAGTAATGGTCAACCTCTGACACAGGTGGGGTACAAGGAGGTTATCATTAAAGTGGGGAAAGTGGAGCTCAAAGCTCAAGGTCTCTTGGTGGTAGAGGTGGACAGAGCAGAGTGTCAACCTATCATAACATTGGGCACCAATGTGATTGAAAATTGTTTAAGTGAGGTCATCACCATTTTGAAAGACATAGCCGAGTCGGCCCCGTACAAAGAACAGCATGCCCTCAATAGAGATATCAAGGCCCTTGTGCAGCAGCAGCAGGTGGTGTTAACTGGTGGAGAGATTGGTAGCGTAAGGGTGAGTGATCCCTACTCCATTATGCTTCCCCCTAGGAGTGAGACTCTCATCTAGTGCAGAGCAGCCATAGGCATCAGAGGACGGGACTACCCAGTTCTCCTTGAACCACTCTATTCAGATAGCAGACCTACTGTGCTGATGGCCAGGGGAATTGTTGATGTTAAAAGGGGTAGGGTCCCGGTACGTGTTCTGAACTGTGGAGAGGAGGAAGCTCGCTTGCCCCGTTATGCAACGTAGCCAAACTGTTCACAGTCAGCAACAATGATATTCAGTCTGTAGAACCCTTGGATCCGCCAGAAGCAACGGATGGCAATGGCTCTTCTGTTCAGACGGAGGAATGGTTCCAAAAGATACATGTTGGCACCAAATCCACTCCTGTACATCAGAAAAATGGAGTGCAGCGGGTGGTACAAGAATACGAGAGGGTTTTCAGTAAGCATCCCTTGGATTTTGGGCAGGTAAAAGGGTTTCAACATAACATCCCCACAGGAGATCACCCAACTATCAAAGAAAGGTATCGTCCTGTACCTCCAGCTCATTATCAGTGTGAAAAAGATATGCTAAGAGAAATGAAACAAGCAGGGGTAATCATGGATAGCTACAGTCCTTGGGCAACTCCCCTAGTGTTAGTCAAAAAGAAAGATGGTACAATGCGCGTGTGTGTAGATTACAGACAACTTAACAAAATTACTCACAAACATGCATACCCCTTACCACGCATAGAGGAGTCTCTAGCAGCGTTAAAATCAGCTAGGTACTTCTCCACTTTGGACTTAACCAGCGGGTACTGGCAGGTTCCTGTTGCTGAGGCACACAAAGAAAAAACTGCGTTTACTACTCCTCTCGGGCTATGTGAATTTAACTACATGCCGTTCGGCTTGAGCAGTGCTCCTGGGACGTTTCAGAGAATTATGGAATGTTGCCTGGGACATATGAACTTAGAGACTGTGCTATTGTACTTGGACGATGTGATTGTATATTCCACGACCTATGAGGAACATCTGCAACACCAGGCAGAGGTCTTGGAGGCGTTGTCCAACTTCGGCTTAAAGGTAAAACCATCTAAGTGTCATCTCCTAAAGCCCAAAGTGCAGTATTTTTCTATGTCGTGAGTTCAGAAAGAGTAGCACCTGATCCAGACAAAGTGACTGTCATCAGAGATTGGCAAGAACCCACCAACATCCAAGAGGTCAGACAATTCCTAGGCCTAGTGGGATACTACAGACGCTTTATCAAAGACTTTACTAAATTGGCCGCCCCTCTTCAAGATCTCCTAGTTGGCCAACCCAAAAAGGCCAGAGGCAAAAGTCCTCTGATCAAGTGGAATGCTAGTTTGGATGAGTTATTCAACAGCCTTAAGCAAGCACTTACTGGAGAAGAGATCTTAGCGTATCTAGACTATGATCAGCCGTTCATCCAGCACACCGATGCCAGCAATGTTGGGTTAGGAGCTGTCCTATCTCAAGTGCAGCAGGGTAAGGAGAAAGTCATTGCTTATGCCAATCGGAAGCTTCACCCTACTGAGAGGAACCCTACCAACTATAGCTCCTTCAAGCTAGAATTCTTGGCTATCGTTTGGGCAGTGACCGAGAGGTTCAAGCACTATTTGGCCTCATCTAAATTTACCATCTATAGAGACAACAATCTGTTAACCCATCTGGAGGCTGCCAGGCTCGGCGCCTTGGAACAAAGATGGATGGCTCGGTTGTAGAATTATGAGTTCGTCATTAAATACCGAGCTGGCACTAAAAATGCCAATGCTGATGCTTTGTCCCTTATGCCAAATGCTCCTGATCCAGCAGATCTAGAAGACTTGGAAGAAATAGAGATGCCAGCATTCCATTGCCACGGTGCCTCCCAAGACTCTAACCACGTGACAGGGAGAAGTCTTGCCATTCACAGTTTTCTTTAATCCACTGCCCCACCATAGTTGGGCAGAGATGCAGAGCAGTGACCCAGCTATATGTATGGTCAAAGAACTCCTTGGAGAAGCAGATTTGTCTCCAGCTCCTGATGCGCCTGCAGATGTCCAACAGTTATGGAAAGAGAGAAAGAAGCTGTTCCTTTATGAAGGCAAGTTGGTCCGAAGAGCCATTAACCCACGTACACATGAACTGGTCTGGCAGATCGTGGTCCCCAAAAAGGACGTGCCCATGGTCTTGGAAGCTTACCACAATCAAGCGGGACACTTTGGTTGGAAAAAGTTGGAAGTAGTCATCCGCGACTGCTTCTTCTGGACAGGTATGAGACAGTCTATTGAACAGTGGTGTAGAAAATGCGGCCCATGTAATCTCAGAAGAAATAATTCTGCCAATCAAAGGGCCCCCTTGAAGCCCATCATCACTAAACAACCTTTGGAACTGGTGGCCCTAGACCACGTGCAACTAACCCCAAGCCGATCAGGGTATACCTATGCCTTATCAGTAGTGGATCATTATTCCCATTTCCTAGTGGTCATTCCGGTGAAAGACCAAACAGCAAGAACAGCTGCAAAGGCATTCCAGGAATATTTCTGCAGACCCCATGGCTACCCAGATCAAGTGCTGATAGACAGAGGTCCAGCCTTCGAAGCAGAGGTCTTCCAAGAATTTTGCTCCCTCTATGGATGTAAAAAGATTAGAACTACACTATACCATCCACAAGGCAATGGTCTTTGAGAAAAAATGAACTATCTGGTAATCAATTCATTGCAGATCCTACCACTAGAAGAAAGGAACCAATGGCCTAAGATATTACCTGTTTTGATTGAAATGTACAACCATATCCCAACCAGCGCAACAGGAAATGCCCCAGCTTACTCCCTCCAGCACTTCAGTGCCATTCCCCTTAGCGCACCAGGACACAACGCCATTTGCTCTATATTGGTCTTGAGGTCCACAAACACTGAAGACAATAGTTCTGATGAAGGCCTAAGAATTGGCCGAAACATCAACAGTTTTTGTCTACAGTGGATAATTTGTTAATAAAATTCTACATATGATTTTTGCATCACAAACTTGGGAGTGACAAATTTTTCTTTAACCCCTTAACCCCCAAGGGTGGTTTGCACTTTCATGACCGGGCCAATTTTTACAATTTTGACCACAGTCCATTTATGAGGTAATAACACTGAAACGCTTCCATAGATCCTGGTGATTCTGACAGTGTTTTCTCGAGACATATTGTACTTCATGGTAGTGGTAAAATTTAATTCAAATAACTTGCGCTTATTTGCGAAAAAAAGGAAATTTGGCGAAAATTTTTAAAATTTCGCAATTTTCCAACTTTGAATTTTTATGCCCTTAAATCACAGAGATACGGCACACAAAAAGTTTAATAAGTAACATTTCAACCATGTTTACTTTACATCAGCACAATTTTGGAACCAAAATGTTTTTTTGTTAGGAAGTTATAAGGGTTAAAAGTTGACCAGCGATTTCTCATTTTTGCAACACCATTTTATTTTTACGGACCACATCACATTTGAAGCCACTTTGAGGGGTCTATATGATAGAAAATACCCAAAAGTGACACCATTCTAAAAACCGCACCCCTTAAGGTGCTGAAAACCACATTCAAGAAGTTTATTAACCCTTCAGGTGCATCACAGGAATTTTTTGAATATTTAAAAAAAAATGAACATGTAACTTATTTTCACAAAAAAAATACTTCAGGTTCAATTTTTTTTATTTTACCAAGGGTAACAGAAGAAATTGGACTGTAAAAGTTATTGTGCCGTTTGTCCTGAGTATGCTGATACCTGATATGTGGGAGGGAACCACTGTTTCGGCACATGGCAGAGCTCAGAAGGGAAGGAGCGCCGTTTGACTTTTTCAATGCAAAATTGGCTGGAATTCAGATCGGACGCCATGTCGCGTTTGGAGAGCCCCTGATGTACCTGAACAGTGGAAACCCCCCACAAATGACCCCCATTTTGGAAACTAGACCCCCCCAAGGAACTTATATAGATATGTGGTGAGAACTTTGAACCCACAAGGGCTTCACAGAAGTTTATAACGTACAGTGGTACAATTAAAAAATCATATTTTTTCCACAAAAATGATCTTTTCACCCCCAATTTTTATTTTTCCAAGGGTAACAGGACCCTAAAAGCTATTGTGCAATTTGTCCTGAGTATGCTGATACCCCATATGTGGGTGTAAACGACAACTTGGGCGCATGGCAGAGCTCAGAAGGGAAGCAGCGCCATTTGACTTTTTTGGCTGGAATTGAGATCGGACACCATGTCGCGTTTGGAAAGCCCCTGATGTACCAAAACAGTGAAACCCCCCACCAAATGACACCATTTTGGAAACTAGACCCCCCAAGGAACTTATCTAGATGTGTGGTGAGAACTTTGAACCCCCCCCGTGCTTCACAGAAGTTTATAACGCCCCGGCGTGAAAATAAAAAAATCGTACTTTTTCCACAAACATGATCTTTTAGTCACCAATTTTTTTATTTTCCCAAGGGTACCAGGAGAAATTGGACCCCAAAAGTTGTTGTCCAATTTGTCCTGAGTACGCTGAAACCCCATATATGGGAGAAAACTACTGTATGGGCACACGTCAGGGCTCGGAAGGGAAGTAGTGACGTTTTGGAATGCAGACTTTGATGGAATGGTCTGCGGGTGTCATGTTGCTTTTGGAGAGCCCCTGATGTACCTAAACAGTGGAAACCTCCCACAAGTGACCCCATTTTGGAAACTAGACCCCCTATGGAACTTATCTAGATGTGTAGTGAGCACTTTGAACCCCCCAGTGCTTCACAGAAGTTTATAACGCCCCGGCGTGAAAATAAAAAAATCGTATTTTTTCCACAAACATGATCTTTTAGTCACCAATTTTTTTTATTTTCCCAAGGGTACCAGGAGAAATTGGACCCCAAAAGTTGTTTTTCAATTTGTCCTGAGTAGGCTGATACCCCATATGTGGGGGTAAAACACTGTTTGGGTGCATGGCAGAGCTTGGAAGGGAAGGAGCACCATTTGACTTTTTCAATGCAGAATTGGCTGGAATTGAGATCAGACGCCATGTTGCATTTGGAGAGCACCTGATGTGCCCAAACAGTGGAAACCCCCCAATTACAACTCCAACCCTAACCCCAACACACCCCTAACCCTAATCTCAGCCCTAACTCTAGCCCTAGCCCTAACCCTAGCCCTAGCCCTAACCATAGCCCTAGCCCTAACCCTAATGGGAAAATGGAAATAAATACATTTTCTTTTAATTTTATTATTTTTCCCTAACTAAGGGGGTGATAACGGGGGGTTTGATTTACTATTTATAGCAGGTTTTTATTTTTGGCAGCTGTCACACGCTAAAAGACGCTTTTTATTGTAAAAATAGTTTTTGCATCACCACATATTGAGAGCTATAATTTTTCCATATTTTGACCCACCGAGTCATGTGAGGTCTTATTATACGAGTTGACGTTTTTATTGGTATCATTTTCGGGCACATGACATCTTTTGATCGCTTTTTATTCCGATTTTTGGGATGCAGAATGAACAAAAACCAGCGTTTCATGAACTTCTTTTGGGGATGCGTTTACACCATTCCACCTGCGGTAAAATTGATAAAGCCCTTTTATTCTTTGGGTCAGTACAGTTACAGCAATACCTCATTTAGGTCGTTTTTTATGTTTTGGCGCTTTTATGCCATGAAAACAATTTTATATAAAAAAATAATTATTTTTGCATCGCTTTATTCTGCGAGCTATAACTTTTTTATTTTTTTGCTGATGGTGCTATATGGCAGCTCGATTTTTGCGGGACAAGATGACGTTTTCAGCGGTACCATGGATATTTATATGCGTCTTTTTGATTGCGCGTTATTGCACTTTTTGTTTGGCGGTATGATAATAAATAATAATTTTTTGCTTAGTTTTTTATTTTTATTTTTTAAGGGGTTCGCTAGAAAGGTTAACTAGTGGGACAGTTTTATAGGGCGGGTTGTTACGGACGCGGCGATACCAAATATGTGTACTTTTATTGTTTGTTTTTTTTATTTCCAAAAAATGAATTTATTAGGGAATTTTTTTAAAAATTTATTTAGCGATTTTTTAAAAATTATTTTTACACTTTTTTTTAACTTTATTACATACCTGTCATGTGACAGATCGCTCCCTGCAGGCCCCCGAAGGTCCCCGTCGCCATCTTGGATTTGGGGACCTGCAGGGATTGAGCCCCCCGCAGCAGCGCTGCACATTGCGCTGCTGTGGGGGGCTCAGGGAAGCACGGAGGGAGTCCCCTCCCTGCCGATGCTTCCCTTTAACCCCCGGTACACCGCGATCGTGTTTGATCGTGGTGTGCAAGGGGTTAACGTGTCGGGGGCGGTCCGTTACCGCCCCTGACACATTGTGCCTGGTGTCAGCTGTGATAATGAGCTGACACCCGGCCGCGATCAGCAGCGCTCACCACGTGGGTGCCGCTGATCGCTGTGACGTACTATCCCGTCCCTGAGGATTAAGTCCCAGGGCACATGAACGGGATAGTACGTCACATGACAGAAAGAGGTTAAATATTTTGGCGTGGTATCTTATTTGTTCACCTCATTCTTAACTGGAATGCCGCGCCACCTTTTCTATAAAGATAAAGAGAAGAAATCACAAGTTAGATGACCAATAGGAGGCTCAGCCTTACACTATTCAACCATCTAGCTATGACAACAGCAAAGCGTGTACCATCTCCAAAGACGGCGGAAAAACGTGTACTACCGTATCCAGAGACAGTCTGAAAGTATGTCCAGCACAATTGCGTGAAAGAGTTGAGACTAAGGAAGACCCTCAGCTAAAGGAAAAAACTAATACAAAGATTCACACTGTTCTAGGTGAATTCCCTAGTTCTTGGCTAAAAGTTAACAACGCAGTGTTAGTTCCAGTGATGGTTTTCCCACAAAGGTCTTTACCAGAGACACCAAATTGTTCTGGAAGCGATGAGTCGCTAATGCCAACCACTAACTGTACATGAGGAAGAAACAGAAAACTTGCCCACAGTCAGCAGTGAACCTGTTGTACCCATGGTAGGTTCAAAGAGGCATAGGAATTTGTCTAGTATTCCTATCTTGCGCAGATGACAGTGTAGCACACAGGGCCAAACCCCTTCTCACTATAGACATGATTTGTAAAATAGTCTAAGATTAATAAGTTAGTTTTCAGTTGTACTATTATTGAACTTTGCCTTATTTAACATTATTAAAAATGTTAAAGAAATTGTGCCCACATGGACTAATGTGAGATTTCAGTAGTTACTATGCCTTTTCTACTACAAGAACTCTTGTAAAGACTCTTAAACTTGAGAAGAAAAACTGTTCAGTGCAGTGAATTTTCTATTATGGTCTGTGTGCCCTGCAACTGCACTCAGGGATGATCCAACCAATCAGAAGTGGTTTTGGGCTGTATTCAGACTCAACTCAGTTAGTGTGACTGTTCACCCATACCTAGGTTAAATGTTATGTCATTTTGTTATATGCTTATGTTCCTTGTGTAGCCCGAGGACGTGTTACCTTTATCTAGGGGGGAATGTGGTGCCCTGCGTCTTTACCGCCACAAAAGGGTTAAATATGTACTGTTTTGCATGTGTTTTGTGAGCAATGGGAGTTATGCTTTCTCTGCTAGAGACCTCAACACACACACAATTCATCTCACTCCCTTACTTGTCTGAAGCTTAGAGCTTTGCAGACATGCCCTAACTGAGAGGGGGAGGAGTTGAGAGTTGTTGTTCAGTGAAGAAGAAGGAAGAAGAACGCTCTTGGAAGCCATGATTACATGTGCTCTATCCAGGAGTACAGCTAAGAAGCATCAGGGAATCAGCCCCTAGACCATCCATGCTTTCAGAGCAGGGTGGTAAGCTGAGAGACTGTGTGGGATTATACAACCAACAGCATTGTGTTTACCCCTGGAAAAATGCAGCGAACTAGGATCAGTGAAGGATTATGCAAAAGGGAACTTGAGCTGCCTCACACAGAACCCAAGCTGCAAGTTGCCAAAGGGGAAATACACAGTGAGTAGAAGCTTTACTGGAAGTTTTTAAACTCCAGGAAGCCTTGGTCCCTGAAGGGATTAGAATAGCAGGAAGCATACACTGAGTCACAAGCAGAATGAAGGATAACTCCCATTTTGCAAAGCAGACTGTAACCTGGTGAGAGTTGTAATATCTCCTCTGAACTGCACCTGAACTACAGTAAATGATAAAGTGACTTTCCTTGTCTCCTGCCTGATTACTCCGTGCCTTCTACTTCAATTACAATCTCTGGGGGTCGGCCCTGGTTGGAGAGGGTTAAACATCTGCACTGCCATCACCATCTGCCCCCCCAGGGATCATCTGCAGTGCCGGCTATACTACAGTCAAACACTCCAACTGGCATCACAAATCACTACATAAACTTTATCCCTAATCAATAGTCCCCTTTTACATGACTGCCTGAGGCCACGGACCCGGTCACTGCCACTGTGACATTTCCCATTGAAGTTTATAGGCTCGGTACCGAGTATCCCACGGCCTCTAGGGCGCGTCATCTACAATCTGTGCAGGGTACAATGAAATCTCAAGACTATCAATGGATTCTAGAGGGAAATGTGCTGGCCAGTGTTAAAGCTTGGACTCAGTCTCAGGTCATGGGTCTTGCAACAGGATAATGACCCAAAACACACGGCTAAAAGCACCCAAGAATGGCTAAGAGGAAAACATTGGACTATTCTGAAGTGGCCTTCTACGAGCCCTGACTTAAATCCTATTGAGCATCTTTGGAAAGAGCTGAAACATGCCATCTGGAAAAGGCAACCTTCAAACAAGAGACAACTGGAGCAGTTTGCTTTAAAGGAGTGGGCCAAAATACCTGTCGAGAGGAGCAGAAGTCTCACTGACAATTACAGGAATAGGTTTTTTGCAGTGATTGGCGCAAAAGGTTGTGCAACAAAATATTAAGTTCAGAGTACCATCATTTCTGTCCAGACCTATTTCGTGAGTTTTATTTTTTTAAAATTCTGTGGAAGTATGGCTGAAAAGCAATGTCTGACTTTCATTTGTTCATTTTCATAGATTATTTTTATTTACGGTATTATTACGTTTCTCAGATTCAAGTTATTTCTGTGACCATTGTGGGTTTTTCTGTCATTAAACGATGGGTACCCACAATTTTGACCACGTGTGTAACTATTCTATCTAACTATCTCTCTTTACAGAAGATTGCTTTATTAGTTTTGTAAACTAGCTTTAAGTTACATAGAGAATTACAGTATGTAAAAGATTATATTAAAAATGCATTGCATTCGGATACTAGGAGAGAAAAAAATTGCCCACTAGCATGACATACACATGACACTCGTCATACTTTTCAGGATCAACATTAGAGCGATTTTTTTTCCAGCAGATGTGAGCAATGCCTAACTAGAATAATATAAGAAATTAAACTAATGTTGTCCGAATATCAAAAAATGGCACTTCCGATTGCACTCATAAATCAAAAAAAGGCAACCAATAAAGCTATCACTGACGAGAAGAAAACCATGAATTGTTAAAAATAAATGATTTATTCAAACGTAGTTAAAATCCATAAAATGCTACTTATAAATAGTGTTGAGCATTCCGATACCGCAAGTATCGGGTATCGGCCGATACTTGCTGTATCGGAATTCCAATACCGACTTCCGATATTTTTTCAATATCGGAAGTCGGCATCGGAATCGGAAGTTCAGTTGATTGACAGCCTGACGTCATCATGATGCGCGGTGTGTGCGCATCATGATGCGCCGTCATTTCGGGCCTTCCGGGGGTCTCTGCCGGCCTGCCGGGGGGCTGTGTGGACTGCCCGGGGTCTGTACCGGCCTGCCGGGGGGCTGTGCCGGCCTGCCGGTGGTCTGTGCACCCTGTGGGGGTCTGTACCGGCCTGCCAGGGGGCTGTGCCGGCCTGCCGGTGGTCTGTGCACCCTGTGGGGGTCTGTACCGGCCTGCCGGGGGGCTGTGCCGGCCTGCCGGGGGGCTGTGCCGGCCTGCCGGGGGGCTGTGCTGATGTCCGGGGGTCTGTGCAAGCATCGTCCGATGGGACTACAAGTCCCATCTGGCGATGCCTGCTACCATGACAGTGATTGACACATTAGCCAATGATGGGACAGTAGTAGTCCCATCATCCGGCTAATGTGTTAAATGTTAAAAAAAAAAAAAAAATACTACATACATACTACATGCATGCTACATACATACTACATGCTACATACATACTACATACATACCACATACATACTACATACATACTACATACATACTACATACATAACACATATATACTACATGCATGCTACATACATACTACATGCTACATACTGTATATACTACATGCATACTACATACATACATACTACATATATACTACATGCATGCTACATACATACTACATGCTACATACATACTACATATATACTACATACATACTACATACATACTACATGCATGCTACATACATACTACATGCTACATACATACCACATATACTACATGCATGCTACATACATACTACATGCTACATACATACTACATATATACTACATGCATGCTACATACATACTACATGCTACATACATACTACATATATACTACATGCATGCTACATACATACTACATGCTACATACATACTACATGTACATTATCTTCCAAAAGGTACATTATCTTCCAAAAGGTAAGGGAGAAAACAAGGGGAACTGCTACCTTGGATCTAATCCTTATAAACAGGGAGGAAATGGTTGAGGAGGTAAAAGTGGCTGGGACCCTAGGAGGTAGCGACCATGCTATTTTAGAATTTTGGATAACTAGAGGCGGAAGACCTGTGAAGACTCAGACGTCAAGGTTAGATTTCAGAAAGGCAGATTTTAAGGGATTCAGAAAGAGAATTGGAGGGATCCAATGGCTGGATATCCTTAAAGACAATAATGTCCAGGAAGGATGGGAAATCTTGAAAAATGAAATTCTCAAAGCACAGTTGTTAACAATTCCGAAAAGAGGGAAGAATAGGAAGCAGTTAAGGAAACCAGGATGGATGAACACAGAACTTAAGCACATGCTAAAAAGGAAGAAAAAAATGTTTATAAAATGGAAAGAGGGAGGCATATCTAAAGAAGAATATAATGCTGTCTGCAGAACCTGCAGGGCACAAATCAGATTATCTAAAGCTGAAAATGAATTGAGGCTTGCAAGAGATGTCAAAAGCAATAATAAAGGATTTTGGGGATATGTCAAAAGTAAAAGAAAAGTCAAAGATGCTATAGGATTTTTACAGGATGAAAATGATGAAATGGTAAGACAGGATGTTGAGAAGGCTGAACTTTTAAATTCCTATTTTGCATCTGTTTTCTCTCAGAAAGGAAATGTAACATCAACTGTTATTCACTGTCCTATTAAGGGAATAGAAGAATCCAGGATATCTATAAACAGAAAGATAGTGAGGAAACACTTAGCTAGCCTAAATGAATTCAAGTCTCCAGGTCCAGATGAATTACACCCCAGAGTACTGAAGGAGATAGCAGAAGAAATTTTTGAACCCCTCTCTATAATCTTTGAAAATTCTTGGAGAACAGGAGAAGTGCCAGAAGACTGGAGAAGAGCGAATGTTGTTCCTATCTTCAAAAAGGGGAAGAAGGTGGACCCAGGTAACTATAGGCCGGTGAGTCTGACTTCTATACCAGGAAAGATCTTTGAACAAATTATTAAACAACATGTATGTCAATACCTGGATAAGAATGAAGTGATTAAACAGAGTCAGCATGGGTTTGTAACTAATAAGTCATGTCAGACTAACTTAATTTCCTTCTATGATGGTATCACTGATTGGTTGGATCAAGGAAATGCTGTAGATATAGTATATCTTGACTTCAGCAAAGCATTTGACAAAGTCTCTCATACAATCCTTATTGAAAAAATGATTAAGTATGGAATGGACAAGGCAACTGTTAGGTGGATTCATAACTGGCTTAGTGATCGGACCCAAAGAGTGGTCGTAAATGGCTGCACATCCAGTTGGAAGAATGTCTCAAGTGGGGTACCACAGGGCTCTGTCCTGGGCCCTGTATTGTTCAACATCTTTATCAACGATTTAGATGAAGGAATTGAGGGTAAACTGATTAAATTTGCTGATGACACAAAGCTAGGAGGGATAGCTAATACTAGAGAAGAGAGAGAGAGGATTCAAAAAGATTTAAATAAACTGGAGAAGTGGGCAGCAACTAACAGAATGGTTTTTAACAGGGAGAAATGCAAAGTACTACATCTGGGCAATAAAAATGGAAAAAGCATATATAGAATGGGAGGAATAGGGCTAAGTGACAGCACATGTGAAAAAGACTTGGGTATACTAATAGATCACAGACTGAATATGAGTCAACAGTGTGATGCAGCAGCAAAAAAGGCAAATGCAATTCTAGGATGTATTAACAGAAGCATACAGTCTAGATCACGTGAAGTCATTATTTCCCTCTACTCCTCTTTGGTCAGACCTCATCTGGAATATTGTGTCCAGTTTTGGGCACCACATTTTAAAAAAGACATCAACAAACTGGAGCAAGTTCAGAAAAGAGCGACCAGAATGGTGACCGGTCTGCAAACCCTGTCTTATGAGGAAAGGTTGCAGGATTTGGGAATGTTTAGTTTGCAAAAGAGAAGACTGAGAGGAGACTTAATAGCTGTCTACAAATATCTAAAGGGCTGTCACATTGTAGAAGGATCAACTTTATTCTCATTTGCACAAGGAAAGACTAGAAGCAATGGGATGAAACTGAATGGGAGGAGACACAGATTAGATATTAGAAAAAACTTTTTGACAGTTAGAGTGATCAATGAGTGGAACAGGCTGCCACGAGAAGTGGTGAGTTCTCCTTCAATGGAAGTCTTCAAACAGAGGCTGGACAGACATCTGACTGGGATGATTTAGCGAATCCTGCTTTGAGCAGGGGGTTGGACCAGATGGCCCAGGAGGTCCCTTCCAACTCTACGATTCTATGATTCTATGATTCTATACATACATACCACATACATACTACATACATACTACATACATACTACATACATAACACATATATACTACATGCATGCTACATACATACTACATGCTACATATATACTACATGCATACTACATACATACATACTACATATATACTACATGCATGCTACATACATACTACATGTTACATACATACTACATATATACTACATACATACTACATACATACTACATGCATGCTACATACATACTACATGCTACATACATACCACATATACTACATGCATGCTACATACATACTACATGCTACATACATACTACATATATACTACATGCATGCTACGTACATACTACATGCTACATACATACTACATATATACTACATGCATGCTACATACATACTACATGCTACATACATACTACATACATACTACATATATACTACATGCATGCTACATACATACTACATGCTACATACATACCACATACATACTACATACATACTACATGCTACATACATACTACATATATACTACATGCATGCTACATACATACTGCATGCTACATACATACTACATACATACTACATGCATGCTACATACATACTACATGCTACATACATACCACATACATACTACATACATACTACATGCTACATACATACTACATATATACTACATGCATGCTACATACATACTGCATGCTACATGCATGCTACATACATACTACATACATACTACATGCTACATACATACCACATATATACTACATACATACTACATACAATACATTCATACAATACATACATAGACATACAGTACATATAACATAGAGTAACATACTTACCAATACTTGTCACATTGTTCCCCGAAGCCATTGTCTTTTACGGAATAAATATTAACATAACAAACCACAAAAATACTCACCCACGATCCGAAGCAGTCCACGAGTGTGTCCCACGACGATCTTGGGTAGAGAACTGCAGCATCAGCTGTTGCTGCCGTTCTCTACGGGCTGCAGGAATCCAATGACGGAAGGTAGGTATCCTTCCGCACTGTATTCCTCCGCCACTTAAAAAAAAAAAAGTCCCTAGTCTCACTTTATGCCATTGCTGTGTGGGAAATTCCCACGCAGCAATGGCATAAAGTGAGACTAGGGACTTTTTTTTTTTTAAGTGGCGGAGGAATACAGTGCGGAAGGATACCTACCTTCCGTCATTGGATTCCTGCAGCCCGTAGAGAATGGCAGCAACAGCTGATGCTGCAGTTCTCTACCCAAGATCGTCGTGGGACACACTCGTATACTGCTTCGGATCGTGGGTGAGTATTTTTGTGGTTTGTTATGTTAATATTTATTCCGTAAAAGACAATGGCTTCGGGAAACAATGTGACAAGTATTGGTAAGTATGTTACTCTATGTTATATGTACTGTATGTCTATGTATGTATTGTATGAATGTATTGTATGTAGTATGTATGTAGCATATATGTGGTATATATGTAGCATGTAGTATGTATGTAGTATGTATGTAGCATGCATGTAGCATGCAGTATGTATGTAGCATGCATGTAGTATATATGTAGTATGTATGTAGCATGTAGTATGTATGTAGTATGTATGTGGTATGTATGTAGCATGTAGTATGTATGTAGCATGCATGTAGTATGTATGTAGCATGTAGTATGTATGTAGTATATATGTAGTATGTATGTAGCATGTAGTATGTATGTAGTATATATGTAGTATGTATGTAGCATGTAGTATATATGTAGTATGCATGTTGCATGTAGTATATATGTAGTATGCATGTTGCATGCATGTAGTATATATGTAGTATGTATGTAGTATATATGTTGCATGTAGTATATATGTAGTATGCATGTTGCATGCATGTAGTATATATGTAGTATGTATGTTGCATGTAGTATGTATGTTGCATGTAGTATATATGTAGTATGCATGTTGCATGTAGTATATATGTAGTATGCATGTTGCATGCATGTAGTATATATGTAGCATGCAGTATGTATGTAGTATATATGTAGTATGTATGTTGCATGTAGTATATATGTAGTATGCATGTTGCATGCATGTAGTATATATGTAGTATGTATGTTGCATGTAGTATATATGTAGTATGTATGTTGCATGTAGTATATATGTACTATGTATGTTGCATGTAGTATATATGTAGTATGTATGTTGCATGTAGTATATATGTAGTATGAATGTAGCATGTATGTAGTATGTATGTAGCATGTATGTGGTATGTAGTATGCATGTTGTATGTATGTAGCATGTAATTTATTTATTTTTTTACATTCAACACATTAGCCGGATGATGGGACTACTACTGTCCCATCATTGGCTAATGTGTCAATCACTGTCATGGTAGCAGGCATCGCCCGATGGGACTTGTAGTCCCATCGGACGATGCCTGCACAGACCTCCGAAGCCTGCACAGCCCCCCGGAGCCTGCACAGCCCCCCGGCAGGCCGGCACAGCCCCCCGGCAGGCCGGCACAGCCCCCCGGAGCCTGCACAGCCCCCCCGGCAGGCCGGCACAGACCACCGGAGCCTGCACAGACCCCCCGGCAGGCCGGCACAGCCCCCCGGCAGGCCGGCACAGACCACCGGAGCCTGCACAGACCCCCTGGCAGGCCGGCACAGCCCCCCGAAAGGCCCGTACAGACCCCAGAGAGGCTGTACAAGGGAAAAACAGGATTTTTCTTATTCCGATACCGGAAGTCCCATAGACTTGAATGGGACTTCCGGTATCGGAATCGGCGATACCGATACTTTTTTTTAAGATCGGCCTATCCATTCCGATCCGATACTTTGAAGTATCGGACGGTATCGCTCAACTCTACTTATAAATAATCACAGAACACATACCCCAAAAGGGTACATCCACCAATAAAAGGTCCAAAAGATCAATGGGGAACCATAAAATTGCTGTACATATAGTATATTAAAGTGGTAAAAGGACATCAAACAATCACAAATAGGGAGTAATTAATTCAATGTATAATGTGACTACAATTTCAGTAAATAATTGTCCAGGGCATTTCTCATATACTTCATGTGTACTAATATATATAATCTCCCTGAGACAGATCTCAACATGATACCCAATTAGCAATATACAGCAGGTGGTTTAAGGCAAAAATGCCCTATTCTCATTTGTATCCATATATAGTGTATCAGCTGATTACTTACAAAAGTGAAGGGAGTAAGCAGTGCCACTATAATGGTGGTGAGCCCCTGCTCCCCGACGCACGTTTCGCCCGCTTGCTTCCTCCGGGGGCATTTTATGGATTTTAACTACGTTTGAATAAATAATTTATTTTTAACAATTCATGGTTCTCTTCTCATCAGTGATAGCTTTATTAGCTGTCCTTTTTTGATTTATAGAATAATATAAGCTATACACGCCCCTTTTATTTTTTTTATTTTAGTCAAGTAGTTTTAATAGGTTTTCCATAATATATAAAGTTATAACAAAGTAACCAAATAATTTTACTTAAAATAAACGTTAAGGGAAAAGAACAAAGTGGAAAGAAAGGTAAGGAGGGAAAGGAGTTAATTATCATTTCAAATTAACAAAACAAAAGCATGAAAAAGATGGAGCAAAGCAATTCAGCACTACATGATTAGCTTAACTGCAAATACATAAAGGATATTATACTTTATGAGGAAATTGTGCTACTAGTCACCTGAAAGATATCAAAGCAAATCATTACTTAGGAATTAAGGATACAAATTGTTATAATTCTACCACTCACGGTGTCCTAGGGACGCAGTGAGCGACAGCTCAGCCGCCCTATAGAACTGGGGCGTGCTGGGCTGTCAGTATTGTGAGTGACAACCCAGACACCCAATCTCTTTGGGCATGCTGGGTTTCCTCCAGTTATCACCCATTCTGGGTTATTGCTTAGCTATTTAGCTGGCTGACAATGGTCAAACTATTGTCAGCCATAGCTTTCCAGAGTGGTATGTGCCTTGTGCTCTGTGTTAAGCTATTCAGATATTTGTTGCCTGACTTCGTACTTTGCCTTTTGACTATTTTTCTGTACTGCCCATCTTGAAGTACTTTGACCTTTTGCTGCCTAACCTCGGGGCTTTCCTTTTGCCCATTCTTTTGTCTTACCCTTTTGTCTTTGAGGTGCTCTCCTGGTGTCTGAAACCGGACTCTTTGACTTCCTTATCTCATGGCTTGTCCATGAGACGTGACCAAACATCACAAAGATGATGAGAATTTGCTATTCCAATACAACTAAATTCTTTCATAACAAAGTATGTTTCCATTTCTTAGTGCATGGTTTTGTTCATATATTATGGGTTGCAATTGTTTCAATGGCCTCTGATTGGCCGGCAGCATGTATTACGGTGCACAGATCCGATGGGGCTGTATGCTGAAATATACTTCAGCTGAATGTGCGTCTGAGGATGCACATCCAGTTAAAGTAGGGACTGGCGTCGGTGAGCCCCTCACCAGTCGGGCCTAGTGACAGTGGTGACCGTGGTCATTACGCTCCTGCCGCAAACTATTCTAGCAACATCTGTGCTCCAAAAGCCAAATAGTGCTTCTTCATTCTCAGCCCTGATGTGTGGCCAAACAGTAGTTTCTGATGACATATGAGGCATTACCGCTTTTGATAGAAATTGAGCAATAAATTGTGAGGTCTAAAGGTACCATCACACTTAGCGATGCACCAGCGATCCCGACAAACGATATGACGCGGTCGGGATCGCTGGTGCATCTCTAAGTGGTCGCTAGTGAGCTGCCACACAGGCAGATCTCACCAGCGACATAGCAGCGGTCAGCGGTCGCTACTTACCTGTCAGACGAGGCGATCCTGATGTCCACCCGCCCACGTCCACGCTTCACTTGTCGGCGCCACTGGAAGCCCACAGGAAGCTGATGACGAGAAATGGCCCAAGCCGTTCTCGCGCGATCAACGATAACCAGCGGGTGAGCCGGTCGGAGGTAAGTATCAGACATAGCGATATCACTAGCAATATTGCTATAACGTCACAAAACCAGTGACGTTATAGCGATATTGCTAGCGATATCGCTTAGTGTGACAGGCCCTTAAGTTTAACTATTAACCCTTTGGTCAGCGACAAATTTTCAACAAATAAAAAAATTACATTTTTACCACTGAAATGTTATATTACCACTTCCCAGTGTTCTGAAATGCTGTGAGTCACCTATGCATTCAAAATACTCACGACACTGCTATGTGAATTCCTTAAGCACTAAAGCTTCCAATATGGGGTCACTTGTGGGTGTTTCTGCTGTTCTGGCACCTCAGAGGCTCTGCTAATGGAGCCCCTAATGCATTCAATTCTGGTTCTAAAAGCCAAGTAGCGCTCCTTCCCATCCAATCTCTGCAGTATGCTCAAGCAGTGGTGTACAACCACAAATGGGGTACTGGCACATTTAGTAAAAATTGCCTAACAAATTATTGGGTCCATTTTCCAAATTATAAATTTGGTGCTAAAACAGTATTTTAGTGAAAAAATATATAACATCTAAATGTTATAAAGTTTTGTGTTTCACATGTAGATTAAAAATGTGCAGTACACCTCTAGATGAATTCCTTGAGTCTAGTTTCCAAATTGAGGAAACTTATGGGGAGTTTCTCCTGTTTTGCCATGTCAGGGGCATTGCAAATGCAATATGACATTCACAATCTATTCCAAAAAATTTACGCTCGAAACATCAAACAGTGCTCTTCCCTTTCCAAGCACTGCCATTTGCCCAAATGGCAGTTTTTGACCACATATGAATAGTGTTGAGCATTCCGATACTGCAAATATCGGGTATCGGCCGATATTCGCTGTATCGGAATTCCAATACCGAGTACCGATATTTTTTCAATATCGGATATCGGAATCGGAAGTTCCCATAATTCCCATGTGGCTCTGATTGGCTGCCGAAATGACGTCATCATGATGCGCGGTCTGTGCGCATCATGATGCGCCGTCAGTTCAGGCCTTCCGGGGGGTCTGTGCCGACTGCCCGGGGGTCTGTACTGGCCTGCCGGGGGTCTGTGCCGACTGCCCGGGGGTCTGTGCGGACTGCCGGGGGTCTGTTCCGGCCTGCCGGGGGGCTGTGTCGGCCTGCCGGTGGTCTGTACTGACTGTACGGGGGTCTGTGCAGGCTGTGGGGGTCTGTACCGGCCTGCCGGGGGGCTGTGCTGGCCTGCCGGTGGTCTGTACCGACTGTCCGGGGGTCTGAGCGGACTGCCAGAGGTCTGTACCGGCCTGCCGGGGGGCTGTGCCGACCTGCCGGTGGTCTGTGCCGACTGTCCGGGGGTCTGTGCAGGCTGCGGGGGTCTGTGGAGGCATCGTCCGATGGGACTACAAGTCCCATCGGGCGATGCCTGCTACCATGATGGTGATTGACACATTAGCCAATGATGGGACAGTAGTAGTCCCATCATCCGGCCTATGTGTTGAATGTGAAAAAAAAAATACATACTACATGCTACATACATACTACATACACGCTACATGCTACATACATACTACATGCATGCAACATACATACATACTACATATTTACAACATGCATGCAACGTGCATACTACATATATACCACATATATACTACATGCATGCAACATACATGCAACATATATACTACATGCATGCAACATGCATACTACATATATACTACATGCATGCAACATACATACTACATATATACCACATGCATGCAACATATATACCACATATATACTACATGCATGCAACATACATATATACTACATATCTACTACATGCAACATACATACTACATATATACTACATGCATGCAACATATATACTACATGCATGCAACATGCATACTACATATATACTACATGCATGCAACGTACATACAACATATATACTACATGCATGCAACATGCATACTACATATATACTACATGCATGCAACATACATATATACTACATGCAACATGCATACTACATATATACACCATGCATGCAACATACATACTACATATATACCACATGCATGCAACATGCAAACTACATACATACTACATATATATTACATGCATACTACATATATACCACATGCATGCAACATACATACATACAACATATATACTACATGCATGCAACATGCATACTACATATATACTACATGCATGCAACATACATATCTACTACATGCAACATGCATACTACATATATATTACATGCATGCAACATACTACATACAGTATATTCCACATGCATGCAACATGCAAACTACATATACCACATATATACTACATGCATGCAACATGCATACTACATATATACCACATATATACTACATGCATACAACATACATATATACTACATGCAACATACATACTACATATAAACTACATGCATGCAACATACATACATACTACATATATACCACATGCATGCAACATGCATACTACATATATACCACATATATACTACATGCATGCAACATACATACACCATATATACTACATGCATGCAACATACATATATACTACATGCAACATGCATACTACATATATACTACATGCATGCAACATACATACATACTACCATACATACCACATGCATGCAACATGCATACTACATATATACCACATATATACTACATGCATGCAACATACATACAACATATATACTACATGCATACAACATGCATACTACATATATACTACATGCATGCAACATACATATATACTACATGCAACATGCATACTACATCTATACTACATGCATGCAACATACATATATACTACATGCAACATGCATACTACATATATACTACATGCATGCAACATACATACAACATATATACTACATGCATGCAACATGCATACTACATATATACCACATATATACTACATGCATGCAACATACATACAACATATATACTACATGCATGCAACATGCATACTACATATACACAACATATATACTGCATGCATGCAACATACATATATACAACATATATACTACATGCAACATACATACTACATATACACTACATGCATGCAACATACATATATACTACATGCAACATGCATACTACATATATACTACATGCATGCAACATACATACATACATACTACATATATAACACAGGCATACTACATATATACCACATATATACTACATGCATGCAACATACATATATACTACATACAATACATTCATACAATACATACATATAGACATACAGTACATATAACATAGAGTGCATACTCACCATCACTTGTCACTTTGATCCCCGAAGCCATTGTCATATGTGGAATAAATATTAAAATAACAAACGACCAATATACTTACCCCTGATCCGCAGAAGTCCACGAGTGTCCCACGACGATCTTGTGTGGAGAACAGCAGCATCGGCTGATGCTAACGTTCTCTACGGTCTCCAGGAATCCAGTGTCGGGAGGTAGGTATCCTTCCGCACTGTATTCCTCCGCCACTATAAAAAAAAAGGCCCTAGTCTCACTTTATGGCAAAAGCTGCGTGGGAAATTTCTCACACAGCAATGCCATAAAATGAGACTAGGGACTTTTTTTTTTTTTTTACAGTGGCGGAGGAATACAGGGCGGAAGGATACATAACTCCCAACACTGGTTTCCTGGAGCCCGTAGAGAACAGTAGCATCAGCTGATGCTGCTGTTCTCCACGCAAGATCGTCGTGGTACACTCGTGGACTTCTGCGGATCAGGGGTAAGTATATTGGTGGTTTGTTATTTTAATATTTATTCCATAGATGACAATGGCTTTGGGGATCAAAGTGACAAGTGATCGTGAGTATTTACTCTATGTTATATGTACTGTATGTCTATATGTATGTATTGTATGAATGTATTGTATGTAGTATATATGTATGTTGCATGCATGTAGTATATATGTAGTATGCATGTTGCATGCATGTGGTATATATGTATGTTGCATGCATGTAGTATATATGTATGTTGCATGCATGTAGTATATATGAAGTATATATGAAGTATGCATGTTGCATGCATGTGGTATATATGTAGTATGTATGTAGTATGTATATTGCATGTAGTATATATGTATTATATATGTATGTTGCTTGTATGTAGTATATATGTGGTATATATGTAGTATGCATGTTGCATGCATGTGGTATATATGTAGTATGTATGTAGTATGTATGTTGCATGTAGTATATATGTATTATATATATATGTTGCATGCATGTAGTATATATGTGGTATATATGTAGTATATATGTATGTTGCATGCATGTAGTATATATGTGGTATATATGTAGTATCCATGTTGCATGCATGTAGTATATATGTTGTATATATGTATGTTGCATGCATGTAGTATATATGTTGTATATATGTATGTTGCATGCATGTAGTATATATGTATGTTGCATGTATGTAGTATATATGTAGTATATATGTAGTATGCATGTTGCATGCATGTGGTATGTATGTAGTATGTATGTTGTATGTAGTATATAGGTATTATATATGTATGTTGCATGCCTGTAGTATATATATGGTATATATGTATGTTGCATGCATGTAGTATATATTTGGTATATATGTAGTATGCATGTTGCATGCATGTAGTATATATGTATGTTGCATGCATGTAGTATATATGTAGTATGCATGTTGCATGCATGTGGTATATATGTAGTATGTATGTAGTATGTATGTTGCATGTAGTATATATGTATTATATATGTATGTTGCATGCATGTAGTATATATGTGGTATGTATGTAGTATATATGTATGTTGCATGCATGTAGTATATATGTGGTATATATGTAGTTTGCATGTTGCATGCATGTAGTATATATGTTGTATATATGTATGTTGCATGCATGTAGTATATATGTTGTATATATGTATGTTGCATGCATGTGGTATATATGTAGTATGCATGTAGTATATATGTGGTGTATATGTAGTATGTATGTATGTTGCATGCATGTAGTATATATGTAGTATGCATGTTGCATGCATGTAGTATATATGTAGTATATATGTAGTATGTATGTTGCATGTGGTATATATGTAGTATATATGTATGTTGCATGCATGTAGTATATATGTGGTATATATGTAGTATGCATGTTGCATGCATGTAGTATATACAGTATGTTGTATATATGTATGTTGCATGCATCTGGTATATATGTAGTATGCATGTAGTATATATGTAGTATGTATGTAGTATGTATGTTGCATGCATGTAGTATATATGTAGTATGTATGTTGCATGTAATATATATGTAGTATATATGTATGTTGCATGCATGTAGTATATATGTAGTATGTATGTTGCATGTAGTAGATATGTTGTATATATGTATGTTGCATGCATGTAGTATATATGTTGTATATATGTAGTATGCATGTTCTATGCATGTAGTATATATGTTGTATATATGTATGTTGCATGCATGTAGTATATGTGTGGTATATATGTAGTATGCATGTTGCATGCATGTGGTATATATGTAGTATGTATGTATGTTGCATGCATGTAGTATATATGTAGTATGCATGTTGCATGTAGTATATATGTATGTTGCATGCATGTAGTATATATGTGGTATATATGTAGTATGCATGTTGCATGCATGTAGTATATATGTGGTATATATGTAGTATGTATGTTGCATGCATGTAGTATATATGTAGTATGCATGTTGCATGTAGTATATATGTATGTTGCATGCATGTAGTATATATGTGGTATATATGTAGTATGCATGTTGCATGCATGTAGTATATATGTGGTATATATGTAGTATGTATGTTGCATGCATGTAGTATATATGTAGCATGTATATTGCATGTAGTATATATGTAGTATATATATGTTACATGCATGTAGTATATATGTAGTATGTATGTTGCATGTAGTATATATGTTGTATATATGCATGTTGCATGCATGTAGTATATATGTTGCATGTATGTATGTTGCGTGCATGTAGTATATATGTAGTATGCATGTTGCATGTAGTATATATGTAGTATGCATGTTGCATGCATGTGGTATATATGTAGCATGTATGTATGTTGCATGCATGTAGTATATATGTAGTATGTATGTAGCATGTATGTAGCATGTATGTTGCATGTATGTTGCATGTATGTAGCATGTATGTAGCATGTATGTAGCATATATGTAGTATGTATGTAGCATGTATGTAGTATGTATGTTGCATGCATGTAGTATGTATGTAGCATGTATGTAGTATGTATGTAGCATGTATGTAGTATGTATTTTTTTTTTCGTACATTCAACACATTAGCCGGATGATGGGACTACTACTGTCCAATCATTGGCTAATGTGTCAATCACCGTCATGGTAGCAGGCATCGCCCGATGGGACTTGTAGTCCCATCGGACGATCCTGTACAGACCCCCGCAGCCTGCACAGACCCCTGGACAGTCGGTATAGACCACCAGCAGGCCGGCACAGCCCCCCGGCAGGTCGGTACAGACCCCCGCAGCCTGCACAGACCCCCGGACAGTCGGTACAGACCACCGGCAGGCCGGCAAAGCCCCCCGGCAGGCCGGTACAGACCCCCGCAGCCTGCACAGACCCCGGACAGTCGGTACAGACCACTGGCAGGCCGGCACAGCCCCCTGCAGCCTGCACAGACCCCCGGACAGTCGGTACAGACCACCAGCAGGCCGGCACAGCCCCCCGGCAGGCCGGTACAGACCCCCGGCAGTCCGCACAGACCCCCGGGCAGTCGGCACAGACCCCCGGAAGGTCCGTACACCCCCCGGAGAGGCTGTACAAGGACAGAAAAGGGTTTTTCTTATTCCGATACCGGAAGTCCCATAGACTTGAATGGGACTTCTGGTATCGGAATCGGCAATACCCGATACTTTTTTCGTATCGGGCCGATACCATCTGATCCGATATTTTAGGGTATCGGATGGTATCGCTCAACACTACATATGAATTATCTTCAAGTTCTGAAGAAATTGCATAGCAAATTTTTTACTCTGCTTTTTTTTGCATTATTTATTGTGGAAATTATGAATTTGGGGCTAAAACAACATTTTAGCAGAAAAATCTAAATTTTCGTTTTCACAACCATATTTTAAAAAGTTATGTGATGCACCTACCAGTTCAACAAGCTCAACACACCTGTTTCTGAGACTTGCATTATTTGTATTAAAAGGTAACAGAGAGCCATGAGGGTATGGGAGTATAAATGTATGACTTTTGACACACTCAGTGCAGGAATGAATGTGTCACATGGATTTATGTCTTTTTACATCTATTAAGGAATTTGCTCTTCAGACCATCTGGGGTCATCACACAACACAGAACCACTTGTGTTATCGCGTTATTCCTGTGCTGTTTTGTGTATAAATATGTGATTCTTCAGATGTTGTTTTAGTCCAGCCTGATGAAGAGACCTGAGTAGTCTCGAAAGCTTGCAATGTGTTACCATCTTTTCAGTTAGCCATTAAAAGGTATCAACCACTGAGGACTCTCAATTCTAAATATTCTTTGATAGGTGGGTCCACATTTAGGGAACAAAAGCTTTTTATCTTTATGTTGAAATAGCGCATATTCATAAGGGCTCAATTAACTAACTCAATTTATTTGGTCAAAAAATTCTTAAAATTTATATTTATCATATACTGTATGTCTCAAATATTGAAATGACATGCATTCTTAGAAAATATTAAATTGCAAGAAATTAAGTGAAAGACTAAGGTATTACTGTTTATTTCAGAGTTAAGGATGTGTCAGTGCAACCAAATTCAATTTTAAATACAAGATTAAAAAAAAAAACATTTTTAAATAAAACATTTTTTTAAAATAAAAGCATATTTTGTTACAATTAAATAATCAAATCAATACATTAAAAAAAATTGCAATCTATCCCAGGAAATATATTTCACTGTTCTTCAGTCTGTAGCCTACACAACATATTACACTGAATGCAAATAAAGGTACATGAGTAAATTCAAGACTGATAGACTCTGTGAAAATATTTTATGGGTGAACATTTGTTCTAAAATGTATTATCATTTTTTATATGAGGAAATTGGTTTTCAATTAGGTTCCAAATGCTGCTTTAAATATAAACCTCTTTAGAGAACGATTCTATAAAATACGATGAGTTTGAATATATAGGTCATCATAATTCATACAGGGATATGAAATATAATCCATTCTTCTCATGGAGGAATCCTTTTAGTAAACTGATTATATTTCATGTATCTGTAGTAGTAGAACATTGATTAATCTCCAGACATTCTTAAGTTGGGTTTTTAATATTTTAGATACAAGTCTCTATTAGAAAAACTGTTTCACTTAATCTCACAGTAACATGCATTTATATTTTTTACTTATATCAAAAGGTAAATAGAAAAAGATTATTTCTTGATTAGAAATCACATTATAGCCAGCACATTTTAACTCTTTCCATGAGGACTTTGGCATATTGAAATATTCTGCATCATTGAACATTTAAAATATTTTGATTTGTTATAGGGGACATGGTTTTTAGTTTGTTCCCCCCAAAATTAAATGAATAGAACTTTTCAATTATCCCATAACGGGTCTAGATAAAGATTATTAGATGAGGGAAACAACTATTAAAGAACAAATCAACTTGAATATTAGAGGACTGAACCACGCATTTTTTATTTTGGAAACAAGAGAAGTGGTTGCCCATAGTAGTATGTGACTCCCACTATTAGTTTGAAAAAAGAGTGCAGAGTTTCAACTTTTAGCTTTAGACGTGTCCCAGTAGGTATATAGTCGTGGCCGAAAGTGTTGACACCCTTGAAATTGTTGCAGAAAATGAAGTGTTTCTCCCGAAAAATTACTGCAATTACACGTATTTTGCTATACACATGTTTATTTCCTTTGTGTGTATTGGAGCAACACAAAAAACAGAGATAAAAAGTATGGTTTCCACCAGTGGCAGCTGATCCCAAGGGTCTAAGTAAGCCGTTAAGCCAGACAGGGCAGGACGGGTTCAGACTGTGTAGACAGGACGGCCACTTGGAACAGGTTAAGACTGTGGAGACACGACGGAAACATGGGAAAAACTTCTAATACAGCCATAGGGTGCAGACACCGCGGATGTGGTTTTCAGGATAACATGTATCCTAGACACAACTAAAAGGACAGTATAGGATGGGAAATCTAAATAATAGACTCTGGGAGCACAGGATACGGGAATGTTTCTAACAGACTAAGGATGGGGGTCCTGACAACATACAGTTGCACTCACAAAACCACCTAACAGTAACTACTGTATAGTGGTTGCTCAGGCACCTTCCTATTGGGGAGGGTGCCTTTTATACAAGTTGCCTCCCAGATATTGGCTGGGAGACATCAAACAGGTCAGGGCCAGCTCCAGGTTTTCGCGGGCCTCGGGTTAAAGAGTCGCAGCGGGCCCCTTTAACACATACAATGATTCATGATGCACAGATATGGCAAAGAGATATAAATATAGCTCAAATCCAAAGATTTAACTTACTTCTTACATTACATGAGTGATATCTATTGTAAGTTCTACAATAGTTCAGAAACCGTCAAATCCTCGCAGCACTAAGTGTATGCCTGGGGGGATTCAAAAGTTTTTTTCATTTTAAACCAAACAGTATAGTCCTCAGTACAGTATTATGGGCACCACATAGTCCTCCATACAGTTTTATGGGCACCACTTAGTCCTCCGCACAGTATTATTAGCACCACATATTATTCCATACAGTATTACGGGCACCATATAGTCCTCCACATAGTATTACAGTCACCACATAGTCCTCCATACAGCATAATGAGCCCTATATATTGTTTCATGCTGAATAACGGGCCTCATATACTGCTCCATACAGGGCATCCTCTTGATAAAGTGGCATTCTGTACCCGCAAAACAGGTCCTGCCATCCGGTCCTGGGTCACCCTCCATACCACTGGTAAGCACTGCCCCTTGGTATTACCCTATACTGCGTTACTGGCTGAGCTGTTAAGATCTTTTTCCTACCCATAGATCTTAATTTAAGTATGCTCTTCTAAAACCTTGGGATGGTTTCCATCTAAGCTCACAATCTGGTTTATCATTGTCTTGCTGAAATGTCCACCCTTGTTTCATCTTCATCATCCTGGTAGATGGCAGTATATTTTATCAACAACATCTTGGTACATTTGTCCATTCATCTTTCCTTCAAATTTATGAAGTTTGCCAGTGCCATATGTTGAAAAATAGCCTCACACCATAATGCTCCCACCTCCAAACTTCACTGTTGGTATGGTGTTTTTGGGATGATATGTAGTGCCTTTTGGCTTCCAACATAGTGTATATTACAGCATCCAAAGAGTTACATTTTGATCTCATCTGACCAGACTATATTCTCTAAGTATTTTGCAGATTTGTCTAGATGTTATTGAGCAAACTATAAATGCGCTTGAACATGCTTTTTGGTTAGCAATGAAGTCTTGTGTAGTGAGCGTGCATACAGGCCATGGAGGTTGAGTGAATTACTTATTGTTTTCTTTGAAACAATTTTTACTGCTGATTCCAGGTTCTTTACCCTCCACAGGTGATCCTTGGTTTTCAGAAAACTCTTCTGAAAATTCTTTTCATCCTCTGTCTGAAATCTTGGGGGACGCACCTGGTCATGGCTGATTTATGGTGAAATGATGTTCTTTTCACTTCTGGATTATGGCCCCAACAGTGCTCACTGGTACCTTCAATAGTTTAGAAATTATTCTACAAACAATTCCATCAGTATGTTTTGCAACAATAAGCAATAAGGATGCAAATGTCTTGAGACAGATCACTGGTTTTTACCATCTTGAGATGTTTCTTGTGTGGTACCTTGGTAACGAGGCACCTTTTTATAAACCATCAGCTTTCTAACTACTGATAGATTTAAGCTGGTGTCAAGACTTTCCCTGGCGTTTTGCACCTCTATTTCTTCATATGTTCAATATTTTTTCCATGTGTCATTTCTCATTATTACACATAACTTGGGCATCTATGGATTGATTTCTTTGCCAGGGTGAATTGGATGAGTTGTTACCTATGGCTGGTGAGAATTTAATTTAGAAATATATCTACTTATAAAATTGGTTGAGTATTCAGTACCTATTTTACCTGCTGTATGAGTGTGTTTCTGTACATATACAGTATATGCATGCATTTATTTGTGTATATATGTATACACAAACTATACAGTATTTATATATAATAATGTTAAAGGTAGCATTAATTTCCCTGCCATGAACTCTACAGAAGGAGAAAACCAGTTTCATAACTTTAATGCACAGCTGCGTGGTCCATTACCGTGGATTATTTCTGGTCTGTTGACTTCTAATGCAGCTAATCTGCAGCTACAAGCATTGCGGTGAGTACAGATCTTATAACCATCTGCAAACATAGGAGTCTGACGTGTTTATGTTTCCTACAAGTGTGCAGGCCACCCTGCTGAATGCATTTATTTTTGGTGTTGATTTCTATTAGATATCATTAGGTACGCAATAATTATTATAATTATGTGCAATGCTTAGGCTACCCTGCAAAATAACAATCCCCTTTGATTCTGGAGCCATAATTGCTGTAGCTTTACGTTAAAACAAAATCTAATTAGGTTTCAAAATTCTGTGTTTCCTTCATTTTGAGGTGCGAAAAATATGGAAAGGCTTGTGTTAGCAAGTGCTTTTCATGAAGGAGTGGTGTGTCTATTATAAGAGGTATATATGGATAATAGTTTACGCACAGTACATTTAATCTGTCATCATAGGTGTCTAAAAGGTGCTATATTATCATGTACATTAGATTATTGGACAGGTATAGACACAAATTCACATATATGAATCGATAAACTACATTAAGGCAGCGCAAAATATAATATTAAAGGGGATAAAAATGTATCTTTAAAGTGGTTTTGCCTGGTTAAAAATAAGAAGCAATATTCACCCTATGCAATCATATTCTGACACTTACCTGGATCAATCTGTAATGTTGGTGGAGATATCAGGTGAAAGGCGTTCTCACAGTAGTAAATGAGAATACAAGGAATATACCAAAAAATAAACTTTATTTAAAAATCATCCCGTGTTTCAGCTGTATCTAGGCTTCCTCTGGTGTCAGGCACCTGAGGAGGGCTAGATACAGATGAAACGTGTTGTGTGGTTTTTAAATAAATTTTTTTGTATATTCCTGGTATTATTCTCATTTGACACTATGGGTGCTCTTTTCACCTGATATCTCCATCCTCATCATGCAATTCTGGAACTACCTTGGAGGAATTTCTAGGTCCTCTAATCAAGAGGTAAGGTGTTGGTGTCCGGTCGCCCATATAAGACCCCCGGACAAGGAAGACATCTGAGGTAGGACCACTGTGTGGTAAAACAGCATGGAGATGTTGGGTTCCTCTCACTCTACATCTGCAGATCCCAGCACCCTCCCGGTCCCAGTAAGTACTCTGGCACTGGGTGTCCATTCCCTGTGTGCTGGTTTAGAGTTTTATCATTCCTTCTCCCCTTTTTTGTAAGGGGACAAGGAACCTGCACCAAGAAGCAAGTACATGACTTCACGGAGATGTGCAGTCTGTACAAAAAAATTGGCCTCTTCACATAAGAAGACATTATGTAAAGAGTGCATGGAGAAAGTCATCAGGGAAGAACAGCCATCGTTGTTGGAAGAAATTAAGGGCCTAATACAACAGGAAATTAAAACCTCCCCGGACGCTTTTTCCCAGCCCGCACCCTCTACCAGTGTACCTCCAGAAGCTAAAAGGAGGAAGCTTAATCTAGAGGAAGAAGGTAATTATGACTCTCAGGATGAAACGCTGATTCCAGATGAGCCTCTGGAAGAAGGCGAATTATTGCTGGAACCTGAGGTTTCCCAGCAGGAGAGATATTACTTCTCCTCAGGGGACATAGGGGAACTCCTCATGGCAGTAAGGAGAACCATGGAGATTGAGGAGGAGAAGACAGCCCATACGGTACAGGAAAAACTGTTCGGGGTCTCCGTTCAAAGAAGAAGCAGGTGTTTCCCATTCATAAAACCATCTGGGATTTTGTTGTAGAAGAGTGGGAATCCCCAGAAAAGAGGCTGACCATTCCAGCGGAGATGAAGGACAGGTTCCCTGTAGACAGCAAGACAGCTTCTGGCTGGTCAGAAATTCCGAGAGTCAACATCCAGATTGCTAGGGTAACTAAAGAAGACCACACTACCATTTGAGGATGCCTCACAGTTGAAGGACCATCTGGAACGCAAGATGAATGGACTGCTTAGAAAATCAAAATGATCCAATACTCAATAAAGTTCTGCCTGATAGACCTACTGTCACTTTTAGGAAGGCCAGATCACTAAAAAACCATCTGGCCCCTAGCAGATTGACCCAGTATACTCCTGATAACTGCACTGGCTTGACACCAGGCATTTTCAGATGCCTGAAACCCAGGTGCAGCCTATGCAGTAATATTGCTCATAATACATTCATCTTTTCACATCCATTCAACTCAGAAAAATTCACCATCACTAACCACCTGTCCTGTGTGTCTTCCTTTGTCATCTATGTCATCCTTTGTCCTTGTCCTAAATTGTATGTTGGCAGAACCACACAACCCCTTCACTGTAGAATGAATTCTCATAGACACAACACTAAAACTGGGTATCAAAAACACGGTTTGTCACGTCACTTTGATTTATTTCACCAAAGAGATTTTTCTAAAGCTATCATTTTTCCTATAGAACACATCCCTGAACACGTTTCCAATAGAACCCAAGCACTGAATAGAAAAGAGGTCTATTGGATTTATAAATTAAAGACAATTGGTCCCTATGGCCTCAATATTATCAATGATGCTTTTATTTGATAGAAGAGGGGGAAAAGATTTTTCTTCACACCACTACAGTCAAGCTTAATGGGCTAGTGGACTAATACCTTACATCCGCACTTTATAGTCTGTACTTGCACTTCATGAGTCAGGTTCTAATACCCCTTGAGTACTCACCTTTTTTAACTATAGCCATGTTTCAACCTCGTGATCCTTAGCACTCTGTTTCATATTTTTTGTACCTTTACATAATTTTAATTTTTCTTTTTTTTTTTTTTCTTTTCTATATAAACTCTTATTGTTGTGTTTTCTATGTTTGTAATTTCATTGTTTTTAACCCCTCAATTTACTCTTCACACCACCACAGTCAAGCTTTATGGTCTAGTGGTCTAATACCTTCCATTTGCATTTTATGAGCCAGGTTCTAATACCCCTTGAGGACTCACCTTTTTTTTAACTATAGCCATGTTTTAACCCCGTGATCCATAGCACTCTGTTTTATATTTTAATTTTTTGTACTTTTACATATTTTTATTCTTTCTTTTCTATATATACTCTTATTGTTGTGTTTTTTATGCTTGTAATAAAGTTTCATTGTTTGTTTTTTGTTTTGTTTTTTGACCTTTGCTGATTCTGTTTGACCCTGTATTGGCGCCTTTTTTGTCTATAAGTATGTTTCACTGTCTTCCAATGTAATCTGCCCTGATGAAGTGAGCCAGCAGGCTCAGGAAAGGCGTTGGCTGAATAAAGAACCCTTTACTCTACCAGAAGCAAGCGCAGTCCTTATTGCACTTCCACGTCATTTCTAGAAAATCATGGGAGACCTCGTGATCTTTATTGGATACCAACGCCGTACCAACCTGTACTGTTGCCTGGGGCAGCTAGAGGAACACCTGTCCACAGGTACTCCCAGTGAGGACATCCTAGCTTCCCTACCTCTCCTTCAGAAGGTAACAGGTTTTCTAGCGGATGCCTATGCAGAATCCGTGAAAATGGCAGCAAGATCATCAGGATTGCCAAACTCGGTGAGACGAGCACTCTGGCTGAGATCTTGGAGCGGGGACATGACATCAAAAATGAAGTTGTGTTTGATCCCCTTCAAGGGGAAATATATGTTTGGTCCTGCCCTCGATGAGCTGTTAGAAAAGGCTTCGGACAAAAAGAAGACCTTACCAGTGCACCTAGGATTACTAGGAAAAAGATCCTTCCGCTCCCAACAAGAGCATACACCTCAGTATAAGGGGAAGGACAAGTCGGGGTGCTGTAGCTACCCGAAAGGTGGAAAAGACATGCATCTTTTTCTTCCCCACTCCCAGAGACAAAAGAAGCCATGACACCATCACGGTAGGAGGTCGCATCTCAAACTTCCTTCTGCAGTGGCACAATATCTGCTCAGATCAATCATCTTTTTTTCCCCACTCCCAGAGAAAAAAGAAGCCATGACACCATCATGGTAGGAGGTCGCATCTCAAACTTCCTTCCGCAGTGGCACAATATCTGCTCAGATCAATGGACTCGGTCAAGAAAGGAATAAAGATAGAGTTTGTCTCATATCCTCAAAAGAATATAAAAACAACGCAACTTTCCTCTCCAGAGCTACTGTCCACTTTTATAGCAGTAGTAGAAAACCTATAAGCCATAGGGGCAGTCTCCATAGTCCCGGAAAGAGAAAGGAACAAGAGACATTACTCAAACCTGTTCCTCATGAAAAAACAAATTGGTCTCACGGGGGGGGTTTAAACAATCTGAAACCCCTGAATCAATATGTAGCATACAGAAGATTCAGGATGGAATCTATCAGATCAGCAGTACCTCTGATTGGACAGGATTTTGTCATGGCAACTATAGACCTACAGGATGCATATTATCACATTTCAATTCATCCAACTTATCGGAGATTCCTAAGATTCGCAATCGCCAAGGGAGAGCATATAAGCATCTACCAGTTCAATGTCCTCCCGTTAACTATCTTCAGCCCCACGGATCTTCACAAAGATCATGTCAGAGGTCATGGCTTACATCAGAAGCCAGCACATATGCATAGTCCCATACCTCAACGACCTCTTGTTGGTGGCTCCTTCGGTACCCATGCTACAGGAACATCTGCAGATGACAATTCAGATTTTATTCTCTCTAGGCTGGATAGTGAACCTCAAAAAATCAGATATGGTTCCTGCAACAACAGATGTTCTTAGACTCACACAAGCAAAACATCTTTCTTGCCCAAACTAAAACAGATCTTGCTAAAAACAAAAATAAAGATACTACAGAGCAGGGAGATGGTGTCATTAAGATGGGCCATGTCAGTTATCGGATCTATGACATCCTGTATCCAGATGGTAGCATGGGTACAAGCAAGCACACACCAGGACACTTCAGACTCACTTCCTGGCAAACTGGGATGGATCCGCAGAATACTTCAAGAAGATCCAGATACCATCTCATGTAAAGTCCTCACTGACATGGTGGCTAAAGAAAGAGAACTTAAGCAGAGGGGTTCCCTGGAGACAAGACCCAGCGGTCACTATAAAAGTAGACGCCAGCGGGAAAGTATGGTGAGCCATGGTATCCCAACATGTATTACAGGGATGCTGGTTACACAAGATAAGTCCTCAAGGCCGCAGTAACCCTAGTCCAGGATACCCATGTCAAAATATATTCAGACAACATTACAACAGTTGCCCACCTTCGTCATCAGGGAAGTACAAGGCACGAGGATCTGAAGGCAATATCTGCCAGAGTATTCTCGTGGGCCAAAGAACATCTTCTCTCCCTGTCTGCTCTGCACACAAAGAGGGCGATAAACACACAGGCTGATTTTCTGAGCAGGACAAAGATCCATCCAGGGGAATGGAGTTTATACCCGAGGTCTTTCAACTACTGACCAGAAGGTGGGGCCATCCAGAGGTAGACCTGTTTGCAAGTGGTCAAAACACAAAGGTGGATCAATATTATTCACTAAATCCAGCCGAACCTTGCTTAGGTGTAGATGCGTTAGCCCACTCATGTACATTAAGACTGGCTTATGCTTCCCCTCCAGGGTAGAAGGACTGATAGAACTATCCTCGGTCAGAAACCTTCTCTACCAGGGATCAATATTTCATCCGGATCCCGAGAGGTTACACCTGTAGGCCTGGCTTCTGAGTTCTCAATACTGAAGACCAGAGTATTTTATCAGAGAGAGTCATTAAGACACTACAAAGAAGCTGAAAGGCAATGACCAATTCCATTCACCAGAAAATATGGAAAACATTTATTGCATGGAGTGCATCAGAACGATCTATCCCATACCAGCCTAATGTAGCTCAGATCCTGGTTTTTTTATGCAAGAAGGGCTAGAGAAGGGTCTCAGACCTAGCACTCTCAAAGTCATGGTGGCGACCCTAAGCTCATACTTTGACCAGACATTAACTGACCACCGATTGATTAGAAGGTTTATGACAGCAGCATCTCGCATATATCCAAAGACTAAGAACTTAGTTCCATCCTGGGACGTCACTGTGGTCTCGAAGGGGTTCACACTACCACCCTTTGAGCCCTTGTCATCAATAGACATAGACAGACTCTCCTGGAAAACAACATTCCTTGTAGCAATAACTACAGCCAGGAGAGTGGGCGAATTACAAGCGCTCTCCATCAACGAACCCTATATGAAGATCTTGCAGAACTGACTCATTCTGCGATTAGATCTGTCATTTCTTCCCAAGGTCGTCTCACAGTTTCACAAGTCTCAAGAGATTATTCTCCCCTACTTCTATCAAGAGCCGAAAAATAAAGAGGAAGAACAGTTCCACACCTTGGATGCTCGAAGAACAGTACTCCATTATCTCCAGGTGACGGAAAAAATTGGGAAGGACCAAAACTTGTTTGTTCACCTACAAGGTCAAAATAAGGGGAAGATCTACAATTGACAACTGGATTAAAAGAGCAATCTTGGAGTCATATCATGTACAGAGCCTTCCACCAATTTACAGCTCACTATACTAGAGCAACATCTGTCTCCTGGGCCGAGAAATCCAGTGCTTCCATCCAGCAGATATGCAGAGCTGCTACCTGGTCCTCGGTCCATACATTTTCCAAACATTACAGGCTAGACCTGATGTCAAAAGAGGACTTGACCTTTGGGAGAAAAGTCCTTTGAGCTATAGTCCCTCCCTAATCATTACTCTTGGGTACTGCTCCAGGTGTGCTGTCGTGGGGGGTTACCAGAGAAAATAGAATTAGACTTACCGGTAATTCGGTTTCTAGTAACCCACCACGACAGCAGGAGTAATCCCTCCTTTTGCTTAATTTACGTTCTTTAAAGAGAATAAATATAATATGAAGCATTCCTTCTCCTGTGGTGCTTCATAATAACACTGAGTGGGAGGGTGTGGGAGGGGTTATTTAACCTCTTTGTCATTTCCTGTCCTTATTAGGAAAGGGGTAACATCATCCAGATGTGCTGTCGTGGTGGATTACTAGAAACCAAATTACCGGTAAGTCTAATTCTATTTTCTGATTCGCTATGTCTCTTTCCTCATGTGCACGCATTGCAGGACCTTAGGTATCAATGATTACGACCACTGATACAGTGACAGTTAGTTATCTAGTTGCTAGTGGTAGTAATTCGTAACCATGGATACCCAATGTCCTTCAATGCCTGCACATGAGGAAAGAATCATAGCAAATCAGAAAAACTATACTACATTTCCAGTTGGAGGTATTTCTCAATATATTATTATTATTATTACAACTTCTACATGTTGGAATAGGATCTTGAAGATGGGAATACCCCTTTAGCTTTGTAATATTGTCAGCTGCCAGAGGGGAAAATAAACAAATTCTTTCTAGAGCCTTCTTAAGCAGAACAAATTAGCAGACGCATCAGGAGAAAAACATGGAGGCAAAGAGTTTTTCTTATACCAAAAATATTGTGCAATACTTCAAAACGGCTTGTATTGCAGCCGGGTTGGTGCAGTGCAACAGATAGGCAGCGACCACAGGAATGTTCAAAGCAAACGTCTTTAACCCCTTTTACCTTCAGCCATCTCATGTTACTGTAGTATCTCGATCCGTCCATATCAGAGATCTTCTATCTTGGGTTACACCAGCCTATTTTTCATGCATCTAGTAGCAGGAACAGTAACATTACCTGAGCATTTCATACAAAGCATGATATCGGATGGATACTCTTAATGTTGTTATCTTTTCATCTGGAAAATGTATAATCAGTGGAAGTATTCAATCAGCCCTATGATAGCACATTAAAAATACAATATAAATTCCTTGTAGGAGAAACTTTCCGATAATTTACTCATACAATATCCAAATTAGACTTAATTGAATACAACTTTAATGCAAATGAAGAACTGGCGATATCTGCATCAGCAGAGTTTATTCCTTGGGTCTTCGAGTGGGAAATCTTTAGGTAGGCCAATCTCTGTCCACACCATACTTACTAACTTAATGTGATACCTGAAAGGGTACTGTGAATGATATGCTATTTTTCTCCATAACCAAAGCCCCTTTCATAAAGCACATTCCATACCTTTCCCAGCTACCATTGTACCTTGATTTCCACCTCTTCAATGTGCGTTTGATTGCTGAGATTCTGTCTTAAGAGGAGCACAACAGCGTTACACAGAAAAAACCTTCTAAAAGCGCTTCTTCCTGAGAGGTTTACAGAGGTTTTTTCATGTTTTTGTAGAGATTTGTCACTTTTTCCAAGAGCCTCTTGGAATTTCCTTTACAGTTTGGCAAGTATACGTTACACAGGACATGTGCAGATCTACCTACTATTAATTTAATTTTAACCTTTGTTGTTATCATTTAAAGAAGTAGACCTCATTGGAAATGATTGTCTTCAAGTCTGCTCCAAATGGATTTGCTTTCTGCTGTGCCTTTGAGTCCCATTTAGAGATGAGTGGATCAATTCATGGAGGATCAATTTTGAGTAGAATTTCCTGAAATTCGTAGTTTTACGAGAACTCAAACATTCTGAGATTTGTTTTTTCAAAAAAACTTACCTGGAACCATTTCCCACATTGCTGAAGCATCATAAAGCAGGCATATGTCGACCTACGTATTTATCATACTTTGTACAGCGGTGCTTAGTACCCGGATCATCACAGATCAGTGGTTCCCAGTGGAGCAAAGTTTACATGGCAGAGCCATTTTCCATCTCCAGAGGCACTAGGCAAGTCTCTCTCGTCTGTAGATTGACCTATTGGAAGTAACAATCCTAAAAGTCAATGTCAACCCCTTAACGAGCCTTTTCACATGACTTAGGATAAAACTCAAATCAGAATCTCAATTTGCAGACACTGTGTTTCAGGGTACTGCCCCTCATCAGTGTAAAGTGTGAGATCCGGTTTGGCTGTGTGAGAGGCGTCTAACCGTGATCCAAGTAGTAACGTTTCTCCTTGTGGAGAGTGACATGTTAAGCATGCTGAGATGAGGAGACTTAAAACCACAATGCTCCTCTGGGAAATATGCCCAACAATAAAAGTTTTCTTATCTTTATATTTTTCACACTACACCCACATGCTTGGAGAGCTTCTGTGAATGGCAATTTTCTAGTCTTGCCACAGATTCTCAATGGCATTTCTGTCTGTATTTTGATTGGGCCATTTACACACACAAATATGCTTAGATCTAAATCAGTCCATTTTAGCTCTGGAAGAATGTTTAGGGTGGTTGTCTTGCTAGAAGGTGACCCTAGGCTCCAGTCTCAAGTCTTTTGCAGCTTCTAACAGAATTTCCTTATGTTTACCTCAATCCATCTTCCCATCAACTCTGACCAGCTTCCCTGTCTCTGCTGAGAAAAGTATCTCCACAGCATGATTCTGCTACTACCATATTTGACATGGGGGATGGTGTTTTCAGGGTGATGTGCAATGTTAGATTTCCATCACACCCAGCACTTTGTATTTATCCCAAAAAGTTCTACTTTGGCCTCATCTAACCAGAGGATCTTGCTCCACATAACATGTAAGGGACACAACTAGCATGTGAAACAAGGAACTCTATCCAGATGAAACCAAAGTAGAACTTTTTGGCCTAAATGCAAAATGCTATTTTTAGCAGAAAACTAACACTGAAAACACAATCTCCACCATCAAACATGGTGGTGTCAGCATCATGCTGTGGGGATGCTTTTCTTCAGTAGGTACAAGAAAAATGGTTAGCAATACATTGATGGGGAGATAGATGGAGCTAAAATCAGGGAAATCCTGGGGGAAAACTTGTTAGACACTGCAAAAGACGTGAGACTGGGGCATAGGTTCACCTTTCAGTAGCACAATGACCCTAAACATACTTCAGAGCTACAATGGAATGGTTTAGATCAAATCATATTCATGTGTGTGAATGGCCCAGTCACAGTCCAGACCTATATCCCACAGAAAATCTGTGGCAAGGCTTGAAAATTGAAGTTCACATACGCTGTCCATCCATTCTCACTGAGCTAGAACTATTTTTGCAAACAAGGATGGGCAAAAATGTCAGCCTCTGGATGTGGAAAGCTGGTAAAGACATAACCCAAAAGATTTGCAGCAGTAATTGTAGCGAAAGGTGAACCTACAAAGTTTTAACTCGGGAGGGCTCAATACAAATATAGGTCACAATTTCCATATTTATATTTTTCAAATATTTAGGATTACGAGATTACGTATTTTGGCCAAAATATCAACTAATGCTAGTTTCACACTAGCTTTTTTAGCGCTGCGCTTCGTGCGCAATAGAAACGCGTTTTGCATGCGTTTGCTTTTTTAGGCACATGCGTTTTAACCAGTTTCTAGCCATGTTAACTCTTAAAACGCATGCGATTTTAAACGCAGGCGTGCGCATGTCCCTGCGTTCCCATAGACTGTAATGTGATTTTTTTGACGCATTCCGTGCACAAACGTGCGCATGCGTTTTTTTTACACAGGTCGGACAGACCAAAAATGCAACAGGTTGCGTCCGGCACGCACTACAAAAAAACGCATGTGCACGAAAACGCATACAAACGCGTGCAAACGTTAGACCATGCGCCCCCATGTTAAAGATAGGGGAGCAGGGCGCATGCGCATGGACGCGCACGAAGCGCAGCGCTAAAAAACGCAACTGTGAAACCAGCCTAATACCTCACATTTTTTAATGTGTTTTTCTTTTTTATTCAGGGTGCAGTTGGGCCCATTTGGTCTTGTAAACTGTGGTGTCTGTTCACATGGGATGCATCTTGATAACGCTGGGCAGCCCGCCTGATCTAATAGAAGGGCGTCACTAATAGGCTAGTAACCTGGATGCTGTGCATTGCCATAGTGTGAACAGCGCCACATACAAGTCTTCATTGTGCAGTAATATACCAAGCAGCCGCCCCTTCTATGTATTGGTAGGTTGTGAGCGGTTGTCTCATCGGTATTCTTGCACCTATGTTGCCAACATCTTTAATTGGATCCACTGCGCCCTGATAGTGCATTTGTTTGGAGGCCTGGGCAGGTAAGCATCTCTGCCTTTTTTGCTGTATTCTCTAATTCTCTGTTACAAGCTTACTGAATTCTATCCCTAGACAACCCATGTAAATTTACCTGTCATTATCAATAGGTCAAATTCATAACTATAAAGTCAGGCCCATGTAAGAGCTTGCTGTCTTCTGCACATTTTTCGAAATAAAGTTCCAACGGGAGTTTTGTTTGTTGACTTTGAGTTTACTTCTTTGAAGTTGCCATGTTTTTCAGTGGAAGCAGCGCTCCTTTTATCGTATGTAAAATCTTACCATTAATGCATAAATTTTCTGTCCTCTCACTGAACTCCTTCCAGGTTGAAAATTTATTTTCATTAACCTGTGCCCAAAACCATACTGCATATTAAAAATTAGGCCTTGCTGAGGGCTTACAGACAAAACATATTTTCCCAGGAGTCTGCACCCTTTTTTGCCAATCATGCAAATATCTTCTAGGTTTGGTGGGAAATAGAACTGGGCAAGGAAACATGTGCTCTTATTATATTCATTGATTTATCCCCCAACCTTTATCAGAATACAAATTCTGCTTACTTAGGGGTCCAGAAGAAACTCAAAATCACTTGGAGTATTCATTGCCAGACATCTGGAGATGGTAGCTTTCCGCGCATGTCTATCTCTAAACAATAGTTTAACTTATTCATATAGAGCAAATCTACATAAATCGTTGAGTATTTTTGCATATAATCTCTTCAACGTTGAAATTGCAACATCAAGAAGCAAAAGTCGATGAGTTATGGAAATCACAAGATGGATAGATATGTTGGTGATATGCAAATGATAGAAACATAGGTCCCCATTCATCAAAAGTCATTGTGCCAAAAAAAGTAGCATAAACACTGAAAAAGTCTTTAAAGTTTGTGTCAGCTGGGGAGAAGCTGGTGCATGGATGGTGCATGGCTTGACCTGCTCCTAAAATTCATCAATAGTGAAGCATTTTTTATGTCAAAAATGTTACTGCAGTCCTTGACTGGTGTATAGTGTTGAGCATTCCGATACCGCAAGTATCGGGTATCGGCCGATACTTGCTGTATCGGAATTCCGATACCGACTTCCGATATTTTTTCAATATCGGAATTCGGCATCGGAATCGGAAGTTCAAAGTTGATTGACAGACTGACGTCATCATGATGCGCGGTGTGTGCGCATCATGATGCGCCGTCATTTCGGGCCTTCCGGGGGTCTCTGCCGGCCTGCCGGGGGGCTGTGCCGGCCTGCCGGGTGGCTGTGTGGACTGCCCGGGGTCTGTACCGGCCTGCCGGGGGGCTGTGCTGGCCTGCCGGTGGTCTGTGCACCCTGTGGGGGTCTGTACCGGCCTGCCGGGGGGCTGTGCCGGCCTGCCGGTGGTCTGTGCACCCTGTGGGGGTCTGTACCGGCCTGCCGGGGGGCTGTGCCGGCCTGCCGGTGGTCTGTGCACCCTGTGGGGGTCTGTACCGGCCTGCCGGGGGGCTGTGCCGGCCTGCCGGGGGGCTGTGCTGATGTCCGGGGGTCTGTGCAAGCATCGTCCGATGGGACTACAAGTCCCATCGGGCGATGCCTGCTACCATGACAGTGATTGACACATTAGCCAATGATGGGAAAGTAGTAGTCCCATCATCCGGCTAATGTGTTAAATGTTAAAAAAAAAAAAAAAATACTACATACATACTACATGCTACATACATACTACATATATACTACATACATACTACATACATGCTACATACATACTACATGCATGCTACATACATACTACATGTTACATACATACTACATGCATGCTACATACATACTACATGCTACATACATACTACATATATACTACATACATACTACATATATACTACATACATACTACATACATGCTACATACATACTGCATGCTACATACATACTACATACATACTACATACATACTACATGCATGCTACATACATACTACATGCATGCTACATACATACTACATGCATGCTACATGCATGCTACATACATACCACATACATACTACATACATACTACATACTACATATATACTACATGCATGCTACATACATACTACATGCTACATACATACCACATACATACTACATACATGCTACATACTACATACATACTACATACATGCTACATACATACTACATGCCACATACATACCACATACATACTACATACATACTACATACATACTACATGCTACATACATACTACATATATACTACATGCATGATACATACATGCTACATGCTACATACATACCACATACATACTACATACATGCTACATATATACTACATGCATGCTACATACATACTACATATATACTACATGCATGCTACATACATACTGCATGCTACATGCATGCTACATACATACTACATACATACTACATGCTACATACATACCACATATATACTACATACATACAATACATTCATACAATACATACATAGACATACAGTACATATAACATAGAGTAACATACTTACCAATACTTGTCACATTGTTCCCCGAAGCCATTGTCTTTTCCGGAATAAATATTAACATAACAAACCACAAAAATACTCACCCACGATCCGAAGCAGTCCACGAGTGTGTCCCACGACCATCTTGGGTAGAGAACTGCAGCATCAGATGATGCTGCCGTTCTCTACGGGCTGCAGGAATCCAATGACGGAAGGTAGGTATCCTTCCGCACTGTATTCCTCCACCACTTAAAAAAAAAAAGTCCCTAGTCTCACTTTATGCCATTGCTGCGTGGGAAATTCCCACACAGGGAATAGTATATATGTGTTATGTATGTGGTATGTATGTAGCATGCATGTAGCATGCATGTAGTATGTATGTAGTATGTATGTAGTATATATGTAGTATGTATGTAGCATGTAGTATGTATGTAGCATGCATGTAGTATATATGTAGTATGTATGTAGCATGTAGTATGTATGTAGCATGCATGTAGTATATATGTAGTATGTAGCATGTAGTATGTATGTAGCATGCATGTAGTATATATGTAGTATGTAGCATGTAGTATGTATGTAGCATGCATGTAGTATATATGTGTTATGTATGTAGCATGTAGCATGCATGTAGCATGCATGTAGTATGTATGTAGTATATATGTGGTATGTATGTAGCATGCAGTATGTATGTAGCATGCATGTAGTATACATGTAGTATGTATGTTGCATGTAGTATTTATGTAGTATGAATGTAGCATGTATGTAGTATGTAGTATGAATGTAGCATGTATGTAGTATGCATGTTGTATGTATGTAGCATGTAATTTTTTTTTTTTTACATTTAACACATTAGCCGGATGATGGGACTACTACTGTCCCATCATTGGCTAATGTGTCAATCACTGTCATGGTAGCAGGCATCGCCCGATGGGACTTGTAGTCCCATCGGACGATGCCTGCACAGACCCCCGGAGCCTGCACAGCCCCCCGGCAGGCCGGCACAGCCCCCCGGCAGGCCGGCACAGCCCCCCGGAGCCTGCACAGACCACCGGCAGGCCGGCACAGACCACCGGAGCCTGCACAGACCCCCTGGCAGGCCGGCACAGCCCCCCGAAAGGCCCGTACAGACCCCAGAGAGGCTGTACAAGGGCAGGAAAGGGTTTTTCTTATTCCGATACCGGAAGTCCCATAGACTTGAATGGGACTTCCGGTATCGGAATCGGCAATACCGATACTTTTTTTAAAGATCGGCCGATACCATCCGATACGATACTTTGAAGTATCGGACGGTATCGCTCAACTCTACTGGTGTAGCATTTCTGGCGAGATGAAAGGAGGCTCACACCACTCAGGAGCCAAGCCATGCCATACGCCTCTTATTGAATTTGGTGCGTCCTACTCCAACATGCTCCTCATTAAGACCGGTGTTTATAATGCCTTCTTAATGAATGGAGCCCAAAATTTTCAAAACATCTCAATTTGTTCAGTGTCAAATGTACCCTTTGCGAAAATATTTGCACTTGCATGCCTTCAGAGATGTTGTTTTGGACTCATTGCTAATCGTAGATCTGTCTTTAGTTTTAATTTGACCTGTTGATGACATCCGTCATGCATGTATGGCGCAAGTTGAAAGTGGGTGTATGGAGCAGGCTCACTCTTTACTCTGCAAGTAATGGCTGTGTGTTACAGCCAGGACCTGACTCAAAGCATCACCCGTGATTGTTAACCTGTTAAAAACCTGACAGCGGCATTAACATCACCCCGACATGTGGGCTCATCATTCTATGTGCCCTTAAGCGCCCGTGACGTCCGCCGATGGGTTATTATAGTAGCAACCCATAAAAGTCGGGTGAAGCTCCCCGCTCTTGACATTACAGAGCTCACTGTCTATGGCAGGGCATCAAAGGGGACCGTGATTTTTATTATGCTTAGGAATACTCTGGTTTTGCAGTGTATAATGCAAGTGATCAGGTGATCACAGATTCAAGTCCCCTAAGGGGACTAACAAGCACAGGGAAAAGTAAAAAAAATTGTTTTAAAAAACTGTAAAGATCAAATAACCACCCTTTCACCCATTAAAAATAAAGATACAAAAATTACACACGTGTCATTGCCGCAATAAAAAAGTCCAATCTATCAATATATAAAAATAATTAACCTGATCAGTAAATACCATAAGCAAAAAAAATCCACAAAAAATGTTGTAACAAGCAATCAAAATGTCAAATCAATTCCCAAATCCTGTCAATAAAAATGTTGTCTTGCGCTGCAAAAAAATAAGCCATCACACAGCTCCATAGACCGAAAAATGAAAATGTTATGGGTCTCAGAAAATGGCAATTTTACCACTAAAATAATAAAAAAACTGGGAATGTTTGATATTGCCATAATTGTACTGATGAGCAGAATCATTTTACAAGGTCATTTTAACCATAAAATGTACAGTGTAAAAACAATTCCCTTTGTGAGAGTCACTTGCAGATTCCCATAGCAATGGCTTATCTCCAGGGAGAACAAAGTGACTGGTAACGTCATCGAGTAAGGAGACCACCATACACATCAGATTGTCAGATGATCTTGCCGGTATCGGTGGGTTCAGCTGACTTTAAATTGTATAAAGGTATTAACTCTGCCCCATGTAGTGTAGCGGGGTTGGTGCAGTGCGACACATTGGCAGGGACCACAGGAAAATTCAAAACAAAATGTCTATAATGTCCAAAGTAACCCACAAATGGAAAACAAATGGATTCATCCAGAACGTAGCCGGAGCGTCAAGACAGTCCACATCCAAGACCAGTTCTGTCATGCTGAGGGGTGCCAGGAATTTTGGCTCTGCTTGGCTCCATGTTACTTCAGACAAACAGGCTCTTGCAGAGCCACCTGCTCTGCAGTTTGCAAGCAAGACTGACACACTCATCCCTTTGCTGCAGGGTTTTTAAATGGAATCTTTGGCCATGATCAACTTGTAAGACCCAGACTACAGGGGGTGAACTGCCTCACTACCATCCTGAACATTTAATGGAAGAAGACGCACAGAAAACCACTTAAATATAAAACATAAAGTTTATTGACAATGTATAAAAGCAATATTTAGGAAGTACATTTAACAAAGGATTGCATGGTGAAGACAGTGTTTTGTCAGATATAGAGGGCACCACAGCTAATAGGATAATGCGATGTAACAAATTCAATAAAGATGCACAGATAAATAGAGTGATGTAACAAAGTGCACATATGTGTCAGAAACTATACCCAATCTAAAGCTGGTGAGTGATTACTCAAAATACCAGAGGGAACCAACCTACGAACATAAGCAAAGTGAGCAATGAAAATAATAGAGACATGCAGAACTTATTTTACCTGAAAGCTGTGGTGCCACCAACCCAACGCGCGTTTCGGCTGCAGTACCTTCTTCTTGAGGGGTCAGCTATGCCTGTGACTGCAATGCACTCCAGTGGGATTAATACGACTCCGTTCGCACATATCGACCCTCGCATATGATCCCCCTCACTGCCTCACACCCCCTATATGTGAAAAGCATTATTAAATATTATTAAATGCAATTAGTATGGCTTCAATTCTTAACAACTTTTGTAAATTAGCAATACAAGTGAAGATAGGAAAATAAGTGATATATTTTTTTATAGAAAACGGTTCTTCCTTCACTAAAATTCCAGCACATAGTCTTTGCAGGACTAGGCTTTGCTATAACAATTGCTGAGGGAATAGTACATATTATAATGTTTTTTCTGGGGGCACAATGTATTTTATAACTGGGCAAAATGTAGGATAATTTGTTCTCATGGCACTGAATTCGGTATTAATTTCTGGACAGGGTATGTTATAATGAATTTCTGGGGCACAGGGTATATTACAGTTCATTTCTGGGTCAATGAATATATAGTAATTCACTTCTGGGGCACAGGACATAATAGAATTAATTTTTAGCGCACAGGGTGTATTAGCATTCTTTTCTGGAGTGCATTTTATATCATTCATTTCTGGGACACAGTGAATATTATAATTCGAATCTGAAGGCACAATATGTATTCTAAGTGATGTTGGGGGAACAACGTTTATAGAAAATAATTTTAAGGGGCCTAGCATGCATTGTAATTGATATTAGAGGCACTGAGTTTTATTCACGTCTCAGTGCACATTGTAGATTTATATTCATTTCTGGTCGTGTATTTTTCAGGTGACACAGTGTACAGCACTAATTTCAGAAGCCACGGCTTATGACATTTTTATACTCCTTTGGGCATATTGGAGCCATTATTTTTATGGGGCCCAGTATGTGACACTATATGAGATTTTTGTATTTTTGTATAAGATGGGAAGCTGCTTCGAGTGGAAGATGTTCGGGTGGCAAACTCTGCAGAGACTAGACATAGCTGGAAGAAGTCATGACATTTATGCTCTAAGTCTACAGTGTGAATGGACAAACATGCCTCTCCTGGGTTACAAACCTGCACATTTAAGTTGACTGGTAGGAACCAGAGCTGATTACCAACACCCTTGCACCTATTCACACTATATGGAGGTGCTGGTCAGGTTTTTTGTTCTATGCAGTTATTCTGTTCTAATATAAACACACTGTGCCTGTGCGCATCCACGCGGCTACCAGACAGCTGAAACACTCACACCTTCCACTGGCCATAAACTTCAATGGGCAGCAGCAGTAACTTGATCTCGCAGTAAGGCTGGAGTCATGCATGTTTTAAACAGACAAGAATCGCAGAAATGTTCCCTGAACAGAGATCCGTATATCATCTGTGTGCAATGCGAGGATGCGATTTTCTCACATCTAAGCATCCGTGTGACATCTGTATGGCATCAGTACGGCGAGATTTTCTCGCTGGCTTGCAAAATGAACATGTAATGGGTCCATAGCCTCAAATATTTGTGAAAACATATATACAGTGTGTGTATGTATATATATACAGTGGGGAAAAAAAGTATTTAGTCAGTCAGCAATAGTGCAAGTTCCACCACTTAAAAAGATGAGAGGCGTCTGTAATTTACATCATAGGTAGACCTCAACTATGGGAGACAAACTGAGAAAAAAAAATCCAGAAAATCACATTGTCTGTTTTTTTTTCATTTTATTTGCATATTATGGTGGAAAATAAGTATTTGGTCAGAAACAAAATTTCATCTCAATACTTTGTGATATATCCTTTGTTGGCAATGACAGAGGTCAAACGTTTTCTGTAAGTCTTCACAAGGTTGCCACACACTGTTGTTGGTATGTTGGCCCATTCCTCCATGCAGATCTCCTCTAGAGCAGTGATGTTTTTGGCTTTTCGCTTGGCAACACGGACTTTCAACTCCCTCCAAAGGTTTTCTATAGGGTTGAGATCTGGAGACTGGCTAGGCCACTCCAGGACCTTGAAATGCTTCTTACGAAGCCACTCCTTCGTTGCCCTGGCGGTGTGCTTTGGATCATTGTCATGTTGAAAGACCCAGCCACGTTTCATCTTCAATGCCCTTGCTGATGGAAGGAGGTTTGCACTCAAAATCTCACGATACATGGCCCCATTCATTCTTTCATGTACCCGGATCAGTCGTCCTGGCCCCTTTGCAGAGAAACAGCCCCAAAGCATGATGTTTCCACCACCATGCTTTACAGTAGGTATGGTGTTTGATGGATGCAACTCAGTATTCTTTTTCCTCCAAACACGACAAGTTGTGTTTCTACCAAACAGTTCCAGTTTGGTTTCATCAGACCATAGGACATTCTCCCAAAACTCCTCTGGATCATCCAAATGCTCTCTAGCAAACTTCAGACGGGCCCGGACATGTACAGGCTTAAGCAGTGGGACACGTCTGGAACTGCAGGATCTGAGTCCATGGTGGCGTAGTGTGTTACTTATGGTAGGCCTTGTTACATTGGTCCCAGCTCTCTGCAGTTCATTCACTAGGTCCCCCCGCGTGGTTCTGGGATTTTTGCTCACCGTTCTTGTGATCATTCTGACCCCACGGGGTGGGATTTTGCATGGAGCACCAGATCGAGGGAGATTATCAGTGGTCTTGTATGTCTTCCATTTTCTAATTATTGCTCCCACAGTTGATTTCTTCACTCCAAGCTGGTTGGCTATTGCAGATTCAGTCTTCCCAGCCTGGTGCAGGGCTACAATTTTGTTTCTGGTGTCCTTTGACAGCTCTTTGGTCTTCACCATAGTGGAGTTTGGAGTCAGACTGTTTGAGGGTGTGCACAGGTGTCTTTTTATACTGATAACAAGTTTAAACAGGTGCCATTACTACAGGTAATGAGTGGAGGAAAGAGGAGACTCTTAAAGAAGAAGTTACAGGTCTGTGAGAGCCAGAAATCTTGATTGCTTGTTTCTGACCAAATACTTATTTTCCACCATAATATGCAAATAAAATGGAAAAAAAAACAGACAATGTGATTTTCTGGATTTTTTTTTCTCAGTTTGTCTCCCATAGTTGAGGTCTACCTATGATGTAAATTACAGACGCCTCTCATCTTTTTAAGTGGTGGAACTTGCACTATTGCTGACTGACTAAATACTTTTTTTCCCCACTGTATATATATATATATATATATATGTATATATATATATATATATATATATATACACTAGCCATGAACCCGTTCTACGCCCGGGTGGCAGGCATTTTTATTGGTATATGGTCTCCCATCCTGGTATGTGCTGCACCCCTCATCCCTATCCTGGTATGTATGGTACCCTCACCCACCAATCTTGGTATGCATGGTCCTCTCACCCCCCAATCCTGGTATGCATGGCACCCCCATCCCTATCGTGGTATACATGGCACCCCCCTCATCCCTATTGTGGTATGCATGGTACCCCCTCATCCCTATCGTGGTATGCATGGTCCTCTCACCCCCCAATCCTGGTATGCATGGTCCCCTCACCCCCCAATCCTGGTATGCATGGTCCCCTCACCCTCCAATCCTGGTATGCATGGTCCCCTCACCCCCAATCCTGGTATGCATGGTCCCCTCACACCCCAATCCTGGTATGCATGGTCCTCTCACCCCCCCATCCTGGTATGCATGGTCCCCTCAACCCCCAATCCTGGTATGCATGGTCCCCTCACCCCCCAATCCTGGTATGCATGGTCCCCTCACCCCCCAATCCTGGTATGCATGGTCCCCTCACCCCCCAATCCTGGTATGCATGGTCCCCTCACCCCCAATCCTGGTATGCATGGTCCCCTCACCCCCCAATCCTGGTATGCATGGTCCTCTCACCCCCCAATCCTGGTATGCATGGTCCCCTCACCCCCCTATCCTGGTATGCATGGTGCCCTCACCCCCAATCCTGGTATGCATGGTCCTCTCACCCCCCCAATCCTGGTATGCATAGTCCCCTCACCCCTCTATCCTGGAAATCATGGTCCCCTCACCCCCCAATCCTGGTATGCATGGTCCCCTCACCCCCAAATCCTGGTATGCATGTTCCTCTCACCCCCCAATCCTGGTATGCATGGTCCCCTCACCCCCCTATCCTGGTAGGCATGGTGCCCTCACCCCAAATCCTGGTATGCATGGTCCTCTCACCCCCCAATCCTGGTATGCATGGTCCCCTCACCCCCCTATCCTGGTATGCATGGTTCCCTCACCCCCAATCCTGGTATGTATGGTCCTCTCACCCCTCAATCTAGGTATGCATGGTCCTCTCACCCCCCAATCCTGGTATGCATAGTCCTCTCACCCCCCTATCCTGGTATGCATGGTCCGCTCACCCCCCAATCCTGGTATGCATGGTCCCCTCACCCCTCTATCCTGGAAATCATGGTCCCCTCACCCCCCTATCCTGGTATGCATGGTCCTCTCAGCCCCCAATCCTGGTATGCATGATCCTCTCACCTCCCAATCCTGGTATCAATGGAACTCTCACCTCCCAATCCTGGTATGCATGGAACTCTCACCCCCCAGTCCTGGTATGCATGGTCCCCTCACCCCCCAATCCTGGTATGCATGGTCCTCTCACCCCCCAATCCTGGTATGCATAGTCCCCTCACCCCTCTATCCTGGAAATCATGGTCCCCTCACCCCCCTATCCTGATATGCATGGTCCCCTCACCCCCAATCCTGGTATGCATGGTCCCCTCACCCTTAAATCCTGGTAAGCATGTTCCTCTCACCCCCCATCCTGGTATGCATGGTCCTCTCACCCCCCAATCCTGGTATGCATGGTCCCCCCACCCCCCTATCCTGGTATGCATGGTGCCCTCACCCCCAAATCCTGGTATGCATGGTCCTCTCACCCCCCAATCCTGGTATGCATGGTCCCCTAACCCCCTATCCTGGTATGCATGGTGCCCTCACCCCCAATCCTGGTATGTATGGTCCTCTCACCCCTCAATCCAGGTATGCATGGTCCTCTCACCCCCCAATCCTGGTATGCATAGTCCTCTCACCCCCCTATCCTGGTATGCATGGTCCGCTCACCCCCCAATCCTGGTATGCATGGTCCCCTCACCTCTCTATCCTGGAAATCATGGTCCCCTCACCCCCCTATCCTGGTATGCACGGTCCTCTCACCCTCCAATCCTGGTATGCATGGTCCTCTCACCTCCCAATCCTGGTATGCATGGAACTCTCACCCCCCAGTCCTGGTATGCATGGTCCCCTCACCCCCCAATCCTGGTATGCATGGTCCCCTCACCCCCAATCCTGGTATGCATGGTCCCCTCACCCCCAATCCTGGTATGCATGGTCCCCTCACCCCCCAATCCTGGTATGCATGGTCCCCTCACCCCCAAATTTTGGTATGCATGTTCCTCTCACCCCCTCATCCTGGTATGCATGGTCCTCTCACCCCCTATCCTGGTATGCATGGTCCCCTCACCCCCAATCCTGGTATGCATGGTCCCCTCACCCCCCAATCCTGGTATGCATGGTCCCCTAACCCCCCTATCCTAATATGCATGGTCCCCTCACCTCCCTTTCCTGGTATACATGGTCCCCCTCACCCCCCAATCCTGGTATGCATGGTCCCCTCACCCCCCAATCTTGGTATGCATGGTCCTCTCACTCCCCTATCCTAATATGCATGGTCCCCTCACCCCCCAATCCTGGTATGCATGGTCCTTTCATCCCCCTTTCCTGGTATGCATGATCCCCCCACCCCCCTTTCCTGGTATGCATGGTCCCCTCACCCCCTTTTCATGGTATACATGGTCCCTTCACCCCCCAATCCTGATATGAATGGTTCCCCTCACCCCTATTACACTGCACACATTAAAAAAAACATTTATACTCACCTTTCTTCCCTGTGTCCAGCGCTGTCCTGTTCTGGGCCTGTTGTGGTTGTGGACTGGGTGCCTGCGCAGTCCTCGCTTTCCGCACTGCGCAGTCTTGCTCCAGACAGAGTGGCGCATCCACCCAAGAGATTGCGGTATGCGTAAGCACTGAACGCATACCGCGATCACTGCAACACCGTACCGAGCTGGTGTTGCTGTTGCCATGGGGTCTTGCGCCATGTAACGTCAGGAGAGGGCGGGTTGTGGCACCGGAATTGGCACATGCGCAGTCCGCACTTACCGACGCCATTTTGTAGAAGACACACTGCAGTGTGTCTTCAACAAAATGGCGGCAGTAAGCGCGGACTACTCAGGCGCCGATTCATGTGACATCAGGAGAGGTCGGGTTGTGGTGCGGGACTCAGCGCCTGTGCAGTCCTCGCTTTCCACCGCCATTTTGTTGCAGACACACTGCAGTGTGTCTTCTACAAAATGGCGGTAAACGCGGACTGCGCATGTGCCAATTCCGGTGCCACCACCCGCCCTCTCCTAACGTTACATGGCGCAAGACCCCACGGCAACAGCAACACCAGCTCGATCTCTTGGGCGGATGCGTCACTCTGTCTGGAGCAAGACTGCGCAGTGCACAGGCGCGTCGCGCTTGCGCAGTCTATAGAGGCTTCAGACAGAGTGACGCTTAGCCTGTTATATTATAGATATATGGATATATATATATATATGTATATATATGCCAGTGAGACATATATTTATATTTCATAGAAATATAGATAGCAGAATAGCCGATAATTCGATTGCCGGAATCTGTAAAATCATTACAGAGCCCAACAGGATATGAGACATGGTTTACATACAGTAAACCATTGTATATCCATTAGATTTATATATGTCCCTCACTAATAATGTTAGTAATGTATGTGTGTAAAATTTTGGAGCTGTAGGTGTTAAATTAAAGAATTAATTCTCGGAAAAAACTGTTGTGGGCCCACGCGCAATTTTCTCAGCCAGAGAGGGCAAACCAGTGACTGAGAGAAGAAATTAATAACCTAGAGAGGGACCATTGTTTTTGAGCCCCCACTGGCTAAGAAAATCTGCCCCCAGCCACTCTAGAAAAGGCGCATCTGTAAGTTGCGCCAATTCCGGCACTTACCCGCTCTCTTCCTATTTTCCTGTAGCGGGTGGCATATGGAGTAATACGATACGATACACTTTATTGAAATTATGGTATCACAGCAGCGTTACAACAGCATTACAAACAAAACATTACAAACAGCATTACATAGAGTAATTACTAGACACAGATCTTGCACATGACTAACCACAATACGTAACAAGCAAAGGGACAAGTCTCTGATCCTTTACATTAGTGTGCCGGCCCTAGGTCATAGCCATCTTTCACCCTTAGTGAATTGTTATACATCCCCACAGCAGTAGGCACAAACGATGTCCTGAATTTTTCCTTCTTGCACCTTAGTAGGATTAGTCGGCTGCTGAATGCGCTCTTCTGATTCATGAATATCCCGTATAGTGGGTGTGTATTATTGTTCATTATAGCCCTACACTTCTTTTGAATCCTATCTTCCACAACCTCCTCAAAAGAGTCAAGATGGAGGCCAAGAGCTGAACTTGCCTTCTTTATAAGTTTGTTGAGCTTATTAGCGTCTGCTACTCGCACACTACTGCCCCAGCAGATGATAGCAAAAAAGATTAAATATATTTTTTTTCTTATTTGCATAGATGGGATATTCTCAGCCTAATCTTAGGTAGTAGTTGAATCCATTGGATGGTCATATTATGTGGATTGCCTAGTAATTATGTGGTTTAGACATTTATACAGGACCTCTTTTTGCCTCATTCATTTAAATGTTTATTATGGTGGCCATTAAATCATATGCACTGGCAGTGAATATTGATTGAGTAAGGTGGTTCATTGGTCAGTAGTACGTCCTCTTTTTTCCACTGTTGCACTTTTTTGCTTGTTTTTGCACATGTTCTCCACGTGTCCCCTTTCTGTCTTAAATTTTCAATAAAGTATTATCATTTTATTATTCTGGATCTTTGGTCGTTTATGTTGATTTCCACACCCCCGCTTATTGTATGTCAACCATGTCTCATATCCTGTCGGGTTCTGTAATGATTTTATAGATGTCGACAATTGAATTATTGGCTGTTCTGCTATCTAGATTTCTATGACATATATATATATATATATATATACTTATACTATGTGCATACATGTATTCTATCTATTCTTTATTATATATCTCACTGACATATATATATATATATATTGACGCGCACACACTTTTTCCCCAGTATGTAGATAGGGGCAAAATTGTTTGGTGAATTGGAACGTGCGGGGTTAAAATTTCGCCTCACAACATAGCTTAGGACGCTCTCGGGGTCCAGACGTGTGACTGTGCCAAATTTTGTGGCTGTAGCTGCGACGGTGCGGATGCCAATCCTGGACATACACACATACACACATACATACACACACACATACATACATACATACACACTTTGAGCTTTATATATATATATATCTATACTATGTGTATACGTGTATTCTATCCATTCTTTATTATATATCTCTCTGACATATATATATATATATATATATATATATATATATATACTTTATACCTATACTATGTGTATACATGTATTCTATCTATTCTTTATTAACCTGTCAGTGTGATTTTACAGTATAGCACACTGAATTGCCGGCTTTTCTAAAGGACACCGGTGCCTATTTCTCGCAAGTCACACGCATGGTCCGTGTGTAATCCATTTTTTTCTCGCACCCATAGACTTGCATTGGCGAGTCTCGGGCATAATACGGTGCAAATCACATTATGCTGCGATTTCGCCCGCATGTATAATACGGGCGAGAAAAAAAAAACGGATGATGGGAGCTTCCCCATAGGTTAACATTGGTCTGAGTGCTATGCAATTCTTTTCCCGCATAGCACTCGTCCATATTTCTCTCTAGTGTGACTCCAGCCTAAAGCCGAAAATCTTTCTGCTCTTTGCATTCACCGCAGGAGGTAAATGAGTGGGGAAAAAAAAGTGAAAAATCGCAAAAGAGGAATTTTTAGTAAACTTGACGATGAATTCTTTATGTTTACATGTGCTATAGATTTATGGAAAGTTGATTAGAATATAACTTATAAAATAATCTGCAGTGGTGCAATTACCCGGTTTGGAAGAATACTTTCGTTATTAATGAACTTCCCCTCTAGGTCTACCCCTGTGCTGTCGAAACAGATACCACAATGGACAACTTTCAGCCTTTTAACATTTGGAAACTGTACCCTTTTGAAAGTCACCAGCAGCAACCTATGTTTAGAAGAAGCATTCTCTGCGGTTGCTTTATTAATGCATGTTTTTGATCGATGTAAACGCACCTTTTTTTTTTTTTTTACCATAACATTGACTCATCCTGAGCTGAAATTCACACCACTTTCTCCCACAAGTCACCCCCACCCTTCTCCCAACCTTTTCCCCCCACCCGCTTAAACACTCATACAATTGTGACGGAACAATTTGTCCCATACCGCCACGCAGTGGCCGCTGCAGGATAGTGCGGGAATTCTTCGTCCTGAATGGCTCAATTAGGAGTTTGTTCTTTTTATTTGCTTAATAATTAACAGAGCATTTATACCCGTGGCAAATCAACGTTAATGTTTATTGTTTGAACAAGTATGATGGATGCTTTGTAGCTGCAAATTCAGATTAACATGCAACCATTATCAGGGGATACAGGAGTTGGTTCAATTACACAGCAATCTCATTAATAGCAGCCTTGTTACACTAACAGGCAGAGACAAGCCTGGAGGCTCAGATTATTAGATATGTATACATATGCTTGGAAAATAATTAGCAGCCAAATAACTCCTGGAGCTATAGTACAATGCTCGATTTAATAACGGCATTTCCACCCATTAATAATCCATACAACGCCGCTGTACACATGCTTCTCTGTGTTTAACCGGATTTCACAATTAATAATGCGGTATCTATTTCATCGTATGACTAACTATGAATCCACCTGGAGAACCCAGTGCGTACATGACTCTACACGTGTTTCCAGAACAAATTCTCTGCATACAGTAAGATCGTCCGCAATGAAATGACAAAATTCACATGAAAAATGGTGTCAAGGATCGGAAAAACATGGCCATAAACAGCGTCTCACTTGTCCATTGGTTGTAACAACTTTTGGACAGGTATGGTGATTTTTTTGGGAAGAAACTAAACCTGGAAAACCCCTTATCAAAAAATGATGACCTATAGTTTAAGTCAGGTTAAGTGTTAAATTTAGTTTTTTTTTTAATTTTGCAATTTAAAAAAAAAAAAAAAACTCAATCTGCATTAAAAAAAGATCTTGCAATTTTCATACTGGCCACTGGGTTTTTTTTAGACTCTAACTTCCTGTTGTAGCAGGAAATGCACATGTACATTAGCAGCAATAGACAGATTCTGAGCCTATGTTTTGTATTAAAGCGTCTAATGAGTGTGTGCAACGGTCATTGTGAACAGGATCAGCTGCAACTGATTATTGTGGTTGGGTGATCCTGTGTTACCAGATGTGGATAGAGGTGTTATTTGTCATTGTAGTCCCTGCTCTGCAGATAAGGAGTCTCCTGAAAACTCTTCCTGAAAGGACAGGAAGTATAAGCCCCCTGTGACCAGTGTGAAAATTACAAGATTACTAATTTTTTTTTTTTTGCATTTTATAAAAATCATGAAATGGATAAAATAAAACATTGCCAATTTTTTCAAACATACATACAACACTAAAATCATAACCAAATCAGTCCAGAGAATGAGAAGTCACAGGCCCAGCCTATAGCACTAAAATGGCCTTGAAGTTTTCTAATTATCATGAACTTGCCAGTATGCACTGAGATCAGACTTGATTGTAGGGAAGCCCTAAATAACAGAAAAGGGGCTGACTTTTATCATCATCAGAGGCACTATTGTCAATGGGCAGTGTATGGTGTTAGGTTCCTGCAGCTGCACAGCAGGAATCCAGAGCCATTCCCCTCCGATCTCTCAGGGCCCTGCACAGCAATCTCGGTGATCCAGACACGCTGCTCTGACATGTTCTCTGGGTCTGGTTGTTGCTGCCACCTCTGGACCAGCAATAGTAGCGTAGCCTGCTCTGCAGCAAGCCTCTCCAGAGGCCAAGTCCTCTTGCCGTGCTACTGGGCATGCTCACGAGACGATCTCCCAGTGGAGATCGGGAGTCACATGCTCAGGTCCTGCTCCTGATCTGATTGGCCCATCTCAGAGATCTGGAAGGTCCCGGAAGAGCACGGCTATAAAAGGCCTGCATGGCCGCTCGGCCATGCTCTAGTATAGACTCTAGTTGCTATCTGTGTGAATGATGATGGATGCATGTGCCTGCGAATGACTCATTAAGATCCCCTCCCTCTGATATTATGTGTGTGGATAGGGACTTAGTCATAGAGTCAGCGCCAGTCAGTGGCACGCTACAGGCCACAGTTCACATCTTACAGCACTAGCGCCCGACAGTGCGCCCCCTCTTGGACATTGTCGTGTGGCGACTGAGTCGGCCACCACGCTGCAGTCAGCAGCACTTATTGGCATCCGCTGCACGCACGGTAGGTCTAGATGGACTTTGACCCTGAGTCTGGGGCCTAGTCCTGTGACAGTATACCGTGTGTGCACACCGCTGAGACCTGTGAGGTCAACAGGCTTGGCATTTATGTTTATAACTTAGGCGTCTCTGTGAGGTTAACAGAGCTCGCCAGCGCACATCGGGTAACATATAACCGGCGTGTGCTATACCGCCATATAGCGCGTCTGCCATTATATAGCAGCAGTTTAACACTTCTGCATGGTGGACCCCAGGCGGCGAACTCACTTTCAGTTATTTAATATTTAGTGTGTTCCGCCATCCCTAACAGTATGGGATGGCAATTCATCCCTGTTCAAAAGTATAGAACCTATCACCAAACTGGCTGAAGAGATACACATCCCTTGATTGTAGAAATCCATTTAGCAGTTTCTGGGAAATCCAGAGTTGTGATTATATGCAAATGAGCTGCAAGTGCTTCAGGGTGGGACTTGCAGCTCTCCTGCCCTGTCTCTGTATTCCTCGCCCACTGCCTGTCTCCTGTGTCAGAACAGTCACTCTTGTTTCAATGACCTGCCTCCCTCTTGTAAGTGCTGTCAGTCCCTCGGGAGGCATTAAATCCTCATGACAGATTCCCTGTAAGAAAAGAATGGGAAGCTTCCGACTACTAAATATTCTAAATACTGCCTATTACCAAAAGAGGTCCCAAATTCAGCCTAATATCTTCCTAAAGGACTCGACTTTCTAGCAAAAGTCATTTCCGAACTTCCAGATTGTGGAATCCTGGCATGGAGAGCACAACCCTCAAGAGCTGACCCTGCGCTGCCATGTGGTTTACTACGCTGTTCTAAAATGGTGACCAATCTTGCTCTTTCACAGCAAGGGAGACCACAGTGGGTTGTGGGATCCCAATCTGCATACCAGGATCCCACAACTCGGATGTTCTAAACTTTTGAAGTCGACCTCTTAGGGACACTTGGAACCACTTTTGATAATAGGTGATATTTAGCAAATTCATCTCTTTGAGACTGCCCAATCCTTTCTTAAAGGGAATTTGTCAGTAGGACCAACCCTCCTAAGCCATCTATATGGGCATGCAGGTCAAAGGATGTTGAATACAATGATACCTTGATATCTGCGATTCAATGTCATATTCCAGAGAGAACCACATTGTTCTTTTATGTAAATGAGCTGTTAAGATCTATGGGCTGAACATAGATCTCCCTATGAATCTGCCTCCATGGCTTATTTTAAATAAAATGGGGCATTACCAGTGTTGGACCTGAAGAGTAAACTGTCATTCATTGCATGTCTCACACTGGTAATGCCCCCTATTATTTAAAATAAGCTCTGGAGGCAGATTATCAGGGAGATATGTGTCCGGCCCATAGATTGTAACAGATCATTTACATATAAGAAAAATGTGGATTTCTCTGGAATAAGACATCAGATCAGAGATATCAAGGTAACATTTTATTCAGCTTCCTATGACCTGCATGAACATATAGACGGGTTATGAGGGTTGATCCTACTGACACACTCTCTTTAACACTAGAACTACCGCATGTTTCATAATACCTATAACTACCATTAGGGGTCATTTTGACCCCCATTCAAAAGTACTGACTCTGGAGTAAAAATAACTTTTTTGTTGCCAACAAATTAAAGAACATTTATTTTAACTTAGTAAGAACAGTGGTAAGATCAAGTACAGCACGCATTTTCCTTTTACATGGTCATAGCATGCGGTGTCCAACAGTTAACACAAACAGTACTTTCTTCCACTTTCCCAGTGCATTTTCCACAAACTGGTTTGTTACAGCTTGTGCAAGTTTTAGTTGTTTTGTTTTCGTTGCATCTTCCAACTCCACATTTTCGATGCTTGCGGATTTCTTGTCCTTTTGTTTGTGGTTCAGACATTGCGGATGATGGGCCACTTCTTCGGATTCATTTTCAGATAAATTCTGAAGACATTTCAAAATTTTATCACTTGTCAGACCCCTCTGCTTACTCATGCTTCAAATATACGTCGCAAAAAGGGACTTGTAAGATCGCAGAAGTAATAAAACGACACTGTACAAACATGCAGAGTTGTAGCTTCAACTGTAATGTTTGCTACTGAAGTGCAGACAGAAATCGCTACAAGAGACATGGATCAAACATGTTCAGACAAGTTTAGACAAAACAAAATGCTGAATCATCCCTGATATGCAAAGATACAATTACACTCTACAACTAGGGAGAAGCACTGTGATTTTCTGTACTCTGTATTATTAGGTGACTTGCCTGCTACTACTTTTATGTAAGGGGTCAAATTGACCCCTTCAGTACTTATAGGTATGAATTGTAAAATCTGGGCCCCAGAAAAAGTTACAATTCATTTTTGTGTCCTATAATATACACTACCATGAATAAATAAAAGTCACAAAAAGTCAGAACTCATTTGTTAAAATTTTAGAAATTATAGGAAAAAGAAATAGCAAAAGGGTCAAAATGACCCCTCCGGTAGTTCTAGTGTTAAATAAAAAGTGCAGTCACAGGAGAGTGATAGGTCCTATTCATAGTTGATTGGCTTCCCACATTGTCAGTATGGACAACCAACTTCCGTAATTTTTTTTTTGTTCCTTTGTTCACTTCCCAGGTCAATACGATTAGTCCCCAATCGCCACAATTTTAAGCGTGCCCTGAAAACGCATTTATTCAGACTGGCCTATCAGCTCAACACATTAACCTAATCTATCCCTGTGTGGCAGAGCCAAAAGATTTACCATAACCAGGTTCCCCGCATCATGTTCCCACATGCTTTATGCATCCATTAGCCCTCTGTGTCTGTACTGTTACACACTTAACACTATGGCTGGTCCAAACAATCAGGGCAACTGTTACCACCCACCTTTCGTGTCTACCTTTTTTCCTCATAGATTGTAAGCTTGCGAGCAGGGCCCTCATTCCTCTTGGTATCTGTTATGATCTATGTGATTATTGTTATGCTGTAATGTCTATTGTCTGTACAAGTCCCCTCTGAAATGTAAAGTGCTGCGGAATATGTCAGCGCTATAGAAAAAAAATTATTATTATTATTATTTTTATTTTGTTACACATTGAATAAAATTAATAAATCACTGATGCTGAAAACCCGTACGCTGGTGAAAATCTGATCCAAAACACTGAAATTGGGCCTTATTTTTGCAGATGAGAAAAATCACTGATGTCTGAGTTAGGCTTTCTGTTCTTTTCTTATACGTGTAAAACGTTCTAGGTTTACTTCTGTGTGCTAGATCCATTTTATTTTTTTGCAATTCAATTTGCATCACTTTTTCTGCTGTGAAAAATCCGATTTAAGCACACAATGTTTTTTAGTGATGGGTCTGCACCGAAACCGACCTGAAAAATGTGCTCCTAAAATGCTCAAATGATTAAACATAATCATTACTATGTAAAAATAACTTTCTGTTCATTTCTTCGGTCTTTTTAGTGTCTTTTAACTGATTTGGGTTTTCAATGACACCAAGCTGTTAAAAGAAATGAGGATATCATTAAGCTCTAGCCTTACAATACAAGCTATTGGGAAGGCTCAAAAGATGCCGGAAAAACAACCAGGTTTTTTTTTTAGTGAGTTGCTAGAGTTTTTCTTAAATAAACACTGATTTCTTCATTATTGAATGGAATAAAAAAAAAATCATCCCAAAATCACCAGTAAAAAAAGACCCCACAAAAATGATGATGATATTGATGTTGAAAAAGCACTCATGAAGTGGTAAAAAAGGGGGAAAATGGGGGAAAAAATGCCGACACTTCCTGAAGTGTCTTCCTCTAGAAAAAAACCTGTTGGGGCTGTTGAAAGAATAAAACCGCGTGAACATGCTTCAATGGTGCTGCATTTCTGTGTCTGCGTTATGGCTGAAAATTTTAGCATTACCCATCACTACTGTAATGATCTGAACTATCATTGTCATGGATTCCTATAATGCTTTTAATTTAAGGCCAGACAAGGATTTCTTTATGTAATACAGGCACAGAAATGTGCCTGACATGAGCAGGGGGATCCTGCAGGATTTTAATCCTTGAAGGCACAGTGTGTACTAAGAGCAGGGCCGGACTGGCCATCTGGCAATTCTGGCAAATGCCAGATGGGGCTGTCTGGTTGGACCGCCTTGCTTGCTACGTTGTTCACAGAATCTGTGTTCTCAATACACCCATACTGTTGAAGGGACTCTGTCACCCCATTTTCGGCCTATGAGATTTGGCCACCACCATCAGGGGCTTATCTACAGAATTCTGTAATGCTGTAGATAAGTCCCCCGATGTAACCTGAAAGATAAGAAAAACACGTTAGATTATACTCACCGGAAGGGCGGTCCGGTCCGATGGGTGTCGCGGTCCAGTCCAGTGCCTCCCATCTTCATACAATGCCGTCCTCTTCTTCCCTTCCTGTAATGGCTCCGGTGCAAGAAAAATGAGGGTTACATCGGGGGCTTATCTACAGCATTACAGAATGATGTAGATAAGCCCCTGATGGCGGTGGCCGCAGCTTATGGGCCGAAAATGAGGTGACAGATTCCTTTTAAGAGCTGTGACAGAACACAAAGTCACTTACCCCAGCAGGCCATGGGTGTCATCAGAAATATTGGTCTTGTAGTAAATCTTGCTTTCGTCAATCCAGGGTAATATTAGTGATATATCCCATCTGGTGCTTGGGGACGGGGACAGCATGGGCCTATGTGATTTCAAATGCCAGGACTGAGTGTCAGCCCCAGTCTGTACCTGACAAGGAGTAATGTTTGATACTGTGGTCCCAGCTCTCTGCAGATCATTGACCAGGTCCTCCTGTGCAGTTCTGGGCTGATTCCTGACCTTTCTCAGAATCATCCTTACCCCACAAGACGAGATCTTGCATGGAGCCCCAGACCAAGGAAGATTGACAGTCATCTTGTGTTTCTTCCATTTTCTAATAAGTGTGCCAATTGTTATTGCCTTCTCAACAAACTGCTTGCCAATTGTCCTGTAGTCCATCCCAGCCTTGCGCAGGTCTACTAATTTGTCCCTGGTGTCCTTAGACAGCTCTTTGGTCTTGGCTATGGTGGAGAGGTCAGAGTGTGATGGATTGTATGTGGACAGGTGTCTTTTGTACAGGTAATGAGTTCAAGCAGGTGCAACTAATACAGGTAATGAGTGCAGAGTAGGAGGGCTTCTTAAAGAAAAACTAACAGGTCTGTGAGAGCCTGAATTCTTCCTGGTTGGTAGGTGATCAGATACTTTCAATAAAATGCAATTTAATTATTTGAAAATCATACAATGTTATCTTCTGTTTATTAATTCTACATTCTGTCTCTCACAGATGAAGTGTACCGTTTTCTGTCCAGTCCTTTGCATTTATACCTGGGCACAGTGACAGGACAAACATGGGGTTTCACCTGAACGCAATGCGGCTGATCACAACCCATACGGCGGTTTTGTCCATGGTGATGTCACTGTGGTGGGCATAATTATGTGATGGGAGGCACTGTGGGTGGGCAGCGGTGGCAAGGGAAAACAGAATTAGTGTGATCTGGTATTTTAAACTCTTTTATGGATTCTATTAACCCCTTTATGTTCTTTGACGATAATTCTTGTAATTCAGAAATCGTCAATTTTGCCAACTCATTTATTGAATTCACGTACAGAGATAAAATTAAAGTAGCCAAGTCCCATTGTGTCGTATTATTTCCTCGTATGTTCCTCTGTAAGCGCTACATGTTCCCTGCGCCTTTTAATCCATATATCTTTCAGCTCTGGGATTCACACTTCAATGTAAGCATCACCTAATAAACACAATCCTTGTTGAGCTTCTTTGACTTTTGAACCCACCAGGGACGATATCTCCAGCTTCCAGCCTGAACATGGTACTGATTTGTTGCAGTATTGGCTGTAAGTTGTCTCAGGGTTGGTGTTGACGTTGGCTGTAATCCCGTTGACCTCACAATGTGACCCCAATCAGCTTTTCTACAACTGTCATGTTCCCCACAGGGCCTCCAGCTGGAGAGAGAGAAAACAGTGTCGGCAAAATTTGCATGTGGAGAGTCTAAGTCAAGGATAATACGAGCCAGTCCACACGTCAGATCACTTTGCATTAGTGTCACGTGTAATCAGAGGCTATCCTTCCCGGCTAGGTGGAGGTAGATGACTTTGATGAAGAACATAAAGAAAAATTAGTAGATTTTTGTTTATCAACCTGCAAATTAATCATCCCTTAAAAATATCCATCAGTGTCTATTCACAAGAATGTATAGATATGTAATAGACACCAGCTTAAAAAATAGGAAAAACAGGTCTCGAAAGAGAATTTTCCACCTAAAGAAGTAGATACAGGTCAATTGCACATCCAGCACTAGACAAAGGTTGAAAAAAAACAAATCTTGCCATCCCTGAGAATCTTTCAAGACTAGCTGCCTATACATGACGACGGCCGCCTCAGTGGTCACGTGCTCTAAGGGCTCGTGCACGCGACGAGTGCTATCTGTGATTTTCACTGAGAATCCTCAGAGACACGTTATTCTATGGGGATGTGCACAAAAATTTGGTGACGTCCGGTTTTGATCCAAGTGTCCAAAAGTGTATGGATCTGGGAAAAACAATGAATTGCACTCGGATAACATGCAAGCGCAGTCCGATGTTCATGGAGTGAAATAATGGAGGAGGTGGAGAAACTTTTATTTTTCTTTCCACCTCTGAGAAAAACTGATGCCACTCTGATCCGAATAATCAGACCTTTTTCCCTTGAAAATGGTAATGTGCACCTACCCTTTTGTCATGGTTGTCCTGAAGTATGTATACTTCGAAACACGTTGACAAATATACCACCTACACTCGGACTGGCTTCCTTCATCTTTTCCACAAGGCAGCGCAGATTTAACCCATTCATTTCTCCATTACCTGCACCTACCCTAATATTGGCATAACCATTCAGCACTGAGCTAGGATGGCTGTAATAAAAGCATGTGACCGCTGCAGTCAATCACTAGCCTGAATAACAAGCCTGTTATCATGTCCCACAACCTTTAGCAGCACTATAGTCTGTAATAAGATGTTTCCTCTATCAAAAAATGATTTACTAAGCAAAGAAGGTTATTGCTCTCCTCTTGTGCTACTGTGGAAAATGCGAATCCATCCATAAATATAACACTAGACTTTTTCGGCACCTGCTACTGTTAAATGTGAACCAGAACCAAACGGGTCTGTCTGCTCTTCACATACTTATCCAAAGCAGTAAATTAAAATCAGTACATTGAACAGATAACTTAGGTGTCATTTACTCGGCATCCAGAAGTTCTGCTCCAGTCTCTGTCTGTGGAGACTCTTTATTGATCCGGCTTAATCACGAGTCGTTGGCATTAGTGCAATAGCATTAGCATTAGCAGACAAGTCTTATCGACCAACAGCAGCTTTTTTGTTATATTTTGGGAAAAGATGCACATTTTTCAACACTGTTCGGTACCAAAGAAATCGCAAAGATTAATATTTTGTTCATTGCTTAAGGTTTGGTTCAGATTTGCTACCTTAGCAATTGTGACAGATCCCCAACGCACCCCACTGTAAGACAGCAAGGTCCATCCGACACCATTGGGATCTGTCATTATGATAACTTCTACTATAGATGAAACTTATAACAAAAATGTGAACCGAACCAAATGGTAACAAAGCTCTATAACAGAAATTTCATGAACATTTCCTAGTACCAGTTCTTGGAGATGTCCATCATCTGTTTCCCCGGGACTCTGTCACCTGGTTTAAGAGAAACATAAAGAATTGATAGAGACTCCGATTCCATCACTTGATCACCTACATTTCAAATGTGCACGTTAATGCAAGATCCTGCTGCAATCCGGTATGTTTTCCACCCCTCTCACTCATCAATGTCATGTCCTCCTGCAGAACCATTTTTTCTTCAACTCTACTCTTAAGTGTTCAATAGGGTTGAGGTCTAGGAACTGTGGGGCCAATCCAGCACCTCTACGTCATTGTCATTGAACCATTTATTCCCCAATCATGATGTATGCTTTGGGTCCTTGTCCCGCTAGAACACCATGTTGTCCTTTTCATACCCACAGTACTCAAGTGTGAAGCAACTCATCTTGTAGGATACTCAGCATTGAGACCACCATCAATCCAATACACCTTTGGCTGTAAAACAACCCTATGTCATCAAGCTTCCTCCTCTGAACGTGACAGTTCCCTCAGTTTCTCAATAAATTAGCCCTTAGCCCCTTTTTCCCATGTTTCTTCCAGACCCATTTGCACCCATCAGAGCCTAGTCTATTGACTTTTGTCTCATCACTCCAAATCATCCATTTCCAATCTTATACTGTTAACTTTTTGTACTTTTTTGCAAACTTGAGCCAACGCTTCTTATGACGATATTGAAGTCGAGGTTTCTTCATCCCTATTAGAGCCATCATTCCAAACTTGTGTACCTTACGTCATATGGTGCTTGCATGGATTCCTGTGATATCACTGTTACGAAACATAAGACCTACCTCCACTGCCGTGTTTGTTGCACCAGAACCGATAGACCTTGTGATGAGCCGGCTTGTTGACTCTAGTACTTTGAATGGACGTCTACCTCTTGGCTTTTGAATGGATGGACAGACATCACTTCATATTCTTACAACTGTCATGGCACTGACATGATGCAGTTTTCTTGGCCGAGAGTCCGCTATTGATGAGCTGGATGCTGCTGCTTCTGTTTTCTTGGGAAATCTTTTTCATGGCTGCTTTTTGATTGGAACCAGTGACCTTTCACTTGAGAATGAACATAACACACTGAGCTATTTGGGAATGTGAGAAAAGGGTATATTTTGATATTTGTCCTGATAGATATAAGTCCCACATCTGGCACCAGCATCTGTATCAAGAACGTGGTCTCTTCTAGCACTATCAGTAATGGAGAATTGGATGCTGTCTCCATTCATTTCTACAAGGAGACATTTGCTATAGTAAATGCACCAGCTTTTTTGGATCGGTGGTCAAAACATGAGTCAACTAAAAGGTTTTGTAAACTAGCCCCAGATTAATCATGAGCCATGGTGATAAAATTGGTGCATTTTGAAACTGTTTAGTGTAAATGTACACTGTCCGGATTTTCTTTCAAGTAATCATTTTGAAGATATTCTATGTGATACAAATATGTGAGTAAAATATTTGGTAGAAGCCGTATATATGTGAGAAGCCCCAGGGGGCCTTGTTTCATATGTATGAGTAGAGTGGGTGGTTTACTATGTCTACTTAGAAAATGATTGATGATGTGTAGTCTATTAGTGGTCTAAGAAGACAGCTGCAGCCCTGTACCTGCCATTGAATGGTGTTTTTACATTTGGTATTACTTTTTTCAACATGGTGTTCTCATTTCCTTTATTGTTTTCTTGTAACACATCCCAATGGTGATAAATACTTGGCAACTAATGGCGTTCTCTGTTGATATGCACGTGACAGCCTCACTGTCTATATTTTCGCAGTACATATGGAGCTGGATATATATATATATATATATATACCATACCATAACTGTAGGAAAAGAAGACATGGACCCAACACTCATCCAAAAATTATACATTGATCTGATGTCACGTTCAGGTTTGTACATTTTTTGCCTAGTGACATTGGATCAATATATAATTTTTGGATGTGTCTTTTTTTTTACACCATTGATATATTGCATTCTGATTCTATCCCTTCTTTTTTTTTCACAGATGAGCCTCCCCCCCCATTTGACCCCAGTGTTTATAATTTAGAAGGACACTGCAAGAGAGGTTCTGCCTATTTTTTCTCTCAGACCCCTTTGTGCGAACACATAGAAGGCGATCCATTGACTTGGTGTTGGTGCTATCTAGCGGCTATTGGTGCTGTGCTGCTGCACCGGTGGGGTGGTGTGATTTGGATTCATGGGGTCTTTTCCTTATAGCAAGGGTGCTGTAGGACACAAGGTCGCTCTACCTGCCGGTGCGCTGTTGCTCCGATGTTGGTTGCTCACGGGCGCCGCACCTCTTAGCTTAGGGACCCACTGAGAGATTCGCAGTCTGATCAGAATGTTCAACTAAGAACCTCACGTTCAGTTTTTTCAATTTTTGCTTAGCAGCATTAGGTCAATGTAGGATTTTTGGATGTGCAATCCATGATTTTTTACAGTTATGAGATATATATAAATACAGATCTATATATATATATATATATATACAGTATATATCTGAATATATATATATATATATATACCCACATACAAGCATATATATACAGTACATATATACACAATTAACAGAGTTTTGCAAAATACACAAGATCAACCATCATATTCAGCTGACCTGTGCTATTGTTGCAGCTGTTGTACCATTTATTACATTGCAATTTATACATCGGACGCCGTTGTTTTTAGCATTTATGCTAGAATGGAAACAATTCATTGAGCGCAGTTTGACAAGAAGAAAGCCATTCTTTAGGCTTCGGGCACATTGCCTTATGCATCCATGCTATATACATACCTGATACAGGAACAATTCAGTGCCCACAATGTACCATAATATCACCGCAACCCTTAGTGATAAATATCTCCACTTGTTGAATTACATTTCAAATCACAGGGATTTCCTACACTAGAAGGATTGTTACTTTAGAAGAATATGAGGAGATTATCAAACACAAAGTGTAGTACAGGGCCCATGCTCCTGTCCTTCCAGTGTGCACAAGTCCATAGGCATACTCACACAAAAATTACATACAGTTGTGTGAAAAAGTGTTTGCCCCTTTCTTGATTATCTATTCCTTTGCATGTTTGTCACACTTAAATGTTTCATATCACTAAACAAATTGAAATATTAGACAAAAATAACACAACTAAACACAAAATGCAGTTTTTAAATGAAGGTCTTTTTATTATTAAGGGAAAAAGAAATCCAAACCTAAAAGGCCCTGTGTGAAAAAGTGATTGCCCCTAAACCTAATAACTGCTTGAACCACCTATAGCAGCAACAACTGCAATAAAGTGTTTGATATAACTGGCAATGAGTCTTTTACAATGTTCTGGAGGAATTTTAGACAACTCATCTTTGCAGAATTGTTGTAATTCAGCCACATTGGAGGGTTTCCGATCATGAATCACCTTTTTAAGGCCATGCCACAGCATTTCAATTAGATTAAGGACTTTGACTAGGCCACTCCAAAGTCTTAATTTTGTTTTTCTTAAGCAATTCAGAAGTGGATTTGCTGGTGCATTTTTTATTATTGTCCTGCTACATAACCTAAGTGGGCTTCAGTTTGAGATCTCCAAATGAGATTGGCAAACCCGAGCAGTAAAGTTTGACATCCGTACCGAGCACCTACTATTTGGGCACTGACACCAAACACGTACTTCATGAGGACGTTTGTGTTACTGTTTGGGTTCGACCCCCTGAACACTGGGAGTTTCTTGCTCTCATGTGCATCACAGCGTGGCAAACATTGCTTCTAATTGGTGGTAAAATCATTACCACCAGTCAGACAGCTGCGGTTGCCATGCTGTCAAATGACAGCGTGAGCCAGCAGCTGTCATTGGAGGTAAAAAGTTTACCTCTGGTCACTGGCGTTGGCTGATGGAACTACTGCTCCTATCAGCTAACACCTGCTGCCGCTGATAACAGCAAGAGCAGGCGACAGCTGATGGGAGTATTCATCAGCCGGCACCTGCACTCCAAGTAAACAATGAAATCAAAAAACAGCGTGAATTGCCCTATATTTTTGATAAGAAGCCAGAAAAAACTTACAGCTGGGGGTTGCAACTCTCCGCTGTCAGCATTAGCAAGGATGGTTATCAAGAATAGAGCTGTTGCTCATGCTGTTTTTTTTAAGTTGTTTAAATAAGTAATTAAAAAAGGGCACGGGTCCCCTATGTTTTTGACAACCAGCCAAGCTAAAGCAGACAGCTGTGGGCAGCTAGTCTCAGGCTGGTAAGGGGCCATGGATATCTGGCCCCTCCAGCCTAAAAATAGCAACCTGCAGCTGCCCAAAAAAGGTGATTCTCACTTGCTCTGTTGAGCTGGCTAGTCGGGTTCATATTTATGGGGTTGATGTCACCTTTGTATTGTCTGATTACATCAGGCCCACGGTTCAGTAATAGAGAGGCGTCTATAAGACAACTATCCATTACTAATCCTATAGTCATATTGTAAATAAACACACAGCCAGTATAAAGTCTTTTATTTGAAAAAAACAAAACACATTTTTCCTTTTTTATTTAAAAATAACAAACACAGTTATACTCACCTAATGTCTATTCCATTAAAGCCATTGTCTCCTGTAATAAAACAAAAATAAAAAAACAACAATATCCCTCACCTGTCCTTTGTTCTGTCCCACTGTCCCATGCCGTGATCCATGTCTGGGTATAAACAGTTCCCAACCTGGACAGTGTCAAGATGTCACCATCCAGGCTGAGAACTACTGGGAGAATGAAATGCTATGAATGCAGCATCAGTGACTAGCGGTGAAATAATCGAGGTTACCGCCGGTCACTGAGGCTGCGTTCCTAGCTGGGCCAATGAACTGCAGTGACCTCGGTGATATCACTGCTACCACAGTGAGAAAAAGCTGTCAGTTTTGCCTGGCTGATTATCAAAAATACAGGAGAATCCACACCATTTTTTTCTTTTTAATTATTTATTTAGAGCGCAGTTGCCAGCTGATGAATACTCCCATCAGCTGTAGCCTTCTCTCAGTGTTATTAGTGGCAGCAGGCGTAGGCTGATGGAAATAGTAGTCCCATCAGCCGCCAGTGACCAGGGGCAAAATTTCCACCTCCAATCATAGCTGCGTGCTCATGTTGTCACTTGACAGCGTGGGAACCGTGGCTCTCTGACTGGTGGTAATGATTTTGTAGCAGATCAGAAGCAGTGTTTTCTATGCTGTCATGCACATAACAGCTTGGCAAACACTGGATGTTCGGGCCCTCTATTCAAGTGAACTTTTTTTTAACTGTTTGGACTGACCATGCGCCCATCTCTAGTCACAAACAGATGGCCGGACATTCTCCTTCAGGATTTTTTACTAGCCAGCAGAATTCATGGTTCTATTTACCACCGCAAGTTTTACAGGTCCTGTAGCAGCAATGAGCCCCAGACTATCACACTACCACCGCCATATTTTATTGTTGGTTTAATGTTCCTACTTTGAAATGCTGTTATTTCTATGCCAGATATAATAGGACATACTGTATACCCTCCAAAATGTTCAACTTTTGTCTTGTCAGTCTCCAGAGTATTCTCCCCAATGTCTTGGGGATCATCAAGATGTTTTCAGGCAAAACCGAGAAAAGCCTTTATGTTCTTATTGCTCAGCAGTGGGTTTTCTTCTTGGAACTCTGCCACACAAGCCATTTTTGCCCAGTCTCTTTCTTATGGTGGAGTCATAAACCTTAACTGAGGCCTGCAGTTCTTTGGATGTTGTTGTGGGGTCTTTTGTGACCTCTTGGATGAGTCGTGGCAGAGCTCTTGGGGTAATTGTGGTCAATCAGCCACTCCTGGGAAAGTTCACCACTGTTTCATGCTTTGCCATTTGTAGATAATGGCTCTCACTGTGGTTCGCTGCAGTCCCAAAGCTTGAGAAATTAATTTCTAACCTTTTAAAGACTGATAGATCTCAATTACTTTGTTTCTCATTTGTTCCAGAATTTCTCAGGATTGCGGCATGATGCTAGCTTTTGAAGACGTTTGGTCTACTTCACTTTGTCAGGCAGGTCCTATTTAAGTGATTTCTTGACTGAGAACAGGTGTGTCAGTAATCCGGCCTGCTTGTGACTATGGAAATTGAACTCAGCTTCCCAAAGATGTCATACACCACAGGTAGTTTATGGTTTAAAGGGGGGGCAATCACATGGGACCCTGTAGGTTTGGATTTATTTTTCCATTAATAACAAAGACTTTCATTTAAAAACTACATTTTGTGTTTGCTCGTATTATCTTTGTCTAATATTTACATTTGTTTGGTGATCTGAAACATTTAAGTGTGACAAATATGCAAAAGAATAGGAAATCAGGAAGGGGCAAACCCTTTTTCAAACAACTATGCATATGGCAGTCATTAATTTTGAAAATCTGCTAAGACAAATTGATGATACAATATATTGCTGTATATTTTCAGTGATAACTTTCATCTACTTAAAATAACTATTGAAATGCCCTAAACATAGAAATTTGTTCTCTTTTTCACGTTTCTGTTACTGCAACTGCACTGAAAATTTTCTATCTGGCAAATTTGCTGCATAACCACCCTATGGGAACATACCAAAAAGCTGGATTCATACACCTATGTTTCACTGTATAGACTATTCTCGCATCTTCAGACTTGAACTCAACAGTTTCATATGCATATATGAGGCTGTTGAGTTGGAGTTAGGAGACTCATGGCTGGTCCATGCATCCCTGTTCACATTTGACAAGGGTGTGTGTGAATCAGACCTTAAGGAAAGGCTTATTTTCAGATATTTTAACCACAGTGGAATACAGTAGCATTAAGTGGATGATTTTTAAACAAATGCCATAGATGCAAACTTATGTAGTTTGGATTTTTTAAGCCATGGTTTGCCAACTCATGTTTCAGAATGGTACAGGACTCGTTACCCATTGAGTTCAACAAGCAGCAAATTAGCTCAATGGTTAGTTCTGCAGAGAAAAAGGTGGCACTCACCCTCAGAGTAAAATAATCTTTTATTCAATCTTAGTAAAACAGTTTCAGAGGGAGAATGGTGGAATACTTCTTAGGACAATGTCCGTTTTGAGCTAATTGTGCTTCAACGGGTCCTTAGCGAGAAAACGGCCGTTGTCCTAAGAAGTTTTCCACCATTTTCCCTCTGAAACTGTTTTACTAAGACTGAATAAAGGATTCTTTTACCCGGAAGGTCAGTGTGCACACATGAGGTATAATTTAGCAGCATTCAGCAAGGGATTTGTTGCCGGTAACTTTACTATTTTTGTGATACAAAAGCTCAATGGTTAGGCTTCTATCACACTTACCGGGTTTTTTGCGGCCCGTTATTGCGGGCTTTTTTTACTGCCCGTATCGCCACAATTTTCACGGTTTGCCGCAATAATGGACCGCAAAAAACTTGCGGAGCGCCATTTTTCAGGTTTCCAATACTATGGAAGTATTGGGAAAAAAAGGCGCAAAACCGGACGTGACGTTGCACCGCAATAACAACTTCCGTTGTTTTTGCGGCCCCATTGATTTTCAATGGGGATCATGTCCATAAGCCGTGTAAAAGATCGAGCAGGCTCGATCTTTTTTCGCGGACGCAAACACGGCCCTCATGGCCATACGGCACACGGCGCTCCAACTAATTTTTGTAGGCCGATTTTGCGGCCCAATAGAAATCTATTGGGGCCGCAAATATGGCCAACAAAAACACGGTAAATGTAAAAGAAGCCTTAGTCCTGTAGCCTTAACTTAGCATCCTGGGTTCAAATCCCACCAATGATAGCATCGGCAAGGAGTTTGTATGCTCTATCCGTGTTTGCGTAGGTTTCTTTGGGGTTCTCCAGTTTCCTCCCACACTCCAAAGACATACTGATAGGGAATCTAGATTTTCTGCCCCAGTGAGGACAGTGATGATGATGTCTGTAAAGCACTGCTGAATATGTTGGCCCTAAATAAGCTAGCATGATTATGTTGGTTACCTGCAGATGGGCAGCATAATGCACAAATCCAGTATTAAGAAAAACATAGTAACATAGTAACATAGTTTTGAAGGCTGAAGGAAGACCTTATGTCCATCTAGTTCAGTCTATTTTTAGTGCAGCTAATGTATCTGAGTATGCCCCATTAATAACCACTCTTTGTTTTCTATCACTAAGCCAGCTACCTACCCATCTACACACATTTTCCCCTAGCCCAAGCTTTCTCATCTTACTTACCAATCTTTTATGTGGGACAGTGTCAAATGCTTTAGAGAAGTCGAGACAATAAAAAACATGATCCTAAGAGGTTTCCTTTTAATACTTCCTTGCTGGCCCTTCTGTGACAACTCTTTTTTGGTCCCCTGCTGGTTAGTGAGCACAAGTGAAGAAGATACGTCATCACTGAAAGTCAAGTGTACAAAGTTATGTTTTATTTTTTTTATTTTAGGGTAGCCACAGCAGCACATCTGCACAATTTGTGGTCAATTTTCCCTGCAACTTCCTCTGAACTTGCTGCAAATCTGGAACGTGTTAGCAAAACCGAGAATTGCAGTAAAACTTCCCTGCGAACGTAAGGACTAAAATTAGTAATAATGCAGTTATTTTTCAACTAGAATTATAAGTCATACATGGCTATCAGAGCAATCACAGGAAACAAATTAATTTGACAAAACAGTTGAGTTGTTGGCTGAGTGGTTAAGCAACTGGTTTATGGAATAGAAAACGTGGGTTCAAATCCCACATCCTATTTTTAACCCACCAACCTACTGTCTCCTTCCCCACCATCCTGTAGCATGTAAGCCCGAAAGGGCAGGGTCCTCTCTCCCCTCTGTATCAGTCTGTCATTGTAAGTTTGTTTACTGTAAGTGATATCTGTAATTTGTATGTAACCCCTTCTCATGTACAGCACCATGGAATCAATGGCGCTATATAAATAATAATAATAATAATAAAAAAACAGATTAGAGTTTTTCCATTTTATTTATCTATGAAATCAGAATTGGAATTCCCTCTACAATAAAACATCATGTAGAATAAGCGTCTCCATCCTCCAGAAAAGCCAAGCTGTCAATCAACATCGTGCTAGTAGAAATCCTGAAACATTTCATGGAGATGATCTTGCATCTGTCAGCTGCAAAACGCACTTCTGCCAGTGAACTATTTCACTGAAATGACATTTAATGATTGTTTGTATTGTGAAAATTACCAGCCCTATTACACCCTACCTGTGCATGAAGGGAATGAAAAATTGAGAGATGAGCGCGTTCTACTGGTTTCTAGCGGATGACAGAATCTAGCCGAGCCATTGATAGAACCAAGGGGAAATTGATGACAATCGCAGCTATTGTATTTCTAAGATGCCTTTTCCACAATAACTATATAATTATTTATTGAGGAAAGCTATCAAACGGAATTGCTTTGCAACCTCGCTGCTACATGTAATAATTGATGTGAAGTGAGGCGTCACATCCCCTTCTGACCCAGACCTGGTAAAGTCAGATGGATGACAACTCTCTCTATTATAATTGATATTATCACATCCTAGAATGCACAATACCTTGCACGAAGACTGCTGGCCTGAGCATTGATTGGCTTCCCTTTGTGAATTGGTCTCTTGGTAGACTTTCGGAATTATGCATTAAAGATCGTCTTGTTGACAAATCCCAATGCTCCTGCCCTCAACTCGAATATGATACAGACCAACTGATTGGTTCTATCGAACCTGTATACGACTGTGTGGGCTAATGCAGTTTGCTTGATGGTTATTAATTACCTAGCTCAGTCGTATAGTAGCATCTCATTATGGTTTTTTAAGTATTTTCTCGTTTTTTGTCTTCCACTTGCTACAATGAATTTGCAAAGTTTTGTTTTTAATTTTTCTATTCCTAGGAGGTTACTAAATTGAGTGAAATTGAGTTTGATGGCAGCTATAAAATGTATGGCCTTACCGTTCACATACACTCACTGGCCACTTTATTAGGTACACCTGTCCAACTGTGTGTTAAGACTTAATTTCTAATCAGCCAATCACATGGCGGCAACTCAGTGCATTTAGGCATGTAGACATGGTCAAGACAATCTCCTGCAGTTCAAACCGAGCATCAGTATGGGGAAGAAAGTTGATTTGAGTGCCTTTGAACGTGGCATGATTGTTGGTGCCAGAAGGGCTGGTCTGAGTATTTCAGAAACTGCTGATCTACTGGGATTTTCACGCACAACCATCTCTAGGGTTTACAGAGAATGGTCCGAAAAAGAAAAAAAATCCAGTGAGCGGCAGTTCTGTGGCCGGAAATGCCTTGTTGATGCCAGAGGTCAGAGGAGAATGGGCAGACTGGTTCGAGCTGATAGAAAGGCAACAGTGACTCAAATTGCCACCCGTTACAACCAAGGTAGGCAGAAGAGCATCTCTGAACGCACAGTGCGTCGAACTTTGAGGCAGATGGGCTACAGCAGCAGAAGACCACACTGGGTACCACTCCTCTCAGCTAAGAACAGGAAACTGAGGCTACAATTTGCACAAGCTCATCGAAATTGGACAGTAGAAGATTGGAAAAACGTTGCCTGGTCTGATGAGTCTCGATTTCTGCTGCGACATTCGGATGGTAGGGTCAGAATTTGGCGTAAACAACATGAAAGCATGGATCCATCCTGCCTTGTATCAACGGTTCAGGCTGGTGGTGGTGGTGTCATGGTGTGGGGAATTTTTTCTTGGCACTCTTTGGGCCCCTTGGTACCAATTGAGCATCGTTGCAACGCCACAGCCTACCTGAGTATTGTTGCTGACCATGTCCATCCCTTTATGACCACAATGTACCCAACATCTGATGGCTACTTTCAGCAGGATAATGCGCCATGTCATAAAGCTCGAATCATCTCAGATTGGTTTCTTGAACATGACAATGAGTTCACTGTACTCAAATGGCCTCCTCAGTCACCAGATCTCAATCCAATAGAGCATCTTTGGGATGTGGTGGAATGGGAGATTCGCATCAGGGATGTGCAGCCGACAAATCTGCGCCAACTGTGTGATGCCATCATGTCAATATGGTCCAAAATCTCTGAGGAATGCTTCCAGCACCTTGTTGAATCTCTGCCACGAAGAATTGAGGCAGTTCTGAAGGCAAAAGGGGGTCCAACCCCTTACTAGCATGGTGTACCTAATAAAGTGGCCAGTGAGTGTATATGACAAAGTTTGCTGGAGATTAGATGTGAGTATACATGTTGTAAGATGGCCGCCGGACGGGTCCTTGAGGGTACATATGTGTAATCGCGGTTGGTAGCTTTGGTGATGTGAGCTTGGAAAGGATTCTCCAGCACATATAATGATGAGAGAGTTATTAGGCCATTTCAGGGCCGGGTTTTACGAGGAGTCAAAAGAGATGGGTGGGAATGACTGCTCACATATCCCAACCCCAGGGGTGTGGTTTGGCAGATAAAATGGACACCTAGTGTCTCATTCAGCGTCTGGGTCTGTAGATGTGGTGATCTCCTGTGCGTTGGTCTGTGCTAAAGCCTACAGAACCGGACACTAACCTGAGTGGCCGGACCTGCTATATTGTATGGACTTTTTACTTTGAGTTTTCACGCTGTGCTGGAAAAGGCTGTTCTTTTTTTTTTTTTTGCTTCCCTGAGTAGTTTATGCAGTCTTAATAAACCTGCCAGCACATTTGAGCAATACCACTTCGTGTGCCTACCACAACCGCAGTTGAGTGAGTACAAACCCCTACAATGTGCTTTAGTAGAAATAGGATGCCGATAATTTCAGTAAAGGTTCACACGGACAAGAAGATAATTCAAAGTGGTTTAACGTCGACGAGTTTCAAAGCCAACCAACTTCTTCCCCAGGACAACCACATGCGGTTGTCCTGAGGAAGAAGTTGAATGACTTGGAAGCTATCCTTTGTGGCCATGGCAGCAGCTAATTACTAAGCCATTATAGTACTTGTGTCTAACACAATTCCATCAAGAGAGCACTTTTATTAATTTCATTCTACTTGGATAACACTGCATTGTGTTCTGTTTTTTCTATAGCATATACACATACTATGTAATTTGTTTGGTTTGCAAGTAGAATTAGAGCTAGAGATGAGCAGATATTTTGAAATTCAAATTTGCTGACTTTGCTTACTTGTCCAAAAAAACTGATTATCAGCTACTAAGTTTACGCAAATCTCAGTACTAAAAAGCTTGGAATTGAACAGAAAATGCATGTGGGGGATGGGAGAGAGAGAAAGAACCCCACTGACCATAGGAGCTTACACTCTACAGGAGAGAGAGGACTCCACTGACCATAAGAGTTTACACTCTACAGGAGAGAGAGAGGACCACACTGACCATAAGAGCTTACACTCTACAGGAGAGAGAGGACCCCGCTGATCATAAGAGCTTACACTCTACAAGAGAGAGAGAGGACCCCACTGACAACAACAGCTTATACTCTATAGGAGAGAGAGAGGACCTCACTGATCATAGGAGCTTACACTCTACAGGAGAGAGCGAGGACCCAATGACCATAAGAGCTTACACTCTACAGGAGAGAGAGAGGACCTGCTGACCATAAGAGCTTACACTCTACAGGAGAGAGAGGACTCCACTGACCATAAGAGTTTACACTCCACAGGAGAGAGAGAGGACCCTGCTGACCATAAGAGCTTACTCTACAAGAGAGAGAGAGGACCCCACTGACAACAACAGCTTATACTCTACAGGAGAGAGAGAGGACCCCACTGACCATAAGAGCTTACACTCTACAGGAGAGAAAGGACCCCACTGATCATAAGAGCTTACACTCTACAGGAGAGAGAGGACCCTGCTGATCATAAGAGCTTACACTCTACATGAGAGAGAGGACCCTGCTGATCATAAGAGCTTACACTCTACATGAGAGAGAGGACCCTGCTGACCATAAGAGCTTACACTCTACAGGAGAGACAGAGGACCCCACTGACAACAACAGTTTACACTCTACAGGAGAGAGAGAGGGCCTCACTGACCATAGGAGCTTACACTCTACAGGAGAGAGCGAGGACCCCACTGACCATAAGAGCTTTCACTTTACAGGAGAGGACCCTGCTGACGATAAAAGCTTACACTCTACATGAGAGAGAGGACCCTGTTGATCATAAGTAGAGATGAGCAAATCTGTTTGGATTCGGTCTGAATATGACCGGATTCGAATATTGCTTTTGCAATATTCATCAAACACAGCCGAATTTCATTAGAGTTAATGAGAGTAGAAATTAACGAATATTTTGGGAACCAAACATAAGATATACATTGGTCCCGAATAGTATTCAAATATGGCCCGAATATGTCAAAATCAGATTCAGGGCCAAAATCCAAACAAATTCACTCATCTCTAATGATAAGAGCTTACACTCTACAGACGAGAGAGGACCCTGCTGACCATAAGAACTTACACTCTACAGGAGAGAGAGGACCCCTCTGACCATAAGAGCTTACACTCTACAGACGAGAGTGGACCCTGCTGACCATAAGAACTTACACTCTACATGAGAGAGAGGACCCTGCTGACCATAAGAACTTACACTCTAAAGTAGAGAGAGGACCCTACTGACTACAAGAGCTTATACTCTACATGAGAGAGAGGACCCTGCTGATCATAAGAGCTTACACTCTACAGGAGAGAGAGGGGACCCCACTGACCATAAGAGCTTACACTCTACAGACGAGAGAGGACCCTGCTGACCATAAGAACTTACACTCTACAGGAGAGAGAGGACCCCGCTGAGCATAAGAGCTTACACTCTACAGAAGAGAGAGAGGGAGAGAGAGAGAGAGGACCCTGCTGATCATAAGAGCTTACACTCTACAGGAGAGAGAGCAGACCCAGCTGACCATTAGAGCTTACACTATACAGGAGAGAGAGGACCCTGCTGACCATAAGAGCTTAAGCCCCCGTCACACACAGCGATCTCGCTAGCGAGATCGCTGCTGAGTCACAAGTTTTGTAACGCAACAGCGATCTCACCAGCGAGATCGCTGTTTGTGACCGCTATCAGCGACTGGCCCCCCTGCCGGTTATCGCTGATCGTTGTTGAAAAGTCTGGACATTTTTGGGGTCTCTGGTCTCCCGCTGACCAGCACGCAGCACTGCGTGTGACAGGCGGGAGACCAGCCAGCAGGAGCTGGTAACCAAGGTACACATCGGGTTTCTAAGTGCCGCACGCCCCTTAGAAACCCGATGTGTACCTTGGTTACCAGCTCCCTGCATCAGCGCGCTGGTAACTAAGATACACTGTGGGTAACTAAGCGACGTGCGTCACTTGTTACCCGCGTGTCGCTGGTCCTGATCGCTGGTGAAGCTGCCTGTTTGACAGCTCACCAGCGATCATGTAGCGACACACCAGCTATCCTGACAAGGTGATATCGTTGTCGGGATCGCTGGTGAGTCGCTATGTGTGATGGGACCCTTACACTCTACAGGAGAGAGAGAGAGGACCCCACTGATGATAAGATCTTACACTCTACAGGAGAGAGAGAAGACCCTGCTGACCATAAGAGCTTACACTCTACAGGAGAGACAGGACCCTACTGACCATAAATGCTTACACTCTACAGGAGAGAGAGGACCCAAGTGACCATAAGAGCTTACACTCTACAGGAGAGAGAGGACCTCACTGACCATAAGAGCTTACACTCTACAGGCAAATTGCCTCTTCAGAAAGAAAGAGGACTTTTACTCTACAGCGCCACCTATTAGTAGTAGCGATCCTACAGAGTAAAAGTCCTCTTTCTTTCTGAAGAGGCAATTTGCATATAAAAATTCCCAGAGGAGCATTGCACAGCGAATAAGCCTCCTTACCTTGACAAGCCAGAGCTGTTATGTCACTCTCCACAAGGAGAAACCATACCCCTTAGAGTACACTCTACAGGAGAGACAGCACCCTACTAACCATAAGAGCTTACACTCTACAGGACAGAGAGAGGACCCTGATGACCATAAGAGCTTACACTCTGCAGGAGAGAGAGTGGAGTGGTGCTACTAATCTAAGTTCCCTAATCCTAGTCTTATACTTATCAGCTCCTGTCTTCAGCTCTTCCATTAGCCACTCCGGGCACGCACCGCCATCTTGTGACCTCAACTTCTGACTGACAGGATGTCAGAGGAAGTGGTCACAAGCTCTCAATATAAGTCTAAGGGAACCTCGCTCTGGCCTTGTTCGGCTCTCATAGACGTACATTGAGTTATGACTTCCGGATCACCCAGCAAACACTGGAGCCATCTGGCAGCTGCTGGAAACCGACAGGAGAGGTGGTGATAAAAGATGAATATGGTGGCTGGTAAGTATAAGTCCAGGGGCAGAGAACTTAGATTAGTTGCACCACTCCAGCATTGCAAGAAAAAAATAAAACGCCAGAGTGGTGCTTTAATTGTTTCAAGTCTCGAAGCTGTGTGATGTAATTCACCCTTCCTAGTTGCTACCATTATTTAAAGGGAATCTGTCAGCAGGTTTTTGATATTTAATCTGAGACCACCATAATGTAGGGGAAACGAGCCTAATTACAGGGATGTATCACTTAGGGCCCCGTCATACATAGCGACTCACAGCGATCCCGACACCGATATCACCTTGTCAGGATCGCTGGTGAGTCGCTACATGATCGCTGGTGAGCTGTCAAACAGGCAGCTTCATCAGCGATCAGGACCAGCGACACACAGGTAACAAGCGACGCAAGTCGCTTAGTTACCCGCAGTGTATCTTAGTTACCAGCGCGCTGATGCAGGGAGCTGGTAACCAAGGTACACATCGGGTTTCTAAGGGGTGCGCAGCACTTAGAAACCCGATGTGTACCTTGGTTACCAGCTCCCTGCATCAGCGCGCTGGTAACTAAGGTACACATCGTGTTTTTAGGCACAGCGTGCCCCCTTAGAAACCCGATGTGTACCTTAGTTACCAGCTCCTGCTCGCTGGTCGCTGGTCTCACGCCTGTCACACGCAGCGATGCGTGCTGACCAGCGGGAGACCAGCGACCCCAAAAATGTCCAGACATTTCAACAGCGATCAGCAATACCCGGCAGGGGGGCCGGTCGCTGATTGCTGTCACACACAGCGATCTCGCTGGTGAGATCGCTGTTGCGTCACAAAACTTGTGACTCAGCAGCGATCTCGCTAGCGAGATCACTGTGTGTGACGGGGGCTTAACACTCCAGGACTATATCTTGCATCCCAAGCAGTCCAACTGATCTGTATAACTCCGCCCCCACTACTGATTGGCAGCTTGTTTACAGTGTACACAGGACACTGCCAATCAGTGGTGTGGGCTGGGTTATACACAGCCCAAAAGTCTACATCTACATTAGACAAACAAGGATTGTATCAAAACTACAGCAAACAGCCCAGTAAGTGACACAACACTGGAATCAGGGTGTCAGACCCTGCGTTGTGCTGCTCTTGTATTACTTAACAAAAACTTGCTGACAGATTCTCTTTAAATTTAGATTGTCTTTTGAGCAGATAAAGTGAGATATTACCCAAAATATGTTCTCATAGAGAACATCATTAAAAAAGAAACTCATTTACTGAAGATTCTAAGTGTAGATCTCAATTATTTATCAGTTGACATCTTAAATGGTTTTGATCGTCTCTCATTTTGGTCCAGATCATAAGGGAATGTCTGCTTCTCCCCCCTGACACCACCTGATGGGAGACAGTCAGTAGACATAAATACATAAGAGCTGGTCATCCAGTTCCGCCAAAATTTGTAAGGGGCATGACTTGCAAATAAAACTCCATTGTTTATTTCACCTTGATTATAAAACATAACGGGGAAGAGATTGGTAACCAGTTATGGCAAGACCAGTTGATATAGAATGGTTTCCTAAAACATTGACTTCAGGGTTCCTGCTGTTGAAGTTCATGCAGTTGATACTTTAACTGGAATCTTCCAGAGTGAAGATTGACAATTAGGCCTGGGTCACACTTGCAAGAAACTCGCGCGAGTCTCGCGTCTCAATACCCGGCACTGCCGCCGGAACTCGGGCCTGGAGTGTGTGGCTGCATGTATTTCTATGCAGCTGAGCCGCTCCGTCCGAGTGCCGGTGGCAGTGCCGGGTCTTGAGACATGAAACTCTTGTGAGTTTCTCGCAAGTGTGACCCCGGCCTTAAAGGAAACCTCTCAAACGCTATTAACGTGCAGACAAGGGGTTAGTGTGAAGGTTAATTTTACTTCAAAAAAAGCATACATAAATGTTCTGTATGTGTTTTTTTACGATAAAACACTTATCCATCATAGTCTATGTTAGGGTTCATAGGTTTTGTTTTTTCGATTGATTGGGAGAAAAAAGTCACACTTTCTCTTCAAATGTGTGGATCAAACTCTCCTATTCACGTCAATGGGTCCATAAAAAAACAGCACCATCTGTGTGTCATCTTAGTGCTGCCCATGTTTTTACCTTTTAATGGGTAGGAGAAACTTGGTAATGAGTTTTTTTTCTATGAGGAAAAAAATGACCTCAAACTGATGGTAAAAACGGATTCATGGACCGCAAATGGATGAAAATCGAATCAAGGAGGCTGATGAATAACTATTTTTTCTTGTTAAGCTGAGCTGTAATGTGAGGGAGATATCACTGACAGGAAAGAGGCTATTTTGGCAGAAAAGTAGTTGCATTTTTCTATTCCTATTGAATTTGATTAACGTGTAGAGATACTGAATGTATTGGTGTCCCGACAGTTCAGCTTCATTCTACTTGCGTCATCCATTGTACCTCACAGGCAACAAGATTGCGGTAGCCAGAATTGGCACTGACATGAGCCTGTGTCCTATTAGGGCATGTAGACCTCCTGCCTCCTAGTGGGACGTCCCTGCTTGGCTCCTCCTTCTGTTATACACATTGGAGCACAACCCTAGTGGAATAGCTCCTGCTTAACTTGACATTGACATAACCAGTATGGTTTCCCATTCATTTCAATAGCAGCCTCATATTACTTCAGTGCCTTGTGAAAGTATTCGGCCCCCTGGAACTTTTCAACCTTTTCCCACATATCATGCTTCAAACATAAAGATACCAAATGTAAATTTTTGGTGAAGAAGCAACAACAAGTGGGACAAAATTGTGAAGTTAAATGAAATTTATTGGTTATTTTAAATTTTTGTGGAAATTGAAAAATTGAAAAGTGGGGGTGCAATATTATTCGGCCCCTTTAACTTAATACTTTGTTGCGCCACCTTTTTGCTGTGATTACAGCTGCAAGTCGCTTGGGGTATGTCTCTATCAGTTTTGTACATCGAGAGACTGAAATTCTTGCCCATTCTTCCTTGGCAAACAGCTCGAGCTCAGTGAGGTTTGATGGAGATCGTTTGTGAACAGCAGTTTTCAGCTCTTTCCACAGATTCTCGATTGAATTCAGGTCTGGACTTTGATTTGGCCATTCTAACACCTGGATACGTTTATTTGTGAACCATTCCATTGTAGATTTTGCTTTATGTTTGGGATCACTGTCTTGTTGGAAGACAAATCTCCGTCCCAGTCTCGGGTCTTTTGCAGACTCCAACAGGTTTTCTTCAAGAATGGTCCTGTATTTGGCTCCATCCATCTTCCCATCAATTTTAACCATCTTCCCTGTCCCTGCTGAAGAAAAGCAGCCCCAAACCATGATGCTGCCACCACCATATTTGACAGTGGGGATGGTGTGTTCAGGGTGATGAGCTGTGTTGCCTTTACGCCAAACATCATTTGGCATTGTTGCCAAAAAGTTCGATTTTGGTTTCATCTGACCAGAGCACCTTCTTCCACATGTTTGTTGTGTCTCCCAGGTGGCTTGTTGCAAACTTTAAACAACAATTTTTATGCATATCTTTAAGAAATGGCTTTCTTCTTGCCACTCTTCCATAAAGGCCAGATTTGTGCAGTGTACGACTGATTGTTGTCCTATGGACAGACTGTCCCACCTCAGCTGTAGATCTCTGCAGTTCATCCAGAGTGATCATGTGCCTCTTGGCTGCATCTCTGATCAGTCTTCTGCTTGTTTGAGATGAAAGTTTAGAGGGATGGTCAGGTCTTGGTAGATTTGCAGTGGTATGATACCCCTTCCATTTCAATATGATCGCTTGCACAGTGCTCCTTGGGATGTTTAAAGTTTTGGAAATCATTTTGAATCCAAATCAGGCTTTAAATTTCTCCACAACAGTATCACGGACCTGCCTGTTGTGTTCCTTGGTCTTCATGATGCTCTCTGTGCATCAAACAGAACCCCGAGACTATCACAGAGCAGGTGCATTTATATGGAGACTTGATTACACACAGGTGGATTATATTTATTAGCATTAGTCATTTAGGACAACATTGGATCATTCAGAGATCCACAATGAACTTCTGGAGTGCGTTTGCTGCACTGAAAGTAAAGGGGCCGAATAATATTGCACGCCCCACTTTTCAGTTTTTGAATTTCCACAAAACTTTAAAATAACCAATACATTTCATTCAACTTCACAATTGTGTCCCACTTGTTGTTGATTCTTCACCAAAACTTTACATTTGGTATCTTTATGTTTGAAGCATGATATGTGGGAAAAGGTTGAAAAGTTCCAGGGGGCCCAATACTTTTGCAAGGCACTGTACTTCTGTGGCATTTGAATTTTCCATACACATTCCATCAACATCAGGACAAGGACGACAGGATATAAAAAAGAAGCATAGGATGATGGCGCCTTTAGCAAGATGTCGATGATCTTAAAAATATTGCCTGATAGAAGGTTACACGAGCATTATTGTACTCTATGGGATCTGTGACGCCATCTCATCAGCTAGTATAATTATGAATGCAAGATCTTTCTGTTCTTTCGGGAGATAAATTTCTGCTTCTCCCCATTGAAAATACATCAGTACTTGGCAATCTGAGACTAGGGTCACACAACTCTATTTTCTCTCATCAGAGAGAATCGGGACAATTATGCTAATCACACTCTGATCAGAGTTTGATCAGATTATGATCATAGTGTGATCTGATTTTCTCAGATATGGAGATGGGGAAAAAAATCTCCATCTTCTCCATTCTGTCAGTCCATGAAAATTAGATGTCTGAGCGTAGTCAGTTTTTTTCTACCTACTCATTGACTTATATGGCTGAGTGCAATTAGCATATTGGATGCAAATTAAGCATGCTGTGATTTTTTTCCTCAGACGGACTGCGCAAAAAAATTGGACATTTGCATGGTCCCATAGAATGACGTTGGTCAGCAATGCAAAGTTTTTGTCAGACCAAAAATAGTCATCTGCATGAGCCCCATGAAAAATGCATTGTGATTTATAGCCAAGGGCACAGTCAAGGTTCCATTTTTGCAGAAATCTCAAAATATTTATAAATAGCTGATATATTTTAATCCAAAATTCCTCCTTTACTAACACATTACCACCACCCAACATTTCAAACTAGGGGAATTACATAATCAGATCTTGTAACAGGAGTGGTGGAACCACTATGCCGTTGTCCGAAGAGAGCCTGGTGGGGCATGATTAGGTGAACAACTGACTCTTCACTAGAACTCCTGATGGTGGGGTCCCGGCAGCTGATTCCCAAGGGACAAGTAGCTGGAATGGCCCGGTTGGAGAGTACAGCTGATACAAGCAGGCATGGCACGAACACAGTAAATACTAATTACTGATGCTTTCAGGAATGGCTGGTATACAGATAGGCATTGGCAGGTGCAGGCTGGTATGGTAGGTATACAGATAGGCTCTGGCAGGTGCAGGCTGGTATAGAGATGGGGTCGGCTGGCACAGGCTGGTATGCAGATAGGTGGGCATGGCTGATATTTTGGCAGGAATGTGTTGGCAAGTATAACTGAAATACAGGGAGATGAGGCACGTATGGGCAGACAGGTACAGGACTGCTAAACTGACTGGCAGGTACTGGGTAACTAACAACTAGAAAGCGTGTTGAGAGCAGACTAACCACATTGCTCAGGCACCTCCATTTAGGTGGAGGTGCATTAAATAGTAAGTGTCATTGGCTAGGAACACTTTAAGACGGTGCTAATGGCTCCCTTTAAGGAGGAAGGAGCATGTGCCCTAAGGACAGGGATCTCTGTGTCATGCGTAGACCCCGGGCAGCAGTCGGAGGAGGAGGAAAATTGGGACGGGGACCACGGCGGTAAGTGAGTCAACCTCCCTGCTGGGGGGAGAGTAGAAGTGTACAGGGATACCAACACTACAGATTCAATTAGTTATTATTGAAAATTATTACATCTACAAATATTAATATGCAAAACGGATAAAAGGGATTCTTTCATATCTATTGACAGATTAACGTTCTTTTACTGGTTAATAAATGTAATTGTTTAAATTACCTGCCATTGAATTCAATGGACTAAAATGCATGGATTATTTAGATATTTCGGCACAGGCAACTGCCCCATATAGGAAAATGACAGACTGGCTCCTGTTACTGGAATTTAATGAGATCTTGCTATTGAGTACAAACAGATTAAAATGAAAAACGGACCACATTACAATCTGTTTCGACAATTATTATCAGTCGCCTGTAATATAAATATGCAAATTCCTTCGTTGTGAACTTTAGCATCCTTTGTAGAGGCAATTCATCTCTTTAAGGTATTAATTTAAGTTGTAAAAAGGATCCATACATCACTGAGTGTCATTTTGAAAACAAATATTAATCAATTTTACACTCGGAATCAACACCGTCCTGGCGTAATGTGCATTATTTGGGAAGTGGCAAGAAATTTACATATTCACCCTAATCATATGATAACGCAAGAACAAGGCTCAGCCGTGGAGACCTTATCATGGCTTGTGGAGCAGCACTTCAGGCTGCTGCTGGATTTCCAATGTGCCACTATGCAGATGAAGTGTATATATTCTATGTTGCTATCACAATAACCTTGAATATGATGACATAGAAGTGGGCTCCAGATGCTAAACTAAAAGTTAAGCTAAAATAAGGATTTTATTTTTGCTGTCAGATCAACAGAAATAGCTTTATTACAATAGTTTAATATTAGCTAGCTATGCATTGGAGCAGATTCTCACCACCCATCTCACCAGCTAACAGAAAAGACACTAAATGTTATGTAAAAAATAGAATTCATAAAACTGGAAAATTCAAAATTCGACTGCGGTCATTTTAGATAAATTTTCCAATAGACTGTGAGCTGAAGCCCAGTAAGAGTGAAAATAATTCTATACGTCCATCAAGTACAATGTTGTAAATTAAGGGGGGCACTGGATGGAAGGTTGGAGGTAAAGACTAAAGAAGTTGTAGGAGACTTAAAAAAAACATGGTTGCTTTCTTCCAGCTATCCCAACAATACAACATTACAACATGCAGAGACCATCGAGGCCTGATCATGGCCGGAAGTCCTGGCCTACAGTAAAGCACAGGCAGATGAGGCATGCAGTGGCTAATAGAAGAGACAAGAGAGCAGACAGTGAGTAGCGGGGAGTCCGTCAAGTTGAGTAGTGAGGGAGAGAGAGGGGAGTTGCCATTTGCTGGTCCTGTATGGTTCACCAAGCTGGTGACCAGTTTTTTTCTTGGCGATCCTCCAACTTTGAGTTGCAAAGTGTTTGAATTTGTATTCCACTCATCTCTAATAAATGCCTATTTTTAATTCAAACTCTGACTGTGGGCGCAGTATTCCTCCAAGGTGCTACATCTAAAAACATAAGAACTTTATACTGAAGACTATTGGATCTACGGTATGGGGATAGGGCGAGTGGCTTACCTTGAAAATCACCAATCTACCAGAATACTTTTTTAAATAGTTGGCAATACTTTTGAATGCAGAACGGGACTGATATGTAGAAATGGGCGGACCCCTAGATGTTTGGGAGTATTCATCTGCCGGTGCCCGCACTCTAAATAAATAACTAAAAATAAAACGGCGTGAATTCCCCTGAATTTTTGGTAACCAGCCAGGAAAAACTCACATCTGGGGGCTGCAACCCTCAGCTGTCAGCATTAGCAAGGCTGTTTATCAAGAATAGATAATTAGAAAGAACGGCTTGGTGTCCTACATTTTTAACAACCAGCCAAGCTAAAGCAGACAGCTGGTAGCTGGTATTCTCAGGCTTGTAAGTGACCATGGCACCCTAAAAATAGCATCCTGCATCCGCCCAGAAAAATTGAATCACTGGTCTCCTGTAGTAAAACAAAAATAAGCCATCCTTGCTAACGCTGCCAGCTGAGGGTTGCAGGTTTGTCAGTGACAAACACCCTGTATTCGGGGGCAAACCCGAAAAGTAACACAGACTTCCTGGATAAGTCCTTGTACGGTGTCCATGCCCGAAGAGTAGGTGTTCAGTACGGACGCTGAACTTTACTGTTCGGGTTCACCCATCTCTACTGATATGATACAGTCCTGTACCTCTGGATAGAATGAGTTAAATCAGAGCACTCAGCAGAGTGAAGATTTTATTCAGTCAATCAACTTAATTTACTAAAATAAGGGTTCTGATTTGAGCTGCCAAGGCCACTTGGCTTAGTGCTATGACCAGCCATCCACTATGCTGGAAATGTTATTTATGAGCCAGATGAGATGTTTTGACAGTTAGGCAAAACTAGTGATCATACATACAGTGGTGGTGTGCTCAGGTGTATCTAGGCTTTCTGGCACCCGGGGCAAGAATTCGGTTTGGCCCCCCCTCCCCCCCCCCTGTCACACATGCGATTTGCACACTTTGCCATGTACCGACGAGCTGCTCTCCCTAATGCTCTCAATGTTCAATGAAAAACTGAGAGAAGCAGGAAGAGAAGCTCATTGTCACAGGACCATAAGTATGAAAATCGCATATGAGTGAAGTGTCCATGTGATGACTACTGGAACCTGCAGAGCTGAATCCTGACACTGCAGCTTCTGAATTCTCACCGAATGCACTGCACACTTTTAGGATTCTCCCATACCGGTGGCAAGAGTATACGGTCATGTCAGTACAAGCATGTGATTTATATACTTTTGGCCACATTCCGACTAGACGTGCCCAGCCTCACTCCGTTCATTTTCATTGAGTGAGGCCACACATGTCCAGTCAGCATGTGACCGCATGTATGTAAATTACCGGCACGAATAAATCCTAACAGCGTTCAGTGAGCACTGTGAGAATTCAGAAGTCTGCAGTCACATAGAATGACTGCAGACTCAACACAATCCTGGACAACCCCTTTTATGCTCCTAACAAATAAAAACATGAGAATTAGTCAGTAGCACAAATAACATTTACATCCAGGTACCTTATAGATGCTGTTGTCTCTGGAGTTGTTCTCCTTCTTTTCTTCTTCATGTCCAGACCCCATGATGAGTTTTCTCATCCACAGCCGTCTCTGCAGACTTCCATATTCTCCGGTCTTCTGCAACAAATCTCCACACGATACCCTTAAAGACAAAAGTGTCATTATCATGCTCCTTAATAAAAATATCTGCAATATACTGTCGCCTCACACTATTCCCCTCCCTCCTCATACTGTCTCCTCTAACATCCCACCTGTTCACCATAATGTCTCCTCATATATTTACCCCCTCACTCTCTATACTGTCTGCTCACACATACCTGACTCCCCATACTGTCTGCACACATCCCATCACCCTCACTCCCCATACTGTGTCCACATACATTTACCCATTCGCTCCCCATACTGTCTGCACCCATCCCGCTCACTCACCCCCATACTGTTTCCTCATACATACATACATACATACTCTTCATTGTGTCATCAAATCTCCACACACATTAAATCCCCCCATCCCCACTTCAAATCCCCCCACACACATTAAATCCCCCCTCCAAATCTCCCCACACATTAAGTACCCCCCATCCCCATGCCAATTCCCCCCACATATTAAGCACCCCCCATCCCCACTCTAAATCCCCCCACACATTAAATAACCCCCCATCCCCACTCCAAATGCCCCCACACTTAATTAACCCCCCATCCCCACTCCAAATGCTCCCACATCTTAAATAACTCCCCATCCACACGCCAATTCCCCTCACACATTAAATAACCCCCTGTCCCCACTCTCAATCCCCCTCATACATGAAGTGCCCCATCCATTAAATAACCTCCTATCACCACGACAATTCTCCTCACACATTAAATAACCCCCCATCCCCACTCTAAATGCCCCCCACACACATAAAGTGCCCCGCATCCATTAAATAACTCCCCATTCCCACTCTAAATGCCCCCACACACATAAAGCGTCCCCCATCCATTAAATAACCCCCCATCTCCAAGCCAATTCCCCTCACACATAAAAGTGCCCCCCCTCCCTTAATCTTTGGTGGTTCTTCAGCTCCACAGTGGGGCACACTTACCACCAGCATCCTGGGAGCCGGCGATTGACGTCAGCAGCACGATCACATGACATGATCACGTTGCTGGAGTCGCTCTGACTCTGCTGTCAGAGCTTCAATTGTACTGGCGTCTGTATAGACGCCAGTACAATTGTTCCCTGGGAGCCGGCGCTGCAGCTTCTCTGTGCCGGCTGTCAGTTTGACAGCCGACACAGAGAACTACTGACTCACAGGATGGGGGGCGGCAGAATGTAGCCACGGGGGGAGACACTGCGGACCGCTGCATTAGGCGGCCCATCTGCGCCCCCCTGCCGGCTGCACCCAGGGAAAATGCCCCGGCTGCCCCCCCCTGAATACACCTCTAGATGTGCTATTAACTGTTTATAACAGGCCGACTTTCCATATCTAGTGACCATACATACAGTGGTGGTGTGCTATTAACTGTTTAAAACAGGCCGACATTCCAAAGCTACAGCTAATAATCAAGATTAGTGATGAGCGAGTATACTCGTTGTTCGGGTTTTTTCGAGTATGCTCAGGTGGTCTCCGAGTATTTTGGTGTGCTCGAAGATTCAGTTTTCGTCGTCTCAGCTGCATGATTTCCAACTGCTGGACAGGCTGAATACATGTGAGGAATGCCTGTTTGTTAGGGAATCCCCACATGTATTCAGCCTGTCCAGCAGCTGCAAATCATGCAGCTGAGGCGATGAAAACTAAATCTCCGAGCACGCCAAAATACTCGGAGGACACCCGAGCATGCTCGGGAAAACCTGAGCAACGAGTATACTCGCTCATCACTAATCAAGATAGACAAAAGAGGAATAGGAGCTATTTGCCTGAAATTTTTCACTCAGGTGTTCACTCACTAAGCTACTAGTTATGTAGTAAAGAACTGCAAAATAAGTAAAGGTATGTTTATATGGACCAATCTGCAGCACAATATGGCCTCCGATCTGTAAACTTTTACCAATCGGCACTCATTTTAATGCCTGTTTACTCAGGCAGACCAAAGTAAACAAATGCGTAGTGAGCTATGTATACTAGATTGCTCAGTGCACACGGGGTCCCATGGTTAATGGCAGTGTGACTCCTTGTTTACACAGGATGATGCACCTCCAAGAACGATGATCTTTTATGCTACACAAAAGATCATTTTACCCATGGAACAATTGGCAGCCTGCTAACAAGGCAGGATAAGCATGAAACGAGCATTTTTAACAATGCTCATTCATGATTATCTTGTAGAGTAAATGTACCTTAAGACTTGTAATTAGATCATGGGTCGCCCTCCGTCCCAGGGCTGTGGGGTATTCGGTACCGGGCCGGTGTCAATGGGATGTGTCACAGCAGCAGTGACCCGGTCCGTGTCCCTGGGCGCCCAAATCAATGGTTGTTTGTGATATAGTTTATGTGATGAAATAGTTTGTGATGCCACCTGTGGAGTTTGGCAAGCAAGATGTTAAGCCAACGCTGCGTGCAGATCCTCTGGGGCTGATGGTGTGTTGCAGCAAAGATGGTGTAGCTCCCCACAGGTGAAGCTGTAACCCCAGGGCAGTGTATAGGCGCAGGTAGTGTAGAGGAGGACACCCAGATGTAGCGGTGTTGACGGTGTTGGTGCACAATGACTGGAAGACACCAGGGCTTGTAGTTCCAAAGCTTTACTCACAGATCGTAGTACACACTGGTGCCTGCCTCCGTGCCGTGTCCTCCGGGGCAGAGACTCAATCAACCTCCCGGGCAAGTTAGGCTTCTCCTCTCCAACACTCCGCCAACATGTACCTGTCCTGAACGACTCCTCTATTGCACCTTTTAGTGTGAAGAACTCCAGTACCGTGGTACTCTGAAATTCCTCCTGTCAGATGTTCCTAACAACTCTTCCTTGTACAGAAGACAGCTGTAGCCTACTTCTGGGACTCCCTTTCTCCTGAGTCCCGGCTCTCTATACAGATGCTGTTGTGCCCCAAGTCTTAGATGGGAATAGTGCATTTACAGCCAACTACTCCACCGATGTCTGCTGCAGAACCATAAGTGTCCATACAACCTCGGGGACCGGGCCCCGGCCTTGCGCTGAGAACCTATAGGCAGGGTTCCTCTTCCAACCCACAACTCCTCTCTGTTCTCCTACTCCTTTGTTCCGCGCTGTTCCTTCTCTCTTATGGAAGCTTAGGTTGCAGTTCTACATCTTTCTCTTTCTGTTCCTTTCCTAGGGAGCTCGTTCCACTAAGACCAGTCCTCAGCCTCGCCTGACTGACTGTCTTCCTCTGCCTTGAGCTCCCCTCAGGCTGACCTCTTGTCAGCCTGCTCTCTGACTCAGACTCCCCGTCTGACTGACCTGTAATTCTAAACTTTCCCACTCTTTTATATCTAACTCCACCCACCTCCCAGCACATCTCATGTTACGAAGCAAGGACCCATGAAAGGTGCTCTGCTATCCTCTAAGCATGGAGCCACAATCTGATCCATTGCTTAACTATCCTGTGTGTGGGTGCAGGTGTTGGAGTGTGGAAAGGAGTTCCCAACTTACCTAGTTGGTGGGGCACTACACATTAGGAGAAGGTGCAGTACCTCTGTGGCGACTGAGCCTCAGGGGCGCCACAATTAGGGCTGGGAAATATATACATGCAGCACTGTGCAAAATTTTAAGGCAGGTGTGGATAAATGCCGCAAATTAAGAATGCTTTAAAAAAAAAATAGAAATGTTAATAGTTTTTTATCCATTAACAAAATGCAAAGTGAATAATCAAAACAGCATCAAAGCATCAACTCCTCTAGGTATACTTGCACACATTTTTGAAGGAACTTGGCAGCAAGGTTGTTCCAAACATTTTGGAGAACTATCAAAGCAGGAGAATGTGATTAGAAGCAAAGAGGAGGGCAGACACCGCAGCGATGACACCCATTGGACCGGATCACCCTGATGTTTATACAGAGCAGGAGCATATCAAATGGAATTTTTGGGGTTATACAGGGGGAGTCAGGAGCTGATAGACATGTTGATGAATGCAGTACAAGAGCAGTTAAATGTGATGGCATTGTTCATAGACTCAAAAACTGGCGACAGATTCCCTTTAACATTGCCTATTTCTTGGTGCTTCTTCAAAAGAGTTTGGATCCCTATCTTGAAACCAGTCTGCTTTGAATTCTTTGCATGGAAGAGACCTTGCTAATGCAGTGTAACTACCTTGTGTCTTGTTGCTGTACTCAGTCTGGTCATGAAATGACTCTATTTTAACTTACATGTCAAAATGATGATCAAGAGAGCCTGTACGGGGTCCATGGCCATGGACAAAGGCCTTCATGACAGAGCTAAAGTAGGAATATAGGGAGCAGAATAACTGTGGTGGGGATGGGGTTAAAAGAAATGTAGGAGGGATATATTGGGTGATGTCAGGAAGGTGGTGCTATAGAGGGAGGAGAAGAGTTTATAAGGGACAGCCATTTGCTGTGAGACAACCATTTTAGGTATCTTTTAACAAGAGAAAATATCTCCCACCCTCCCTTATTATTAGTTTTGGACATTATGGACCACCTGTACCTTATTGGTACGTGTGCGTTTTGCTGTAATTCATGATGTTTGTGTCATTTACATCATATCAGTTAGGCATGGGGGGAGGTCTTCAAAGTTGATGGATTTGGATGATGGCGGATCGGTGGGGGTGGAGCCTTGGGAGATTCTGGACCCTCCCTAGGTCGAATTAAGTGGTGGCGGGAGATTAAATCCTGGGTAATGGATTGGAGGGCCCGTGGATAATGGCTTTATGTTTATTGGCCGGGTTGATTAATAGGTGCTTCTGAGCTGGTGAATGGCGGCTAGAGGTAAGATGCGACCTGGTCCGAGGTGGTCACTTTAGACCTAGTTTATAGGCATGGGGCTTCGAGGGCCATCCCTCTTTAAGGACGTTTTATGCTTACAATGTTCTAAATTGTTAATAAAAGGCTGCTGTGGTCACTTAAATCCAACATTGGAGTGTGGTGTGGTTATTCATTAAAAGTAAAAGGGGCTAAAGGGAGAGGTTGAAGAAAGGTTTAAATCTAGCTCAAATACCCTTTGTCATGATCACCTTTTTGGCATATTTGGTGAGTCATACACCTGGCTATTTTCCTACAAAATCCCTGACTTTGTGCAACTGTACCTAGAAGCTATTTTGGAGACAAAGGGCGATCACACCAAACATTAATTAGATTTAGATCTTGCTTTTGTGCATTCACTTCACATTTTGTTAACTGCTAAATATAAACTATTAACACTTCTAGTTTTTAAGCATTTTTACTTTGCAGCATTTTCAACACACCTGCCTAAAACTTTTACATAGGTCTGCATATAGATTTCTTTCTAAGTATATATGGATTAGCGTGTCTGCTCATCTAATCCGGAGTTTTACCTCTTCCATACCCCCCTCCTCTTTCCTTGCCCATTACAAATCTCCCACGGCTGCTTATTCTTTTATTGCTATTATCCCCTAATCTGAATTGTATTATAACCATCAACAGAGTCATTGTGTGAGAACATCCAGCCATTGAATCTAGTCCATCACCACATACACAATCCCCCTATGCATACAATTAGCATACTGGGGAGTATACGGTGCCAACCCATTATGCAATTACCTCAGGGATCTCGGAATCCAAGGCTTAAGCTCAAAAGACGATGAAGTTATGACAGCTGACAGGCCCAAGAGGAATCAAAGCCAAATACGAACTGTCTTCGCACCAAATAAACGATGATAAAGTGATTTCCTTAGCTCCGAGTCAATGGAAATTGACATGGTTGAACCTCCCTCTTAATAAATGGGTAAATCTTTGCTACTAAAGTAATATGGTGGAGCTTAAATCTGTATGTACATCAAAAATACATTTACTCGAAGTTTCCCACCTTTATAGACTGACACGTTCCAACTCAATATCCCCCCCGTCCACTCCCGTCACACAGGTGGACAAAATCACATTGACAGCTCGAAACAATTTAGAATTTTTTTTATTATTATTATTTCTTCCCTTGTCTCCAAACGTAATTTTTTTCCGCTTCGCAAATAAATAAAACTAAAGATGCTGAAGTTTGAATGATTCATTTTAAAGAGGATTCTCAATAAACAAAAAAAGAAGTCAACGATTTTGCTTCGGCGTCAACGCCCGGGATTTGAAAGAAAGCTCCTTATACAATAGGACAGCTGCACATTAATAAATATCACAAGTTTGATTAAAAATATGGATAGTCATTTTTGTTTCCTTTTCTTCCAAAAAAGCAAGAAAAAAAAAATCAGCACAAAAAACGTATGTTCAGACAGAAGATGTGATCTGGCTTTCGCTCATGTTTACTGCTTGCAAAATACAGAGTAAAATGTGTGTCTTGCCCAGCTGTTAGCTATTGTTCCCGTTTATCAGCTCTAAGGACTGAGGAGCCGAATAAAAAGATACGCTTGAGTTTGAAATGTGCCAGTCACTCTATTGTTAAGGCAACAAAGGCTAATTGTCTGAGCTGGCAAAACTCTGCTTTTGGTAAAAGTCCAGTTTTTTGTTAAGAAAAGCTATTGAGGCATGCAATTTATTTAATATGTGCAGAGAAAAGAATCTGATTTCACCCTAAAAAGAAAAAAAATGTTACGCCATTCATACATGCTGGTCAGGCGCTCCGGATTCATTGCTTGGTAAAGAGAGAAACAATTATTTCAGCCTAATTCAATGCTTGTCAGTCATTAAATATAGCTGTGGCTGCGCAGATGTAGAGAAGGTCTATTGGCAAGAATCTTCCCACTTGCCGAAGATGACTTACTAGGTGGGTGACAAAGTGGAATTCGGATGAATGTGCACACGGGGTTAAAACATGATCGTAGGGAAAATCTGTTGGGCAGATAAATCTTAACATATCCTTGTTTTCTTTTCTTGAACTCCACGCCAGGGGTCTGGTTAGCTATATTTTTGAAGGACCATAGGGCAATGTGAGAAAAATGTAATTCAATCCTGTTTGTCCATAGTAGAAGTCTTTCCTCAAAAAATCCTCCCGAGTAACATAGAAGGACATTGACCCCGTAAGGCATGGGACTGTAAGTATGCCCATTCATACTGTGGCACTCTTCATATATTTCACAGGGAAATATCTTGGCTTATATATCAAAAATAGTTTACAACCCCTTCCTGACATGCGCCGTATATATATGTCGCAGCAGGAGTTGCATTCCCGCAAATAGCTCTGGCAAAAATTAAGAGACCACTTCCAAATGTTCAGCTTGTCTGATTTTTCTCTTTATAGGTATAGTTTTGAGCAAAATGCAAATTGTTATTTTAGTCTACAAACTTCTGACAACATGTCTCCGAATTTCCAAGCTATACATTTTGTTTGTTTTTTTTCTGAAAAGGATGAATGGTCAAAATTAAAAAAACAAAAAAAACAGTGCTTTCAGATCTCAAATAATGCAAAGAAAACAAGTTCATAATCATTTAGAAACAACAATACTAATGTTTTAACTCAGGAAGAGTTCAGAAATCAATATTTTGTGGAATATCCATGATTTTTAATCACAGCTTTCATGTGTCTTGGCATGCTTTCCACCAGTCTTTCACACTGCTTCTGGGGCAAAAATGTAAGCAGTTCTTCTTTGTTTGATGGCTTGTGACTATCCATCGTCCTCTTGATTACATTCCAGAGGTTTTCAATGGGGTTCAGGTCTGGAGAATGGGCGGCCCATGAAAGGGTTTTGATGTGGTGGTCTCTCAATTTTTTCCAGAGCTGTAGATCAATCAGACACTGTAGGTAGCTAGTGTCCTGTGTCGCTGTTCAAGTTACCTTCCAGCACTTTTTTCCTTTTTTGGCCATACTGAGGTCCACAAAGAAAGCCAGCAGGGCAGAATTATAGAAGTATTGTGCTCCATGCACGAGTATAGCATTCTAATGTAATTCACATGTAGCTAGTGAAAAAATACTAAACAGCCTGCTGTATCCCTCCTTGTCATTTAGTGCTGTGGTGATATTAAACTGTCTGCAGACCTAAGGCACATTAAAAAAAAGTTAAATTTTTTTCTGTTGCTAAATGTGAAACAGCCTGCTGTATCCCAGGTTGTCATTTTGTGGTGACAGGGCCGGACTGGGACTAAAATTCAGCCCTTGCATTTGAAGTTACACAGGCCCACTAGTCACATGGTGACTATATAATATCTTTGTACACTTGTAGGTTACAAGAAGTGAGAGGAGATTAACACGACTATATAACATGTAGTCAGAGCTATGCCCAGTATTTCAGCTCAGTCCTATTTATTGCTTTTAGGTACAGTACTCATCCCAAAGCTCTGACCCCTTTTGAACGCACAGTGACAGAATTCCTGGCAGAGCTGCTATCCATTGGGCAACCAGACCCCATGGTCATAGCTGCCCCTATCATACCTCCCAAATTTTGAAGAAGTGAAAGAGGGACAAAGACTGCGGCGCGCGCGGCACGCCGCTGCAAATTTGGGCCACGCCTCGGCCACATCCATTTCGCAACTAGTCACACCCATGTCCACGCCTAATCGCACCCATTTAGCACTGCTGATCACACTGACTGGTACTGAGGGCACAGTGACTGGCATTATTGGCACACTGACTGGCACTAAGGAAGAGAGAAAACAGAGAGAGAGAGAAAAAAGAGAGAGAAAGAAAGAACAGAGAGAGAAAGAAAGAGTGGAAAGAAAGAAAGAACAGAGAAAACAGAGAGAGAAAGAAAGAAGTAAAGAAAAGAACAGAGAGAAAGAAAGAGAGGAAAGAAAAATAAAAAGGGGAAAGAAAGAACAGAGAGAGAGAAAGAAGAAAGAAAGATTAGAGAGAGAAAGAAAGGACAGAGAGAGAGAAAGAAAATGAGGGAAAGACAGAACAGAGAATAAGAAAGAAAGAACAGAGAAAGAAAGAAAAAGAGAGAAAGAAATAAAGAAAGATTCTATAAAGATACTATAGCAGCCCGGCTCCCATTGTAGTGCCCACCTGAGCCTCCCGGTGCAGGACATATCATGATCCGCTCACATGGCCGGCATCCCCGATTCCAAGGCGATCCTGCTGTCTGCGCTGTCGGAGGAGGACACGGTGATGGATCTGAAGCATTCCTGGTTCCGTCACAATCTCCTCAAGAAATTATCTAATTTCCGGTCAGCTTCCAGCACATCACTTCAGGTGGACCATCATGTGTGTGTTTTAAAATGCTCCTCGGGGCTCCGCCGCGTACTCCTGTGTCCGTGGCAAAAGCCCGCTTTGTATGCTTCGTACACACTTGGCTCCATTCCGTACATCCCGTACACATATGGCTCCACTCCGTACACACACGGCTCCGCTCTGTATACCCCATACACATGCGGCTCCACTCCGTACACCAAGTACACACACAGCTCTCCGCTCCATACACCTCGTACACGCTTGGCACCGCTCCGTATACCTCGTACACATGGCTCCGCTCCATACACCTCGTACACGCACGGCTCCTCTCAGTACACCTCGTACACGGGCGGCTCCGCTCCGTACACCTCGTACACGTGGCTCCGCTCCGTACACCTCGTACATGCGCGGCTCCGCTCCGTACACCTCGTACACACACGGCTCCTCTCCATACACCTCGTACACACACGACTCCGCTCCGTACACCTCATACACACACGGCTCCTCTCCTTACACCTCGGACACACACGGCTCCTCTCCATACACCTTGCATACACACGGCTCCTCTCCATACACCTCGTACACACGCGGCTCTGCTCCATACACCTCGTACACGTGCGGCTCTGCTCCGTACACCTCGTACACATGCGGCTCTGCTCCGTACACCTCGTACACACGCGACTCCGCTCCGTACACCTCGCACTCACGCGGCTCCGCTCCGTACACCTCGTACACACGCGGCTCCGCTCCGTACACCTCGTACTCACGCGGCTCCGCTCCGTACACCTCGCACTCACGCGGCTCCGCTCCGTACACCTCGTACACACGCGGCTCCGCTCCGTACACCTCGTACTCACGCGGCTCCGCTCCGTACACCTCGTACACACACGGCTCCACTCCGTACACCTCGTACACACGGCTCTGTTCCGTACACCTCATACACACACGGCTCCACTCCATACACCTCGTACACACACGGCTCCGCTCCGTATACCTCGTACACACACACGGCTCTGCTCCATACACCTCATACACACACGGCTCCACTCCGTACACCTCATACACACACAGCTCTGCTACATCTACCCTGTAAACCCCTCCTGACCCCACACATACTTACCTCATCCAGCACCATGACAACAGCACAGCAGAGTCTTGCAGACACCAAGAGGCAAGGCTGAGCGCACAGGACCTGTGATGAGGTCACAGGAGGGACGGAGCCAGGGGTCACATGATCAGGGGTCTGGACAAAGGCTCCTGATCATGTGACCCCTGACTCCTCCCCTCCTGTGACTTCATCACAGGTCCTGTGAACAGAGAAGAGAGCAGGCAAGCGACGCTGTGAGTGGCTGCGGGGGGGAGGTCTCATGCTACGGCGAGGATGGGGTGCATGGGGGGGATGGCAGCTTATCTCTCTGCAGTGCGGGAGGGTTGGAAACTATAACCGCCTTGCCCGTAGAGGGCCAGCGGCAGGAGCAACAGCCAGGCCAGTGGCCGCATCAGCTGGCAAACGGCCAGATGATCAGGCGCTGCCGCCCGCGGCCCACATGACAGCGGCCCAGCGGGAAAATGCCCGGTTGGTTATATTACCAATCCGAGCCTGTGTGGCGGTGATATGAACCTGTCTGCAGACCTAAGGAACATTATAAATTAAAATTTTTCTGTTGCAAAAAGTTAGCCAACCCGCTGAATCACACTTTGTCATTTGGTTGGGTTGAAATTTGGCTGTAAAGACCTGATCCAGAGGCCACAAAATATTCTTGTTATTAACGTCATGCAGTATGGGACCTGACTTTAAAATTGTTTGTAGCATAACTTCTTTGTTATACAGGCCTCATCCACACTTCATTTTTTTTCTGTGACTAACACCATACAACACGCCATATTTCAACTTTGAATTTACTGTCGCTGAAATTCAGCTGTTTGCAGAGGTGGAGAAAAGTTTCAAATCTAATTTTTGCTTGCTAATACTGTGTTCCTACCACACTATCAGAGCAACCTGACTGGGAAAAAGCGAGGCCATGGTGGAAAGGAAATTAGGCTTGGTGTTCAAGGTGTATGTGGGGTAGGTGGTAATGTTTGTGAAAGCACTAGTGAATAGTGTTGAGCATTCCGATACCGCAAGTATCGGGTATCGGCCGATACTTGCTGTATCGGAATTCCGATACCGACTTCCGATATTTTTTCAATATCGGAATTCGGCGTCGGAATCGGAAGTTCAAAATGATTGACAGCCTGACGTCATCATGATGCGCGGTGTGTGCGCATCATGATGCGCCGTCATTTCGGGCCTTCCGGGGGTCTCTGCCGGCCTGCCGGGGGGCTGTGCCGGCCTGCCGGGGGGCTGTGTGGACTGCCCGGGGTCTGTACCGGCCTGCCGGTGGTCTGTGCACCCTGTGGGGGTCTGTACCGGCCTGCCGGGGGGCTGTGCCGGCCTGCCGGTGGTCTGTGCACCCTGTGGGGGTCTGTACCGGCCTGCCGGGGGGCTGTGCCGGCCTGCCGGGGGGCTGTGCTGATGTCCGGGGGTCTGTGCAAGCATCGTCCGATGAGACTACAAGTCCCATCTGGCGATGCCTGCTACCATGACAGTGATTGACACATTAGCCAATGATGGGACAGTAGTAGTCCCATCATCCGGCTAATGTGTTAAATGTTAAAAAAAAAAAAAAAATACTACATACATACTACATACATACTACATGCATGCTACATACATACTACATGCTACATACATACTACATGCTACATACATACTACATGCATACTACATGCATGCTACATACATACTACATACATACTACATATATACTACATGCATGCTACATACATACTACATGCTACATACATACTACATGCTACAGACATACTACATGCTACATACATACTACATATATACTACATACATGCTACATACATGCTACATACATACTGCATACTACATACATACTACATACATACTACATACATACTACATGCATACTACATACATACTACATGCTACATACATACTACATGCATGCTACATGCATGCTACATACATACTACATGCTACATACATACTACATGCATGCTACATGCATGCTACATACATACTACATGCTACATACATACCACATACATACTACATACATACTACATGCTACATACATACTACATATATACTACATGCATGCTACATACATACTACATGCTACATACATACCACATACATACTACATACATGCTACATGCTACATACATACTACATACATACTACATACATACTACATACATACTACATGCATACTACATACATACTACATACATACTACATGCATGCTACATACATACTACATGCATGCTACATGCATGCTACATACATACTACATGCTACATACATACCACATACATACTACATACATACTACATACATACTACATGCTACATACATACTACATATATACTACATGCATGCTACATACATACTACATGCTACATACATACCACATACATACTACATACATGCTACATACATACTACATATATACCACATGCATGCTACATACATACTACATATATACTACATGCATGCTACATACATACTGCATGCTACATGCATGCTACATACATACTACATACATACTACATGCTACATACATACCACATATATACTACATACATACAATACATTCATACAATACATACATAGACATACAGTACATATAACATAGAGTAACATACTTACCAATACTTGTCACATTGTTCCCCGAAGCCATTGTCTTTTCCGGAATAAATATTAACATAACAAATCACAAAAATACTCACCCACGATCCGAAGCAGTCCACGAGTGTGTCCCACGACGATCTTGGGTAGAGAATGGCAGCATCAGCTGTTGCTGCCGTTCTCTACGGGCTGCAGGAATCCAATGACGGAAGGTAGGTATCCTTCCGCACTGTATTCCTCCGCCACTTAAAAAAAAAAAAAGTCCCTAGTCTCACTTTATGCCATTGCTGCGTGGGAAATTCCCACACAGCAATGGCATAAAGTGAGACTAGGGACTTTTTTTTTTAAGTGGCGGAGGAATACAGTGCGGAAGGATACCTACCTTCCGTCATTGGATTCCTGCAGCCCGTAGAGAACGGCAGCAACAGCTGATGCTGCCGTTCTCTACCCAAGATCGTCGTGGGACACACTCGTGGACTGCTTCGGATCGTGGGTGAGTATTTTTGTGGTTTGTTATGTTAATATTTATTCCGGAAAAGACAATGGCTTCGGGGAACAATGTGACAAGTATTGGTAAGTATGTTACTCTATGTTATATGTACTGTATGTCTATGTATGTATTGTATGAATGTATTGTATGTAGTATGTATGTAGTATATATGTGGTATGTATGTAGCATGTAGTATGTATGTAGTATGTATGTAGCATGCATGTAGCATGCAGTATGTATGTAGCATGCATGTAGTATATATGTAGTATGTATGTGGTATGTATGTAGCATGTAGTATGTATGTAGCATGCATGTAGTATGTATGTAGTATGTATGTAGCATGCATGTAGTATATATGTAGTATGTATGTAGCATGTAGTATGTAGCATGCATGTAGTATATATGTAGTATGTATGTAGCATGTAGTATGTATGTAGCATGCATGTAGTATATATGTAGTATGTATGTAGCATGTAGTATGTAGCATGCATGTAGTATATATGTAGTATGTATGTAGCATGTAGTATGTAGCATGCATGTAGTATATATGTAGTATGTATGTAGTATGTAGCATGCATGTAGTATATATGTAGTATGTATGTAGCATGTAGTATGTATGTAGCATGCATGTAGTATATATGTAGTATGTATGTAGCATGTAGTATGTATGTAGCATGCATGTAGTATATATGTAGTATGTAGCATGTAGTATGTATGTAGCATGCATGTAGTATGTATGTAGCATGCATGTAGTATGTATGTGGTATGTATTTAGCATGTAGTATGTATGTAGCATGTATGTAGTATATATGTGTTATGTATGTAGCATTTAGCATGCATGTAGTATGTATGTAGTATGTATGTAGTATGTATGTGGTATGTATGTAGCATGCATGTAGTATGTATGTAGCATGTAGTATGTATGTAGCATGCAGTATGTATGTAGCATGCATGTAGTATGTATGTAGTATATATGTAGTATGTATGTTGCATGTAGTATTTATGTAGTATGAATGTAGCATGTATGTAGTATGCATGTTGTATGTATGTAGCATGTAATATTTTTTTTTTTTTTTTTTTTAAACATTTAACACATTAGCCGGATGATGGGACTACTACTGTCCCATCATTGGCTAATGTGTCAATCACTGTTATGGTAGCAGGCATCGCCCGATGGGACTTGTAGTCCCATCGGACGATGCCTGCACAGACCCCCGAAGCCTGCACAGACCACCGGCAGGCCGGCACAGCCCCGCGGCAGGCCGGCACAGCCCCCCGGAGCCTGCACAGACCACCGGCAGGCCGGCACAGCCCCCCTGGAGCCTGCACAGCCCCGCGGCAGGCCGGCACAGCCCCCCGGCAGGCCGGCACAGCCCCCCGGCAGGCCGGCACAGCCCACCGGAGCCTGCACAGCCCCCCGGCAGGCCGGCACAGACCACCGGAGGCTGCACAGACCCCCTGGCAGGCCGGCACAGCCCCCCGAAAGGCCCGTACAGACCCCAGAGAGGCTGTACAAGGCAAAAACAGGGTTTTTCTTATTCCGATACCGGAAGTCCCATAGACTTGAATGGGACTTCCGGTATCGGAATCGGCGATACCGATACTTTTTTTAAAGATCGGCCGATCCATTCCGATCCGATACTTTGAAGTATCGGACGGTATCGCTCAACTCTACTAGTGAAGCAACGTCACGTCCTATGCAAAGACAACTGAACTTATGTTACTGGACAGGCTACACCACTACCTTTCTTTGGCAGACATGCAGCTGTACGCCTTGTCGATGATGCCCAGAAAGAGCATGTACTCGAGTGGATGTCAAGTGCAGCGCAAGTCGCCTCTCCTCCTCTTCCTCCACCTCAACATCACACCCAGTACAGTCCACAGATGTGGCACCAAAATTCCCCTTGCTCCCCCACTCTTTTCAACTATCCAACAGTTCAACTGACTGTACGGAACCACAAATGGGTGAGTCTGAAGAGCTGTTCACACATTCACATGTTCATCAGAAGTGTACTCAAAAGCTATGCAGAGTCAAGAGTTGGAAATCTGCACCGATGCCCCAAATTTTTTTTAGCTTGGATCTGGGGCAGGAAGAAGTATGGTCTGAACAGCATTCTGACCCTCATCATCAGATGGTAACCCCTGGGGGGAGGTGATCCTGAGGAGACTCGGATATCTGAGGCTCACATGGACTGTACTGTGCTGTCAGGGCAAGAGGAGGAGGGTGACTCCAATGGCGAGGAATATGATAACACAGAGGATGATGATGAGGTGTTATATCCCAGTTGGCGTAAACATGGAGGCACACAGCTGAGTAGGTCATCTGAGTAGGAAGACAAGGAGGTTAAATCGAGCCGTCCGTCACAGACACGTAGTGATGCAGCCACGATGAGCGATTAATCTTCAGTCACAACTGTGCCTCTGACCAGCAGTGTCTGTGGATCTGCACCTTGCAAGGAGTGGCAAGGGTTGCTTAACCTGGGCCTTTTTGACACTGCAAAGGATAAGCCAACTCATGTAATCTGCCAACTTTCGAGTCGAGGTAAAAAGTGCAATAACATGCCTTTTGTGGGAATCCCACTGCGCAAAAATGCGGACCAGCAGACCTCAACAACCATCAGCCGCTACATTGCAAGGATGTACCTTGTCCCCATTATTATTTGATATTGCAAAAGAACCGTTAGCTGCTGTGATTCATCTTTCTGTAGGGGTTCAAGGATTTGACTATGAGATCATCATGAAAAATTCCACTACATGCGAATGATGTCCTTCTCTTCATTAGTAACTGGTCAGCTGGAAATTAATTAACATGGTTGGATGTCTGGACTTTCTGATAACTGGAGAAAATCTGTGCTCATGATGGTTGGCAGGAAACCCCTCAATGCACAGACAGATGTTGTACAGCTAAGGATAGTTCCCTCATTTAAATATCTGGAGATAACTGTGAGTGTGACTTAGTATTGACTGACTCCTAGTTAAAGGGAAGGTGCCATAAAAAAAATTTTTCCAACAATTGAAAAAATGTAAAGAATTAATGCTTAAGTTTTCTTAAAAAATACTATCATTTGTTAATAATTTAGTAAAATATGAAAAATAATTTTAAAAGTTTTGGTATTTCCACTTTTAAACACTAGGGAGAGCAGCTACTGAAATTTTACAAAATCCTAGTGTGCAACTAGCTCACATTAGTGCCCTGCAGTAAATATGGGCTGAGTCTGCTGACATAAGTGCGATGGAACTCCTCTCCTCCCCTCCTGGCTGTTTGCTAAGGGATAAGCAAGGATGACATCTAGGAACACAGTGAGCAGCCATGTTGTTGGTGACTGCTAAGTTATACTGACAAGTAGACAGTCACCGAGGATAGCAGGCAGCAAGGATTCTGGGAGATATATGGTGGAGGGAGCAGGGTGATGGCAGCACAGAGTATTTCAGGAGAGCAGGGGCAGGTCTATGGGGGGGCACCCTGTTTGGTGCGCGGAGCAGCCAGGGATTGTACATAGAGCGCTGTCTTTTATACACTGCTCCACAGAAATCCAGGAAACATTTCTGCTGATTGGTGGCCTGTTCTGATCCAGACTTTGCATGCAATGACCCCATTCCACTCCTCAGATCCTGTCCTGGCGATGTGTGAAAGCGAGGCGACAGGCGCAGTGTGGGGTGATGCTGGGAAGCAGACTGGGAGGAAATGTAGCCATATAGTAACTATAAAAATGAGACCCCTCTCTTCAGCTGCCTCACCATTTCTACAGATAATACTGCCATATTGTTCTCACATAATACCGCCATATAGTTCACACCTAATACCGCCATATAGTTCACACCTAATACCGCCATATAGTTCACACCTAATGCCGCCATATAGATCACACCTAATACCGCCATATAGTTCACGCCTAATACCGCTATATAGTTCACACCTAATACCGCCATATAGTTCACACCTAATGCCGTCATATAGATCACACCTAATGCCGCCATGTAGTTCGCACATAATGCCGCCATATACAGGGGTTGGACAAAATAATGGAAACACCTAACGTTTTGGCATCATAATCTTCGAACATGTTATAAACATGTGTGGCGCCCCTGAGGCTCAGTTGCCACAGAGGTACTGCACCTTCTCCTAAGGTGTAGTGCCCCACCATCCAGGTAAGGTGGGAACTCCTTTCCACACTCCCACACTCGCACCCCACACAACAGGGTAGTTCTGCACAACCACATTGCGGCTCAGTGCTTAGAGAGTAGCAGAGCACCTCTGGTGGTTCTCTGCTTGGAACACTGGATGTGCTGGGAGGTGGGTGGAGTTGAGATACACAAAAGAGTGGGAAAGTGTAGGATTATAGGTCAGTCTGACGGGAGGCCAGAGAGGAAGGAAGCCACTCGGGAGGAGTGGGGATCCCTGGAAGAAGGGATGGAGGAAGGAGTGCTGCAGCTGCCTCAGTGACCTGAGCCAGCTGGCACGGGAATGGAAAGGAAAGAAGGAGAAAGACGTAGAACTGCAATCTAAGCTTCCATAAGAGAAAGACAAGTACGGAATGAAGGAGTAGGAGAACAGAGAGGACGTGGGTTGGAAGAGGAACCCTGCCTATAGGTTCTCAGCGCAAGGCGGGGGCCCAGTCCCTGAGGTTGTATGGACATGTAAGGTTCTGCAGCAGACACCGGTGGAGTAGTTGGCTGTAAATGCACTACTCCCATCTAAGACTTGGGGCACAACAGCAACTGGATAGTGAGCCAGGACTCAAGAGAGAGGAGTCCCCGAGAGAGGCTACAGCTGTCTGCCGTACAAGTAGAGTTCTTGCTAACATCTGACAGGAGGAACTCCGAAGTACCACGGTACTGGAGATCTTCACACTTTAAGGCGCAATAGAGGAGTCATTCAGGAAAGGTACATGTTGGCGGAGTGTTGGAGGGGAGCTTTCCATCTGACCTGGAGGTTGGCTGAGTCTCTGACCCGAAGGACACGGTTCGGAGGCAGGCATCCTTGTGTACTGCAGACTGTGAGTAAAGCCTTGGAACTGCAAGCCTCGGTGTCCTCCATTCATTCTTGCGCCAACCCGCTCAGCACCGCTACATCTGAGTACCATCCTTTACACGACCTGAGTCTTTCCACAACCATTACAACTACACTGCCCTGGGACCTCAGCCCTGCCTGTGGAGGGCTATACCATCACTGCTGCACCATACCATCTGTCCCAGAGGATCTGTCTGCAGCGTCGGCTTAACACCTCCCGTGCCGAGCACCACAGGTGGCGTCACAAACTATTCACCATTAACATATCGCCATTACTTGGGCGCCCAGGGCCACGATCCGGGTCACCGCTGCTGTGACACATCCCACTGATATCGGCCCGATACCGAGTACCCCGCAGCCCTGGGAGGGCGACCCACATGCAAACCGTGACATATGGTAATGTTTTGTAGTTGATTATTTGTGTCATGTGATATGTGTATGTAAATTAACTGTTGGTTTTGCAGAATTGTAAGAACATTGATGAGAACCTGATACCAATGGCAGAGCTCTCGGATTTTCAAAGAGGCCAAATTGTTGGTGCTCGTATGGCAGGTGCTAGTGTAGGAGAAAGTGCCTGAATGCTTGGCGTGTCAAGAGGCACTGTCTCCAAAGTAATGACTGCATTTGAAAGAGAAGGAAAAACGTCCGCAGCAAAGTACAGGTCCGGCCGAAAGTCGAAGTTGACTGAGAGAGACCGTCGGACTCTAAAGCGAATTGTGAGAGAGGATCGCAAGACCACGGCTCCGAAAATCACTGCTGAGCTCAATGAACACCTACAGAACCCAGTTTCCACAAAAACTGTTCATCGGGAGCTGCACAAATCTGGATTCCTTGGAAGGGCTGCAATTAGAAAACCGCTGCTCTCAATGACAAATGTTTCCAAGCGTTTAGACTGGTGTACAAACCTCCAGAATAGGTCCCTCGAGCAGTGGAAACATGTGATATTCTCAGACGAATCATCGTTTACCCAATTTCCGACCTCCGGCCGAGTGTATCTTTGGAGGCAGCCGAAAGAAGCATTCCATCCAGACTGCCTTCTCCCAACCGTAAAACATTGGTGGAGGTTCTGTGATGATCTGGGGTGCTATTTCGTGGAGATCCGCCGGGCCAATGATATCCTTTCATGGAAGAATTAACAGCCAAGATTATTTAGGCATTTTGGGCGACCAAGTGCATCCTATGGTTCAAGCACTGTTCCCAGAGGGGAGCGCCATCTTTCAGGATGATAATGCACCAATTCATACAGCTAGAATCATTAAAGCATGGCACGAGGAACATTGTTATGAAGTTGAGCATCTCATCTGGCCCCCACAATCCCCAGACCTCAACATTATTGAGCATTTATGGCCGATTTTAAAGATTCAAGTTAGACGTCAATTTCCGCCGCCATCGTCGCTCAAAGAACTGGAGGGTGTTTTAACTGAAGAATGGGCTACAATTCCTTTGGAAACAATTCACACCTTGTATGAATCCATACCTCGGAGAATTGAGGCTGCAATCGCCGCAAAAGGTGGACCTACACCATATTAAACTAACTTTTGTTGATGTTTCCAGGTGTTTCCATTATTTTGTCCAACCCCTGTAGATCACACATAATACCGCCATATAGTTCACGCTTAATTAGATACACGACTCAGCAGACAGTATCACACAGGAGAGGATTAGATACACGGCTCAGCAGTCAGTATCACACAGGCTCCCCGTTGTTTGATCGATTTAAGGCAGGAACACCCTACTCATGCATATCTAGCTAAGTATTGCTCAATCTGGGCATTTTAATTTGGGTGAAATTTCCTTTGTCCATGAATCTTTGTGTGGACATTCCTTGCCTGTCTGACCAAAACCTCATGTACATTTAGGATCGCCTGATAATTTGATTTTGGGTCTCATTGTCTTGGCTTCAACATTTGCATTTTTTGTTCTAGATGTGAACTTGGTGGTTTTAGATCCATTTCCATGGGATATTTGATTTAATCTGTTACTGCATCATGGTATATTTCACAACAAGATTTGTTACATGTTAACATCTTCCATCCACTTGTGGGGTGTTATATGCAAGTCATTATTACTATTTTTCCATATAGTTCATGTCCATAAATGTAAACTTCCTGACGCTGATTTATTTCATGTGATGTGGAATTTCTCCCGGCTTAGAGACTTCTGGTCGTCAGTGATCTACCTGATTGCTAAGGTGTTTGATTGTACTGTTCACTCGCACCCTGCTGTATGTTTATTAGCGTATGTCACCAAACTGTAAGCCGAGGAGACTCATGAATTCATCCTAAGATTGCTTTATCAAGCTAAAAAATGAATTGCCACCCACTGGAAGTATAAACCTCTTCTAGACTTACGGAATTTATTCCTAGGTTCAGCAACTTGCTTTACCTTGAGAAATTTGTATTTCAAAAATGGGGTACCCTGCAAAAGTTTGAAAAACTGTGGGCCCCATGATGACCTCCACTGGCCTTTTGCCCCTATGACCTTGACATGGCCTAGAGTGTTATTACATTCATTCACAGGATAAACTCTTTAACATGGTCAGTATACTTAAAGAGGGCTGTACATGTTCAATCTCAAAATTGGTCCCAGATAAAGAGATCTATAGCTACCCAGGGGGCAGTTTGGGACAGCAATGCCGACCATGTAGTGAAGAGCCCACAAGAGCTTTGACTTTAACCCTTGTAAAAGTCTTGCAGTACAGCAGGCTTGGTGCAGTCTGACAGACAGGCAGTGACCACAGGAAAGTTCAAAGCAGTCTCTTTAATATTCAGCGTACTCACAAGCGGAAAACAAATGGTAGCCTCCGGTTCACAGCCAGGAAACCAGACAGTCCGTATTCAAGACCTGTTGCTGTGGGCAACTGCACCGCCATGTACGCTGAGGGGTGCCAGTCCTTTTGGCTCCGCTTGGCTCCGTGTTACTTCACACAGGCTTAAGCTTTGCAGAGCCAACTGCTCTGCAGTTTGCAAACCAAGACTGACAAACCCAACCCTCTGCTGCAGGGTTTTTAAAATGGAATCTGTGGCCGGGGGCCACTTGTAAGACCCAGCCTGGAGGGAGTGACCTGTCCCACTAATGTTAGGGGGTGAAGAGGAAGAAAAGCTCAAAAGTGGTTACCTCTCCAGCTTCATGTCCAGAACCACCTAGCCAGACAGCAGGGTTGCCGGGGGGAAGACTTTCTGACATGGACCGACCAGACCTTGTGACTGTGGTGGCGGTGACGAGAAAGAGGGGGCTGTGGAAAGGAAATGGTGCGACATCAGGGTGAGAAAGCAGAGCACACGGGACAGAGAGCACGCTGCTACACCATGCTCCCGGGGGAGAGAGAGTCCTCCGTCTGAGGACTGAGACTGAAGGACAAAGCATTGTGAGCGCCGTATGTGAGTACGTGGACCCGGTAGTCTCCGTGACCAGAGGAGACTTCCCCCTGACAGTACAGAGACACTCGCATGAGCGCGCAGTCCCAGGGACTGCATTGATGAGCCGAAGCCCCTGAGTGTGGTAAAGAGACTTAACAGTGTGCGCAGTATCGCTCCTGCGGTGAGACAGGCGAGGTATTATACAGAGACTCAGACCAGGGAGACCCAGGTTCCACTTCAGCTCCCAGCTCCCTGTTTTAAACTCTGGAGGTCCCAACTTCATCTTGAGAAGAGACATTAGAGACTGCACGCGCCGCTGTTGCCGGTTCCGACGTGGGAGAAGTAGACTCTTCAATCAAGCTTTCCCCCGGACTGATAAGTTATAATTATCTGAGTTTAACCATTTAAACACTGCATTACCATTTTATTGCTTCCTTCACCTCCATTTTTCTGCTTACTGTTTTACTCTGTCTCATTTAACCCCCTACTGCTCCTCCCTGCGTGGAGTGAAAATTTCCTGTAAATAAACCTTTAACTCTTGGTCTGTCTCGGATTCGTGGCGACATCCTCCGTACCTGCAGGTTATTACACTACCATCCTGTAGATTGCTCCAAAAATAAAAGCCCATACCGGGTTTTCTTAAATCGGCCTTGGGCAAATAGCTTGCCCAAGACAAAAGTTACTTTTATTTTGCACTGCAAGCACAGCTATATCTGTGACTGCGATGCACTCCAGCAGCCTTAATATGATTCTATGTGCATCATGGGGGACACATAGAGACCCTCGCGTATGACACCTGTCACTGTCTCACAATATATATTCCATGTGTTGGAATCAGAGTCGGAGATGTATGTACCATACGTTCACTGAGAGTTCTCCAATCACCGGTCTGTCACTGCCTCACAGTCTGAAGTTGTTAGGCTATGCGCTGAATGTTTAACATTTCTTATATATGTCTGTGTCGGGTTTAAATTCTCTTTTCTTTTTTACATTCTGAGGAATAAATGGTGTGAATCACACCACCTGGAAAGGAAGGGTCTATTGCATGGCTTAATTGACTGGATGTTAAGCAGGATTGTCATCAGGAACCATGTTGTGGGTTAAGGGGGTTTCACACATAGCGAGATCGCTAGCGATATCGCTCGAGCGTCACCGATATTGTGACGCAACAGCGATATCGCTAGCGATCTCACTAAGTGTGAAATGCAGCGGCAACCGGACCCCCCGCTGGCTATCGCTGATCGAGCTAGAATGAGCAGGTCCATTTTTCTATCGTTGGCGTCCCGCTGGCCAACACTCATCGCTGTGTTTGAAGCTTAAAAAACGATGAGCGACGTCGTTAGCGACACAGAGCTCAGCGATACAGGTCTGAATCGGTTACAATTAAGTTGTGTGAAAGGTACTCAACGACCAACGAGGTCGTTATGCAGATCGCTGATCTGTCTTGCGTCGTTGATGAGATTGGACTGTTTGAAAGCTATCTAGTGATCATGTAACGACGCACCAGCGATCTTTGCCAGGTCGGATCGTTATCGCTGGTGCGTCGCTATGTGTGAAGGGGCCTTAAGGGTGTGGGGTTCTTTTTGTTTTAATGGGATATGAGATGTTCTTTGTTGGCATACTTTTTACTATTCCTTTACTGCTTGTATTGTTTCTAAAATACTCAATTAAAATGCATCCGATCAAACAAAATAGGGCAAATGTTGGGTGTTCCGGAAGTAGGACCCCCACGGCTCAAACATCTACACCTATCCTACATTATTTAGGCTACTGTTATGGAAATATATATGTATATGTATTTCATATAGATCTCACTTGCCTGCTATAGGCTATATACTCATGTACTCTTATATAGGCTATATACTGCTATATACTCATATATACTGCACACAGATACATATTCACAGTTTGAACCTTATAACTAGTTGGTGGAAATAACCTGCTACCCAGTCATCTCATTGTCTTGTGATTTGAGAAATATCTAGCAGACATAGGGAATGAGGAACTTAGGCCAGGTGGTCCGGCCGATATTGGAGACTTGCTGACAAGTGCAAGACTCCGGACAGTAAATCACGTGGTGTCTAAATAACCCCAGGTCGGACACCCATATATGTTCATGCATTTAAACTGACCAATTAGCTAAGAAGTGAAGCCTTTATGTTAATGAGTAGCCACTCCTTTTCTGTACAATTGATAAAACCAAGTATATTCAATAAACTTGCAGAGTTTTGCTGGGAGGTATTGCTGCCAACCAAGTCTGGCGTCTTTCCTTCTTTGAGCGCTCAATAAGACTCTGTCTAATTAGGACAGGTCACAGTATGCACAGGGGTAAATCTGCCCAAATCAAAAGTAAATCCATCCACAACACTACCAAATGCCTGTAAGCTTTGATTAATTCATAAAATGATGCCACTTAGGCATCATTCAGACAGCTGTAATGTGGTCACATTTTAGAATCTGTGCTATTGTTGCATGTCCAGGCCTGACTGTGGGTTTATTGACTTGAATTAACAACATAATAACATCCAAATATACTTTTTGTTTGGGTCATAAAACCTGTGATTGTCCAGGACATACTAGATGATTAGTAGACTATTGGGGCTTCAAAAATACACCGTATTTTTCGCTTTGTAAGACGCACTTTTTTTCCCCAAAATTTGGGGGGAAAATGGGGGTGCGTCTTACAAAGCGAACATGCCTTACCATATGCCGTGATCAGGGGGTGTTCAGCGGATGCTGGCTGGTACTGCGGGTGCCTCCGGTGCCCAGCGGTGCTGCGTGTGTGTCCGGCGCTGCCCCGGGGCTCTGCCGACATTTTGCGACAGGCCAGAGCCCCGGCATTTCCACGGTTCCCTGTATGTGCGGTGGTTCCGGTAAAAAATGGCCACCGGCGCATGCGCAGATGTGATCTCAGGACCAAGATCTCGAGAAATGAGATTTCAGTGCTGAGATCTCACAATCCGGAGCGTCTTATAAAGCGAAAAATACGGTAATTTCTGCTGTAATTTTTTATTTTGGTACAATTGCCTCTGTGCTTATACATTTAGTAGCCTAATAATATAATCATGTATGTTCCTTCTTGCCCATGTGCATAAGTATGTATGTGCTTCAAGTCTTTTGTGTGCAAGTGCATGTGGGTAAGCTATGGGCACACCAGCCAAGTAATATATCACCATTAGAGTCAAGATTACCTGAGCTGCAACTATCCTGCGCTTTTTCTATATCAAGAAAACAAAGAATTGCAGCATTGTATTAATTTGTACTATTGTAAAGCAGGTAAACGGATGCAGTAACACAGAGGCACAGAGCAAGGGTTAACAAGGTTGTGGTTTAATGAACACTATAGGGGTTCTCCTCGCAGGGAGCCAACAAAGGGTTTAACAACTTAAACAGTGTAAGGGTTATTTTTTACTCAACAGTCTTTTTATCAGGTTCAACTTATCGTGATTCCGCTGTCCTTTACACGCTTGCAGTCCGATGGGTGATGGGATGCCGGTGGAGGCCTGTGCTGCGTCTTCAGGCTTCCTCGCTCAACACATGCTTCTGGTGGCAGCGAGCGGTCACTGGTTTTGCCCGCTGAGCCCCTAGTCCATTGAACTGAAGTGCCAAAGAGTGAAGCTCTGCACATGTCTCTACTCAGCGTGTGCTTTCCTGTGCACCCGCCAATACCTGGATGCCCGCACCACAATGCTTCACTTGGCGCCCGACTCTCGGTACGCTGGCTGGTATCTGGTTAAATGCACCGCGATGCTTAACTCGGTGCCCATCTCGCTGCACACTCACTGGTACCCGGGAGTCCCCACTGCTCCCGTTCTGGGTCTCTGCTCTGTAGTCTGTTTCTCTCTGCGGTGCACAGCAGGTCCCTGCTCTCCCTTCCCTACGGCTGGAACTCTCTGCTTTTTCCCACACTCGACTCCTTGTCTCCCCCTGGCTTACCACACCCACTCTCTGCAGGTCATGGGTCCTCTGCGTCCTCAATTTCCTTCCCCCTGCAACAAAAGGTGCTGCCCCAGCAGTTCTCGACCCGGTGCTCTGTCAGCGCCCACAGCCCGGTCTTCCTTCTTACACCCCAGTTCTCCTTTAACTTGCCATTCCACAGGCAATAGCTCTTTCATCAGACATTCACAGTTCTCAACTTCTGGGATGATTTGTTGTCAAATAAATCGATCTTGCTCATAATGGGTGGGAGACACTCCAGCCGTCGTTTGCTCTGATCGCCATAATCCGGGTTGACCAATGGGAGGTGGGGAGTTACTTTGGTCCAGTGGATGGCGGTGTTCATGTATAGTTAGTTAGTCTCTCCATCCATCTTGCCACACTATTACTGTTTTTTCCTGGCAGCTTAAACATTTTTCAGCAAAGGCTGTATAGTGACTTGTGGATCAGCAAGTCTCAGACAAGTTGCGCAACCACAAACAATTCTGTAACTTGTTGCACTACTATTATAGAGCTCCAATTTGGATGTAAAACACAATAGCCAAAGAGTAGAGAGTTTTCAAGAAAGACTTAAGTTGCATGTGAATTAAATTTTGACTTATGATGAGAAACTTGCATGAGGCTACCAAAAATTACTGGATGTTTTCTGATGGTTGTGTCATGGCAAAAATATATGACAGGTCATACTCAATTTTCATGGTCAGCACGTCTTCATCTTCATCACTGCCACATAGCCCCAGCTTTATGTAGGAACTATCTGAAGAGCCCAGCGCTGCCCGGGCATGGTAACTAACTACGGTTAGTTATAACAAATTACAATGATTATATCTATATATATAAAGCTGAGTGTATAGCCCCGCCCACTCCTCATAGCCACATTCACTATAATATCCCACATCATCCCGTCAGCCAGAGCTTCCAGACTACTACCCCTAATATCCCACATCGTGCCATCAACCAGAGCCACCAGACTACTTCCCCTAATATCCCACATAGTCCCATCAGGCAGAGCCACCGGACTATTAATATCCCACATCATCCCGTCACAGCCGCCGGACTACTACCCCTAATATCCCACATCATCCCGTCAGCCAGAGCCACCGGACTACTACCCCTAATATCCCACATCATCCCGTCAGCCAGAGCCACCAGACTATTCCCCCTAATATCCCACATCATCCCGTCAGCCAGAGCCACCGGACTACTACCCCTAATATCCCACATTATCCCATCAGCCAGAGCCACCGGACTATTACCCCTAATGTCCCACATCATCCCATCAGCCAGAGCCACCGGACTACTCCCCCTAAAATCCCACATCATCCCATCAGCCAGAGCCACTGGACTACTACCCCTAATATCCCACATCATCCAGTCTGCCTGGGGTCAGAACCAGAGCGCAGAGTGGAATGGCCCTAACTTCCATATCGGGGATCCCTTTAAGAGAGGCCTGGCATCAGAACCAGAGCGCTGAGTGGATTTGCCATGACTTCCATACCAATAATCCCTTTAATAGAGGACTGGGGTCAGTACCAGAGAATTTGAAGGCAATTGCCCTGACTTCCATACCGGGGATCCATTTAAGAGAGCCTGGGGTCAGAACCACACCGCTGAGTGGAATTGCCCTAACTTCCATACCGGGGATCTCTTTAAGAATGGCCTGGCTTCAGAACCAAAGCGCTGTATAGATTTGCCCTGACTTCCATACCAATGATCCCTTTAAGAGAGGCCTGGGGTCAGAATCAGAGCACTTGAAGGCAATTGCCCTGACTTCCATACTGGGGATCCCTTTAAGAGAGGCCTGGGGTCAAAACCAAAGCACTGGATGGATTTGCCCTAACTTCCATACCGGAGATCCCTTTAAGAGGGAAGATGTGCCTATGGGATAGAGGATGTGTGATGGGTATATGGGAATGGAAGGGGGAATTCATTTCTGTCATGTGCTCTCTGCTCCTTTTTGGGGGGCAGACAATGGCTGGGAGCTTATCTTCCCGGGGATGCTAGATTTCTCCCACCCAGTCAGTGTCTGCTGAGGTGTTGTCTGAAGTGAGAGAACTGTTGCTCATAGCAACCAATCACAGCTCAGCTTCTTTTAAACAGCTCTGGTGAAATGAAAGATGCTTCGTGATTGGTTGGTGACACACACATTCAATTTTATATATAGAGATGTATTTCTTTGACCACAAATATAGCTATTGAGTAGTGGCTCTTGTTCTGTAGGTCCTTGAGTTTTGACTCACAAATATATTACATTTGAGGGAAAGTAGAGCCTAACACTAGAGCTGGTGATAATCAATGTATAGGACCCAAACTATTGGAGCTCTGAGAGCCACCTATAACCCGCTTCTTTCAATTATTCAGCACATTGCAACGTGATTGTTACAGCGTGATGCACCAACCCAGGTAATCAAAGAAGAGCCTGTTTTCAAAGCTCCAGTGTACTGACCACAGATCACCAACGTGGCCAAAAAAGCTGGTACTTCCAACCAATTTGCACCAATTCTACCTAGCACCTTGGCCCCTAGTGCTCTTTGCTCTCTTAGGAAAGGTTGTGTAATGTCTGAAGGAGACAGAGAATTTACCAAACTGTTATGATTGAGTCACCGTAGGAGGCAAAAATAGAAATGCTATCTAAGTCCAAAAAACCAGAGAAGTTGGCAGCTATCGGATTGCAGACCCCTGAACCTATCAACACAACTAGCAGTAGCCGTGGGGGGCTTCTACGATGCCCTAGGCCCCTCGATCACAGCCGGAGGACTACATAGCCTAAAGACAGAAAGGGAAATCTAAACTGCCCCAGAGCAGACCCCAAAGCAAAAGCCAGCCCCCCACATATAATGACGGTGAAGCAAGAAGAAAGAACAAAACACAGACAGAAAGATAGACTGAGCAAAGATGGGGCCCAAGCTAGCTTAGATAGGAAAGGACAGGAAGGCTGCTGTCTGCAATCCGTGAAAAAACCCTATGAAAATAAGAGCCAACAAACTGACAGTAAAAAAGGCCCTGAAGACGCTAGGCTTCAAAAAAGGCTATGTCAGTACTCAGGAATATTCTGAAGACAGAGCAACAGGCAAAAGGAGATTCAGCTCACCCCAGCAGGGAATGGCAGAATCCAGAAAAGCAAGGAAAACAAAACACTAATGCAAAAAGGCAAAGCAGAAATCTTAGCTTTAGATGAGCAGGAATCAGACTGGTTTCCTAGAAGTCCACAGAGAAATCACCCGCAGGCCAGAAGGGCGTCGGCAGCCTTATATCCAGTCATTAACCCCACTCAGCCAGTCATCATCATCAGCCCCAGGTGTTTGACAATCAGGCTCACTACCTTTCTTCACCAGAAGAGGGAGTTCCTTGGGCCTCAGTAGTGAAGGGGAAAATGAACTCACAACAGTACCTCCCCCTTGAGGAGGGGTCACCGAACCCTCAACCACGCCACCAGGACGATCAGGGTGAGCCCGATGAAAGGCACGCACCAATCTTTTGGCATGGATATCAGAGGCAGAGACCCAGGAATTATCCTCCTGACCATAACCCTTCCACTTAACCAAATACTGGAGTCTCCGTCTAGCCAGACGGGAATCCAGTACTTTCTCTACCTCATATTCCATGTTACCTTCAACCAATACAGGGTCTGGAGGTGCAACCCCCGGAACAACAGGTTCAACAAACCTCTTCAACAAAGATTTATGGAACACATTATGGATTTTAAATGTGACAGGAAGAGCCAAACGAAAAGAGACCGGATTAATAATCTCCAAAATCTTGTAAGGTCCAATAAATCTAGGCTTAAACTTAGGAGAAGCCACCTTCATAGCAATATTTTTTGATGATAACCACACCATATCACCAACCTTAAACTGGGGACCAATGGTCCTATGTCGGTTGGAAAACCGCTGGGCCTTTTCCTGGGAGAGAGATAACTTATCCATCACTTGGTCCCAGATCTGGTGCATTCTCTCCACCACAGTGTCAACACCTGGGCAGGCAGAGGGCTCCACCTGCCCTGAAGAAAATCGAGGATGAAACCCAAAGTTACAAAAAAAAGGTGACATCAAAGTGGCAGAACTAGCTCTATTATTTAAAGCAAATTCGGCCAAGGGCAAAAATGAAACCCAATCATCCTGATCAGCAGAAATAAAACATCTCAAATATGACTCCAAGGTCTGGTTTGTTCTCTCTGTCTGCCCATTGGTCTGAGGGTGAAAAGCAGAGGAGAAGGACAACTGAATTCCCAGCTTGGAACAGAAAGTTCTCCAAAATCTAGACACAAACTGGACTCCTCTGTCAGATACAATGTTCTCAGGAATCCCGTGCAAGCGAACCACCTGTTGTAAAAACAGGGGCACCAATTCAGAGGAAGATGGCAACTTAGGGCGTGGTACAAGATGAACCATCTTAGAGAACCTATCACAAATCACCCAAATAACAGTCATCCTTTGAGAGACAGGCATATCAGAGATGAAATCCATTGAAATATGGGTCCATGGCCTCTTGGGGACAGGCAAAGGCATCAACAACCCACTAGAGCGAGAACACGATTTAGACCGGGAGCACGTCCCACAGGACTGCACAAAATTCCTGACATCACGAGACAAGGAGGGCCACCAAAAAGACCGACTCACCAGATCTCTAGTACCAAAAATACCTGGATGACCAGCCAAAGCAGAGCAATGAACTTCAGACATCACTCTCTTCTTCCACTGGTCAGGAACATACAAGTTTCCACTGGGACAACGCTCAGGTTTGTCCTCCTGGAACTCTTCCAGAGCACGTCTAAAATTGGGCGAGATGGCAGAAAGAACTACCCCTTCGCCTAAGATGGTAGCAGGCTTGGTCACCACAGGAGAATCAGCAAAGAAGCTCCTAGAGAGGGCGTCAGCCTTGACATTCTTAGTTCCAGGAAGAAAAGAAACCACAAAATCAAAACGTGTAAAAAACAAGGCCCACCTAGCCTGTCTAGGGTTCAAGTGCTTAGCCGACTCTAGGTAAATCAAATTCTTGTGGTCAGTGAGGACCACGACTTGATGCTTAGCTCCCTCCAACCAATGTCTCCACTTCTCAAATGCCCATTTCATGGCTAACAGTTCCCGATTCCCCACATCATAGTTACGTTCAGATGGAGAGAACTTTCGGGAAAAGAAAGCACAGGGATTCATTTTAGATGTTACAGGATCCTTTTGGGACAAAACAGCTCCTGCACCAATCTCAGAAGCATCCACCTCTACCTGGAACGGAAGTGAGACATCAGGTTGCCGCAAAACCGGGGCGGAGGTGAATCTTCGCTTCAGCTCCTGAAAGGAAGAAACAGCCTCCGGAGACCAATTTAACACATCAGCACCCTTCTTAGTCAAATCAGTCAATGGCTTGGCAATACTAGAAAATTTTGCTCTAAATTTCCGATAAAAATTAGCAAAACCCAAAAACTTCTGGAGGGCCTTCAAAGAAGTGAGCTGAACCCAATCGTAAATGGCCTGTACTTTGGCCAGGTCCATTTCAATAGTTGACGGGGACAAAATAAATCCCAAAAAAGAAATCCTCTGTACTCCAAAAAGGCATTTAGATCCTTTGACACACAGGGAATTCTCCCTCAAGATCCGGAACACAGTCCGAATATGTTCCACATGAGAATCCCAATCCTTGGAGAAGATCAAAATATCATCCAGATAGATAATCAAAAATTTATCGACAAAATCTCGGAAAATATCGTTCATGAAGCACTGGAAGACAGAAGGGGCATTAGTGAGCCCAAAAGGCATCACCAGGTACTCAAAATGTCCCTCCGGAGTATTAAACGCCGTCTTCCATTCATCCCCCTGCTTAATGCGGATAAGATTATACGCCCCCCTGAGGTCAAGCTTGGTAAACCAGCAAGCACCTCTAACTCTAGAGAATAGATCCCAAATCAGGGGTAACGGATACTGATATTTAACAGTAATTTTGTTGAGTGCACGATAATCAATACAAGGTCTTAATGATCCATCCTTTTTGGCTACAAAAAAAAAACCGGCACCTAAGGGTGACGAGGATGGTCTAATATGACCCTTCTCCAACGCCTCCTTAATATAGGATCGCATAGCCTCGTGCTCGGGTACAGATAAATTGAAGAGCCGACCCTTGGGAAATTTACACCCCGGGCTCAGTTCAATTGCACAGTCATAACTCCTATGAGGAGGCAGAGACGCAGACTCATTCTCACTAAATACATCATAAAAGTCCGCCAAATAATCAGGAACATCATGCGACTGAGGAGAGGTGGAAAACACCGGAGCCTCACTAAAGGCACACCGACAACCCCAACTCACCACAGACACAGATTTCCAATCCAAAACTGGATTATGAATTTGTAACCAGGGAAACCCCAGAACAATAGTATCATGCAGATTATGTAACACCAAAAACCTGCAATTTTCTTGATGGTCTGGGGCGACCCGCATTACCACCTGGGTCCAAAACTGAGGTTTATTTTTAGCCAAAGGAGTAGCATCAATCCCCCTCAAAGGGATAGGCGTCTGCAGAGGTGTCATCGGAAATCCACAACGTTTAGCAAAATCCAAGTCCATTAGGTTTAGAGCTGCTCCCGAATCCACAAAAGCCTTGGCGGAAAATGTGGACAGGGAGCAGATCAGAGTAATAGCCAGAAGAAACTTAGGTTGAACACCACCAACAGAAAACGTGTGTGCAAGGCGTTTCTCGCGTTTATGACAGACAGAAATAATATGCGAGGCATCTCCACAGAAAAAACACAACTTATTACGCCTTCTGAACTCCTGACGCTGCTCTCTGGAAAAAACTCTATCACATTGCATATGTTCAGACATCTGTTCAACAGGTGGCAACACCTCTCGCGCAGCTCTGCGTTCGCGCAAACGCCGATCAACCTGAATGGCTAAAGACATAGAATCGTCAAGACCAGAGGGAACAGGAAATCCCACCATAGTATCTTTTACGGCTTTTGACAACCCCTTCCGAAAGAGAGCAGCCAAGGCATTATCATTCCAGGTAGTAAGTACTGCCCACTTTCGGAATTTTTGATAGTACAATTCTGCAGAATCACGACCCTGGTTCAATGCCAGCAGGGTCTTTTCCGCCTGATCAATGGCATTAGGTTCGTCATACAACAACCCCAAGGCCTGAAAAAATGCGTTCACATAGGATAGAATAGGATCATCTGGTTTCAAAGAAAACGCCCAATCCTGGGGATCGCCACGCAGCAAAGAGATGACAATTTTAACCTGCTGCGCGGAGTTCCCTGACGAGTTAGGCTTCAAGGCAAAAAATAATTTACAATTATTTTTGAAATTCAAAAATTTAGACCGATCCCCAAAAAACACATCAGGTGTAGGAATCTTTGGTTCAGCAGCATGTGAATGAGCAAGGTAGGCGGAAATTCCCCGCACTTCCGCAGCGAGCTGCTCCACACGATCAGACAATTGCTTTATCTCCATTGAGAGAAAAAAAAATTCCCCCTACGGCCTCAGAGATATAGAGGAAAAAATATACACACTTTTTTTTTTTTTTTTTTATACAATTCTTTCCTGCAATTGAGTACCCTAGGATTTGCGGTATGGCGGGTGATTCTGTTATGATTGAGTCACCGTAGGAGGCAAAAATAGAAATGCTAGCTAAGTCCAGAAAACCAGAGAAGTTGGCAGCTATCGGATTGCAGACCCCTGAACCTATCAACACAACTAGCAGTAGCCGTGGGGGGCTCCTACGATGCCCTAGGCCCCTCGATCACAGCTGGAGGACTACATAGCCTAAAGACAGAAAGGGAAATCTAAACTGCCCCAGAGCAGACCCCAAAGCAAAAGCCAGCCCCCCACATATAATGACGGTGAAGCAAGAAGAAAGAACAAAACACAGACAGAAAGATAGACTGAGCAAAGATGGGGCCCAAGCTAGCTTAAATAGGAAAGGACAGGAAGGCTGCTGTCTGCAATCCGTGAAAAAACCCTATGAAAATAAGAGCCAACAAACTGACAGTAAAAAAGGCCCTGAAGATGCTAGGCTTCAAAAAAGGCTATGTCAGTACTCAGTAATATTCTGAAGACAGAGCAACAGGCAAAAGGAGATTCAGCTCACCCCAGCAGGGAATGGCAGAATCCAGAAAAGCAAGGAAAACAAAACACTAATGCAAAAAGGCAAAGCAGAAATCTTAGCTTTAGATGAGCAGGAATCAGACTGGTTTCCTAGAAGTCCACAGAGAAATCACCCGCAGGCCAGAAGGGCGTCGGCAGCCTTATATCCAGTCATTAACTCCACTCAGCCAGTCATCATCATCAGCCCCAGGTGTTTGACAATCAGGCTCACTACCTTTCTTCACCAGAAGAGGGAGTTCCTCGGGCCTCAGTAGTGAAGGGGAAAATGAACTCACAACACCAAACCATATTTGCAAAAACTAAATGGATTATAGATTGAAGATTTGTCAACCCTTCTGACAGTCCAAGAGGTTCACCATTTTATCTGGGACCCTCCTGGATGTTCCAGCATAGTTGGTGGGTCGCCCTCCAAGGGCTGTGGGGTACTCGGTACCGGGCCGGTCTCTCAGCTCACCTGTGGTGTTCGGCAAGGGAGGTGTTAAGCCGACGCTGGAAGCAGATCCTCTGGGACAGATGGTGTAGTGCAGAAATGATGTTATAACCCTCCACAGGTAGGGCTGTTGGTCCCAGGGCAGTGTAGCTAAAGGTTTAGGAAGAGGGTGCAGTGTTTGGCACAGAGATGTAGCAGTGCTGAGGATGTTGCAGGAAGGAGGCAAGGACACAACAGGGTGCAGTTTCTTTACCTTTACTTGGCAAACGCAGTCCAGGGTCCTGGTTACAGATGGCACAGGAGCAGGCTAGCCAGGAAGCAACTCAGGGATCTCTATATCAGATGGTTGTGTAGTCTCCTTCCTAGCGCTGGCTTGAGGTACATGCAGTACGTGTTACACTGAAGTTCCTCCTTCTTATCTTCTCTTAGAACTACCTCGTATGGCAGACAGCTGTAGCCCTCTATCTCTCTTGGCTCACCCGTCGCTGTTGTGCCTCCGAGTCTTAGTTGGGAATAGAGCATTTACAACTTCCTATTCCTCTGGTTTCTGTTGCAGGACCTTCAGTATTCATACAACCGTGGAGACCAGGCTCCAGATCATGCGCTATCACCGGGAGGGAGCTCTCTATCCTCAGCTCAACTTCCAGCTTCTCTCCACACGTCTACACTCTTTGCCCTCCTCACACTAACTCCTCATTTCCCTTCCTAGCCCTAAGAGAGCACTCCTCCCCCAATCCTGGTTCAGAGCTCCCTCTGTTGGCCTGGAGTGAGAACTGTGTTGTATGACATGGTTAACTGTTAGAGAGACCCTTCATTGCCTCCAAGCCTGACATCACCCTCCCTGGAGGAAGGCAATGCCACTGTGGCGACCATACTCCTGGTGGCGCCACATTGGCAAATATGACATTACTAGTGATGAGCGAGTATACTCGTTGCTCGGGTGTCCTCCGAGTATTTTGGTGTGCTCGGAGATTTACTTTTCGTCGCCTCAGCTGCATGATTTGCGGCTGCTGGACAGCCTGAATACATGTGGGAATTCCCTAACAAACAGGCATTCCTCACATGTATTCATCCTGTCCAACAGCCACAAATCATGCAGCTGCGTGGACAGAAACTACATCTCCGATCACGCCAAAATACTCGGAGGCCACCCAAGCATGCTCGGGAAAACCTGAGCAACGAGTATACTCGCTCATCACTAGTAATGTCATATTTTCCAACTATGCTGGAACATCCAGGAGGGTCCCAGATAAAATGGTGGACCTCTTGGACTGTCAGAAGGGTTGACAAATCTGCAAGTTATAATCCATTTAGTTTTTGCAAATATGGTTTGGTAAATTCTCTGTCTCCTTCTTACTTCTGTGTGTAAAAAAGTAATCAAAACATACTGTTGCAGTGTGGCTCATTGGTTGATCTAGATATAAAGAACACTTTGCTAATGTCGCAAGGACTTTACGTCGTAGATTGCATGGTAAGCTTAGTTAGTATGTTCTGAAGTGTTGTATGGAGGAAATGGAGCCATTCTGATCGTTGAATTGAGGCTTTTAAATACCAGCATCCAACCTGTAATAAACGCAAAGCTTTCAATAAGATCAGTGGAGCCAGATTACAACATTAGGCCAGAACCCGCAGAATGTGCCCTGTTTTCCCTCCCCTTTGCTCCATACAGAACGGATTCCTTTGTTAATTACAGATGCAGCACGCTGAGATATTGAATTGTCCAGATCGCTAACATATGCCTACTTTTTCCTATCTCAGGTAATGAAATGTCAGCATAGTTCTTTTTTTTTTTCTGGTTTTGTAGCAAGTTGATCAAAATGACCTTTATTTTTTATACCAGACACAGATCAATAAGCAACTCTGCAATGTTTGACAGAAAAGGGTCCAATATACAAGAGATGACAGGACAGACGGTCGCGGAAACCTGCGAGTTCATTTTTGCCTTGGTATTTCCAGACAATGTAGCATGTTTCCTCTCAAAATGAAAATTCATTTTGTCCATTTAATAGGAGGTGAGGATATTAAAAGAGTCCATTTTGTTAAAGTAATGTTTCAGGTTCCCGGAATTATTTACACACCAGTCACCATCTGCACTGATGGTACATTTATTACATCCTGATAAGATGGAGTAACATTCAGACAGTAGATTAAAAAGAAATAATAACAATGAGAGGGATGCTTCATGGTTGTAAGAACAAACTGGCCAATATTTGTTTAATTCTGGGTTTTTAAATTAAACTCTTATAATATTATTTATTCTACATTGTAATTGAAGTCTGAAGCACCTCTGGTAACTTGATGTAAAAGTAAAATAAGGACATTTTGTCTACTCTGAATATACCAATTATTAAAGGGTTTTCCAGGATTTCCTTACTGATGACCTATCAATATCAGATTAATGGAAGTCTGACTGCAAGTTCTTTCCTATGCAAGTGAATAGTAAAGAGCTTGCAGTAGCATTGAACTGTGCACTGGATAGACAGGGTCAGGTCAAACACCCCATCTTGACAGCATTTGGGAGAGTAAGTGCATGGAAGGAAGTATTGGAATTTTTATATGCTTTCCTGTGGTTTTCTGTTGGAATATGTTTGGTGAAACAACTCCTTTACTGTCTATGAGTGTTAAGTTGCTAGATTTGTATGCTGTTTATAAAGTTAGAACAAAAAAAAAAGAGGCTCACACAGGGAGAGCATGTGACTGTATTTCCTGTTTTTCCTGTGTCTGTGTATGAGAGAAGCAACCTGCTGCAGATGCTGCACAGATAGAGAAGCACAAATGATTTATTCCTGATCTATTAAGCATATTGTTCCTGAATAAAGAAGCTCTGTTGTCACATGCTTGGAGAGTATCCTGATTAATCTGCTGCCAACGTTTCTAGGTTTTCTAAGCACTGGAAGAGCGCTACTCACCACAACTTGCTAGTTAACTGTGATTCAGGCATTTCTCTATTTAATACAGCTTCTTCCTCACTGCTTACTTGTACTTTCTGGATATATAGTAACTATTCAGGTCCAGAACAGTTACCTGCAGATAGTACAGGAAAGCAGTGAGGAAGAAGATGTACTAAATAGAGAAATGCCTGAATCACAGTTAGCTAGCAAGTTAGGGTGAGTAGTGCTCTTCCACTGCTTAGAAAAACACTTGAAAACATATAAAAACTCCAGTCTGCAGTCAATGATGTTTGTCCCAGATTTAGGAGAACAGTCCAACTGCACAAGAAAGTTGAGTCAATAGAGAGGAGAGGTATGCAACTGCAGAAGAGAACAATCTGCCTGTGAGGCTTAAGAAATTGATTATCCAAAAGTGAGAACCTTAGAAATCTAGAAGCTAATGCCTGGGTGTGAAACCGAGTGCCAATCCAGAGATAACTTGGAAACTGATGTGAGGGACTGTGATATGATAACTGTAAAGAGTCTGTAAAGTATGACATTGCTCCCAAAGAAAGGTAACCCTGAGAGATCTTGGGAATAGCACTTTAAAGGGGTGGTCTGAACTTAACATTGATTTAATCCTAAATGTCTATTTAACATACTAATCTAATTGCTTTTCTAACATACTTTAATTAAAAATTCCCTACTGTTCTCTGTATACTCTAACTGCTTTTATTTTACTAAATTCCTGTTTGCTGCCATTTTGTTTAAGAATCCCCAGTGCATGCTGAGATACTTAAATGGGCGATTTCAACATCCCCAATGCTCTTCCCCTCTCCCCATCTGCTACTCACCTTTTATCTCTAACCTGCTCGTTTGGCCTTTCACAGCTTACTAATTCTCCAATGCATGAAGACGGAAACTCCCTCGACTTGGTCTACTTTCGGCTTTGTGCAATGGATGATTTTGCAAACTCCCCTTTCCCACTCTCTGACCACAACCTTCTTTCATTCTCTAACAAGAACTGCCAAGCCGTTCAGGTCACCCCCCACTGTCCATGCTTATAGAAACATACAGGCCATTAACACTCAGAAACTTATAAAGAACTTGCAGTGTTCATTGGCCCCTATCTCCTCCCTTTCATGTCCTGATTCTGCACTGAAGCATTACAATGAAACACTTCAAAGTGTCCTGGATGAATTTGCACCCCCTATAAATAGAACACCACAACACAGACGGCGACAACCCTGGCACACCCTGCAAACACGTCTCCTGCAGTGGTGCTCCAGGTGCGATGAACGTCTGTGGAGAAAATCCAATCTACACGAAGATTTCATCCATTATAAGTTTATGCTTAGAAAATACAACACTGCCCTTCACCTCTCAAAACAAACCTATTTCAACACCCTCATCACCTCACTGTCCAATAACTTTAAACGTCTCTTTGACACTTTTCATTCTCTACTCAACCCAAGAGCACAGGCCCCTACCACGGAGCTTCGAGCTGACGATCTGGCCAATTACTTCAAAGAAAAAATGACCAGATCTGACAGGAAATTATCTCCCTATCACCTCATACCATGCACTGTCCTCCCTCCCCCACTGCATCTAGCTCACTCTCTGATTTTGAACCAGTCACAGAAGAAGAAGTAAGCAGGCTCCTTGCATCTTCTCGCCCAACCACTTGCACCAGTGACCCATTTCCGTCACATCTCCTCCAGTCCCTTTCCCCTGCTGTCACCCCTCACCTAACTAAAATATTTAACCTCTCTCTTCTGGTATCTTTCCCTCCTCATTTAAGCATGCCATCATACATCCACTACTTAAAAAACTATCCCTTGACCAAAACTGTGCCGCTAACTATAGACCTGTCTCTAATCTTCCCTTCATCTCTAAACTCCTGGAACGCCTGGTCCACTCCCATCTTATCCGCTATCTATTTGATAACTCTCTTCTCAACCCTCTCCAATCCGGTTTCCGCTCTTTACACTCTACTGAAACTGCCCTCACTAAAGTCTCTAATGATCTACTAACAGCTAAATCTAATGGTCACTACTCCATGCTAATTCTCCTGGATCTCTCTGCAGCATTCGACACGGTGGATCATCAGCTCCTCCTCACTATGCTCCGTTCCATTGGCCTCAAGGACAGCATTCTCTCCTGGTTCACCGCCTATTTCTCTGACCGCTCCTTTACTGTATCTTTTGCTGGTTCCTCCTCCTCTCATCTTCCCCTTACTGTTGGGTTCCTCAAGGATCGTTTCTAGGCCCCCTCCTCTTCTCTTTGTACACTGCCCCTATTGGTCAAACAATCACGCCAGCCTTTCTTGAAAACACCAGCGATTGTCTAAACGCTGTGTCTAACATCATGTCCTCACTATATCTGAAACTGAACCTGTCAAAGACTGAGCTCCTGGTGTTTCCTCCCTCTACTAATGTACCTATACCCAACATTGCCATTTCCATGTGGTTCCACTATTACTACCCAGCAACATGCCCGCTGTCTTGGGGTCATACTTGACTCCGAGATTTCCTTTGCCCCCCACATCCAATCACTGGCTTGCTCTTGTTATCTGCACCTCAAAAACATTTCTAGAATTCAACCTTTTTTCACTTTTGACTCTGCAAAAACTCTTACTGTTTCTCTTATTCATTCTCGTCTCGACTATTGTAACTCTCTTCTAATCGGTCTCCCTCTTACCAAACTCTCCCCCTCCAATCTGTCTTGAATGCTGCAGCCAGGATCATATTCCTCACCAATCGTTACACCGATGCCTCTACCTTGTGCCAGTCATTACACTGGCTACCCATTCACTCCAGAATTCAGTATAAACTTATTACCCTCACCCACAAAGCCCTCCATGGCTCAGCATCACCCTACATGTCCTCCCTTGTTTCAGTATACCACCCTACCCGTGCCCTCCATTCTGCTGATGACCTGAGGTTACCATCCTCAATAATCAGAACCTCCCACTCCCGTCTCCAAGACTATAAATATGCTGCGCCAATTCTTTGGAATGCACTTCCCAGGTGAATACGATTAGTCCCCAATCCCCAAAACTTTAAGCGTGCCCTGAAAACGCATTTATTCAGACTGGCCTACCGCCTCAACACATTAACCTAATCTATCCCTGTGTGGCATAGCCAAAGGTTTTACCATAACCAGGTTCCCCACATCATGTTCCAACATGCTTTATGCATCCATTAGCCCTCTGTGTCTGTACTGTTACACACTTAACATTATGGCTGGTCCATACAATCAGGGCAATTGTTACCACCCACCTTTCGTGTCTCCCGTTTTTCCACATAGATTGTAAGCTTGTGAGCAGGCCCTCATTCCTCTTGGTATCTGTTATGATCTATATGATTATTGTTATGTTGTAATGTCTATCGTCTGTACAAGTCCCCTCTGAAATGTAAAGTGCTGCGGAATATGTCGGCGCTATAGAAATAAAATGTATTATTATTATTATTATTATTATTATTATTAATAAATGTGATGTCATCAGGGGGCAATCCACACCTTGAAACAAAGTGTCTTCAGTGATATCCATTTTAAGGACTTGGCTAGTCTTGCTCTACTGAGCATGTGTCAAATGTCAATTCCAACATATACTCAGTAGTGTCTTTTCACTGTACAATATTCTTTTTAATGTACAGTGACAGTGCGCTCCCTCATTGGCTCTGATGATAAGAGACAAGCAGGAAAGTGAGTGTAAGTGGCTATTGTAAGGAGATTGCCCGGCGAGCAGGAAATGCAGACCCCAGCCCTGACATTGAAACCTTTTGGGGAAAGTGGTGGTCTATGCTTTTCTAGTTCTTGGAGGTTCTTTTAAGACTTGGTAACAAAATATCCTCTATTAGTGCGACAGCTTTACAGTTATAGGGTTCTATGATTGTCAATTTGTTTTTCAAAGTAAAGCCTGTTATGAATGGGTCACTGAGGAGGAAAAAATTAAACAAGCTAAGTCACAGAAAACCAGAGAGGTTGGTAACTATGCAGTTTTCAGACCCCTGATCCTAACCACAACAACTAACAGCAGCTGTGGAGCGTTCCTACGATGATCCTAGACGCCTCGTCACGGCCGGAGGACTAAATAAGCCTAAAGCCAGAAAAGGGAAAAACTAACTGCCCCAGAGCAGACTCCAAAGGAATAGACAGCCCCCACACATGTATTGACGGTGAAACAAGATGAAAACACAAACGCAGGCAGGAAAATAGGCTGAGCAAATGATGGGGCCCAAACTAACTAGAAAGGATAGGAAAGGAAAGATACTGTCTGCAATCTACCCAAAACCCTACAAAAATAATGTCCAACACTTCTGATAACAAAATTAACCCTGAAGTCACTAGACTACTCCCACTATATCAGCATTCTGAAATATTTTGAGACAGAGCAAAAACAAGGCCAATCTAATAAGGGACAGAAAACAAATTGGCAAACACAGATAAATAAGAGTGGAAATTCAGCACAGCCCCAGCCGGGGCTGGCTGACCACACAAATAACTGAATAGACCAACAAAATCAAGTGTGAACATTAGCAAAAACACTTAGCTTGATATGCCTGGAACAGAGCTGAAAAACCAAGACCAGAAGCCAAAAGGAATCACCAGCACTAGAATAGGGCGTCGGCTGTCTTAAATCCAGTCTGAGATTCCAGAGATCCAATCGCCATCCTCATCAACAGGTGGCAGATATCCACCAATTATGAGTTCACAACAAAAGCCTTTGTGGGATTTGCTTTTTGCAAATATTTAATAATATGCATTTGTCAGTTTTTCTACTAATGGGTCCAACTATTCTAGACAAATGGACATCAGACAATTTGTCTTATTAATTGTGAATAAACATTGCTTGATTCAACCAAAATAACAGAAAACCTTCATGAGGGCTTCATTTCTCAAAATGGTTTACCACTGGCCTTGTTGTCAATTTCAACCAATGGCTCTCATCTTCCATTTTTTTGAAATTTCCATATAATAAATAAAGGTGCTTTGATTGGTTATGTACAACTCCACCCTGGAATGCCAAAACCCTTAGTGGAGTGAATGGAACCTGTGCCCCTTTTTTCTTCTGAGACATGATGGAATTTACCAGGATTTTTTTTTTCCAAAAGTTCAGAACAATCCGGGCTTTGACAAAATATCATTTTCTCTTCCTGGCAGACTCTGATTACCTTCAAAGCAGGGAATTGGTTTTCTTGCAGTGTGCCTTTTGCAGCCCCTCTTTATATATGCCCTGCTCTTCACTGTCATGTGCGGGGGACCTCATCCGCACCACCAACAGGTGAATTCTCACTTTATGCTCATGTGTAAACTCATCTAATTACAGCTTGCCCAATATTCTTATACTTTTATTCTTCTTATGTACAGTTGAAAAATATACTGGGAGAGCGCCTTCACCCTCACCCGACTGCTCAGGCCCTTCCTATGCTGGCAATACTGCTCATCACAGTTTCCAAAATGGGAATGCCTTGTTCTCCAGCACTTTCCTGCCAATATTACCATCACCTTAAAGGGAACCTGTCAGCAGGATTGTGCACAGTACCCTACACACAGTGTCAGGTCGGCGCTGTCATACTGATTAAAATGATACCTGGGTGGACGAAATCTGTCTTATGGTTGTTGTTTAATTTTTATTTTCAGTTTTCAGTTAATGAGATTTTCGTGCTCCAGGACGGAGCTGTGGGCGGGGATGTGGGTGGCCTGTGGGCGGGGATGTGGGTGGCCTGTGGGCAGGGCCTTATGTGGTGCTCTGCTTACAAATTCATCTATATGGCTTATGACAGGTCACTGATCCTTCAGTGTCCTGCCCCCCCCTATTTTACATACTGCATAGAATATTGTTTGAAAAAAAATTAACGTTTATCAGGCTGGCGCCGTCGGTGACATCTGTGATGTCACATGATACGAAGGATAGTATACATGTATTCATTTAATTTAGTCATATAGTTTTTGTTGAAAAAAGGAAAAATTATCTTGATCAAAATGCGCCGGAGGCCGCACCTGTGCAGTAGCAGCTATTGTGTTCCAATAGAGTCTACTGCGCAGAGGCTGCCACCGGCACCATTTGCTATAGAAAAAAAATGAGCTACATCAAGATGGTGACTGTGCAGTGTCATCTATCAGATAGATGCTACTGTGCAGGAGCCATTTTGATGGAGCTCAATTTTTTCTCTAGCTTTGCCTGCACAGTAGACTCTATTACATTCCAATAGATGCTTCTGCACAGGCGTCACTGGCGCCATATTGATGGAGCCTAATTTTTTTTCTCTAGCAAAATGGCGTTGGCTCCTGTGCAGTAGAATCCATCGGAACGCGATAGATGCTATTGCAAAGGCACAGCAACCGGCAACATTTTGATTAAGGTTTTTTTTTCTTGTCAACAAAACTTTCTGACTAAATCAAATGAATACATGCACCCCACCTCAAAGCCTGGACATATCAGCTGTTTTCAACAGCTGACATGTGCCCGCAATAGCTGCGGGCGGAATCGAGATCTGCCCATGGCTATTAACTAGTTAAATGCTACTGCCAAACTCTGACAGAGGCATATAACAAGCGTATCCGTCCGGAAACATGCTCACTGGTGTCCTGCGTCATGTGATTGCAGGTCACCGGTGTGTCGGCATGACAACCAGAGGGAGACTTCTATGGTTGTTGATGCCGGATTGCTATGAGTGCCACCCGGTAGTCGACGCTCATAGCAAGTCTGTAATTCTGCTACATAGAGGCGATCTGAGCATCGCCTCTATGTAGCAGAGCCGATTGGGCTATGGCAGCTTCTATCCTCCCATGGAGACTATCAAAGCATGCCAAAAGTTAAAGAAAATAGTTTTAAAAATATTTAAAAAATTTAAAAAATATAAAAGTTCAAATCCCCCCTTTCATCCCATTCAAAATAAAACAATAAAAAAATCAAACATACACATATTTGGTATCATCGCTTTCAGAATCGCCCAGTCTATCAATTACAAAAAGGATTAACCTGATCGATAAACGGCGTTGCGGGAAAGAAATCAAAACACCAGAATTACGTTTTTTTGGTTGCCATGACATTGAATTAAAATGTAATAGCGGGCAATCAAAAGATAGCATCTGCACCAAAATGTATCATTAAAAACATCAGCTCAGCATGCAGTAGGCTCTCACCCATCCTGAGATCATGAAAAATGGAGGCGCTACAGGTCTCGGAAAATAGCGCAATTTTTTTTTTAGCAAAGTTTGGAATTTTTTTTCACCACTTAGGTTAAAAAGAACCTAGACATGTTTGGTGTCTATGAACTCGTAATGAAAAAAGGAGGATGATTGACCTCATGGAGATCAACATCCGACACTGAGGAGACACCATCACGTGTTTCTCAACGCAGTGATTCTAGAGCACTGCTCCCATCCCTTATGGGAAATATGTAAAAACATGCAAATATATAAGCCGCGGAGACACCATCACATGTTTCTCAACGCAAGCAATGACTAGCCAGGTCTTTCACCGGGAAGGAACAACCACGGGAAGGGCAGTCTCCAATGAAGGAAACCACCTATGCCAAAACATGGTATCCATCCACAGATATGTGGATGGATACCATGTTTTGGCATAGGTGGTTTCCTTCATTGGAGACTGCCCTTCCCGTGGTTGTTCCTTCCCGGTGAAAGACCTGGCTAGTCATTGCTTGCATTGAGAAACATGTGATGGTGTCTCCGCGGCTTATATATTTGTATGAACTCGTAATGACCTGGAGAATCATAATGGCAGGTCAGTTTTAGCATTTTGCGAACCAGGCAAAAAAGCCAAACAAAAAACAAGTGTGGGGTTGCACTTTTTTTTGCAATTTCACTGCACTTGGAATTTTTTTCCTGTTTTCTAGTGCATGACATAGTAAAATTAATGATGTCATTCAAAAGTACAACTCATCCCGCAAAAAATAAGCCCTCAAATGGCCATATTGACAGAAAAATAAAAAAGTTATGGCTCTGAAAAGAAGGGGAGTGAAAAACAACAACGCAAAACCGGAAAATGCTCCAGTCATGAAGGGGTTAATTGCCCCGTTTTATTGTTTTTCAGGATGGGAATATAATTTGTATAGCAAGCTTGAAGGGATTGTGAAGCATCTATGTCCTGTCCGGTCTGGATTTATACAAGGACAGATGCTCCTGTGCTCTGGGCAGGAATCAACTAAAAGCCCGGCAAGTATTTTATAATTATCCAGTTCCAATTATTAGGGTGAGTGCACACGCTGCGGATTCACCTGCGGATTTTTCCCGCGCGGATTTGCAAGTAAAACCACAGGTAAAGTGACCTGCGGTTTTCCTGCAGCTTGGCCTGCGGTTTTCTCCTGCGGATTGACACCTGGACAATGGAACAGGTGTCAAACCACTGCGGAATCCGCAGAAAGAATTGACATACTGCAGATTTAAAACCGCAGCAAATCCACACGGAAAAATCCACAGTATGTGCACTGCGGATTTGAAATCCCATTGGCTAACATTGTACTGTACAATGTCGGCGGATCTGCTGCGGATCCGCAGGGCCAAATCCGCACATACCCTTAGAACAAATCTCCCTCTTACTATGCAGCATCTTTCCAGGCTTTATAACTGAACAGGCAGGAGGTGCCACACAACTGCGTTTAGACAACCAAACTCTTTATTTGTATTGTTCTCATTAATTGCTGATAGACGAGGACATTCACGGTCTCTACAGGCAAATTCTGGGGCAAGAATGGATGTTACCCTGTGGGAAGCTAGATAGCCACAAACAGACCAAGTTGATTCCATCTTCAGCCTCGGACTGGTTGAAAGGAGAACAGGGAAATCCCCCAATAGATCCCTGTGCAACACTCCTCCATACGAACAGTAGCTGATATAATACACTTGGTTCACTATGTGCCAACAAGGGCAACATCTAGTCATTCATTTTATAAACTACCCAGTTTATTATTATTATATAGAAGCAGAGGTACATTTGTGAAATGTAATATTTGGATGCAACTCATCAGTGGTCCCCCCGAGTCAATATTAGTAGAGGGCCCTTGGCACCCCAATCCGACTGTTAGCACAATTCTCACCGCCCTTGGGCCCGGGTCCGCTGCTGCCAGCACCATACTCACTGCTCCCGGGTCTGCGTCCACCACTGCTCCTCTTCTTCCTGCTCCCCAGCGTGCAGCTGCGCGGGCGTCCCGACTTGTCCCTCCACTGCCGTCGGATGCGCGCACAGTCTTTTCGCACATGCACCTTAGGACTCGACCGCATGCACCCCTGCAGCCTTTATCTTACCTGACCCAGCAGCACTGCCTGTCCAATAGGGGAAAGGCACAGGGTATTTCAGGCAGCCCTCCGTTAGTGGAGGCGCGTGATTATTGTGTCCTGTACCTTTACTTAGGCCCTGTCTTGCTACCATTTTGCTAGCCTGTTTGCTAACTCTGTGTGTCTCCCTCCGTGTATTCCAGAGCCTGTTCCAGCCCTCTGTCCTCCTGGTGTTCCATGCCGTCTCCACCTTTGCATCCCCTCTTCACCTCGTGGTCTCCATCTTCCTTGCCTCTCCTGTACCTACTCATGCCTTATCCTTAGTTCTCTCCCGGCTTCCCCGTCTCATCTCTGCTTTTGCGTTTTTTCCCTGAGCCGACCCCTGGTCCTGGCAGCTGTGGTACTTGAGGTTCCTGAGCCTGCCCCCTAACAATGCCTGTATAGGGGTTGGTCCCACCTGGTGTGCTCACTTGGGGGAGTTTCGGTACCATGGCTCTGTGGGTCCACTCTCGGTACTCGCCGCCCATTCAAATGGAGACTTCAGTCTTAGTGAGGATTGGTATAGACAGGGACCTGGAAAACGAGAAATGCCTTAACGTGGCTTCCAGGTGCACATAACTTGGCCATTTTATGCGCTAAGCTTTCTCAATTTTTCATTTTTCTAATGCAGTAATGCAATTCATTTTTCATATTTGCATGTTATGGCGCTACAGTGTGCTTCCTTTTTTGCTTGAATGTATATGAGTTGGTGACTCTAGGTTAAGCACCTGTTCACACTATGTTTATGCTTGGATGTGACGGTCAGTTTTTGAAATTAGCGGCGTAACACTGACAATGTCCATCTTCATTTACGCATTGCAACAAAGTCAAATATTTGTGATATATATAGTACTAAATAAATTCGTATTCCTTCAAAATGATTGTTCATAGTTCTGTAACTGTTATAGAAGTTGCTTTCTAAACTGCTAATTTTTCACAAGGTCCCAATTCGGAAATGGTTGAGAAGAACAGCACAAGTACCTGACATAACTAATTACTGAAATAGTGACATTTCCCATATAGTATTATAGACAATCATGAATTATGGGCCTAGGCGCCCTTCTCTGGCTGTTGATAAATGCGCTAGCTTGAGGTCAGCCTGGCAACATCTATTAGAAATATTGTTTTTTTTTAAGCATTACATTGATTTGATTTAACCCCAATCAATTTAAAATGGTTCTGACAATTAGCAAAAGCTTCAAATTTGACCTTAAGGTAATAGGATTCATTAGCTATGTTTAGGATTAAATGTAGTTTAATAAGGTGATTTTTCTTTCAATGTGCATGAAATGGTGGTCAGCGAAACGCAAATCAATTATTATAAATTATACCATTTGAGTTGATTATGTAGAGCCTGCTAATTTGTATAATTAATGACTCCAGAAAACAGGAGCAATTTATTAATAACTATCTGTACACATGGTCTGTATGACACTTCATTTTACAGCTGCCGGATCATCTGTTAAACATGAGGTATTATATACTCGGATGCCAGACATGTATGCTAATTAAACCCATAATTAATTGAAACAGTTATAGTTAAAGTCAGAACGCTGACAGCCTCGGTGTCTTATTGTTCGTGGTAATCAACTAATTCAAAAGGCAAATTCAATCAGCGATTCATAACCAACCAGAGGTTTGTAATATGCCCCGTGAAGCTCTGACAGCTGCCGACTGCAGGTCTATTCGAACAATAAAAGTATCACCTCCCCTCAGACGTTCACCACTGCTACTTGATATGATCCTATTGTACGGCAGCAGGAGGACAAGCCCAATAATTTACTCAGGCGGTGTTGCTGATGCGGCTTACACGCTGCAACCGCAAAACCTGTTATCCTCCAAACAAAGATTTTTTTTTTCCCCCGTCTCGCTTTTTATCTTACAATAGTAAATACATCTAAATTTGCATTGTAAGCTCAGAAGAAGAGGAAAGGAGGAGGCATGATGTTTCCATTGACTAGTAGAAAGATGTCCAGTTGCCCATGTGGGTACCTATAAATTTCACGAATGAAAATGTATTGAAGTTTCTTGGTATTCTTAAAATTAATTATTACATACGTAATAGCCAGGTATGTTTTTGAGATTTTAGAGCAGGTCCACTTAAAAAATATTTTAAAAAATGCTTAAAAAGAACTCCTATTGAAAATCCACTTTACTGTTCAATCTTCAGCGTTTTGAGTACTTATTTCCGCTTCAGATTTTGAAAAGGAAAGCTCATGTCCCTTCTTAGGGGAATCTATCCCAAACTATCCACGGTCCAATCAAAAGGCTGGAAAATAACACTGTTGAAAAAGAGCCCGTCAAAAGCTCTGCAAAACCACTGGTCCCCTTGCTGTATTAATGTCCAACATCCTGTGCCCCTTTCAGTATAATGTCCTCCATCCTGGATCCCTTCCAGGTATAATGTCCCTTATCCTGGATCCTTTCTTGGTCTTCCTGGTATAATGTATGATGTCCCTCATACTAGTAAAATATTCCTGTCGAGTCGCCTTCCAGTAATAATGTCTCCCATCCTGAGCCGCTTCCTGGTATAATTTCCCCCCTCCTAGGCCCATCCAAGACCTGGAGTTTTCTTCTACAGCTGGATCAGAGGCCAGCAGCTGATTTCAGTGTGCCTGCTATGGACGAACCATGATTTCACTGTTACATGCTGCCTGTTACTGGAATGCTGCCAGCCTTTGATTGGTTGGCCTTGTGTATTGTAGTGCAAGAACCCTCTGGATCTCTGCACCGCAAAACATTTTAACTGAGTGTGTGTCCTCTAGCGCAGTGATCACCAACCTTTTTTGCACCAGGGACCGGCTTCAAGCAAGACCGTTCTTCCATGGCCCAGCAGAGTGGGGATAGAGGTGTGACAGGGGCGGGGCTTTGGTAATAAGGTGCGGATCTATGGACGGGGTTGTAGATTAGTAGTGCATACTTATCATTTAATTATAACATTTATCATGTGACTCAACTCACCATAGGTTTTGAATGAGTGGGAGCACTGGGCTTGTTTCCCTGTATCAATGGGAGAACTGGGCTTGTTTTCCTGCAACAAGACTGTCCCATATAGGGGTGATGGGAGACAGCAACACCCTTGTATGCATGGCTCCGCTCCCACCCTTGTATGCATGGCTCCGTTCCCACCCTTGTATGCATGGCTGGGCTCCCCCATCCTCCCCCATCATACTTACCCTCACACCGTCATTGAACTTCCCTGCATCTCTATCCTGGCACGTCAGCTTCTTCCTGTGCGGAGCGGTCACATAGTACCGCTCATTAAGGTCATGAATATGGATGCCATGCCTATGGGAGTAGAGTTGTGTCCATATTCATGACCTTAATGAGCGGTACTACGAGACTGCTCAGCACTGGATGAAGCTGCCATGCCCGACAGGGATGCAGGAACTGAGGGTGAATATCAATGTCTTCTGGAAGCCGGCGGTTGCAGCTGTCACTACAGTGCTACCGCCACCAGCTCCCCTTGTGTCCAGCATTCTGAGTCGTGGCTCCACAGACCAGCAACAGAACTGCTATGGCCCAGTCCTGGGCCGTGGACCAGTGGTTGGGGACTCCTGCTCTAGCATACATCCAACTGAAATAGTCTTTGGCGTCAGCAGAGGGCGCAACTGCAATCATTACGTCCCTGAATCCATGATTCAATTTGAAACAGTAGGCCAAAAAAAATACCCAGCACCATTTCACAAATGCTGCACACTCAGTGAGTGAGTGGGTTAATGGCATCAGGAGCAGCAGCTCACCTAATGTCCCGCAACTATCAGATCACATAGTATTGCACAGTTAATCAGTGGGCTATCACAAACAGTATAAAACATAGGGGCGGACCAAGGAACGCCATTTTATGCCTGTACTGTGTAGGGATAGGAGCTCAGAACACAAAGCATAGGGATAGGAAAAGATATAATGTGACTGTGGTGCTTCAGTTCCAGATTGAAAATGGGAGTAATAGTTTCAGTCTCTGATTAGAAATTCAAGATTTAAGTGACATACAGTGAACTGTATCTCATCACCACACAGTGTGTAACTGTGAATTAGCACATCTGTGACACAGCAGCAACAGCACTTTAATAGATACTCATTTCCGATATTCTGACTAATTCAAAATTCTCAATTTAAGGCTTGTTTCTATTTATAAATGAAAGTGTTATTAGCAATGGGCAAATCTGTGGATGTTTGGGTCCACGAACTTTATAAAAAAGTTTGGTTTGCGTACCAGAACAGTACCCAAAGTTGAACCTGTACCCAAACTAGGACCTCATTCAAATGAATGGGGGGCCTGAACATCTGGCAATTTTCACACTGTCATCTGTGTGAAGAGTGGAAAACACCAGCTCTCATCCGGCGATTACCACGCTGTCACATAGATGACTGTGTGAGAGTCAGCAGCTGTGACCAGCAGTGAAAAGGTTACCGTCAGTCATTACTAACCCCTGGGCTTGATGTTAGAGGACATAAAACAGCTGACATCAACCCTAAAACTATTACCCCACTTGCTAATGCACCAGGCCAAGTGGGAAGAGCTGAGGCTAAGCGCCAGAATTAGTACATCTAATGGATGCGTCATTTCTGGAGCAGCAGAGGATGGGTATTTTTAGTCTGGGAGTGGCAAAAATCCATGGCCCATTCCCTACCTAATAATTTGAGCTTGCAACTGTCTGTTTAGCCTTTACAGGTTATTAAATATAGAGGGGACCACACATCATTTTTTGGAGGGGTACCCCAAAGTAATGACCAGTAAAGTCTATGCAGACAGATGTGAGCTGTTATTATTCAGCTGTGAACCTTTATGGATATTGGCTCTTTCACAGAGTAATACAAATATTTAAATAATTTTTTAAAAAGTGTGGTATTCCCCCTACTTTTAATAACCTGCAAAAGGCTATGAAGACAACTGCAAGCTGATATTAATAGGATGGGAAGGGGCCATGAATATTGGCCCTTTCCCAGACTAATAACATCATCCCTCAGCCACCCCAGAAATGGTATATCCATTAGATGCACAAATTCTTGTGCTTAACCTCTGCTCTTCCCTCTTGCCCTGCCGCATTGGCAAGTGGGGTAATATTTTGGGGTTGATGTCAGATTTTTAATGTCAGCTGACATCAAGCCCAGGGGTTAGAAATGGGGAGGTTTCTATCAGACACCCCCATTACTAACCCTGAAGTCCAAAGCGATAAAGACACACACAGAAAAAAGTACTTTAATTAAACAAAATACCCCTGACAAATCCCCTCTTTTTTCCATTGATTAACATAAAAATAAAAAAGCAAATTAATCCTAACCTGTCCACTGTTAATCCATAATAATTAGGTCCCATGACGAAATTCAACTCTGCTACATTCAGTGTATAGATTTCTACTCAAAGAATGCAGCTCCATACACTGGAGCTGCATAGACTGCCGGGTGTTGCACTGTGCTCTGTAGACACTGCTACTGGTAACTGAGGTGACACCCAGTAAGGTTACCTCAGTTCACAGCGCCCAGTTACCACCAGGGCAGCGCCGCTGTGAATTGAAATAATGTTATTGTAAGGCCTCCTGAGTTCATAGCAGCTGTTTTTCATGCTTCGCAGTGCCAGTGTTGGGCAGAGGAACAACCGCAAGTCCGGCACTCTGTCATTCATAAGTGCAGCACTAGGGGTGATCGAATAGTTTTGGATAAGAGCTTATCCGAATAGCTATAGCTCTTACAGAATAGCTGCATCGGGAACCCGGATACCAGGAGCGCTCCCGATGATGTTTCAGTGGCACAACACATGTATGGAGAGCCCAACAAAAAGGCTCTACATGCATTTGTTGTGACTAGAGTTGAGCGAAACGGGTCGAAAAATTTCAAAAGTCGCCGACTTTTGGCAAAGTCGGGTTTCAAGAAACGAAACCCGACCCTAGGATGAGGTCGGCCACGAGGTCGGCGACTTACGCGCCAAAGTCGCGTTTCAAAAGTTTGTTTTGCGCTCTTTTTCAGCCAATCAGGATCCACGGACACTGTGGGCAACATGATGACATAGGCAGGGGTCACCACCATCTTTCAGAAGGGCATGCAAGTGATTGGCTTGCTTTGGTGGGCGTCACAGGGGGTATAAAAGGGCGTGCACGCCGACCGCCATCTTACTTCTGCCGATCTCAGTATAGGGAGAGGTTGCTGCTGATTCTGTAGGGAGAGCGTTAGGCAGGGAAGAAGACAAAAAAACTGCTTCTGCTGCTAGCGATTTGGCCTGCACAACACACCAGTCACTGTGTGTGCAGTGCAAGGGGAGGCTATATAGTGGTGTATCAGTGGTGTTGGTTGTTGGGCTGCCTTCTAAGGCTTCCTGACATTCCTGCATTGCTGTTTACCCACTGCTCCGCAAACTGCTTTTTTAAAAGCAATCCCAATTTTTTTTTTTTGTCCTGCTGAGAAGAAAAAAAAACTGCTTCTGCTGCTAGCAATTTGGCCTGCACAACACGCCAGTCACTGTGTGTGCAGTGCAAGGGGAGGCTATATTGTGGTGTATCAGTGGTGTTGGTTGTTGAGCTGCCTTTTAAGGCTTCCTGACAGGCTGGCATTGCTGTTTACCCACTGCTCTGCAAACTGCTTTTTTAAAAGCAATCCAATCTCCCTTATCCTCTAGTCACTTTTGTCACAGCTGTGCCATCGAGCCTGTCACATAGCGCTCAGATATTCATTGGGCCTCACACAATCCAAAAGTGTCCAGTGTCCAAAAGTGTGTGCAGAGATTCAAAATCTCCCTTATCCTCTAGTCACTTTTGTCACAGCTGTGCCATCGAGCCTGTCACATAGCGCTCAGATATTCATTGGGCCTCACACAATCCAAAAGTGTCCAGTGTCCAAAAGTGTGTGCAGAGATTCAAAATCTCCCTTATCCTCTAGTCACTTTTGTCACAGCTGTGCCATCGAGCCTGTCACATAGCGCTCAGATATTCATTGGGCCTCACACAATCCAAAAGTGTCCAGTGTCCAAAAGTGTGTGCAGAGATTCAAAATCTCCCTTATCCTCTAGTCACGTTTGTCACAGCTGTGCCATCGAGCCTGTCACATAGCGCTCAGATATTCATTGGGCCTCACACAATCCAAAAGTGTCCAGTGTCCAAAAGTGTGTGCAGAGATTCAAAATCTCCCTTATCCTCTAGTCACTTGTGTCACAGCTGTGCCATCGAGCCTGTCACATAGCGCTCAGATATTCATTGGGCCTCACACAATCCAAAAGTGTCCAGTGTCCAAAAGTGTGTGCAGAGATTCAAAATCTCCCTTATCCTCTAGTCACTTTTGTCACAGCTGTGCCATCGAGCCTGTCACATAGCGCTCAGATATTCATTGGGCCTCACACAATCCAAAAGTGTCCAGTGTCCAAAAGTGTGTACAGAGATTCAAAATCTCCCTTATCCTCTAGTCACTTTTGTCACAGCTGTGCCATCGAGCCTGTCACATAGCGCTCAGATATTCATTGGGCCTCACACAATCCAAAAGTGTCCAGTGTCCAAAAGTGTGTGCAGAGATTCAAAATCTCCCTTATCCTCTAGTCACTTTTGTCACAGCTGTGCAATCGAGCCTGTCACATAGCGCTCAGATATTCATTGGGCCTCACACAATCCAAAAGTGTCCAGTGTCCAAAAGTGTGTGCAGAGATTCAAAATCTCCCTTATCCTCTAGTCACTTTTGTCACAGCTGTGCCATCGAGCCTGTCACATAGCGCTCAGATATTCATTGGGCCTCACACAATCCAAAAGTGTCCAGTGTCCAAAAGTGTGTGCAGAGATTCAAAATCTCCCTTATCCCCTAGTCACTTTTGTCACAGCTGTGCCATCGAGCCTGTCACATAGCGCTCAGATATCAGTGGGCCTCACACAATTCAAAAGTGTCCAGTGTCCACAAGTGTGTGCAGAAATTCAAAATCTCCCCTGTCCTATAGACACCTTGTACCTTGTTTTACATTACTATATAGTTTGTTGGATTTTGTCTACATTTCTACCAAAAATGAGGAAGGCTGGTGGAAGAGGCCGTGGAATTGGGCGGGGGTTGGCAGCTGGTAATGATGGTGTTGGTGGTGGATCTGATGGTAGTGGCAAGAGCAAAATAGGACCGAATGCAGGAGGTGTTGAGCCTGCGTCATCGTCTGGCTACATAAGGCCTCGAACGCTTAGTTTTCTAGGAGTTGGCAAACCGCTTTTAAAGCCAGAGCATCAGGAAAAAGTTTTGTCTTACATTGCTGACTCAGCCTCCAGCTCTATCGCCTCCTCTTCTTCAGTTGTAAAAAGTAAAAGCACTGAGTCGTCATTGGAGGCTCATGTTCATGAACCACACCTTTCCTTGTGTCCTTCACCCCAACCAAGATTGAAGGATGACGCAGGCCATACTACTGATTACTCCATGGAGCTGTTTTCACATACCATGCCTGGATTATCAAGTGAAATGGTGAATTACCCAGGCCAAGATGAATCTGACATGGAGTGCACTGATGCACAGCCGCTGATGGATGATTCTGCTGGTACATTCACTCAGAGCACTACATTGTCCTCGCAGTGTACAGAGCCAGATTCTGACCCTGATGAGACTCAGGTGCCCCTTCCCGCACACTATACCACCATACACGGTGACACAGAGGAAGGTGCACATGACATAGAAGAGGAGGTGATGGATGACCCAGTTGTTGACCCAGATTGGCATCCATTGGGGGAAGAGGGTGCTGCTTCCAATAGCTCAGATGAGGAGCATCCACAGCAGACATCGACATCGCAACAGCTGTTATCTGGCAGGCCCGGAGCACTCCAAAGACAGGTTCCAAACATCAAAAGAGTTGCTGGACAGCTTGTCCAGAGGGTCAAAAGATCACAGCGTGCTAGGCCGCAAAATGTCTGCCAAAGTAGGAAGAGTGCAGTGTGGCACTTTTTTGAACAAAATCCTCATGATCAGGCCAAGGTTATCTGTAAGAAGTGCGCAAAGACCTTTAGCCGAGGGAAAAATCTGAAAAATTTGAATACCAGTTGCATGCTTAGACATTTAACCAGCATGCACTTGCAAGCGTGGACACAACACCAAACCTCAAGTGCCACATGTGCAACTGATCACAACGAAGGTAGTCAGCAACGCTACATTGTTTCCCCCACTGTAAGCCCACCGGTTAGCACAGCAGCAAATGTTGAGGTGTCGTTGCAAGGCCACAGCAGTCAGGGAATCCCACTGTTATATCAACGAAAGACTGATTCTAGGCCATCAGAAAGAACACCAACTCCATCACCATCATCAACCCTCTCTCAGTCCGCCCTGTCCACCGCTACTTCCACCATATGCAGCTCTCAAGTCCAGCTCACCCTCCCAGACACTATGAGTAGGTCAAGAAAGTACTCAGTCTCTCATCCGCGTACACTGGGTTTGAACGCCCACATTGCCAAACTAATCTCGTTTGAGATGATGCCCTTTCGGTTGGTGGAAAGCACAGCTTTCCGCGAACTCATGGCCTATGCAGTACCACGCTATGACCTACCCTGTCGCCACTTCTTCTCTCGCAAAGCCATCCCAGCCCTCCACCATCATGTGAAAGACCGCATTGTCCATGCACTCAAGCAGTCAGTGAGCGGAAAGGTGCACCTCACAACTGATGCATGGTCCAGTCGGCATGGCCAGGGCCGTTACGTGTCCATCACTGCGCACTGGGTTAATGTGGTGGATGCAGGGTCCACAGGGGACAGCGGTGGTGGGACAGTGCTGCCTAGCCCACGGTATAGGAAACAGTTGGCTGTAGGCGTTCGACCCTCCTCCTCCTCCTCCAGAAGCGAAAGCTCGTCCACAGAGCGCAGTCGTACGAGCACTCCATCTGCAGCTGCCACTGTTGCACATGATGTGTCCCCCTATCGAGCAGCTAGTGGAAAGCGTCAGCAGGCTGTGTTGCAGATGATGTGTTTGGGCAACAGACACACCGCCAAGGTGCTGGCCGAGTACTTGAAGCGACAAACTGAGTCATGGCTGGGCAGTGTACATCTTGAGGCAGGCAAGGTAGTTAGTGATAACGGCCGTAATTTTGTGGCAGCCATAGCCCTTTCAAAACTCAGCCATATACCTTGCTTGGCTCACACCTTGAACCTGGTGGTGCAGTGCTTCCTCAAAAATTATCCGAAGTTAACAGCCCTGCTCCAGAAGGTGCGAAGACTGTGCGCACACATCCGACGGTCGCCTGTACACTCCGTTCGTATGCAAAAGCTGCAGCGATTGCTCCACCTTCCCAACCACCGCCTCATTATCGACATTGCAACAAGGTGGAACTCCACCCTGCACATGGTGGAGCGGCTGTGCGAGCAGAGGCAGGCCATAATGCATTTGTGGGAGGATACACGGCCAGGCACTTTGAGAGCAGACATGGAGTTGACAGGTGTGCAGTGGTCGAAGCTGAAAGACCTCTGTAAAGTCCTTCAGTGTTTTGAGGAATGCACACGGCTGGTAAGCGCAGACGACGCCATCCTAAGCATGAGCATCCCACTTATGCGTCTGCTCATGCAAACTTTGACGCACCTTAAGGAGCAGGCGTCTGCAGCCAATGTTGATGAGGAGGAAGAGGAGCAGGGAATCCTTGATGACATTCAGCCATTGTCTGCTCAGGGACCTCTCCTGGACGAGGTGGAGGAAGAAGAGGAGGAGGAGGAGGATGATGGGGATGATTACTTAGGGGAGGAGGATGCATCTCGTGGGGCAAGTGAAAATGTTGGCGTGGCAAGGTCTGGTACAGGGTTTGTGCGTGACTGGAGGGATGTGGATTTGCCAGAAAGTGCTCCTCCAACCAGCACTTGCAGTGCATCATTGACACCGGGAACATTGGCCCACATGTCAGATTATGCCTTGCAGATCCTAAAAAGGGACCCACGCATTGCCAAAATGATGAACGATGACGACTACTGGTTGGCCAGCATCCTGGATCCACGCTATAAAGGCAAATTACAAAACATCATGCCACAGGAGAACCTTGACCTAATATTGGCTAATAAACAAGCAACTCTGGTAAATCGGTTGCTTGAGGCATTCCCAGCACACAGCAGCGGTGATGGTTCTCACACGAGCCGTACGGGCCGGGGGCAGCTTGGCAGAGGTGTTCGTGGTGCACACAGCAGAAGTGGCGTTGGAGACAGGGGTTTCATGACAATGTTGTGGACTGATTTTTCAAGTACCGCTCACACAACTGGTAATACTGCATCGATGGAAAGTGACAGGAGACAGCAGTTGTCAACTATGGTTACAAAATACTTTTCCTCCCATATCGATGTTCTCCCACACAGGTCATTCCCCTTTGACTATTGGGCCGCTAAACTGGACACCTGGCCTGAATTGGCACAATATGCCTTACAGGAGCTCGCTTGCCCAGCTGCAAGTGTGCTATCGGAAAGAGTCTTCAGTGCAGCTGGATCAATCCTGACAGAAAAAAGGACCCGTCTGTCAACCCAAAATGTGGATGATCTAACCTTCATTAAAATGAACCACGCATGGGTTTCCAAGGATTTTGTCCCACCTTCCTCTGATGACACATAGGGTGACAGAAAAATGGCTTGCTTTGGTCCACCTCTTCCTGGGACTTGACCTATTTCACCTTTTGCATCAGCTGAATGTCCAACATCAACATATGCCACTTTCTAAAACTCCCTAACTGTGCTGCCTCCCCCCCCCATGGCCGGGGTCACCACCTAGCGCACGACACCGTGCGAGTGCCGTTGCCCTGGACAGGTGGGTAGGCCGACTCTTGGGCGCGGGCACTGGTACAGGGTCCTTCATAGTGCAATCAAGTGTCTCTGACGGTGGTGGTGCACACCCGCCGTCAGACACACCGCCGTACTATGAGGGGCCCAGTGCCAGTACCGACGCCCACGAGTGGGCCCCCCTTGCTTGGGCAGGGCCCCAGCATTTGCAATCTTTACCTCTCCCTGCTCCTCCGCTGTGTAATCTGGGCCGTCAAATCCATACTGTGCCTGACACCGTCTGAGCCTGCCTCCTGAGACATATATTTTGAATGTTTACGCTATCCATACATGTTATCCGGGGAAACGGTACCCTTTCTAACCTTTGTGCAATCACGTGCAATCCATACTGGGCCTAACACCGTCTGAGCCTGCCTCCTGAGACATATATTTTGAATGTGTACGCTATCCATACATGTTATCCGGGGATACGGTACCCTTTCTAACCTTTGTGCAATCACGTGCAATCCATACTGGGCCTAACACCGTCTGAGCCTGCCTCCTGAGACATGTATTTTGAATGTGTACGCTATCCATACATGTTATCCAGGGATACGGTACCCTTTCTAACCTTTGTGCAATCACGTGCAATCCATACTGGGCTTAACACCGTCTGAGCCTGCCTCCTCAGACATATATTTTGAATGTGTACGCTATCCATACATGTTATCCGGGGATACGGTACCCTTTCTAACCTTTGTGCAATCACGTGCAATCCATACTGGGCCTAACACCGTCTGAGCCTGCCTCCTGAGACATATATTTTGAATGTGTACGCTATCCATACATGTTATCCGGGGATACGGTACCCTTTCTAACCTTTGTGCAATCACGTGCAATCCATACTGGGCCTAACACCGTCTGAGACTGCCTCCTGAGACATATATTTTGAATGTGTACGCTATCCATACATGTTATCCGGGGAAACGGTACCCTTTCTAACCTTTGTGCAATCACGTGCAATCCATACTGGGCCTAACACCGTCTGAGCCTGCCTCCTGAGACATATATTTTGAATGTGTACGCTATCCATACATGTTATCCGGGGATACGGTACCCTTTCTAACCTTTGTGCAATCACGTGCAATCCATACTGGGCCTAACACCGTCTGAGCCTGCCTCCTGAGAAATATATTTTGAATGTGTACGCTATCCATACATGTTATCTGGGGATACGGTACCCTTTCTCACCTTTGTGCAATCACGTGCAATCCATACTGGGCCTAACACCGTCTGAGCCTGCCTCCTGAGACATATATTTTGAATGTGTACGCTATCCATACATGTTATCTGGGGATACGGTACCCTTTCTCACCTTTGTGCAATCACGTGTAATCCATACTGGGCGTGAGAACGGCTGGCGAGCTGTTAAGCAAGCTACAGCACCTGTGGTTTGCACACGTAAGTTTTTCATTTTTTCAGGAATGACGGTTAGGCCTAATTCCGGAACTGCGGTTGACCTGCACTTACTGGGAAATCATTGTTCGCGGGTAATAATTGTAATCAGTGATCCCCATCACTAACGTTGTTCAGCGGGTTATCTGCACCTGTAAGCGACAAACGCTGGCCTTTTCAGTGTAGAGCACATGCGGCCACGGACATGTAAGGGCATGACACACCAGTTATTGGCCAATCTCATGTGCCAGAGCCTCACGTGTCCCTCTAGTAAGCCGGACTCGGACCGCGGGGCATGACGGAGTCTCGTTCGTTAACGGAATTAAGCTTGCAATGTGTGCATCTGTTCTGTAGCTGGCATGGTTGAGGTTTCCCAGGTGGAGTCGAATTTAACTGTAGGCTCCACTCCTGGTGGTGCCCTTCTGGACATTCCTTTAAGGTTCAGCTTTGCAACCATACTGCCCACGTAAAACAAACACTTTGCCTTCATGAACGCTGTTTGGAGGGTCATGACTCGTGGGAATAACACCGCCCAATCAGTTAACCTGCTAGAGAGATCCTTCGTTGCTCCCAAGCATGACATCACACTCCCTAGGAAGAAGGTAATGCCACTGTGGCGACCGTACTCCTGGGGGCGACACAAGTGCACTGATGCCCAGCCACTGCTCGATGATTCTGCTGGTACATTGACCCAGACCACTACATTCCCCTCGCACGCTACACGACCTGAATCTGACCCTGATGAAACTCAGGTTACCCTTCCCATATACAGTTCCATCTTACACGGTGACAAAGAGGAAGCTGCAGATGAAAGTGCAGGTTCGGCCCACCCGCCATCAGACACACCACCATACTATCAGGGGCCCTGTGCCAGTGCCGTCGCCAACGAGTGGGCCCCCCCCTGCTTGCTCAGGATCACAGCACTTGCAAAGTTGAAATACTGTGCAGTGAGATGGAAGATGGGGACGACGAGGAATCCAGACAAGTACAGGGATTCCCTAGCGAGGAGACTTATTTGATTGTTTTCAATGTTGGGACAGCAATTTTTGGGGAGCACTATACTCTGGAGAATGATAGATGGGGCCCACCATACACTGGAACATTCCAAAGGTGGACATCAGACACTGGAGCAGCATTTACAGGGCCCATTATACACTAGAGCATTAGAAATGGGGCCCATTATGTTTGGAGCATTATTTGGGCCCATAAGACAGTGGAGCTTCATCCATGGGGACCAACATATACTGTAGCATTATGTGGAGCTCATCATATACTGTTTCAAACATTATATGGGACCAATGATTCTGTATGGAGAAATAGATGGGCCTCGTCATGAGATGTAAAAAGTGAGGTATTTTTCATTGTACTATACCGCTATTTCTCTGCCGTATCGGAGCATGATGAGTTGTGGTATGTGTTAAAGGGGCGCTCTTTCGCCCAGGGCACATGAAAACCTGCAGCCAGCCCTCCCCCCCCACAACTTTAGCCAAATAACCTCCATTTTTCAGTGCGTAACTTGTATTATGAAGTTAATTAAGGTTGACAAGCTTAAGTAAGAAGAATTTATGCTTTTGGCATTCAAATGAGCACTGTAGGTGTGTTTCCTGTCCTCCTCTCACTGCCGACTTTTATTCCCCATTGGCTTACATTGGGTTTCGTGTTTCGGGACGACCCTGACTTTTCCCTATAATCGGACGATCTTGCTCTACCCGACTTTTGGAAAAGTCGGGTTTCACGAAACGAAACGCGACCCTAAAAAACCAAAAGTCGCTCAACTCTAGTTGTGACTGTCACACAGCCGCGACACATGCAGCTGCGGAGCCAAACAGCAAATCTTCGGGAGCGCTACAGTTATCCATGTCCCCGATGCAGCTATTCGGTAAGCGCTATAGCTGTTCGGATAAGCTTTTATCTGTAGCTATTTGATCAACCCTATCTAGCACTAGAGCTACCTTGAGATTCTGTGGCTGTGAACTCAGGTAACCTTAAAGGTCATGTTTGCTAATCCCAATCGTTTTAGATAAAACTGTAGGAGTGAGGAATCAGAAGGCCAGATTTCCTCTTAAAAATCAATGTTTGTTGCAATACTCCAATAAATGCAATAAGAAGCAATCAAAACATCGTATCTACCCCATAATGATTGTCATGATCCAGGTCGGGGTTTGCGTTCTACTTCCCGACCTGGTCAGGCGGGGGTTATCCTTCTCTGGCTTGATGTCTGACCTGCCCACCCATCTTCCATTCCTGCTTTGGATTGTTCTGTCTGACTCTGACCTTTGGCGTGTTTCTGGCTGTGCTTAGGTCTCATTCTCTTGTTACCGCACTCCCGACCAGCTTTTTGATCTCTGGCTTGCTTCAGACCTCGCTCCTGCCTTCCCCTGTGACACTGCGCTCCTGGCTGTTGCTGACTTGGCTTGTACGACCTCTCTACTGCCCCCTAGCTGTGTTTGCTCAGCTCTACAGGTCTTCACTTGAGGTGAGCTCCTGTTACCTCCCTTCCTAGCCCTCTGGTGGCTGTCCCTGTATTGCACGACAATGGTATAAGTAAAAACGTCAGATCATGGCCCCAGATCCTGAAAAATGAAAACACTGTCTCAGAAAGGCGTGACAGAAGCAAAAAAAAAATTTCATACAAATTTCTGAATTTTTTTCGTACAGACCTGGAGAATTATATTACCAAGTCAGTTTTACCATATAGTGAACATGGCAAATAAAAATAAAAAATACTATTGTGAAATTGCACTTTTTTTTGCAATTTCACCACACTTGGATTTTTTTTCCCCATTTTCCAGTTCGCTATATTTCATAATTGAAAAGTACAGCTCGTCCTGCAAAAGCCAAATCCCCTCATATGGATATATTCACAGAAGAATAAAAAAAGTTATGACTCTTGGAAGAAGGGGAGGAAAAAATCGAAAACAGAAAATGCCCTGGGGTTCAAGATGTTAAATTCTACTAATTTCACTGATTTTAGGGGAATTAAGAAAACAAAATAATGCTGAACTCATGAAAGATTAACAGACTTTTATTACTGAAGATTAGGATAGTCATATTGAAACGAACCAGACAAAATCATTGAATGCTGGTGAAAATCACTTGGATGCACAAATGGTGGTGAAAATCACATTTATCAACACTGAATTATGTGATCTGGAAAAAAAACATTTTCTGTCCCAAGATGGATGGTATATATCTTAATAATTATATTAGGAGTTTCTAAGGGAATTGAACCCAAACCTCAACATTGACTGTGATGCTCACACACCACCTGCTCCAAGCAGCTGTTGACTGAGTGATTTCTTACTAGCCGAAAAAAGTCATTATAAAACCTAAAGTAGAGAAATGAAGAGTTATAATAAATAAGAAAATGTGTCCATCAAGCAAAAGCTGAAGGCCTAACGCAGTGGGTCAAGAATCTTGTAAGTGACTAGACTTCAAAGGTTCATCTCTCAGCTTCTCGTATTATCTTGGTGGCAAAATGTTGCATGAAGAGCAAGTGGCTCAGACATGAAGTAGTTATTATTGTTACTGAGGAAATCATCAAACTCTTAACTACTTTGTTCACAATAATCTCACGTAATTTTTCTTGATTTTTTGCAATCTGGTGGTTTTCACTGAATTTACTTGATTCACATCAATGTGACATAATTTACATAGTAACATTGTTTTGAAGGCTGAAGGAAGACATTATGTCCATCTAGTTCAGCCTATTTTTAGTGCAGCTGTTCTGCATTGTTGATCCTGGGGAAGGCAAAAAACCCACAGAGTAGAAGCCAATTTTCTCCATAGGGAAAAAAATTCCTTCCCCTAAGCTGGGTCAACCATCTACCTATAATATTATGTTATTCGTAACCTTCTATACTGTTACTCACAAGAAAAGCATCCATTCCTTTCTTAAATTCATTCAGTGAGTTGGCCATCACCATTTCCTCAGGAAGAGAATTCCAGAGCTTCACTGCTGTTACCGTGAAGAACCCTCTTCTATGCTGGTGCAGAAATTGTCTTTCCTCCAAACGAAGAGAATGCCCCCTTGTTCTTGTCACAGTCCTTGGTACAAACAGTTCATTGGAGAGATCTCTGTATTGCCCTCTGATATAGTTGTACGTATATATTAAGTCTCCCCTAAGTCTTCTCTTTTCTAGAGTAAATAGACCTAATTTTGATAACCTTTCTGGGTATTGTAGTGAACCCACTCCATTTATCATTTTAGTAGCCCGCCTTTGAACCCTTTCAAGTTCAGTAATGTCTTTCTTGATCACCGGCGTCCAAAATTGCACACAATACTCCAAGTGTGGTCTGACGAGTGATTTGTACAGAGGGAGAATTATGTTTTCATCTCGTGTCCCCAGACCTCTTCTAATGCATCCCATGACCCTATTTGCTTTGGTGGCAGCTGCCTGACACTGGGCACTCCAATTTAGCTTCTTATTGACTAAGATGCCTAAGTCTTTTTCCATGTCTGATTTCCCCAGCAGTTTCCCATTTAGTAAGTAATTGTAGCATCTGTTTCTCCTTCCCATGTGCATAACCTTACACTTATCTGTGTTAAACCTCATTTGCCACTTTTCAGCCCAATTCTCCAATTTACTCAAATCTGTCTGTAGTTGCAAACTGTCCTTCTTTGTGTTAACTACCTTACATAGTTTTGTATCATCTGCAAATACTGATATTTTACTGTGTAAGCCTTCCACTAGATCATTAATAAATATATCAAATAGTAGGGGGCCCAATACAGAACCCTGTGGTACCACACTAGTAACCCTGGCCCAATCTGAGTATGCCCCATTAATAACCACTCTTTGTTTTCTATCACTAAGCCAGCTACCTACCCATCTACACACATTTTCCCCTAGCCCAAGCTTTCTCATCTTACTTACCAATCTTTTATGTGGGACAGTGTCAAATGCTTTAGAGAAGTCGAGATAAATGACATCCAATGATTCTCCTTGGTCCATTTGAGAGCTTACATCCTCATAGAAGCTGATCAGGTTAGTTTGACAGGAGCGATCCTTCATAAATCCATGTTGATATGGAGTTAAACATTTATTAACATTGAGATATTCCATAATGGTATCCCTTAGAAACCCTTCAAAAATTTTACCCACAACTGATGTTAAGCTTACTGGCCTATGGTTTCCAGGTTCCCTTTTACACCCCTTTTTGAATATTGGTACCACATTTCCTTGCCGTTAATCAAAAGGAACAGACCCTGTTTCTATAGAGTCTTTAAATATAAGGAATAGAGGCCTGTCTATCACACTACTTAACTCCCTTAATACCCGAGGGTGAATGCTATCAGGGCCTGGTGATTTGTCAATTTTAATCTTACTAAGGCGGTTCTGCACTTCTTCCTGGGTTAGGCAGGTAATACTTAATGGGGAGTTTACATTATCACTCTGCATTTCCCCTAGCAAATCCTTTTCCTGTGTGAACACTGTTGAGAAAAAATTATTTAAAACGTTTGCTTTTCCCACATCGCTCTCTATGATTTCACCCTCATTGTTCTTTAAAGGGCCGACACCATCAATTTTAATCTTTTTACTGTTTATATAATTAATGAATAGTTTGGGCTTTGTTTTACATTGCTTAGCAATTTCTGAAGATTTAATTGAATTTAAAAGACATTGAGAAAGAAACAGGACAGAACTCATGGAAATGTTCATCACTTGGGTTCACAAGAGTCAAATTGACTTGAACCAGGTGAAATCAGTGATCACTTGTGAAAATCACCAACGAGAAACAAATATTTCTGAAAATAACAATAACCAGAAGTGAAAACTATAATTTGAAAGATTAAAATATAATACAAACGACTTTAAGGGTGTGTGCACACGCTGCGGATTGTCCTGCGGAATTTTCCTCGTGGATTTGTGTAAATCTGCGGTTTCTGCGGTTTAGCCTGCGGGTTTCCCCTGCGGTTTGACACTTGTCATGGAGCAGGTGCCAAACTGCAGCGGAATCCACACAAAGAATTGACATGCTGCGTTTTTTTAACCGCAGCAAATCCGCGAGGAAAATTCTGCACCGTGTGCACTGCGGATTTCTATTTCTATTGATTATAATGGTACTGTACACCACACGACCAAGACCACTGCGGATCTGTAGCAGAATCCGCAGCGTGTGCACACACCCTAATGATCTGTCACAGGATGCATTATATACTGTATAGCTTGATAAAGATATTACAAGTAGAGATGAGTAAACTTGCTCGGAAAACGTTTGCCAATCTCAAAGTCGGCACAAACCTTGCACATTCGGAATCGTATTTGGACTATTTTCATCAAAATCAGCAAAATTTATCCAAAGTTTGGAAAATGATCGAGTCTCCACAAAGTCTGTGTGCCCATGGCGACTCTAATCGGCAATAACATTACCGCTGTAAGATTGTTACCATCGGTGAGAGCGCTGAGGGGTCATACTGTCAGGTGTCAAGCAAAAAAAGAAGCACACTGTATCGCCATAAAATGCAAATATGAAAAATGAAAAAAGAATTGCATTACTGCATTAGAAATATGAAAAATTGAGAAAGTTTAGCTCATAAAATGGCCAAGTTATGTGTACCTGGAAGCCACATTAAGGCATTTCTCGTTTTCCAGGTCCCTGTCTATACCAATCCTCACTAAGACAGAATTCTCCATCTGAGTGGGAACCTATGAAAACTCCTCTGTTTAGACTGAAGTCTATATCTCTGTGGAGGGGAAGTGGCCATGCTTTGCTAAAAATGCCTGCAGCTAACAGGTGGAGTGCTCAGTCAGAAGGTAAATGAATACAAATTTCAAAAACTGACAGTCACATTCAAGCATAAACATTGTGTGAACAGGTGCTTAACCGAGAGTCACCAACTCATATACATTCAAGCAAAAAAGGAAGCACACTGTAGCGCCATAGCATGCAAATATGAAAAATGAAAAAAGAATTGCATTACTGCATTAGAAATATGAAAAATTGAGAAAGATTAGCGCATTGTCCTTCTTTTCAGAAGTGCACAAAACTGTGGCCGACCGTGCTTTTATGTCCACCTAATAAACGGAACACTGCCGGATCATAGCTAAAATGGCATCCACAGTGCCTACATCTGCCTCATTTTAGTGCATCTTCTGCTGAGGGTTCCATCTGAATCATGTATTTTCAGAGATTCACACAGAAACCCTGGTGTAAGCTCTCAGCATAGAGCCCAAGATAAATGTAAGCCAAGCCTTACTTCGATTTTTGGGAGGCAGAATGAACAAATCAACAGCTGGTTTAAAAATTGTTCTATTTATTTTTTACGCCATTTTTGTGTGAAAAAGTGATAAGATGACTTTATTCTTTAGGTTGGTGTGATTCCAGCTATTCCAGATTTATTTCAGTTATTTATATTTGGCTGCTGTCACACATTAATAGATGTTTTGTTTTTTTTGCAAAAAATGTTTTTGCATCGCCATATTTTGAGCGCTATAATTTTTCAATTTTTCTTCCGACAGTCATGTGAGGGCTTATTTTTTTGCAGAACAAATTGATGTGTTTATTAGTACAGGCACATTACATTTTCAGTTACATGACTTTTTTTAGATTGTTTTCTATTCCTATTTTTGGGAGGCAGAATGAACACAAGTTGGCAATTCAGGAATTTTTGGGGGGTTCTTTTTAGCTGTTCACTGAGTGGTAAAAGTGATAAGGACATTTTATTCTTCTGGTCAATCCAGTTTCAGTGATCCGACATTAATATTTTTTTTTATATTTTACTGCTTTTACACAATAAAACTATTTTATAGAAAAAAGAATTGGTTTTGCATCGCTATATTCTGAGAGCTACAGTGCCTTGCGAAAGTATTCGGCCCCCTGGAACTTTTCAACCTTTTCCCACATATCATGCTTCAAGCATAAATATACCAAATGTAAATTTTTGGTGAAGAATCAACAGCTAGTGGGACACAATTGTGAAGTTGAATGAAATTTATTGGTTATTTTAAATTTTTGTGGAAATTCAAAAACTGAAAAGTGGGGCGTGCAATATTATTCAGCCCCTTTACCTTAATACTTTGTTGCGCCACCTTTTGCTGCGATTACAACTGCAAGTCGCTTGGGGTATGTCTCTATTAGTTTTGTACATCGAGAGACTGAAATTCTTGCCCATTCTTCCTTGGCAAACAGCTCGAGCTCAGTGAGGTCTGATGGAGATCGTTTGTGAACAGCAGTTTTCAGCTCTTTCCACAGATTCTCGATTGGATTCAGGTCTGGACTTTGACTTGGCCATTCTAACACCTCGATACTTTTATTTGTAAACCATTCCATTGTAGATTTTGCTTTATGTTTGAGATCATTGTCTTGTTGGAAGACAAATCTCGGTCCCAGTCTCAGGTCTTTTACAGACTCCAACAGGTTTTCTTCAGGAATGGTCCTGTATTTGGCTCCATCCATCTTCCCATCAATTTTAGCCATCTTCCCTGTCCCTGCTGAAGAAAAGCAGGTCCAAACCATGATGCTGCCACCACCATGTTTGACAGTGGGGATGGTGTGTTCAGCGTGATGAGCTGTGTTGTCTTTACGCCAAACATATTGTTTGGCATGGTTGCCAAAAAGTTTGATTTTAGTATCATCTGACCAAAGCACCTTCTTCCACATGTTTGGTGTGTCTCCCAGGTGGCTTGTTGAAAACTTTAAACAACACTTTTTAAGGATATCTTTGAGAAATGGCTTTCTTCTTGCCACTCTTCCATAAAGGCCAGATTTGTGCAGTGTATGACTGATTGTTGTCCTATGGACAGACTGTCCCACCTCAGCTGTAGATCTCTGCAGTTCATCTAGAGTGATCATGGTCCTCTTGGCTGCATCTCTGATCAGTCTTCTCCTTGTTTGAGATGAAAGTTTAGAGGGAGGACCAGGTCTTGGTAGATTTGCAGTTGTATGATATACTCCTTCCATTTCAATATGATCGCTTGCACAGTGCTCCTTGGGATGATTAAAGTTTTGGAAATCATTTTGTATCCAAATCCGACTTTAAACTTCGCCACAACAGTATCACGGACCTGCCTGTTGTGTTCCTTGATCTACATGATGCTCTCTGTGCTTTAAACAGATCCCTGAGACTTTCACAGAGCAGGTGCATTTATACGGAGACTTAATTACACACAGGTGGATTATATTTATCATCATTAATCATTTGGGACAACATTGGATCATTCAGAGATCCACAATGAACTTCTGGAGTGAGTTTGCTGCACTGAAAGTTAAGGGGCCGAATAATATTTCATGCCCCACTTTTCAGTTTTTGACTTTCCACAAAAATTTTAAATAACCAATAAATTTAGTTCAACTTCACAATTGTGTCCCACTTGTTGTTGATTCTTCACCAAAAATTTACATTTGGTATCTTTATGTTTGAAGCATGATATGTGGGAAAAGGTTGAAAAGTTCCAGGGGGCCGAATACTTTTGGAGGCACTGTATAACTTTTTTATTTTCTCTGTTGATGGAGCTACATTTTGGCTTTTTTCTTGCGGTACAATTATGTTTTCATAGATACCACTTTCATTTACATTTCCATCGCGTTTTATTCCACTTTTTGTTCAGCAGTATATTAAAAAAGCATAGTTTTTTGCCACTTTTTTTACAGTGTTCACGGAAGGGGATGACTAGTGTGACAGTTTTATTGATCAGGTCGTTCCAAGTTTGGCAATACTAAATATGTCCTTTTTTAAAAAAAAAAATATATATACCTATATATAAATTTCTATAATTTTATGATTTTTTTTTTAACTTTTTTTTTTACTTAGCACTAGTGATGAGCGAGCGTGCTTGCCACTGCTCGATACTCGATCGAGCATCGGGATGCTCGGGTACACTCGTTATTTGAGCGAGTATCACTGGTGCTATGCCATGCTCCAGTCCCCCCCCTCGCATGTTTTGCGGTTTTTAGACAGCCAATAAACATGCAGGGATTGTTATACATGGTAATGGCATTACTGTGATTGACTGGGCGCACACGTCATTGAGTCTTATATATGACCCGGTGATTCAATGCTCATCACACTGTCTTCTGGAAGCAGTTCATGGAAAGCTGATCTTTCCATTTCCTGCTTCATGCCGCATTGATGCAGTAATTGATGCAAAAGGAGCCCTGACCAAGTACTGAGTGCATTTACTGAAGAACATACATTTCAGTAGGCCAACATTTTGGATTTTAAAATCATTTTTCAAGCTGGTGTTATAAAGTATTCTAATTTACTGAGATAATGACTTTTGGGTTTTCATTGGCTGTAAGCCATAATCATCAACATTAACAGAAATAAACACTTGGAATAGATCACTCTGTGTGTAATGACTCTATATATGTGTTTCACTTTTTGCATTGAAGAACTGAAATAATGTAACTTTTTGATGATATTCTAATTTTGTGAGAAGCACCTGTACATACCAGGTCCAACAGAGACAGGGGAACACTATCAAAGGTCTGGGACTGTTTCATTAGACCCGTCCAGCGCCCAGGCCCTGATGGGCAGGGTAGTCTGACAAGGAGGGAAAAGTTTTGGAAGATGGTGAAGGAGTACCTAGCCTTACGTACCACCATTCTCCATGATTCCTCTGCGCCATTGGGTATCCAAGCTGGACACGTGGGTATACGGTTCACGTTTTCTTCTTTTTCTTGTCCTCTTCCTCCTCTTACTTATCAACCAGGTCATCATGAGGCTCTTGCTCCAAATTAATTTTTAGAGGGTCGTCATGCGGCCCTCGCTCATAATTTTTAGAGGGTCATCAGGTGGCCCGTGGTGTAAATTTTTAGAGGGTTTTCAGGCGGCCCTCATCCTAAAAAAGTATATGATTTTCTTTTTGTTTTTGGGTGCATAAGCTTTACCAGTCTAGGAGTCCCAGTCCTTAAAAAATTAAACTTGTTTTCCTCTACTTGTCTTCTAGGGTGTATATAAGTGTGTATAAGGAACATAGGGCTGCATGTGTGTAAATTAGAATCCCTTTCTTTCCATAGGTCCTGGAGAGACAGATGACTTTGGTGAGTCCGGCACACGATTCCTCCCGCAATCATATTACACAAGGGACATGTAAGTGATTACTGCAGCAGTGTAAATGATCTTCTACAGCTGTTCGTAATGGAGGGGGGTCCTGTTTTGGATAATATACCAACGTGATGACAGCTGTCCCAAGTTAAAAGAAAGTTAATTAATCACAATAAGGGCTCGCTCATGTGACCGTACAACCGTCACGGCCGAGTGCTATCCGATGTTTTATCAGATAGCACTAGGCCCAATGTTATACTATTGGGCAGTGCAGATTTGCAATTTGTTTCTCATGCAGATTCATCATGAGAAAAAAAAAGTGTAGCATGCATGTAAAATGTTGGACTGCACTTGGATGTCATCCGAGTACAGTTCCAGTACCATGGACACATGGAGAAGATGGAGATATGTGACCTAAGATTACACTCAGCTCAAGGGATGAAAGAGTTTGATCCCAGTGACCTTAGCATAATCGATCCAATTCTCTCACATGAGATAATCGACAACAGTGTGAGCGAACCCTTAGTGACAAACTAATGCCCTTACATGTAATGAGTGAGCGCAGCACTAGCCATCAGATAAGCAGCAGATGTTATAGCATTAAACACAACTAAAATGCCAACTGACCCCCTCCTGAGGGGCAACATCAAGAATCAGGGGTGGACTCTGAGAGCTTGAGGCCCCTGTGCAAGAAGTGTGTCTGGGTCCCCCTCCTTTTATGGTGACAAATCTACAGATATATATATATATGGATAGATAGATAGATATTTACAGGGTGGGCCTTTATATAGATACACCTAAATAAAATGGGAATGGTTGGTGATATCAACTTCCTGTTTGTGGCACATTAGTATATGGGAGGGGGGAAACTTTTCAAGAAGGGTGGTGACCATGGCGGCCATTTTGAAGTCGGCCATTTTGGATCCAACTTTATTTTTTCCAATGAGAAAAGGGTCATGTGACTCATTAAGTTTATGACCACTTATAAAATGTGTTCAAAGTGTTGCCCATTGTGTTGGATTGTCAATGCAAACCTCTTCTCCCACTCTTGACACACTGATAGCAACACCGCAGAAGAAATGCTAGTCTAAGGGGGTCAGATTCCTTGTAGGAATGCTCGGACCTGACACCCATAATGTTGTGGTGCACCATCTTGCTGGAAAATCTCAGGGAACGAGCCATCTTCAGTGCATAAAGAGGGCAACACTTAATTATGTAGCAAGTTCAGATATCCAGTGGCATTGAGGTGTCCATTGATGAAGAATGGCCCCACAATCTTTGTACCCCATATACCCCACCATACCATCAATTATGGGTGTCAGGTCCGAGCATTCCTACATGAACAGTTTCCTGGAAAGTGGATTGGTCGTCGTGGGCCAGTTGATGGCCACTAAGGTCTCCCGATCTGACCTCCTTAGACTTTTATCTTTGGGGTCATCTGAAGGCAATTGTCTATGCTGTGGAGATAGGAGATGTGCAGCATCTGAAACAACGGATACTAGAAGCCTGTGCTAGCATTTCTTCTGCGGTGTTGCTATCAGTGTGTCAAGAGAAGAGGGTCGCATTGACAATCCAACACAATGAGCAGCACTTTGAACACATTTTATAAGTGGTCATAAACTTGTAAATAACTCATGAAAGAATAAAGATATGTTAAAACCAAGCACACCATTGTTTTTCTTGTGAAATTCTCAATAAGTTTCACGTGTCACATGACCCTCTTCCCATTGAAAAAATTAAGTTGGCATTTTATTTAGGTATTTAGGTGTAGCCGTGTAAATGGCCCACCCTGTATATATATATATACTGCTCAAAGAAATAAAGGGAACACAAACAGCCTGTTGCAAATGGAATAGTGTTCCCTTTATTTTTTTGAGCAGTATATATACGGATGTACCAAACTGTAGATTTTGCCACTCCTAATGTTGTAGCAATTTCTCGGATGGGTTTTTTCTGTTTTTGCAGCTTGTTTCACCTGCATGGAGAGCTACTTTGACCGCATGTTTCCTTCACAGCGAAACCTTCCAAATGCAAGCACCACACCTCAAATCAACTCCAGGCCTTTTATCTGCTTAATTGAGAATGACATAACGAAGGGATTGCCCACACCTGTCCATGAAATAGCCTTGGAGTCAATTGTCCAATTACTTTTGGTCCCTTTAGAAACAGGGTGGCACATGTTAATGAGCTGAAACTCCTAAATCCTTCATCCAATTTTAATGTGGATACCCTCAAATGAAAGCTGAAAGTCTGAACTTCAACTGCATCTGAGTTGTTTTGTTTAAAATTCATTGTGGTAATGTCTAGAACCAAAATTAGAAAAATGTTGTCTCTGTCCAAATATATATGGACCTAACTGTACATCCAGGAACTTACCACTGACATCTCATCTCATTAGAGTCAATTTCTGCTGTTTCTTCTCCATCTGGTCAGACCTTCGTGTCGTCATCTTCCAGCCACGACTTGCCTTATCACAATGATCTTCGCAGCCCTGAAAATAACAAGGTCACATACTGTATATTGTATACATTCATGTGTCTTCCCCCTGAATACAGATATGTGCCCCACCATTAATATACTATTAACCACCCACCAATCAATATATAAAGCGATAAGCAGCACTGTGCCCCCCATTAACTATAATCTCTGCAGCCCAATAATACACTGTGTGCAGAATTATTAGGCAAATGAGTATTTTGATCACATCATCCTTTTTATACATGTTGTCCTAGTGCAAGCGTTATAGGCTTGAAAGCCAACTGCCAATTATGTAAATCAGGTGATTTGCATCTCTTTAATGAGGAGGGGTGTGGTCTAATGACATCAACACACTATATAAGGTGTGCTTAATTATTAGGCAACTTCCTTTCCTTTGGCAAAATGGGTCAGAAGAGAGATTTGATGGACTCTGAAAAGTCCAAAATTGTGAGATGTCTTGCAGAGGGATGCAGCAGTCTTGAAATTGCCAAACGTTTTAAGCGTGATCACCGAACATTCAAGCGTTTCATGGCAAATAGCCAACAGGGTCGCAAGAAGCGTGTTGACAAAGAAAGGCGCAAAATACTGCCCATGAATTGAGGAAAATCAAGCGTCAAGCTGCCAAGATGCCATTTGCCACCAGTTTTGCCATATTTCAGAGCTGCAACGTTACTGGAGTATCAAAAAGCACAAGGTGTGCCATACTCAGGGACATGGCCAAGCTAAGGAAGGCTGGAAAACGACCACCTTTGAACAAGAAACATAAGATAAAATGTCAAGACTGGGCCAAGAAATATCTCAAGACTGATTTTTCTAAGGTTTTATGGACTGATGAAATGAGAGCGACTCTTGATTGGCCAGATGGATGGGCTCGAGGCTGGATCAGTAAAGGGCAGAGAGCTCCACTCCAACTCAGATGCCAGCAAGGTGGAGGTGGGGTACTGGTATGGGCTGGTATCATCAAAGATGAACTTGTGGGACCTTTTTGGGTTGAGGATGGAGAGAAGCTCAACTCCCAGACCTACTGCCAGTTTCTGGAAGACACCATCTTCAAGCAGTGGTACAGGAATAAGTCGGTATCGTTCAAGAAAAACATGATTTTCATGCAGGACAATGCTCCATCACATGCATCCAAATACTCCACAGTGTGGCTGGCCAGTAAAGGTCTAAAAGAAGAAAAAATAATGACATGGCCCCCTTGGTTCCCCTGATCTGAACCCCATAGAGAACCTGTGGTCCCTCATAAAATGTGAGATCTACAGGGAGGGAAAACAGTACACCTCTCGGAACAGTGTCTGAGACGCTGTGGTGGCTGCTGCACGCAATGTTGATCGTAAACAGATCAAGCAACTGATAGAATCTATGGATGGAAGGCTTTTGAGTGTCATCGTAAAGAAAGGTGTCTATATTGGTCACTGATTTTTTTTTTTTTTGGTTTTGAATGTCAGAAATGTTTATTTCTAAATTTTGTGTTGCTCTATTGGTTTACCTGGTGAAAATAAACAAGTGAGATGGGTATATGTTTGGTTTTTACTAAGTTGCCTAATAATTCTTCACAGTAATAGTAACCTGAAAAAACAGATATCCTCCTAAGATAGCCAAATCTAAAAAAAAACCCACTCCAACTTCCAAAAATATTAAGCATTGATATTTATGAGTCTTTTGGGTTGATTGAGAACATAGTTGTTGTTCAATAATAAAAAGAATCCTCTCAAATACAACTTGCCTAATAATTCTGCACGCAGTGTATAAATTATTCAGTCTCCGTGATTCTCACCAATTAACACTAAGGCTATGTGCGCACACTACATTTTTGGTACAGAAAACATGCAAGGTTTTACAGTTCAAGCAAAGTGAATGATATCCCTGAAGTTTCATGCACACGCTGCTTAAAGGGAATCTGTCACCCTTTTTTTGGCTTGCAGCTGCTGGCATAGACATCGGGGGCTTATCTACAGCATTCTGTAATGCTGTAGATAAGCCTCCGATGTAACCTGAAAGATAAGAAAAGCACGTTATATTATACTCACCGGGGAGGGCGGTCTGGTCCAGTGGGTGTTGCCGTCCGGTCCGACGCCTCCCATCTTCATGCGATGACGTCCTCTTCTCCTCTCCTGTAATGGCTGCGGCGCAAGTGCACTGCCCTGACCTGTTGAGGGCAGAGCAGAGTCCTTCACTGCGCAGGCGTCGGGAGAGGTCCGACGCCTGCGCACTGCAGAATTCTGCTCTGCCCTCAACAGGGCAAAGCAGTGCACTTGCGCCGCAGCCATTACAGGACGGGAGAAGAGGACATCATCGCATGAAGATGGGAGGCGTCGGACCGGACGGCAACACCCACCGGCCTGGACCGCCCACCCCGGTGAGTATAATATAACGTGTTTTTCTTATCTTTCAGGTTACATTGGAGGCTTATCTACAGCATTACAGAATGCTGTAGATAAGCCCCCCCGATGTCTATGCCAGCAGCTGCAAGCCAAAAAAAGGGTGACAGATTCATTGATCTCGCCCATTGATCTATCATTGATCTCGCCCACCTGAATCATTGTCCTGTCCCCCACTTCCATCATTGTTCTCTCCGCCAACATCAATGACCTCTCCACCAATGCAATCATTGTTCTCCCCCACCTCCAACATTGCCCTCTCCCATACTTCCATCATTGTTCTCCCCTACCTCCATCATTGTTCTCCTCCCCCTCTATCATTGACCTTTCCCTCACCTCCATAATTGTTTTCCCCCACCTCTATCATTGCCCTCTCCCCATCTCCATTACTGTCCTCTGCCACTGTTATAATTGTCATCTCCAGAATCCACATCATTGTCCTCTTCTCCCCCACCACCCCTGATTGTTCTGAATCTCTCTCCAATGTAATGTTAGAAAAAAAGAAAATACCACCATTCAACTCTCCGTCCGTTAACGCGCAGCATCTTTCTATCTCTGATACAGGTGCATGCTTGCTGATGTCAACCAGCCGCATGCATGCGTCAGACATAAAGTGCCGGGCAGGAAGCAGAGGACGGATCCCTGCAGCTCTGGTCTGCTCTGCTGTCACTTTGTCCTGTAGGCAGCGGAGCTGCAGGGATCGCTACCTGTCACACATGAGGGCAATGTGGCCATGGGCCCCACAGAGCCTCGGGCTCTGAGAAACAGGACCGATTTCCCTCAGTATTAGCTACCCTGCAAGGGCCCCCGTGCACCTCCAGGCCCCGATGCAGCTGCAGCAGCGGTATGTCCGCACCTATCAAGTATGTTCATGAAGTGACCAAATGAAGTCCATTCTCATTCTTCAACTTCGATTTATACCATAATACCTCACCCTTTGATAATTTCATTATCACACATTATGTAAGTTAGCTAACTATGCTCCTGTTTATCGTGAAAAATGACCCCTGTTGATAGCCCATACTACACGAAGTATACAGCTAGTCTGCATAGATCAGTGGATGTCCGACATCCATTCCTGGCTACCTTATAGCTGCAATTTCTTCTAAGCATTCACACAATCTTTATTAAACCATACACATACAGTATATTCATTCTTATCTGTCTAATAGGATAACGACATCTATCCAGACCTGCATCCCACCACAAGTACCACTCTGGAGTAATCCCTCGAGAATAATTTGCTCTGCCCTCAACAGGTTAGAGAAGTATGCCTGCACAGGAGCACAATGCCGAGGAGGCATGAAACAAACAGGAGGGCAGCGTCGGCGGCGACACCCATCGGACAGGACCGCCCCACCCCGGGTGCGTATAATAAAAATTATTTTTCTTATCTTTCAGGTCGGATCGGCGATTTATCTACAGCATTATAGAATTCTGTAGATAAGCCCTGAAAGGCGGTGGTCGCATCTTATAGTGGCCAAAACAGGTGACAGCTTCCCTTTATTGTCCCAGCAAAGTGAATGAGATTTCTGAAATCTCATGTTTTCATACAGGAAAGATGTATATCTTTGTACCATGTTAGCCAGTAGATAGAAAAATGTTGCATTAGTCTAGCCTGATGAAGAGACCCGAGTAGTCTCGAAAGCTTGCAATGTGTTACCATCTTTACAGTTAAAAGGTATCAACCACTGAGGACTCTCAATTCTGAATATTTTTGAAATCTCATGCACATGTTGTTTGTTTTTTCCTTGCAGATTTGAAGCACTTTCAAATTTGCAACATGTCAATTCTTTCAGCATTTTTGTAGTGTTTGACAACCATTCTCATTAATTGGAGAAACACATTAAAAAATTCCAAAAAAAAAAAAACAAATGAAAAAATAAGGAAAAACGTGTATTTTATGCAGCATTTTTTGCTGCCATCTCATCAGGATTTGCAGCAGATTTTTATGCTGCAAATTCTGAATGTGTGCACACAGTCTTATAGTCCAGTTCATAAGTAACTAATTATACCAAACAGGTGATAATGATCATCATTTTCATATGTAGCGTGTAATATTTAACTGAAACAGAAACAACTGTGTAGGATGCTTAAACCTAGGTGAGGAAGTGCCAAGCTCTGTTAAATAGGTGAGGTAATGAGATACAAGGTAGTCATACTGCATCAGCAAGGTCTCTCCCAGTCAAAGGTTTCACATCAGACTTGGTCTTCAAGATGTGATGTTCAAGCTCTTTTGAAGAAGCAACAAAAAATGGAGAACACTGGGTAATGTAGACAAAATGGTCAACTAAGGAAACTTTGTGCAGCAGATTATGTTTACTTTCCTTCTCAATCACAAACCATTCATTACCCATCCCGATTTGTGAGAGAAAAAGCTCTTTTGGGTACTACACCACTTCTTCCAATGAATTTCATGTCCAAGGTTTCATCCTACACCACTTTCTACGGAGCTTTTTCACACTTAAAATCTCTCCTTGAAATATAAATCCACTTTACCCCATCCTCTAACAAATTTTATTTTCAGCATTTTTATTTTCATTTTACATTATTTTTTTATGTTTAAATCTTCAATATTATTTTCATCAATCTCAATTCTCTCCACTACATTACGTTGTCAAAATATCCCCTTTGGCCATCAACCTGAATAACTCCAGACGTCCCCCATTACCTATTTCACTGCTTTCCTCTTGCACTAACTACTTGCACTCCGCACTATTTTTTTTCTGCAGCAATTATCACTGGTTCCCTTTTTATCTCTTTCTTTTTCATTTTTTTATTATTTTTTTTATTTTTTATCGCTGCTTCGGTTACATGTTCGTTCACTAATCACTTCTCATCCCCACTCTCCGGACATCTTTTCTTCCTCTTCCTCCCAATAGCTTAATCAATTCACTCACCCTTTTTCCCTTTTATTTCCCAACACCGCATGGTTTGATCTCCTCCAATTTTTTATTATTCTTTTTTTTTTTCTGTGGGTGTTTTCATCAATTTTAGTCACACCTCCTGGCTACTTGATGGATGAACGCTTTGTACGAAGAATGATTTTGTCCAAGCCTAGATAAGTCCACTAGGGTCTTCCCAGCCGTTATCTTTATAGTATCAAGCCATCGGGTTGCTGGTCTTCATCTTCGTCTTGCTCCTTCTATTCTTCCGACCATGATGTCCTTCTCCAGTGATTGCTCCCTTCGTATGAAGTGTCCAAAGTAGGCAAGTCATAGCTTGGTGATCTCTGCTTCGAGTGGCATGTCTGGCTTGTTTTGTTCCAAAACTGACTTGTTTATTCATCTTGCTGTCCATGTGTAGCCTGGAGCGTGAAGGTATCGACGGGTGAGGTACTCGTCTTCATTGCAGTTATTTATTCCGTACGACGTGCAACCAAATATTAAGTTGAGGGTGCCAATATTTTTATCTGCCCCATTTTGGGGGTTTTATGTGAAATTATGTCCAGTTTGTCTTTTCTTCTGTATTTTTTTTTGTGTGGGTCCAATACACAAGTATATAGCAAAACTGTGTCATTGCAATAATTTTGTGGGAGAAAGGCCGGAGTCACACACAGCGAGATACGGCCGAGTCTCGCAGGTTAAAACCAAGCTCTGGCACCGGCACTCCGGAGCGGAGCGTGCAGTCGCACAGCAATACATGGAGCTGCACGCTCCGCTCCGGAGTGCCGGTGCCAGAGCTTGGTTTTAACCTGCGAGACTCGGCCGTATCTCGCTGTAGTGTGACTCCGGCCAAATACTTCATTTTCTGGAACAATTTTAAAGATGCCAACACTTTCGGCCATGACTTTATTTTTATGCTGCTGTTAGGCTACTTTCAGACTTGCGTTATGAGGCGCAGCGGAGGGTCGCCACTAAGCTCCGCCCCTGGCCATGCCTCCTCCAGTCAGCTCCTCCTATGGGCGCATGATGCTGCATGTGACCGGCGTACCCTATATTTAGCCTTGGGTACTCTGGCCGTGCGCTGGTATGATTTTGCCGGCGCATGCGCCATTTTTGCGCTGCGCCGACATGCGCCAAACGCACCGCAAGTCTGAAAGTAGCCTTACACACCGGTTGGGAGAGCTGACGGGCATTCTGAGCATTGCGTCGTGATCCCCTTCCAGGTTTTATGGCTATCTGACTCTTTCCTAACATAAGTAGTGTCAGTGAAATCATGTGATGACTGCAGCAGTGGCTCAGAGATACTGTAAGGTAGTAGAATATATATTTTTTATAAGGTGACAGTTTTTTACATGGATTTCATATAAGACTAACCTAGTCCAGTCTATGGGTGTGCCAAGAAAATTGGATCCCACAGGCATCATCCATACTGCATCCAAACGTGATAGATACATTGCCGTTATTGACCTAGGAAACTGTATTTGATCATGTACATTTTAAACCACTGACGTATAAATACGGATCCCAACACAGATTTAAAAAATGGACATACGGGTAGCAAATGCATGCTGATAGGTATGAAAATCGTCCGAGTTTTGTGTATGAAAATTGGATGATTTTTCATACTCTCGTCTGGGACCTGGCCTAAAAGTACAAAGAGAAACACATTTACAATGTGGTTATATCAAGGATAGGAATAGACTATTGAAAACGGAAGGGAAAGTAATTGAGAATAAGTCTCTAAAAATCTGGATTAAGGTATTGCTATTATTACTAATTTCGTCACCAGCAGAGTAGAATATTGTGTCGTCAAATAAAATGTCTGAATCCATTTGGTTCATCCTAACATTTTCAATAGACTCTGGCAGCAGGTTTTTGCTATGTAATCTGAAAGTAGCATGATGTAGGGGTAGAGAGCCTGATTCCAGTGATATGTCACTTACTAGGCTGTGATTTGATATTTCAATAAAATCAATGATTTATCAGCAGGAGAATATCGCTAAAGGACTAGGTGTCTCGTGCATCCTAATCGACTTCTCTGTGTAATCCTGCCCCAACCACTGATAGGCTGCTTTCTGCTTATAGTACACACACAGTGGCCAATCAGTGGTGTGTGGGTGGGGTTATACAGAGCTCACTGCGCACTGCTAGATCAGGGAAAACTGTGACTGTATCAAAATGACAACAGTGATTCATTGCTGGAATCAGGGTCTCAGCCCCTACATTATCCTTCTCTAAAATACATGGCGAAAATTGGGTGATAGATTCCGGTAAACAATTTCCTATATAAACCCAGCATTTGTTTCTATGTATTTCTCTAAGCAATGATATTTTTACCCATATGATTAACGGAGCAGAATCTTTAACTACAATGAACTTTATTGCTGGGCACAAATCAGCCTCCGTCGGGTTTGTCTCTGATCCAAGCGAGTCACAAAAAAAAAATTAGATTTTTTTTCCCCCCTTCTTTGCAGTTTCCCGGAGGCCATCGAGCTGAAGTTAATGACAAGTTAAAAAGTATTAGTTACTCAACAGCTGGCAGACAACACTTCCCCGTAGCTTTATGTCACAGCATATGCCAACCACTCGGAATATGTTATAATTCATACTCGATCTCCTACCACAATAGCAGATGGGTTGAAGTATTGTTATTCTCACTCTAGTTCCCAGCCCTTGAGGGATCACTAAATAAAATCAAAGCAGATGGGCCATTACAGGCTCATTTGTGCTTGTTACAATGTAATGCACCCAAATATCAAGCGACATAAAGCAAAACAAAGACCGGGCTTAGTGGGTACGTTGTGAGTGGGGGATCTACTGTAGTCCTATTTATCACGCCATTATCTCCCGGAGAAGAGTTATTCTTCATTCTCTGGTTATATGATCCCTGGCGAGCACTGAAGCTTAACAAGTGGCTGCATCTGTACAAATGGAAGATGTCATATCCTACTTAGTGGCAGATTAAACACTGGTATGGGAAGCTGGCGAATTGGCAAGAAAGCTTCTATGCCTGCTTATCGCTCCTTGCTGCCAAAGAACAAATTGCTCTGCATGCTAAGGAATGAAGACACATCGAGCTTTGTGTCCTCGCGGAGAATTCCTGTCCTAATGGTTCCAAGGCGAATTCTTCCCAAAACTTAACACAATCGTTATGGGGGGGGAAATCGCACACAAAGATGCCATTCAGGATAAAGGATTAAATCTAAATGCGACACAAAGCGAAAATAAGTCAAACGTATAGTAATAGGGTTAAAAAGTGATAGTCATGTGGAAGAAAGGCAAACCATATAACTGGCCAAAAAAGAAAAAAAATACGGAACCATCACAGTTACAGGATGTTCATACGTTTATTTTACTTTGTAGCAAATCACAGGTATGGCAGCAAAATTCGGGATTTGTGAAATGCGCCTAATCAATAATTAAAGGGGTTGTCCGGGACATTTATTGGTGGCCTAGGTCATTAATGTCTGATTGTACCGTCCCTGCCCACAAGCACTTGTCCATGTGTCTGTGGTTAGGTGGACTTTCCCAGTTACTGCATTGTTGAGGGCACGGCTAATGTTGTAGGACACGTGCGTGTGTAATGCGGGGACGGAACACAGGGAGGAATAGTGGTGGCTGGGGACCAAGTACCGAGGGACAGCCACTGCCATCAGGTTTCGGAAAGCTTCCGTATCCACGAGCCTAAAAGGCAATATTTCGAGCGCAAGCAGTCCCAAAATGTGGGAATTTAATAGTGTGGGCAGTGGGGTGTTGGCTGCGCATTTGCGCTTGCTTTGCAAGGACCGGAGTATGGACAACTGAACGCTGGGACAAGAACGTGGATGTGCTTGCTGATGGTGCTAGTTTAGTGTGTGCAACGACAGGTGCAAGGCTGGAGGCATCTTTGTATGCACCATGGACAGTGGATTGGCTTGCACGCACAACAGCAGAAGAAGCAGTGGTGTCACCCGCAGACACTGTTCCTGGACCCTGGGGTTCAGCCCACAAAGTCGGGTGCTTTGTTGCCATATGCCTGACCATGCTGGTGGTGGTCAGGCTGGTAGTTTTGCTATCCTTGCTGATGCTGGCCTGGCAGGTGGTGCAAATGGCCTTTTTGGGGTTATTGACAGAGTCTTTAAAAAGCAACCAGACTCGTTAAGACCTAACAGTTGTACTGTCAACTTCTGTTGTGTTGGTGTTACAGAGAACGGTTGCCCACCTTTTGTCTGCGGCCACCACACTACTTCTTCCTGCCTGTTGGGGTGCTATGCCTCTCCCCCCCTTTGTGCTGCTGTCCTCGCTCTGCATGTCCTCCTGCTAGGTTGGGTCAGTTACTATATCATCCACCACCTCGTCTTCCACTTCCACACCCTGGTCCTCCTCCTGACTTTCTGGCAATTGTGTCTTATCGTCGTCCACCTCTTGTGACACTTTCCCACTGTCGCTTTTGTGTGACCGTGCCTGTTCAAATATTTGGGCATCGCTTCATACAATCTCCTCTTGCCCTGCTTCAAGTGGAATAGGTGAAAGTCCCGAATCTTTCATTGGAAAAGTGAACAGCTCTTCGGAGTGTCCAAATGTGGGATCAGTTGTCTCCGGGCTCTCGGCATGGTGGGAGGAAGGAGGATCAGGGTGATTGAGTTCAGACTCAAGGCTACTGAGACTTGTCTGTGTTGAAGACAGGGTGGTGGCAACGTGACTGGAAGCATTATCCGCTATCCAACCAACAACCTTTTAACACTGCTCTGGGTTCAATAATGGTGTGATGCATTCTAGATGAGGAGTCAGATTTAGAAAAGTATTTGGACGACATGGAGCAGGCAAAGCGTTGCCGCAGGGAAAAAAAATCCACTCCCATAGAAAACAGATTGACCATACTTCAGCAACATTTTTCACTTGCTCTCAAAGAAGTAGAAGAGTTCAATCGTTCATCAAAACTGACTGTGCACGAGGCAATTCCTTTATACCCTGAAATTGTTGGAGATGTTGCCCATGTGGTTACTGTTTTGCCACCAACCCAGGTTAGTGTAGAGAAGTTGTTCTCCAGCCTTAAAATAATTAGGTCAGATCTGAGGTCATCTATGAAGGAGGATCTGATGGAGGCGATACTATTCTTCAGAACAAATTCATAGACTGCACACATGTTATTCAGGACGTTTTTGTTGAAAACTGTTTTCTTCCACTTACTGCAGAGTGTAAAATAAATTGTATATATGCAAAAGTTTTTTTGTTCTAAAGTTGTGTTCCAATAAATATATTTTATCTAAATGGCTTGATTATTATATCATAATAATGATTAAAAGCCTGATGTCACCATTTTACTACAGTAAATTTATCACTTAAACATGATCCATGTATGAGAGAATCAGAGTCATGGAAATTGAGGAATCGGAGTCGGGGTCAGAGGTTTGGCTTACCGACTCCACAGCCCTGATTTTGTGTGACTGTGTGGGTTTCCTCCCATGTTCTGAAGACAGACCTGTAGGAGATATGACCCCTGATGGGTGCAGTGATGTCTGTAAAGTGCTGTACAATCAATATGCTGATTTATTATGCTTCATAAGAACGGTCTCTCTTTGCAGACATTATTGCCCCGTCAGGACTCACATCCTATCAGTATGTCTTTGGAAGTGGCGCTGCTCATACTCTGCTCCATTCATTGTTTATCAGACCGTCTGAGAACGCAGAGCTCTGTCATTTCCAGACAGTCCGGGAGACAGTGAACACAGTGGAGGATAAGCCTGAGCACCTCTGCTCCATTCATTGTTCATGAGACCATCTGGAAGAGCAGAGCTCCATTATTTCCAGACAGTCCCATAGACAATGAATGCAGTGGAGGATCAGCCCGCGTATCTCTGCACCATTAAAGAATGGGATGGATCTAGGACACTTGTGCACTGAGCTCTGGAGACCGTATCATGGAGATTATTACGTGATGTTTTCTAGTACGTTACGTGTCAGAAATGTCCCACAGTGAACAGCCGCCCTTGCCGGTCTCTTGTCTGAGAAAACAGAGACTAAGACTTTTGTTCCCATCTCATAGATCGGTGCACAGCCTGCTGTTGCTGGTGGTTAAAGGGGATCTGTCACCCCATTTTAGCCCTATCAGCTGCCGGCACCGCCATCAGGGGCTAATCTACAGCATTCTGTAATGCTGAAGATAAGCCTGCAATGTAACCTGAAATATAAGAAAAAAGAGTTAGATTATACTCACCCGGGGGACAGCCCGATCCAATGGGTGTCGCCATCCGGTCTGGCGCCTCTCATCTTCATACGATGATGTCCTCCTCCCTGCTTCTCCCTCGGCTCGTGCGGACCTCTCTGACCTTTCCCAGCTCCCGCGCACTGCAGTACTTTACTCTGCCCTCAACAGGGCAGATAAAGTACGCCTGCACATGAGCCGATGGAGAAGCAAGGAGGAGGACATCATCGTATGAAGATGGGAGGCACCGGACTGTACCACGACACCCGCCCCCCGGTGAATATAATCTAACGTGTTTTTATTATCTTTCAGGTTTCATCGGGGGCTTATCTACAGCATTACAGAATGCTATAGATAAGCCCCGGATGGCTGTGGCCGCAGCTTATAGGCCAAAAATGGGGTGACAGATTTCCTTTAAACACCCATGGGGCAGCATGTTAACACTATTGGTTTATTTTTCTTGTTGCCATTTTCATTGGTCCAGCTCTGACCAAGAACAATGAGATTCCTCCTCCAGACACATCTCAGAAATTGAAATCCGCGACCACAAGGGAACCTGCTCTTCCTTTTCATGACCTGTCGGTGGGTACTGTTAGGCGTAATGATGACCTAGCGATCAGGTAATTGTGGTGCCCCTGAGGCTCAGTCGCCACAGAGGTACTGCACCTTCTCCTAAGGTGTAGTGCCCCACCGTCCAGGTAAGGTGGGAACTCCTTTCCACACTTCAACACTCGCACCCCACACAACAGGGTAGTTCTGCACAACCACATAGCGGCTCAGTGCTTAGAGAGTAGCAGAGCACCTCTGGTGGTTCCCTGCTTGGAACACTGGATGTGCTGGGAGGTGGGTGGAGTTTAGATACACAAAAGAGTGGGAAAGTGTAGGATTACAGGTCAGTCTGATGGGAGGTCAGTGAGGAAGGAAGCCACTTAGGAGTAGTGGGGATCCCTGGAAGAAGGGATGGAGGAAGGAGTGCTGCAGCTGCCTCAGTGATCTGAGCCAGCTGGCACGGGAAAGGAACAGAAGGAGAAAGACGTAGAACTGCAACCTAAGGTTCCATAAGAGAGAGAAAGATTAGTGCGGAACGAAGGAGTAGGAGGACAGAGAGGACGTGGGTTGGAAGAGGAAACCTGCCTATAGGTTCTCAGCGCAAGGCCGGGGCCCGGTCCCCGAGGTTGTATGGACACTTATGGTTCTGCATCAGACACCGGTGGAGTAGTTGGCTGTAAATGCATTACTCTCATCTAAGACTTGGGGCACAACAGCAACCGATTAGAGAGCTGAGAGTCAGGAGAAGGGAGTCCCTGAACAGGCTACAGCTGTCTGCCATACAAGTAGAGTTCTTGGGAACATCTGTAAAGAGAAACTCCAGGGTACCACGATACTGGAGATCTTCACACCTTAAGGCGCAATAGAGGAGTCGTTCAGGAAAGGTACATGTTGGCGGAGTGTTGGAGAGGAGCTTTTCATCTTGCCTGGAGGTTGACTGAGTCTCTGACCCGGAGGACACAGCTCGGAGGCAGGCACCCTTGTGTACCGCAGACTGTGAGTAAAGCCTTGGAACTGCAAGCTTCGGTGTCCTCTATTCATTGTTGCGCCAACCCGCTCAGCACTGCTTCATCTGGGTATCATCCTTTACACTGCCTGCGCCTTTCCACAACCATTACAACTACACTGCCCTGGGACAACAGCCCTGCCTGTGGAGGGCTATACCATCACTGCTGCATCCTACCATCTCCATTCCATTAACTACAACTACAACATTCCGCCATTGACTTGGGCGCCCAAGACCAGGGCCACGGACCGGGTCACCACTACTGTGACACATTCCCCTGACACCGGCCCGGTACCGAGTACCCCGCAACCGTGGGAGGGTGACCCATGATGCTATGATGGCTCAATGGTTAGCTTATTTACCTTTCAATGCTTGGGTCCTTAGTTCAATTCTGACTAAGGTTGGAATAATTCCTACTCACAGGTCTACTTTTCAAATTGCAAATGGACCTGCTCTAGCTTTTCATGACCTGTCGGTGGGCACTAATAGACATATTGATGACCTAGCCATCAGATAAGTCTCAGGCAGCATGGTGGCTCAGTGGTTAGCTCGGTTACCTTTCTATGCTTGGGTCCTTAGTTCAATTCTGAGTAATTCTACTCTCAGTTGTACTTTTGAATTTGCTAATTGACCCACTTTAGTTTTTCATGTCCTGTCGGTGGGCACTGATAGCCATATTGATGAGCTAGCCATCAGGTAATTCTCAGGTGGCATGGTGGCTCAGTGCTTAGCTTGATGACCTTTCAATGCTTGGGTCCTTAGTTCAATTCTGAATGAGGTCAGAGTAATTCTACCTCTCAGTTGTACTTTGGCAAATTGACCTCCTCTAGTTTTTCCTGATCTTACCATTGGTGCTGTGAGTTATATCCATGATTTTGCCATCGGCTAAGTTCTGAGTAGCATGGTGGCTCAGTGGAAAGCTCTGATGCTTTGCAGCATGGGAGTCTAGGGTTCTAATCCCACCCTGGATGACATCTGCAAGGAGTTTGTATGTTCTCCCTGGTCTGCCACCCATGCTCCAAAGACATACAGGTAGGGGCTAATTATGGTGTTACCTGAGCAGCATCCAGGAGGGCTGCTTGCCCCCTTCATTGGGCAAGTAGCCCTGGTCCTTATTGGATGAATGTTCAGATACAAGTAGAAAGAAATTGGCTTGCTATATGTGCACCTGGGCTGTTGACACCTTTTCAAAATTAGTTTTCTAAACTAACAGCAAGCTGGGTTCTTGTTACTGGACATTCATCCAATAAGGACTCAGGCTACTTGCCCAATTAAGGGGGCAAGCAGCCCTCCTGGATGCTGCACAGGTAACACCAACATTAGCCCCTACCTGTATGTCTTTGGAGCATGGGAGGCAGACCACCTGAGCACAGGGAGAACATACAAACTCCTTGCAGATGTCATCCAGGGTGGGATTAGAACCCTGGACTCCCATGCTACAAAGCATCAGCACTTTCCACTGAGCCACCATGCTACTCAGAAGTTAACCAATGGCAAAATCATGGATATAACTCACAGCACCAATGGTAAGATCAGGAAAAACTAGAGCAGGTCGATTTGCAATTTTCCAAAGTATAAATGAGAGGTAGAATTACTCTGACCTCATTCAGAATTGAACTAAGGACCCAAGCATTGAAAGATAATCAAGCTGAGTACTGAGCCACTGTGCTGCCTGAGAGTTATCTGATGGCTAGCTCATCAATATGACTATCAGTGCCCACTGACCGGTCATGAAAAACTAAAGTGCGTCTATTTGCAAATTCTAACGTACAACTGAGAGTAGAATTACTCAGACGTCAGTCAGAATTGAACTAAGGACCCAAGCATTGAAAGTTAATCGAACTAAGCACTGAGCCACCATGCTGCCTGAGAATTGACTCATGGCTAGCTCATCAATATGGCTATCAATGCCCACTGACCGGTCATGAAAAACTAAAGTGGGTCTATTCACAATTTCTAAAGTACAACTGAGCAGTAGAATTACTCCAACCTTAGCCAGAATTGAACTAAAGACCCAAGCATTGAAATGTATTTGAGCTAACCACTGAGCCACCATAGAATTACATGATAGCTAGGTCATCAATATGCCTGTTAGTATCCACTGACAAGTCATGAAAAGTAAGACAAGTTTTCATTTGAGGTCTCTGATTGCATTTTCTAAGATGCGTCAGAGAGGAGAAATCTCATTGACCTCAGTCAGAGTTGAACTATGGACCCAAGTGTAGGATGGCAATGGAGGTAATCACTGAGCCACTGCTCTGCCTGAGAGTTTATTTCTGGCCAGATCATCAATAGGACTCTCAGTATTTATGGGAAGGTCAGAAAAAAACTAGAGCAGGTACCATTACAATCACTGACTACTATTTCTAAAATACACCTGAGATGAGGAATCTCATCTTCCTCAGTCAGAGTCGAACCCAGAACACCAGCAGTGATAACCACTGGGCCATCATGTTGAGTGTTTAAATTATGGATTGGGGGGAGGGTATTCATTTTATAGGAGGGGAAGATAGTGCAGATAGAGACCTGATCACAAATAATGAAATGGGGGGGTGAGGGTAGAACAGTTAATAATTTAAGAAAGAATAGAGGTACAGAGAGATACATAAAGTGCATGTATACTAATGCAGAAGCCTCACCAACAAAATGGAGGAATTGGAATTAATGTTGTTGGAACATAATGATGACATGGTGGTGATATCTGAGACATGGCTGGATGAGAGCCATGACTGGGCGGATAATTTACAGTGCTATAGTCTGTTCCGAAATGACCGTACATATAGGCGAGGGGAGGCGTGTGTTTATATATAAAATCATCCTTAAAACCCATCCTACGTGATAATATATATTAATCTAATGAAAATGTAGAGTCCCTGTGGGTAGAGATAAGGGGAGGGGGGAAAAATAATAAATTACTGATAGGGGTTTGTTATAAGTCTCCAAAAATAATGGAAGCAACAGAGAATATCCTCATAAAGCAAATAGATGAAGCTGCGACTCAAGGAGAAGTCATTATTATGGGGGACTTCAACTACCCTGAAATACATTGGGGAAGCGAAACCTGCAGTTCCAGCAAAGGTAATAGGTTTCTGACAACTATGAGAGACAATTACCTTTCACAACTGGTTCAGGACCCAACAAGAGGGGGGGCACTGCTAGACCTAATATTAACCAACAGGCCAGACCGCATATCAAATGTAAGGGTTGGGGGTCACTTGGGTAATAGTGATCACAAAATAAGTTTTCATGTGTCCTTTAATAAGATGTGTAGTAGAGGGGTTATAAGTAGTGTTGAGCGATACCATCCAATATTGAGAAATATCGGATCGGATTGGATCGGTCGATACCCAAAAAGTATCGGGTATCGCTGATTCCGATACTGGAAGTCCCATTCAATTCAATGGGACAGAAATATCGGAATTAAAAGAAACCCCTTTCTTTACTTGCACATCCTGTTCGGGAGGGGGGAAGAGTGTGGGCGGTGCGTGGGCGGACACTGTGCGTGTCTGTGTGTGCGGGCGGGGTCTGTGCGGGCCTGCCGGGGGTCTATACGGGCCTGCCGGGGTCTGTGCGGACTGCCGGGGTTCTGTGCCGGCTGCCGGGGGTCTATACAGGCCTGCCGGGGGTCTGTGCCGGCTGCCAGGGGTCTGTGCGGACTGCCGGGGGTCTGTGCGGGCCTGGCGGGGGTCTGTGCGGGCCTGCCGGGGGTTGTGTTTGTGTGCAGGCATTGTCCGATGGGACTACAAGTCCCATCGGGTTATGCCTGCTACAATGACAGTGATTGACACATTAGCCAATGATGGGACAGTAGTAGTCCCATCATCCGGCTAATGTGTTGAATGTAAAAAAAAAACATACATACTACATACATACTACATATATACAACATTCATACAACATACATACATACTACATATATACAACATTCATACAACATACATACAGACTACATACATACTACACATATACAACATTCATTAAACATACATACAGACTACATACTACATACATACTTCATATATACTACATTCATACAACATACATACATACTACATACATACTACATACATACTACTTACATACTACATACATACTACATACATACTACATACATACAATATATACTACATTCCTACATCATACATACATACTACATATATACAACATTCATACAACATACATACTACATACATACTACATATATGCAACATTCATACATACTACATACATACTACATATATACAACATACATACATACTACATACATACTACATACATACTACATACATACTACATACATACAATATATACTACATTCCTACATCATACATACATACTACATATATACAACATTCATACAACATACATACTACATACATACTACATATATGCAACATTCATACATACTACATACATACTACATATATACAACATTCATACAACATACATGCATACTACATACATACTTCATATATACTACATTCATACAACATACATACATACTATATATATACTACATTCATACAACATACATACTACATATTACATACATACTACATATATACTACATTCATACAACATACATACAACATGCTACAGACATACTAAATATATACAACATTCATACAACATACATACTACATTCATACAGCATACATACATACTACATTCATACAACATACATACATACTACACACATACTACATATATACTACATTCATATAACATACATACATGCAGACATACATACTACATACATACTACATATATACTACATTCATACAACATACATACATACTACATATATACTACATTCATACAACATACATACTGTAGGGATGTGACTCGCTCAGGTGCAGCGGGAGACAATCATGAGGCAGGTTCTTCCCAAAGTTCATGAGGTTTATTTGCTCCATAAACCATAACTCAGCGTATCACCAAAATAGCCTCTATCTTAGGCACAAAAGAACATAAACGTCCGTGGCTTCAGACTCGGACCGAGAGTCTCAGCACATGCTGGGAGGTGTAGTCCTCCCCATATACAACTAATATACATAGGCCAGGGGAATGTCCAGAGCAGCGCTCTATCTGCAGCCGCAGACACAGGAAGGCTTCTCCTTCCTTGGAACACAGACCACTCTCTGTAGTGTCCCACCTGGACACATGGAAGTCTGTCCACACTCTGACAGACTCCCTCCACACTCTCACATGTGCCAAACACCTCAATTACATAGCCCTGTAACCACACCCAAAGGGGATCACATGGCTATGACATCACCAAAGGTTGTATAGACACACAGGCTTCCCTGACACAGTGTAACAGAAAGATCAGCAGTACCTCTGCTGATCAATACACCCTGGAGCCTGCATCCCAAGGCCACCCACCTTGAGACCCACAATGGTCATTTAGGACCCTGCTCCTGTTACCACACTGAATGTGCCTGTACACCCGTCCTGGGACACCCACACAGCGCCCCCTAGCCGACACAGTGGTAACTACACCACAATACATACTACATACATACTACATACATACTACATATATACTACATTCATACAACATACATACATACATACATAGTATATACTACATACATACAACATACATAAAACATGCTACAGACATACTACATACATACTACATACAATACATTCATATAATACATACATATAGACATACAGTACATATAACATAGAGTACATACTCACCATCACTTGTCACTTTGATCCCCGAAGCCAGTGTCATCTATAAAAAATTTGAAAAAAACAAACAAGCAATATACTCCCTGATCCGCAGAAATCCACGAGTGTCCCATGACGATCTCCCGTGGAGAACAGTAGCATCAGCAGATGCGACCGCTCTCTAGGGGCTCCAGGAATCCAATGACGGGAGGTAGGTATCCTTCCGCACTGTATTCCTCCGCCACTAAAAAAATAGTCCCTAGTCTCACTTTTGACATTGCTGTGTGAGAAAGTTCCCATGCAGCTTTTGCCATAAAGTGAGACCAGTGAACCATAGTAACCTCTCAGTGTTGCAGTGCAGGAGATCGTCGTGGGACACTCGTGGATTTCTGCAGATCAGGGAGTATATTGCTTGTTTGTTTTTTTCAAATTTTTTATAGATGACACTGGCTTCGGGGAACAAAGTGACAAGTGATGGTGAGTATGTACTCTATGTTATATGTACTGTATGTCTATATGTATGTATTGTATGAATGTATGAATGTATTGTATGTAGTATGAATGTTGTGTGTCTGTAGTATGTATGTTGTATGTATGTAGTATGTATTTTGTATGTCTGTAGCATGTTGTATGTATGTTGTATGTATGTAGTATGTACTATGTATGTATGTTGTTTGAATGTAGTATATATGTAGTATGTATGTAGTATGTAGTATGCATGTATGTTGTATGAATGTAGTATATATGTAGTATGTATGTAGTATGCATGTATGTTGTACGCATGTAGTATATATGTAGTATGTACTATGTATGTATGTATGTTGTATGAATGTAGTATATATGGAGTATGTATGTATGCTGTATGAATGTAGTATATATGAAGTATGTATGTAGTATGTATGTATGTTGTATGAATGTAGTATATATGTAGTATGTATGTATGTTGTATGAATGTAGTATATATGTAGTATGTATGTAGTATGCACGTATGTTGTATGAATGTAGTATATATGTAGTATGTACTATGTATGTATGTATGTTGTATGAATGTAGTATATATGTAGTATGTATGTTGTATGAATGTAGTATATATGAAGTATGTATGTAGTATGTATGTATGTTGTATGAATGTAGTATATATGTAGTATATACTATGTATGTATGTATGTTGTATGAATGTAGTATATATGTAGTATGTATGCAGTATGTATGCTGCATGAATGTAGTATATATGTAGTATGTATGTAGTATGTTGTATGAATGTAGTATATATGAAGTATGTATGTAGTATGTATGTTGTATGTATGTTGTATATATGTAGTATGTATGTAGTATGTTTTTTTTTTTTTTTTACATTCAACACATTAGCCGGATGATGGGACTACTACTGTCCCATCATTGGCTAATGTGTCAATCACTGTCATTGTAGCAGGCATAGCCCGATGAGACTTGTAGTCCCATCGGAAGATGCCTGCACACAGACACAAAGACCCCCGAGAGGCCTGCACAGACCCCCCGGCAGCCCCTACAGACCCACGGCAGGCCCGCACAGACCCCCGGCAGCCAGCACAGACCCCCGGCAGGCCCATACAGACCCCCGGCAGGCCCGCACAGACCCCCGGCAGCCGGCACAGACCCCCGGCAGGCCAGTACAGACCCCCGGCAGTCCGCACAGACCCCCGGCATCTGGCACAGACCCCCGGCAGGTCCGTACAGACCCCTGGCAGGCCCGCACAGACCCCCCGGCAGGCCCGTTCAGACCCCCGGCAGGCCCGCACAGACCGCGCATCATGATGCACATCATGATGACATCATTTCAGCAGCCAATCACAGCCACAACAGTGGCTCATTGCATTATGGGAACTTCCGATTCCGGTATCCGATAGCGTTAAAATATCGGTACTCGGTATCGGAATTCCGATAAAGCGAATATCGGCCGATACCCGATATTTGCAGTATCGGAATGCTCAACACTAGTTACAAGGACACTAAACTTCAGGAAGGCAAATTTCCAACGGATGAGAGATGATCTTGGTGCAACTAACTGGAACGATATCCTGAGACATAAAAATACACAAAGAAAATGGGAGAAGTTTATTAGCATCCTGAATAGGACCTGTGCACAATATATAACATATGGGAATAAACATGCGAGAAATAGGAGGAAACCACTATGGCTAAATAGAGCTGTAAGGGGCGCAATAAGTGACAAAAAGAAAGCATTTAGAGAATTAAAGCAAGTAGGTAGTGATGAGGCATTAAATAAATACAGAAAATTAAATAAATTCTGTAAAAAGCAAATCAAGACAGCAAAGATTGAGACAGAGAGACTCATTGCCAGAGAAAGTAAAAATAATCCCAAAATATTCTTTAACTACATAAATAGTAAGAAACTAAAAAATGATAGTGTTGGCCCCCTTAAAAATAGTCTGGGGGAAATGGTGGATGAGGATGAGGAAAAAGCCAATATGCTAAATGACTTTTTTCAACAGTATTTACACAAGAAAATCCCAAGACGGATAACATGATCAGGGATAAAATTTCTCCATTAAATGTCACCTGCTTAACCCAGTAGGAAGTACGGCAGCATCTAAAAATCACTAAAATTGACAAATCCCCGGGCCCGGATGGGATACACCCCCGAGTACTGCAGGAATTAAGCACAGTCATAGATGGACCATTATTCTTAATCTTTAAAGATTCCATAATAACAGGGTATGGTATACCATACCACAGGACTAGCATATAGCAAATGTGGTGCCAATATTCAAAATGGGGACAAAAACTGAACTTGGAAATTATAGGCCAGTGAGCTTAACCCCTACTGTGGATAAAATCCTGGAGGGTTTTCTAAGAGATACAATACTGGAGTATCTGAAGAAGAATAACCTCATGACCCAATATCAACATGGGTTTATGAGGGACCGTTCCTGTCAGACTTATCTGATGAGTTTCTATGAAGAAGTAAGTTCCGGACTGGACCAAGGAAATGCAGTGGTTGCGGTGTACATGGACTTTTCAAAAGCTTTGATACAGTGCCACACAAAAGGTTGATACATAAAATGAGAACAATGGGGATAGGGGAAAATATGTGTAAGTGGGTTAAGAGCTGGCTCAGGGATAGGAAACAAAGGGTGGTTATTAATGGAGCACAGTCGGACTGGGGTCACGGTTAGCAGTGGGGTACCACAGGGGTCAGTAATGGGCCCGCTTCTTTTTAACATATTTATTAATGACCTTGTAGGGGGCATAGAGAGCAGAATTTCAATATTTGCAGATGATACTAAACTCTGCAGGGTAATCAATACAGAGGAGGACAGTTTTATATTACAGGAGGATTTACACACGTGGTCAAAATTGTTTGACAGAAAAACCCACAATGGTGACAGAAATAACTTGAATTTGACAAAAGTAATACTAAATCAAAAATTTGTGAAAATGAACAAACAAAAGTCAGACATTGCTTTTCAACTATGCTTCCACATTTTTTTTTAAATAAAACTCATGAAATAGGCATGGACAGAAATGATGGTACCCCTGAAAATAATGTGACAAAAGGGAGATGTTAAATCAAGGTGCGTCCATTAATTAGCACCACAGGTGTCTACAATCTTGGAATCAGTGAGTGGGTCTGTATAGAGGGCTACAGATACTCACTCTGCTGTTTGGTGACATGGTGTGTATCACACTCAACATGGACCAGAGGAAGTGAAGGAAAGAGTTGTCTCCGGAGATTAGAAAGAAAATTATAGAAAAACATGTTAAAGGTAAAAGTTATAAGACCATCTCCAGCAGCTTGATGTTCCTGTGACTACAGTTGCACATATCATTCAGAAATTTAAGCTCCATGGGACGGTAGCCATCCTCCACAGACGTGGCTGCAGGAGGAAAATTGATGACAAATCAAAGAGACGGATAATACGAATGGTAACTAAAGAGTCCAGAAAAGCTTCAAAACAGATTAAAGGTGAACTCAAGGAACATCAGTGTCAGATTGCACCATCCGTCGTTGTATGAGCCAAAGTGGACTTCATGGGAGACGACCAAGGAGGACACCATTGTTGAAAAAAAATCATAAAAAAAGCCAAACTGGAAAATTCCAAACTACATGTTGACAAGCCACAAAGCTTCTGGGAGAATGTCCAATGGACAAATGAGACAAAAATGAAACTTTTTGGCAAGGCACATCAGCTCTATGGTCACAGATGGAAAAATGAAGCATATCAAGAAAAGAGCACTGTCCCTACTGTGAAACATGGAGGAGGCTCTGTTATATTCTGGGGCTGCTTTGCTGCGTCTGGCACAGGGTGTCTAGAATCTGTGCAGGATACAATGAAATTTCAAGACTATCAAGGGATTCTAGAGAGAAATGTGCTGCCCACTGTCAGAAAGCTTGGTCTCAATCACAAGTCATGGGTCTTGCAACAGGATAATGACCCAAAACACACAGCTAAAAACACCCAAGAATGGCTATGAGGAAAACATTGGACTATTCTGAAGTGGCCTTCTATGAGCCCTGACCTAAATCCTATTGAGCATCTTTGGAAAGAGCTGAAACATGCTGTCTGGAAAAGGCAACCTTCAAACACTAGACAAATGGAGCAGTTTGCCCTTGAGGAGTGGGCCAACATACCTGTCGAGAGGTGCAGAAGTGTCATTGACAGTTTACAGGAATCGTTTGATTGCAGTGATTGCCTCAAAAGTTTGTGCAACAAAATATTAAGATAAGGATACCATCATTTCTGTCCAGGCCTATTTCATGAGTTTTATTTTTTTAAATTCTGTGGAAGCATGGCTGAAAAGCAATGTCTGACTTTCATTTGTTCATTTTCATAGATTTTTTATTTATTATTACTTTTGTCAGATTCAAATTATTTCTGTCACCATTGTGGGGTTTTCTGTCATTATATGAGGCGTACCAACAATTTTTACCACAAGTGTATGTAAAATAGAAGCTTGGGCTAATAAATGGCAAATGAGCTTTAATGGGGATAAATGTAAGGTTGTGCACTTGGGCAGAAGAAATAAAATGTATAATGTGCTTAATTGTAAAACACTGAGCAAAACATTCAATGAAAAAGACCTGGGTGTATGGGTGGACGACAAACTCACATTTAGTGGCCAGTGTCAGGCAGCTGCTGCAAAGGCAAATAAAATAATGGGATGCATTAAAAGAGGCATAGATGCTCATGAGGAGAACATAATTTTACCTCTATATAAGTCACTAGTGCGACCACACTTAGAATACTGTGTACTGTTCTGGTCTCCGGTGTATAAAAAAGACATAGCTGAACTGGAGCGGGTGCAGAGAAGAGCGACCAAGGTTATTAGGGAACTAGGGGGTCTGCAATACCAAGACAGGTTATTACACTTGGGGTTATTTAGTTTGGAGAATCGAAGGCTTAGGGGTGATCTTATTACAATGTATAAATATATGCGGGGACAATACAAAGACCTTTCTAATGATCTTTTTACTCTTAGACCTGAGACAGGGGCAAGGGGGCATCCTCTACGTCTGGGGGAAAGAAGGTTTAAGCATAATCGCAGACGCGGATTCTTTACTGTAAGAGCAGTGAGACTATGGAACTCTCTGCCATATGATGTTGTAATGAGTGATTCCCTAATAAAATTTAAGAAGGGACTGGATGCCTTTCTTGAAAAGTATAATATTACATGGTATATACACTAGTTTCCTTAATATTGCGTTGATGCAGGGAGCTAGTCTGATAGCTGTATGTGGAGTCGGGAAGGAATTTTTTTCCCCAATGTGGAACTTACTGTTTGCCACGTTTTTTTTTTTTTGCCTTCCTCTGGATCAACATGTTAGGGCAGGTTAGGTTAGGATATGCTTTGAACTAGATGGACTTAAAGTCTTCTTTCAACCTTAAAAACTATTTTACTATGTTACAATAAGCAATTTCTATGAGCCGTTTCACACATTTTTTAGACCAGTCCGTGCACCAGCAGAACAGAATACAAGTCTGACAAGTTGTGAACGACATCACGAAACAATCACTGACCTCAGGGAGACCAGTCAAAGAAAACACTGCGGCAGCCGGCAAAGGCGCTCAATCAGTGAAATCCTAGATGCATTGCTCCCTGGGAAATACGAATATGCAAATAAAGTCCGTGGAGCCTCATTTAGAGTCTCAAACACGGGACTAGCCACATCTTCCCCCAGGGAAGGACCCAGCCAAGGAGTGGCTCCTTTCGGAAACCACCATTACCACCATATTAAGTGGCCCTTTAAGTCAATATCCAGCTCATTACGAGTTTACAGATATGACAAGGGAAGTACCAAGGCCAGGTATCCATCCACAGACAGCTGTTTCGGGTGTTGCGCAAATGAGGCTCCACTGACTTTATTTGCATATTCGTATTTCCCAGGGAGCAATGCACCTAGGATTTCACTGATTGAGCGCCTTTGCTGGCTGCCGCAGTGTTTTCTTTGACTGGTCTCCCTGAGGTCAGTGATTGTTTCGTGATGTTGGTCTACTAGGCATTGCTCCCACCTAGCCAGAATCCTACTCCACACCGATGAGGGGCAACACCCCGAAACAGCTGTCTGTGGATGGATACCTGGCCTTGGTATTTCCCTTGTCATATCTGTAAACTCGTAAAGAGCTGGATATTGACTTAAAGGGCCACTTAATATGGTGGTAATGGTGGTTTCCGAAAGGAGCCACTCCTTGGCTGGGTCCTTCCCTGGAGAAAGATCTGGCTAGTCCTGTAAATGAGGCTCCACTGACTTTATTTGCAAGTTGTGAAAGACTGGAGAGGATGGTGCAGGAGTATCTGGAGCTCAATATCAATGTTATCAGGAGGATTTGGACCCTTTTGCATTTTGGTCTTGAAACATGGAAGACTGGCCTGAGCTCGCCTGTCACACCTTATAGGTTTTCTCATGCCCAACAGCAAGCGTTCTCTCAGAACGTGTTTTCAGCCCTGCTAGTGCTGTCCTGATGGATAAGCACATCCGGCTGTCCCCTGAAAGTGTAAACCACCTAACTTTCATCAAAATGAGCAAGTCAATAACTTTTTCACCCCAGGTGTATACTTGGCAGACTGGGCGATGGTTTAATTTTTAGTGTCATGCACTGATCTTGCATTATTGCAGTCTGTGACAACTTTGTAGTGTCTTCAGTGCCTGCTGTTGCTACTGTTGCAAACAATTTTTTGAAATGTGGAGACTCCAATTTGGGTCTCCATCTGGTGGGTTGCATGTGTAAGTAGGGCTCCCAGACAGGCAGGCCTGCACTTGCTTTTAGTCAACTACCTGTGTTACTTTCCTTACATTTTTCTACCAGTAAAACTGTATGATATTGATGTTTGTGTCATCTGTGGCTGAAAAAAAAAAATTGAGGTGATGCATGAGGTATCAGGGTTCCCAACTAAGAAGGCTTATACCGCTCCCTTAACCACCGGGTCCTCATTGAAATTTTAATTCCAAGCTGTAAATGCTGGGCCAGAACCTGATACCTCATGCTCGGCCCACGGATGACTGCTGCTGTGCCATTTGTAAATTTCTACTATGGGTCAATTGACACTTTTCATCATGTCTGCCCCTCTTTTTATCTGTTTGGGAAGCTTTTTGTCACCCTTTAAGGTGTGTTTATGTTTGGTTTGGCCTTCCATTGAATCTATCTTATTGGCAGGGCCAGCGTTATGGGCGGGCAGACCAGGCAGCTGCCTAGGACCCCCGCTCCTCCAGGGGCCCCCAGCCAGCGGCACATCACACAGCTGCTATGGGGCCCCTGTGAGGCAGGGGGGCCCGCCTGCCCCCAGCGCCATCTCCTGCCGCTGCCGCCGCATTGAAGGAGGCAGTGATGGAGGAGAGAGTGTCAGCTGACGTTCCCTCTCCCATCATTCCCCGCTCTGCCTCTGACACAGCGGGAGCGCGATGACATCATCGCGCTCTCACTCTGTACCAGACAGAGCAGGAGGAGACAGGAGCAGCCAGCAGCTCAGGCACGAGGAGAAGGAGAGTTTTTTTTTTTTTTTTAAATCAGTGTGAGTTGTTATGAATGGGTCATCAAGGAGGAAAAAATAAACAACAAGCTAAGTCTCAGAAAACCAGAGAAGTTATGCAGATTGCAGATCCCTGAACTTAACCACACAACTAGCAGCAGTCGTGGAGCGTTCCTACGATGGTCCTAGACGCCTCGTCACAACCGGAGAGCTTCATAAGCCTAAAGCAGGATAAGAGGAAAACTAACTGCCCCAGAGCAGACCCCAAAGGAAAGACAGCCCCCCACATGTATTGACGGTGAAACAAGATGAAATTACAATCAAAGGCAGGAAAATAGGCTGAGCAAACGATGGGGCCCGGCTAACTAAAAAGGACAGGCACTGAAAGAAAGACACTGTCTGCAATCTGCCAAAAAAAACCTACAAAAATATTGTCCAACACTTCTGATAGCAAAATTAACGCTGAAGTCACTAGAGTTCTAAACCTATATCAGCACTCTGAAATATTCTGAGACAGAGCAAAAAAGAGGCCAATCTAATAAGGAACAAAAGCAGATTGGCAAATACTGATTAAAAGGAGTGGAAATTCAGCATAGCGCCAGCAGGGGCAAGCTGATTACACAAAAAACTGAATTGACCAACAAGCGCAAGTGTGAACATTAGCAAAAAACAAACTTAACTTGAGAAGACTGGAAGAGAGCTGAAGTCCAGGACCTGAGAAGCAGACTGAATCACCAGCACCCGGATAGGGCGTTGGCTGTCTTATATCCAGTCTGATACTCCAGAGATCCAATCGTTATCTTCCTCATCAGGTGGCAAATCACTACCACTTAAACCAACAGCACTACCTCCTGTCACCACCAGAGGGAGAACGGAAGGGGAACTCTCAACTGGTGAAGCAGAAAATGAGTTCATGACAGTGAGTACTGGACTGTGGGGCCTATATACCATGCCCGGCTGTATCATACCATGCTGGGCTGTATTATACCATGCTGGGGGGGCTATATACCATGCTGGGCTGTATCATACCATGCTGGGGGGCTACATACCAAGATGGGCCATATTATACCATTCTGGGGGGCTATATACCATGCTGGGCTGTATTACACCATTCTGGGGGGGGCTATATACCATGCTGGGCCGTAGTATACCATTCGGGGGGGCTATATACCATGCAGGGCTGTATTATACCGTGCTGTGCTGTATTATACCATTCTGGGGGGCTATATACCATGCTGGGCTGTATTATACCATTCTGGGGGTGCTATATACCATGCTGGGCTGTATTATACCGTGCTGTGCTGTATTATACCATTCTGGGGGGGCTAAATACCATGCTGGGCTGTATTACACCATTCTGGTGGGGCTATATACCATGCTGGGCCGTAGTATACCATTCTGGGGGGCTATATACCATGCAGGGCTGTATTATACCGTGCTGTGCTGTATTATACCATTCTGGGGGGCTATATACCATGCTGGGCCGTAGTATACCATTTTGGGGGGGCTATATACCATGCTAGGCTGTATTATACCGTGCTGTGCTGTATTATACCATTCTGGGGGGGCTAAATACCATTCTAGGGGGGCTATATACCATGCTCGGCTGTATTATACTGTGCTGTGCTGTATTATACCATTCTGGGGGGCTATATACCATGCTGGGCTGTATTATACCATGCTGGGCTGTATTATACCATTCTGGGGGGTACATACCATGCTGGGCTGTATCATACCATGCTGAGGGGGCTATATACCATGCTGGGATGTATTATACCGTGCTGTGCTGTATTATACCATTCTAGGGGGGCTATATACCATGCTGGACTGTATTATACCATTCTGGGGGGCTATATACCATGCTGTGCTGTATTATACCATTCTGGGGGGGCTAAATGCCATGCTGGGCTGTATTACACCATTCTGGGGGGGCTATATACCATGCTGGGCTGTATTATACCATTCTGGGGGGGCTATATACCATGCTGGGCTGTATTATACCAGGCTGGGCTGTATTCTACCTTTCTGGGGGGTATATACCATGCTGGGCTGTATTATACCATACTGGGGGGCTATATACCATGCTGGGCTGTATCATACCATGCTGGGGGGGCTACATACCATGCTGGGCCATATACCATTCTGGGGGGCTATATACCATGCTGGGCTGTATTACACCATTCTGGGGAGGCTATATACCATTCTGGGAGGCTATATACCATGCTGGGCTGTATTATACCGTGCTGTGCTGTATTATACCATTCTGGGTGGGCTATACACCATGCTGGGCTGTATTATACTGTGCTGTGCTGTATTATACCATTCTGGGGGGGCTATATACCATGCTGGGCTGTATTATATCATTTTGGGGGGCTATATACCATGCTTGGGGGGGCTATATACCATGCTGGGCTGTATTATACCATGCTGGGGGACTATATACCTTGCTGGGCTATATTATACCGTGCTGGGCTGTATTATACCATTTTGTGCGGGCTATATACCATGCTGGGCTGTATTATACCATTCTGGGGGGGCTATATACCATGCTGGGCTGTATTATACCATTTTGGGGGGCTATATACCATGCTTGGGGGGGCTATATACCATGCTGGGCTGTATTATACCATGCTGGGGGGCTATATACCTTGCTGGGCTATATTATACCGTGCTGGGCTGTATTATACCATTTTGTGCGGGCTATATACCATGCTGGGCTGTATTATACCATGCTGGCCTGTATTACACCATTCTGGGGGGGCTATATACCATGCTGGGCCATATTATACCATTCTGGGTGGCTATATACCATGCTGGGCTGTATTCCACCATTATGCGGGGTATATACCATGCTGGTATATACCATGGTATATACCATGGTATATAGCCCCCCAGCATGGTATATAGCCCCCCAGAATGGTATAATATGGCCATATTATACCATTCTGGGGGGCTATATACCATGCTGGGCTGTATTACACCATTCTGGAGGGGCTATATACCATGCTGGGCTGTATTATACCATGCTGGGCTGTATTATACCATTCTGGGGGGGCTATATACCATGCTGGGCTGTATTATACCATTCTGGGGGGCTATTTACCATGCTGGGCTGTATTATACCATGCTGGGGGGCTATATACCATGCTGGGCTGTATTATACCATGCTGGGCTGTATTATACCATGCTGGGGGGGCTATGTACCATGTTGGGCTGTATTATACCGTGCTGGGCTGTATTATACCATTTTGGGGGAGCTATATACCATGCTGGACTGTATTATACCATTCTGGGGGGGGCTACATACCATGCTGGGCTGTATTATACCATGCTGGACTGTATTACACCATTCTGGGGGGGTATATACCATGCTGGGCTGTATTATATCATGCTGGGGGGCTATATACCATACTGAGCTGTATTATTCCATTCTGGGGTGCTATATACCTTGCTGGGCTGTATTATACCATTCTGGGGGGCTATATACCATGCTGGGCTGTATTATACCATTCTGGGGGGGCTATTTTAATATATGGAGGGCTATGAGAAGTGTATTATACTATATGGAGGACTATGGGGAGTGTATTATACTATATGGAGGACTGAGCAGTGTATTTTAATATATGGAGGGCTATAAGGAGTGTATTATACTATATGGAAGACTAAGGAGTGTATTATACTATATGAAGGACTATGGGGTGTAAACTGTAGATGTACTGCTAATAACATGCTACTGTATGGTGATCCGTTAGGGTGTGTGCACACGTTGTGGATTAGTCTGCAGCTTTCTGCAGAGAATCCATATCTCTTGGCAGAAACCGCAGGGTAAAACACTTGCATTTTTCCTGTGGATTCCTAGCATGTTTACAGCGTATTTGATGCAGGTTCTAGTGAGGTTTGGCTGTGCGGATGAGAGAGAGATTGATTGATTTGTATGTCCCGGAAGGTACACTGCAGCTGCGGTTCCGCAAAAAGAAGCAACATGCTGCGGAAAATAAACCACAGCAAATCTGTGCGGAATTTTCCGCAGCATGTGCACGGCGGATTTGGTTTTCCATAGGATTACATGGTACTGTAAACCGCAAGGAAACTGCTGCAGATCCGCAGGACCAAAACCGCAACGTGTGCACACACCCTTAGTGATCATTCTGTCCCCATCATTCTTTCTCAGACGGTGGAAAGAGGCCGGGAAACAAGTATTGAACGACTTCTTCAATTCTGTCGATCATTTAGCGGCCTGAACTCAGCGAATGTAAATAAAATCGAAATGCTTCTGTGTGATGTGCTATATGTTAGCATTTGGGGCCCCATTTTAAACTTTGCCTAGGGCCCCACTTTGCCTAAAACCGGCCCTGCTTATCGGGTTCAGGTACTTACGGTGAACACCTAAACATTCGACGCATTGATCCAAACCGAACCGAGCCTTGAAAGGTTTGCTCTTCCAAAGACTGTTGGTATTAGGTTGCAGCAGCAAGGATTGTAAGGTTATAAGCCCTGCCTATATGACTCTAATGCACAACTATCCTTTCTCCAGAAGCTATCCGTGCACTATTTGGAGCTAACAACGGTATTAATAGGGACTAGAATAGAATAGATGGAACCATCAGAAGGATTTTTTGCTTCTTCAGCATTGCCTGTAATGCACTATCCCTTCTCCACCAACATTCCCTACACTTAACAGTCCGGATCACAGCGGTATTGAATACAATAGAAACTATTAAGCTTAGGTTTAGTCTCTTGAATATGACTGGTCCTATACTACACATTTCTTTAAAGCAAGGTGTCGCGCATCAAAGAAGCATGGATCATTCTTTCATTGGAAGATCCTATTAAATAATTTTTAAAAAATGACGAGGGGTCCCACCGTAATTTTCATAACCAGCCAAGATAAAGCAGACAGCTGAGGGCTTATATTATCAGGCTGGGAAGGTCTCTAGCTATGGGCCCTTCCGAACCTAAAAATACAAGCCTGTAGACATCCCAGAATTGGCTGATCACATGATTCTCTCATCATGCTGCAAATTTTTTCTCAGTTCGATTAGGCCTGAGGAAAATCTTGCAGATGAACACCGACTCATTTACTAACATTGTACTAGTCCGATTTATACAGTTGTGTGAACGAGCCCTAATACTGGAAAAAGCAGCGGCCTCGTCCATCACTCGTCACTCAATTGTCATTGTCTTGATTGGAGGCAGCGGAGTTGCGTTCCCCTGACAACTGGTGGTGGCGTGGGATCTGCGTGATCTCCCTGATGTCATCTGTGACAAAGTGCAAACAGCGGAGGGCTCTGCCTGCCCCCCCAGCTGTTACCCTTAACACACTTTATTATATCCACACAGGACATTTCCCCACATACAGTATGATGCCCCCACCATACTTTCCCCTCAAGGTATAATGCCCACACAATACATTGTACCTCAAACAGCATAATGTCCCTAAAGAACATTTCCCCACAGACAGTATGATGTCCCCACAGTCATTCCCCCACACACAGAAAATTATCCCCAGACCACAAACTCCTCACACAAAGTATGATCCAGTGGAGATCCTGATAGATGCCCAGCTGTCTGCAAGGGCATTGATAATCCAAACGGGCATAATGTGAAATTTCTCAGTGAGGATGAGATTAATATTTGATTGGAATAAGGAAATACGAAGCAACATTTTTCAACCTCAGCATGAGATCTTTTTCAGGCACTAGTCAGACATACAGAAAAAAATAAAAGCTTTTGTCATGACTCTGTTGTCGGATTACCCGGGGCTCTTTTCTTGCCCCCAATGCTAGGGGCACCCTAGCTATACCTGCTCCCCGAATTATATCTGACGGTGAAGATGCCGGGGCCACGTACCTTGCTAAACTCCTGAATCAGCCCTATATCCTCCTCCCTCTCCCAGGGGAGTGGGGAGTAATGGTGTATGAATATACACAAACAAGCAAGGACATACAGGGATAAAGGAAAATTACCAATTATACAAATATGCACTCACAGACCATAGAGGGAACACCGGGAAGAAAAGGAATGTAAACCAAATAGGAGAGGAAAAGGATTGGCAAACAGCCAAAAAGTCCAAGGAACAGTCACAGAACAATACTCCAAATGCCTCTACCAACAACCAACTCCTCCACTCCACACCAGGCAGTACAAGACTTAACACTGGCAATTCAGATTGCTAGAGGCGAGTATATATAGCAGAGGGGATTGGCTGATACTGCAAAGCTGAGATCATCCAAGTTGAACAGTTTAATCCCTGCACTGCTAACAGAAACCTGCACCCTTAAATATGAAGATGTGCTTTTAAACAGTGCAGGAGTACGTGAGATCAGACACCGCGGTCTTCGGTCCTCTCTCTGTCGCAGTAAATTTCTGACACCTTTAAAACCATGTTAAGAAATTACATTGCACATTAAGATAATAAACATTAGTTTAATCTTTACATTGAGAATGCACCTAAAAACCATGGGAATTGATGCTATTTGAATTGCATATTGGACTGGTCCCAGCAAATAGCTACCCCATTTCTGGTTCCTAACACCCGCTACCTCTAAAATAACAAATTGGTGCCATGCAAGTATGGTAATAGAAATTAGTAGCTATGAATTTGTAAGGAAGTCAGGGCCTAGCCCTGCAAATATTGTTGCTACTAGTTACTTGTAAATAATTGCCATATTTGAATGTCCGTAACTGTGCATTATGTATAAGCTGTAAATATGTGTTTATTGCCATATTGTATTATGTACATATGTTAGGGACAGTGCAGTTAGTGAAAATGGACACAAGATGGGGGCACTGAGTACACCATATTAGGACACAGTTGCAGGACACTCGAGAGTTAATAGTAGGAGTGTTAGCCGGGAATTAGCTGAGAGAAATTTTCTGGATTTAGTCAGATGGGGGTAGCCCCTGGTACTAGTCAAAAGGCATTGTTCCTGAGTAGCCTAGCTGACACACGAACGTGTGAAGTGGAAGCCCTGTCCACCCAGAGTAGATGTGGAGACAATTGACCGAGCAAAGAAGTGGAGTAAAGTACCTTAAGCAACTTAGTGAGAAGCCAGTGAAAGAGTCACTGAGGAAGTGCCAGCACAAGACTGGGTGCTGATGAAGTAGTCGAGTGGGCCACCAGCAAGTATATGGACAGGACAACCACAAGTGGGTGGACGACCTAGTAGATGAATATTTCCATGTCGGGGCTGAAGTTGGTTCGAGGGAGAGAGGTCAAAGTGCTGTTTTCACCAGGCTCCTCGTTCCGGTGTTACTTTGTGGTCCATTCTGGTGTAGCTGAAGAAGCTAGAGAACGCTGAAGATGTATTGTTAGTACCGTGTCGAGAGTCCTAAAGGTGTATTGGACGTGCTCTGTCCTGAGGAAAATAAATCTCTTTTGTTTGAAGTTGTTCCGGCCTCTGTGTCCAGTCCTTTGAACCCCAGGAGGAATGTGAAACGTACCAGGAATGAAGCAGCCTCCAGCACAGTGAGTACCAGAGCGGCTGACGGGGCTACCCCATGACGGTGGTATTACAAATTCATAATGTATTCACTAAATTGTAAATTTAGTTTATGAACAGAAGCAATACCTAAGTCATACCAGCAGACCTCTATGGTTGTCACTGCCGGATTGCTATGAGCACCGCCCGTGGTCGGTGCTTATAGCAAGTGAGCAATTCTGCTACATACAGGCGATCTGATCATCGCCTGTATGCAGCAGAGCCGAATGGATTATGGCAGCTTCTAGTATCCATGAAGACTAATGACGCATGCCAAAAGTAAAAAAAAAAAAAAAGTTTTTAAAAATATAAAAAATTATATACAGTGGGGAAAAAAAGTATTTAGTCAGTCAGCAATAGTGCAAGTTCCATCACTTAAAAAGATGAGAGGCGTCTGTAATTTACATCATAGGTAGACCTCAACTATGGGAGACAAACTGAGAAAAAAAAATCCAGAAAATCACAATGAAAAAAAAACAGACAATGTGATTTTCTGGATTTTTTTTTCTCAGTTTGTCTCCCATAGTTGAGGTCTACCTATGATGTAAATTACAGACGCCTCTCATCTTTTTAAGTGGTGGAACTTGCACTATTGCTGACTGACTAAATACTTTTTTGCCCCACTGTATATAAAAAGTTCAAATCACCCCCCCTTTTGCCCCATTCAAAATAAAACAATAAAAAAAATCAAAACATACACATATTTGGTATCACCGCGTTCAGAATCGCCAGATCAATCAACATAAAACAAAAATTAACCCGATCTCTAAAAGATGCAACAAGAAAAAAAAAGTCAAAACGCCAGAATTATGTTTTTTTGGTCCCGCAACATTGCATTAAAATGCAATTTCACTGCATTTGGAATTTTTTTCCCATTTTCCAGTACACGATATGATAAAACCAATGGTGTATTTCAAAAGTTCAACTGGTCCGCAAAAACAAGCCCTCACATGGCCATATTGACAGAAAAAATAAAAAAGTTATGGCTCTGGTAAGAAGGTTAGCAAAAAAACAAAAATGCAAAAAATGAAAATACCTCCGGGGTTAAGGGGTTAATCTTATTGTTTAAAATTTCAATGCAGAACCATGTGTCCAGTTCAAAATGAAAAACTGGTGACAGGTCCTTTTTAAGGTGCATTTACAGTGAAAGATTATAATGAACGAGCATGCCAAGAACTGCTTGTGCCACGATAATCTTGCAGTGAAAACAGGCTGCCAATCACCCAATAAACAAGCAAAATACTCATTAGTCAGGTGAAATGATTTCTCTACCGCTTCATTGCCACTAGGAGGTTGACACTATGCAAAAAAAAGTTAGCTCCTCCCTAGCAGTATATACCCACCAACTAGCAGGAAGCTCATCAGCTTTAGCTTAGTGTCAGTAGGAGGTGGACACAGGGCTGCTCTCAGCCTTGGATCCGATGTCCGAACATCACGTAAACGAGCCGTCTTCTCCAGCAAGATTGTATCCTCCTTCGAAAGGTAAGACCTCGCTGATTATACTGCCTTTTTTGGGATTTTCTTACTCAAGTTATCAGTACTAACTTCCTTAAACTGGACCAGTCGTCCTCAAAATGATTTAGAGTCCACATCAGCATCATCCCTTTTCGCCATTCACTTTTTTTTTTCCAGCTCTCTGCTCCACACTCTCTTTCCTTGGCACCTGGATTCTGAGGTCAGATCTTGCCGCGAACTTCTCTCCAAGGAGTTTGGAGCTCTTTTCCCATGACTGCACACTGATCACCTCTCCCATCTTGGCTGGGTTGTCAACATCCCAAAATAGTCTCTGGTCCCGGTCCAACATATTGATTTTTCTGGGAATGCTGTTTTCACACAGCGCTAGCAAGAGTTTTTTTTCTACCCAAGGAAAAACTCTCGATCCTATCACGCGGACTCTCTCCCTCAGAGGCACATTTGCACATCTGCTCCGCTTCTGCACGAGTGTCCTTGGTAGGATGGTTGCATCAATGGAAACAGTTCCATTTGCCTACTTTCATGCGCGTCATTTTAAATTTCTTTTCTGCCATCAAGATGGGACTGGTCGATTCACTCCGTCTCGACTAATCATGCCACGCTCTGAATAAATAAGTCTCTAGACTGGTGGATTTAATCTCCTGTACTCAATTGTGGAAGATCTTTCGCACACCTTTTCGGAAGATCACTACTAAAGCCAATCTTCTCAATTGTGGTGCAGATTTTCAAAACGTAACAGTCCAGGACCGATGGACCATCCAGGAATCGTCCCTTACCATCAACATTCTGGATTTTGGGTCCCTCCCTCTTGCTCTACTTTTCTTGCAAGACCCAATTCTCTACCATTAGTTTCGGGTCCAAACCGACAATGCCAAGCGGTGACAGAGATTAACCTTCATGGAAGATCCCAAAGTATAGCAGTATTGTCAGAGTGCCACGGATTTGGTTATGATCTTGGCACTGTACATTCCAAGAGTGGAGATCTGGGCCATCGATTTTCTCAGCTGAGAAGGTCCCACCACCGGTGCATGGTCCCTGAACTATTCAGTCTCCCATGACATGCGGCTCCTTTGAGGTTTTCCTGACATCAACCTGATAAAGTCCAGTCTAAGTCACAAGATTCTTCATGGGGGTTCCAGATCACACGTCATGATAGCAATCGGCACTGACGTTACTGCCCTTAACACTGGTCTCTAGGGTGGTCCAGAGGATCAAGACTGAGGGAGTCCCCATCATTCTCATCCCCCTAGAAGACACGGGTACGCAGAAGTAATCAACTTCCTTAAGGGTACTCCGTAGAAATTCCAGGATCTTCCAGATCTTCTCTCGCAGGGTTCCCTATTCCACCAGAATTCTCCGACGCTCTATTTAATGGCATGAAATCAGTAGATTTCTCACATCAGATTTTCCAGACCATGTTCTGTTATGATTGAGTCACCGTAGGAGGCAAAAACAGAAATGCTAGCTAAGTCAAGAAAACCAGAGAGGTAGGCAGCTATCGGATTGCAGACCCCTGAACCTATCAACACAACTAGCAGTAGCCGTGGGGGGTTCCGACGATGCCCTAGACCCCTCGATCACAGCCGGAGAATTAAATAGCCTAAAGACAGAAAGGGAAATCTAAACTGCCCCAGAGCAGACCCCAAAGCAAAAGGCAGCCCCCCACATATAATGACGGTGAAGCAAGAAGAAAGAACACAACTCAGACAGAAAGATAGACTGAGCAAAGACGGGGCCCAAGCTAACTAGATAGGAAAGGGCAGGAAGGCTGCTGTCTGCAATCCGTGAAAAACCCTATGAAAATAAGAGCCAACAGACTGACAGTGAAAAAGGCCCTGAAGACGCTAGGCTTCAAAAAGACTATGTCAGTACTCAGGAATATTCTGAAGACAGAGCAACCGGCAAAAGGAGAATCAGCTCACCCCAGCAGGGAATGGCAGAATCCAGAAAAGCAAGGCAAACAAAAACAAAACACAAATGCTAAAAGGCAAAGCAGAAAACTTAGCTTTAGAGGAGCAGGAATAAGACTGGTTTCCTAGAAGTCCACAGAGAAATCACCCGCAGGGCAGAAGGGCGTCAGCAGCCTTATATCCAGTCCGTGACTCCACTCAGCCAGCCATCATCATTAGGCTCAGGTGCCTGATAATCAGTGTCAACACCTGGGCAGGCAGAAGGCTCCACCTGCCCTGAAGAAAATCGAGGAAGAAACCCAAAGTTACAAAAAAAAGGTGACATCAAAGTGGCAGAACTAGCTCTATTATTTAAAGCAAATTCGGCCAAGGGCAAAAATGAAACCCAATCATCCTGATCAGCGGAAATAAAACATCTCAAATACGACTCCAAGGTCTGGTTTGTTCTCTCTGTCTGCCCATTGGTCTGAGGGTGAAAAGCAGAGGAGAAGGACAACTGAATTCCCAACTTGGAACAGAAAGTCCTCCAAAATCTAGACACAAACTGAACTCCTCTGTCAGATACAATGTTCTCAGGAATCCCGTGCAAGCGAACCACCTGTTGCAAAAACAGGGGCACCAACTCAGAGGAAGACGGCAACTTAGGGAGTGGTACAAGATGAACCATCTTAGAGAACCTATCACAAATCATCCAAATAACAGTCATTCTTTGAGAGACCGGCACATCAGAGATGAAATCCATTGAAATATGGGTCCATGGCCTCCTGGGGACCGGCAAAGGCATCAACAACCCACTAGAGCGAGAACAAGATTTAGACTGGGAGCAAGTCCCACAGGACTGCACAAAATTCCTGACATCATGAGACAAGGTGGGCCACCAAAAAGAGCGACTCACCAGATCTCTAATACCAAAAATACCTGGATGACCAGCCAATGCAGAGCAATGAACTTCAGACATCACTCTCTTCTTTCACTGGTCAGGAACATACAACTTTCCACTGGGACAACGCTCAGGTTTGTCCTCCTGGAACTCTTGCAAAGCAAGTCTCAAATCAGGCGAGATGGCAGAAAGAACTACCCCTTCGCCTAAGATGGTAGCAGGCTTGGTCACCACAGGAGAATCAGCAAAGAAGCTCCTAGAGAGGGCGTCTGCCTTGACATTCTTAGTTCCAGGAAGAAAAGAGACCACAAAATCAAAACGTGTAAAAAAACAAGGCCCACCTAGCCTGTCTAGGGTTCAAGCGTTTAGCCGACTCTAGGTAAATCAAATTCTTGTGGTCAGTGAGGACCACAACTTGATGTTTAGCTCCCTCCAACCAATGTCTCCACTCCTCAAATGCCCATTTCATGGCCAACAGTTCCCGATTCCCCACATCATAGTTACGTTCAGATGGAGAGAACTTTCGGGAAAAGAAAGCACAGGGATTCATTTTAGATGTTACAGGATCCTTTTGGGACAAAACAGCTCCTGCACCAATCTCAGAAGCATCCACCTCTACCTGGAACGGGAGTGAGACATCAGGTTGCCGCAAAACCGGGGCGGAGGTAAATCTTCGCTTCAGCTCCTGAAAGGAAGCAACAACCTCCAGAGACCAATTCAACACATCAGCACCCTTCTTAGTCAGATCAGTCAATGGCTTGGCAATACTAGAAAATTTTGCTATAAATTTCTGATAAAAATTAGCAAAACCCAAAAACTTCTGGAGGGCCTTCAAAGAAGTGGGCTGAACCCAATCATAAATGGCCTGTACCTTGGCCGGGTCCATTTCAATAGTTAATGGAGACAAAATAGATCCCAAAAATGAAATCCTCTGTACTCCAAAAAGGCATTTCGATCCTTTGACATACAGGGAATTCTCCCTCAAGATCTGGAACACAGTCCGAATATGTTCCACATGAGAATCCCAATCCTTGGAGAAGATCAAAATATCATCCAGATAGATAATCAAAAATTTATCGACAAAGTCTCGGAAAATATCGTTCATGAAGCACTGGAAGACAGAAGGGGCATTAGTGAGCCCAAAAGGCATCACCAGGTACTCAAAATGTCCCTCCGGAGTATTAAACGCCGTCTTCCATTCATCCCCCTGCTTAATGCGGATAAGATTATACGCCCCCCTGAGGTCAAGCTTGGTAAACCAGCAAGCACCTCTAACTCTAGAGAATAGATCCCAAATTAGGGGTAACGGATATTGATATTTAATAGTAATTTTGTTGAGGGCACGATAATCAATACGAGGCCTTAAAGAACCATCCTTTTTGGCCACAAAAAAAAACCCTGCACCTAAGGGTGAAGAGGATGGTCTAATATGACCCTTCTCCAATGCCTCCTTAATATAGGACCGCATAGCCTCATGCTCGGGTACAGATAAATTGAAGAGCCGACCCTTGGGAAATTTACACCCCGGGCTCAGTTCAATTGCACAGTCATAACTCCTATGAGGAGGCAAGGACGCAGACTCATTCTCACTAAATACATCATAAAAGGCCGCCAAATAGTCAGGAACATCATGCGACTGAGGAGAGGTGGAAAAAACCGGAGCCTCACTACAGGCACACCAACAACCCCAACTCACCACGGACACAGATTTCCAATCCAAGACTGGATTATGAATTTGCAACCAGGGAAACCCCAGAACAACAGCATCATGCAGACTATGTAACACCAAAAATCTGCAATTTTCTTGATGGTCTGGGGCGACCCGCATGACCACCTGGGTCCAAAACTGAGGTTTATTTTTCGCCAAAGGAGTAGCATCAATCCCCCTCAAAGGGATAGGCGTCTGCAGAGGTGTCATCGGAAATCCACAACGTTTAGCAAAATCCAAGTCCATTAGGTTTAGCGCTGCTCCCGAATCCACAAGAGCCTTGGCGGAAAATGTGGACAGGGAGCAGATCAGAGTAATTGCCAGAAGAAACTTAGGTTGAACACCACCAACAGAAAACGTGTGTGCAAAGCGTTTCTCTCGTTTAGGACAAACAGAAATAATATGCGAGGCATCTCCACAGAAAAAACACAGCTTCTGAAGTCCTGACGTTGCGCCTTAGACAAAACTATCACATTGCATAGGTTCAGACGTCTGTTCTACCGGTGGCAACACCTCTCGTGCAATCCTGTGTTCACGTAAACGCCGATCAACCTGAATGGCTAATGACATAGAATCGTCCAGACCAGAGGGAACAGGAAATCCCACCATAGTATCTTTTACGGCTTCTGACAAACCCTTCCGAAAGAGAGCAGCCAAGGCATTATCATTCCAGGTAGTAAGGACCGCCCACTTTCGGAACTTTTGACAGTACAACTCTGCAGAATCTCGACCCTGGTTCAATGCCAACAGGGTCTTTTCAGCCTGATCAATAGCATTAGGTTCGTCATACAACAACCCCAAGGCTTGAAAGAATGCGTTCACATTAGTCAGAATAGGATCATCTGGTTTCAAAGAAAACGCCCAATCCTGGGGATCGCCACGCAGCAAAGAGATGACAATTTTAACCTGCTGCGTGGAGCTCCCTGACGAGTTAGGCTTCAAGGCAAAAAATAATTTACAACTATTTTTGAAACTCAAAAATTTAGATCGATCCCCAAAAAATCCATCAGGTGTAGGGATCTTTGGTTCAACAGCATGCGAACGAGCAAGGTAGGCGGAAATTCCCCGCACTTCCGCAGCGAGCTGCTCCACACGATCAGACAATTGCTTTATCTCCATTGAGAGAAAAAAAAATTCACCCTGCGGCCTCGGAGATATAGAGGAAAGAATATACACCCTTTTTTTTTTTTTTTTAAACACAATTCTTTCCTGCTATTGAGTACCCTAGGATCTGCGGTATGGCGGGTGATTCTGTTATGATTGAGTCACCGTAGGAGGCAAAAACAGAAATGCTAGCTAAGTCCAGAAAACCAGAGAGGTAGGCAGCTATCGGATTGCAGACCCCTGAACCTATCAACACAACTAGCAGTAGCCGTGGGGGGTTCCTACGATGCCCTAGACTCCTCGATCACAGCCGGAGAATTAAATAGCCTAAAGACAGAAAGGGAAATCTAAACTGCCCCAGAGCAGACACCAAAGTAAAAGGCAGCCCCCCACATATAATGACGGTGAAGCAAGAAGAAAGAACACAACTCAGACAAAGATAGACTGAGCAAAGACGGGGCCCAAGCTAACTAGATAGGAAAGGACAGGAAGGCTGCTGTCTGCAATCCGTGAAAAACCCTATGAAAATAAGAGCCAACAGACTGACAGTGAAAAAGGCCCTGAAGACGCTAGGCTTCAAAAAGACTATGTCAGTACTCAGGAATATTCTGAAGACAGAGCAACCGGCAAAAGGAGAATCAGCTCACCCCAGCAGGGAATGGCAGAATCCAGAAAAGCAAGGCAAACAAAAACAAAACACAAATGCTAAAAGGCAAAGCAGAAAACTTAGCTTTAGAGGAGCAGGAATAAGACTGGTTTCCTAGAAGTCCACAGAGAAATCACCCGCAGGGCAGAAGGGCGTCGGCAGCCTTATATCCAGTCCGTGACTCCACTCAGCCAGTCATCATCATTAGGCTCAGGTGCCTGATAATCAGGCTCATTACCTTCCTTTACCAGAATAGGGAGTTCACCAGACCTCAGTGACGAAGGGGAAAATGAACTCACAACAATGTTCAGAGCTATGAAGCCTTCCTTTTCTCGCATCTCCCACCGTTCATGGAGAATCTTTCTCGGCTGGTGTGCAACTAAATCAGACCTCTCCAAGGGTCATTCATTTGTTTTCCATTTTGTCCTTCTTACATTTGGGTCTGAGATCTGGTCTGTCCTTCAGTTTTCTCAAGAGACAGGTGTCTGTATTTTCCATACCTTTTCGAAAGATTATAGCGTCTCGCCTGCAGATCAAGACCTTTCTGCAGAGAGTTGGGCACTCTGTTCCCCCCTACCGACCTTCGATAACACCTTGGGTTCTCAATTTAGTACTCAATATTCTTCAAAAATCAACATTCAAACATCTATGAGACATTTTTCACTCCTTTCCTGGAAGGTTGCCTTCCCGATCACCATTTCTTCAGATGAGTTTCCAAACTTGCAGATCTCGTCTTTCCTTCTTATCTAGGGTGTCACCGGGACAAGGTAGTCTTGTGTCCGATACCATTCTTTCTCCCCAATGAGGATACTGTTTTTTCTTTAAACAAACTAGACCTGGTAGAGTTCTCTGTATCTACCTTCTCAGGACAGCACACATCAGATGGCAGAATCACTGTTCTTAATCCCAGTATGTACTGATAAAGGTCTTGGCTGTTTCCAAGTTTATCGAAGCCTTCTGGGTTTGCTATGCCATTCTGAAGCCTACTGACTAATGGACAGATCACATCCATTTAAGGTTACCGTACACTCCTCTCGCTCAGAAGGGGTCTCCTCTGTCACCCACCACCAGGTGTTGGTCTCGTAGATTTGTTGGACTGCTACATGGTCTTCCTGTCATACGTTTGCTAAGTTCTACAAGGTTCACATGTAGGCTTAGTCTTATGTGAATCTCTAAAGAAAAGTCCTGCAAGCAGCAGTGACCTGCGCTCTGATTTGAAGGTACTACCTTTACTCACCCTTGGGACTGCTTTTTTGCTGCTTTTGGACATCCCATGGTTTCCTGTGTCCCCCAATGAAGCAATAGAGAAATGAAGATTATGGGTACCTAACATAAAATCTCTTTCTCGGAGCCTTCATTGGGGGACACAGCACCGGCCGTTGTTTATTGTTCATTGTGGTTATGTTATGATCGTTGTATACCTGTTGCTTCTCCTACTGCTTTCTCACTAACTGATGAACTTCCTGACAGTTGGTGGGTATATACTGCTGGGGAGGAGCTAACTTTTTTTTGCATAGTGTCAACCTCCTAGTGGCAGCAGCATACACCCATGGTTTCCTGCGTCCCCCAATGAAGGCTCCGACAAAGATTTTACGGTAGGAACCTAAAATCTTCATTTTTAAGCTTGCGTAAAGGGTGTTATTCTCTGCAGTGCATTGACTCGCTTGCTTTCTATCTCCGCCTTTCTCTGGCTCCCTGTGGTCTACCAAGGGCAAAAATGCTCTCTATAAATGGATAAAGAGGACCTTGCTCAAAATAATTGAATCAAATACCTTAAAGAAACAAACAAGCCATAAGATCCTGATTCTGATGCTTTTTTCCATTTTCCACTGCATCACTCCATTGCAGAGATATTCACTTTAGTTTGTTCTAGAAGGCACTATGTGAGATCTCTGTCCATTTTTCCAGTCTTCACTGGTGGCCCGCAAGTTTCACCCCTACCTCCCAGACACTGCTAATCACAGTTTGGCAGCGTCTGAGGCTGCTAGATCAGGAACTGAGCTGGGAGTGAGCGTCAAGGAAGTGGTTGAAAGGGGCACAGCCTTAGAGAAGACTTGAAGAAATGTCCACTTGGTCTGCAAACAGAGATTTCACATGCTGTGCTCCAAAAGCAAAAAATGTGACTATCAAGGAGTGACACAGAGAAAAATGGAAAAGAGCAGCAGAATCAAGAGGGCTTATCGATTTTAACAAGTATTTAATGGGGTTTTATTCATGTACAGGCTGCAGTCAGAAAAAACACAGCTCCTGAGACTAGTGTCTCAATGTCAGATTAATACCATAAGCATACATACAGAAGCTGCTAGAGAAGTGTGTGATAGAAGATATATTTCTTCTCCTCCTTGGGTCACTAATAACACAGGATTTTATCTCCAGCATCAGCCCTATGAGCACATTTAGCCTGGCTGTTATGGTATGTATGCTTATGATACAGCTCCTATGTTAGTTGCGACACAGGTCCCAGATGTGTATCTTCAGACTGAAGCCTGTCCCTGAAACTTGATTCAGACGGGCTGCTGTTTGAAATATGTGACGGGTGCCATTTTATTATAATCTTGAAGAACCTTTTTAACGCCATTTCTTTTTAGCAACTGACAGGTCTTCTTTAAAAGGGTATTGCCATCTCAACATTCTCTTAAGTCTTTTCCAGCACAGCGACTCTCACTCTACGCATCAATTAAATAAAGCAGACCTCCAATGTTAATAAAGTGATGGTATATCCTCTCACTTTATAGGATGGTAAAAGCCCTACAGCATAAAAGTATGGATAAGAAGAAATTGCCTACAAGCTGAGGAAATGGATACCATATGGTGACTGTGGATAATTAGCAAGAATTACACAAACACAAAAATAACTTCATTTGTGCTATTTAATACTTTTCAAACAAAAATAAAATAACACATTAAAACTAGATTATAACTTAAAGCTTTAGCGGTTTTAATCTTCACTGTGACATACATTCAGTGGAACGTAAAAGACAAAAAAAAAAAAAGAAAACACTTGTAAGTGCAAAGAGATTGTAAATGCAGTAGAGCTGTAAGGTACTGTTGTCAAAAGCAAACAGGTTAAAGGATTTTAGTGTATGAAACAAGATCTTCATCAGCCTGCCTGGCATTGTATAAGCATCCTTGTGGCTCTCCAGCATGTCCGCTCCACCAGTTGCTACAGTCTTAGACAGCCTTAACAGTGCTCTCCATGTCGTGAAAACATGAATGTTCATTTGTACAAGCTCATGGTGGGACTCTGGTACATGCACATGTATGCATCGCACAGGAGCCTCCGTGCACAACCCTGAATGTTTCGAGAATCTAAGGCATGAAGTTCTTCCAAAGACATTTTCAGATATTCCCCGACTTCTGGGCAAGGAGTAACTTGTGGAATGTTAAATCCATTCTGCCCACCTGCGAAAAAAAATAAATCTGACTTAATCCAAGACATTTCTAAAGATTCTAAAAGATATTAAAAACTTGACAGTTCTTGGATTCTTAAGAACAATCCCTTTTGGAGCCTCTACCTATATAAATCACGACTAGTGATGAGCGAGCGTGCTCGGATAAGGTGGTGTTTGTTAGGCAATCCCTGCATATGTTGCAGCTGTTGAACAGCCGCAAGACATGCAGCCACGGTGACTCGTACATAGTATTCGAGCAGGCCGAATATATTAGCACACGAGTGTGCTCGAATAACACTTGATCCGAGCACGATCGCTCATCACGATGAAACGTAACATGTGAACACACAAAACGCGCGTCGGGGACTTTGGGTTGCTCTCCTTACTGACGTCTTCTCTGGCGCCTGCTATATTGGTATGCTAGCTTTCAATTTCTGATTATTATATCTGTATATTTGTACTACATCTATTTACAGATATCGGTCCACTATGTAGTCATGATGGTTAACTATTCCATAATATTGCATGCCTATGACCTTTTCCCACAAACAGATTTAATCTCCTGAGATTAAGGACTAGAAGGTTATAATTATCTTCATCAGTTGTTTTCTTACTGTGATCTTCTTTTTCACTCTGTTTTAAATGTATATTTCATTATTGTGCAATAATAGAAATGTTTTGGATATTTGTAGTATTTAAAGACTCCAAATGTTCTCTTTTTTCATATATTGTTTAATATGGAGTCCTTTAAAGGCCAGGCACGGCAAAAGATGTTTTGTCCAAACATGGCCTTAATACTATGACTACCTAGTGGATTTTGCTTTACTATATAGATCACAAGTTTGTGCTGCAAACCGCTCTTTTTCAAAATGGCACATCATACCTTGGCCAAAAGCCCCTCGTTGTGACTTACTATGAAATCTATGCATCTATGTTCCTGGCCGGTCGTGATCATCATTACCTGGGACCGAAGTGCACAAAAGCAAATTTCCATAATCCCTTTGTCACCATGGATTATGGGCTAGGATGATTGGCTCTTCTTGGTGCAACAGCTAAATTATCAGCTTCTACTCTGAGAATTACTTTGATACAATGAGCTTAGCATTTACACGTGAACACGTACCATCACGATCGGCCATGCTGTCAAAAAACACCCATGAGGAGTCATCCCTTCCATACTTCACAAAAGCCACATAATGACTGGTCTCAATGCATAAAACAGCAAATAAGTCCATTTTCTGGTATGGTATGCAGCCGTGTCTCCAGTCCCAGTCTGGCAGCTCCTTTGGCAGGGACACTGGGTTGAATTTATGATGCTGTCTTTTTGGGTGGAGATGAACCTTTGGAGAGAAAAGTAGTAACTTTTTTAAAAATGTGTTAAGATTAACTGTAAACCATAACCCTTTTATGAGCCGGAGAGCTTTAACATTTATTATAAAGTACTGACCTGGGTATTGCAGGTTTTACAGAACTGCTTGATTTTCCCTGCAGAAATATCACTGTCATCGTAGCACTCCCTGCATTCATACATGGCAAGCCCTCCACAGATGCGGCACTGCCGGGGGGCTGGAAGGATGAGGAAAAACGGCAGCAGGATTACAATATAAATATATTATAATATTATATATATATATATATATATATACAGTGCATTGCGAAAGTATTCGGCCCCCTGGAACTTTTCAACCTTTTCCCACATATCATGCTTCAAACATAAAGATACCAAATGTCAATTCAAAAACTGAAAAGTGGGGCGTGCAATATTATTCGGCCCCTTTACTTCCAGTGCAGCAAACTCACTCCAGAAGTTCATTGTGGATCTCTGAATGATCCAATGTTGTCCTAAATGACTAATGACGATAAATATAATCCACCTGTGTGTAATCAAGTCTCCGTATAAATGCACCTGCTCTGTGATAGTCTCAGGGTTCTGTCTGAAGCACAGAGAGCATCATGAAGACCAAGGAACAAAACAGGCAGGTCCGTGATACTGTTGTGGAGAAGTTTAAAGCCGGATTTGGATACAAAATGATTTCCAAAACTTTAAACATCCCAAGGAGCACCGTGCAAGTGATCATATTGAAATGGAAGGAGTATCATACTACTGCAAATCTACCAAGACCCGGCCATCTCTCTAAACTTTCATCTCAAACAAGAAGAAGACTGATCAGAGATGCAGCCAAGAGGCCCATGATCACCCTGGATGAACTGCAGAGATCTACAGCTGAGGTGGAACAGTCTTTCCATGGGACAACAATCAGTCGTACACTGCACAAATCTGGCCTTTATGGAAGAGTGTCAAGAAGAAAGACATTTTTCAAAGATATCCATAAAAAGTGTCATTTAAAGTTTGCAACAAGCCACCTGGGAGACACACCAAACATGTGGAAGAAGGTGCTCAGATGAAATCAAAATCGAACTTTTTGGCAACCATGCCAAACGATATATTGGGTGTAAAGGCAACACAGCTCATCACCCTGAACACACCATCCCCACTGTCAAACATGGTGGTGGCAGCATCATGGTTTGGGCCTGCTTTTCTTCAGCAGGGACAGGGAAGATGGTTAAAATTGATGGGAAGATGGATGGAGCCAAATACAGGACCATTCTTGAAGAAAACCTGTTGGATCTGCAAAAGACCTGAGACTGGGACAGAGATTTGTCTTCCAACAAGACAATGATCCCAAACATAAAGCAAAATCTACAATGGAATGGTTCACAAATAAACCTATCCAGGTGTTAGAATGGCCAAGTCAAAGTCCAGACCTGAATCCAATCGAGAATCTGTGGAAAGAGCTGAAAACTCCTGTTCACAAACTATCTCCATCAAACCTCACTGAGCTTGAGCTGATTGCCAAGGAAGAATGAGCAAGAATTTCAGTCTCTCGATGTACAACACTGATAGGAGACATACCCCAAGCGACTTGCAGCTGTAATCGCAGCTAAAGGTGGCGCAACAAAGTATTAAGTTAAAGGGGCAGAATAATATTGCACGCCCCACTTTTCAGTTTTTGGATTTCCACAAAAATTAAAATAACCAATAAATTTCGTTCAACTTCACAATTGTGTCCCACTTGTTGTTGATTCTTCACCAAAAATTTACATTTGGTATCTTTATGTTTGAAGCATGATATGTGGGAAAAGGTTGAAAAGTTCCAGGGGGTCGAATACTTTCGCAAGGCACTGTGTGTATAATGTATATATATATATATATATATATATATATATATATATACACTCACTGGCCACTTTATTAGGTACACCTGTCCAACTGTGTGTTAAGACTTAATTTCTAATCAGCCAATCACATGGCGGCAACTCAGTGCATTTAGGCATGTAGACATGGTCAAGACAATCTCCTGCAGTTCAAACCGAGCATCAGTATGGGGAAGAAAGGTGATTTGAGTGCCTTTGAACGTGGCATGATTGTTGGTGCCAGAAGGGCTGGTCTGAGTATTTCAGAAACTGCTGATCTACTGGGATTTTCACGCACAACCATCTCTAGGGTTTACAGAGAATGGTCCGAAAAAGAAAAAAAATCCAGTGAGCGGCAGTTCTGTGGCCGGAAATGCCTTGTTGATGCCAGAGGTCAGAGGAGAATGGGCATACTGGTTCGAGCTGATAGAAAGGCAACAGTGACTCAAATTGCCACCCGTTACAACCAAGGTAGGCAGAAGAGCATCTCTGAACGCACAGTGTGTCGAACTTTGAGGCAGATGGGCTACAGCAGCAGAAGACCACACTGGGTACCACTCCTCTCAGCTAAGAACAGGAAACTGAGGCTACAATTTGCACAAGCTCATCGAAATTGGACAGTAGAAGATTGGAAAAACGTTGCCTGGTCTGATGAGTCTCGATTTCTGCTGCGACATTCGGATGGTAGGGTCAGAATTTGGCGTAAACAACATGAAAGCATGGATCCATCCTGCCTTGTATCAACGGTTCAGGCTGGTGGTGGTGGTGTCATGGTGTGGGGAATTTTTTCTTGGCACTCTTTGGGCCCCTTGGTACCAATTGAGCATCGTTGCAACGCCACAGCCTACCTGAGTATTGTTGCTGACCATGTCCATCCCTTTATGACCACAATGTACCCAACATCTGATGGCTACTTTCAGCAGGATAATGCGCCATGTCATAAAGCTCGAATCATCTCAGATTGGTTTCTTGAACATGACAATGAGTTCACTGTACTCAAATGGCCTCCGCAGTCACCAGATCTCAATCCAATAGAGCATCTTTGGGATGTGGTGGAACGGGAGATTCGCATCAGGGATGTGCAGCCGACAAATCTGCGCCAACTGTGTGATGCCATCATGTCAATATGGTCCAAAATCTCTGAGGAATGCTTCCAGCACCTTGTTGAATCTCTGCCACAAAGAATTGAGGCAGTTCTGAAGGCAAAAGGGGGTCCAACCCCTTACTAGCATGGTGTACCTAATAAAGTGGCCAGTGAGTGTATATACACACACACACACACACATACACATATGCCTTAAAGATGTATTCATACCCATGAACTTTTCCACATTTTTTCACGTTACACCAACGAACTTGAATGTTTTTATGGAGATATATTATGATATCAAAACAAAGTAGCAAGTATTTGTGAAGGGTATAGGAAATGATCCATAGTTTTCTAACCATTTTAAAAATATAAACCTGAAAATTGTGATGTGCATTTGTATTCTGTCCCCCCTGTAGTTTGATACCCCTAAAGAAATTCCTCGGTGACCAATTAATTTAGAACTCTCATAATTAGTAAATTGATTTGACCTGTGTGTAGTTTCTTCTAAGTATAACTACAGCTGTTCTATGAAGGCCTCAGAGGCGTCTGATGACATTAGGGATCAAACAACATCATAAAAACCAAAAGGAGCACATCAGACAGGTCAGGGATAACGTTATGGAGAAGAATAAAGCAGGGTTAGGTTATAATAAATAGCCCAAGCTCTGAACATCTCACAGAGCACTGTTCAATCCATCATCCAAAAATGGAAGGAGTATGGCATAACTTCTAACCTACCAAGACATGGCCGTCCACCTAAACGGACATCCCAAGCAAGAAGAGCATTAATTAGAGAAGCTGCCACGAAGCACATGGTCACTCTGAAGGAGCTGCAGAGATCCACAGCTCAGGTGGGAGAATCTATCTACAGAACAAACTATTAGTCGTATACGCCACAAATCTGGTCTTTACGGCAAAGCCGCAAGAAAAAAGCCATTTTTGAAAGAGAGCCATGAGAATTCCAGTTTGCAAAAGCCATGTAGGGACACGGCTAGCATGTGGAAGAAGATTCCCTGGTCACAATGTAGAACTTGGTGGGCTAAATGCAAAATGTTGTGTGGTACAAAACTTACAATTCACAGCACCTTGAAAACACCTTCCCCACCGTCAAACATGGTGGTGGAAGCATAATGCTGTTGAAATGCTTTTCTTCAGCAGGGACAGGGAAGCTGGATGGAGGTAAATACAGTGTGATCCTGGAGGAAAACCTGTTAAAGCTTGAAAAAGACTTGAGACTGGGATTTAGGTTCATATTCCCACAGAACATCAACATACTACCAGAGCTACAATGGAAGGGTTTAGATCAAAGTATATCCATGTGTGTGAATGGCCCAGTCACAGTCCAGACCTAATCTATGACAACTTATTTGCCAGCTAGTGTCAATTATACCGAGCCGCAGAGTTTGTCACCCTACCAAAGAGCAAGTGGCGCCCTCGCTCAATGTCAACTCGCCCTGATATTCCCCATTACACCTTATGTGTATAGAGGCTATAACAGTTTAATAGCTAGATGTCCAGAAAAACACGTAACATAACCAAATAGGTTGTCACGAAGTATCATATATATCGTCCGGCAGAAGGTTCATCAGTCAATAATTAGCAAATGTGTAGTCGTAATTATACCAGAAAGAATGTCAGCCAAATTATAACATGAAGCCATAAAACATCAGACTAGTGAATCCAGTGTTCACATTGTGTTTGGTAAATATTCACACTAAATACCAATGTTGGTAAGATAAATGTACAGAGCATGCTAAACTCGACATTTCCCCAGAAATAGGCTCATCAGGAGAACATACAGTCAACCTCTGGTCAAAAGTATGTGCAAAATATCAATCCTTAGCTTCCAGTTATAGTCACCTGATCATCAGTTGGCTATGGTATCCATAGTAGTGGGTATACTGTTAGATAACAGCTCACAAAATGACTTCCACCATGCAGCATGACATAGGGAGAACACTTTGGGGCCATTAAATAGGAGTTGGTAACTTAACTTTAAGTATGAATTGTTCTCCACTAGTGATGAGGGAGAATGCTCGGATAACACGCTTGCTCATGGCTATTCTCCACCTGTATCACACTGGTGTAGGAGGTGATGCGGCATCGCCATACAATAGCGTTATTCAGAAATGTTGAAGCTACAGTGGGGCAAAAAAGTATTTAGTCAGTCAGCAATAGTGCAAGTTCCACCACTTAAAAAGATGAGAGGCGTCTGTAATTTACATCATAGGTAGACCTCAACTATGGGAGACAAACTGAGAAAAAAAAATCCAGAAAATCACATTGTCTGTTTTTTTTTCCTTTTATTTGCATATTATGGTGGAAAATAAGTATTTGGTCAGAAACAAGCAATCAAGATTTCTGGCTCTCACAGACCTGTAACTTCTTCTTTAAGAGTCTCCTCTTTCCTCCACTCATTACCTGTAGTAATGGCACCTGTTTAAACTTGTTATCAGTATAAAAAGACACCTGTGCACACCCTCAAACAGTCTGACTCCAAACTCCACTATGGTGAAGACCAAAGAGCTGTCGAAGGACACCAGAAACAAAATTGTAGCCCTGCACCAGGCTGGGAAGACTGAATCTGCAATAGCCAACCAGCTTGGAGTGAAGAAATCAACTGTGGGAGCAATAATTAGAAAATGGAAGACATACAAGACCACTGATAATCTCCCTCGATCTGGTGCTCCACGCAAAATCCCACCCCGTGGGGTCAGAATGATCACAAGAACGGTGAGCAAAAATCCCAGAACCACACGGGGGGACCTAGTGAATGAACTGCAGAGAGCTGGGACCAATGTAACAAGGCCTACCATAAGTAACACACTACGCCACCATGGACTCAGATCCTGCAGTGCCAGACGTGTCCCACTGCTTAAGCCTGTACATGTCCGGGCCCGTCTGAAGTTTGCTAGAGAGCATTTGGATGATCCAGAGGAGTTTTGGGAGAATGTCCTATGGTCTGATGAAACCAAACTGGAACTGTTTGGTAGAAACACATCTTGTCGTGTTTGGAGGAAAAAGAATACTGAGTTGCATCCATCAAACACCATACCTACTGTAAAGCATGGTGGTGGAAACATCATGCTTTGGGGCTGTTTCTCTGCAAAGGGGCCAGGCCGACTGATCCGGGTACATGAAAGAATGAATGGGGCCATGTATCGTGAGATTTTGAGTGCAAACCTCCTTCCATCAGCAAGGGCATTGATGATGAAACGTGGCTGGGTCTTTCAACATGACAATGATCCAAAGCACACCGCCAGGGCAACGAAGGAGTGGCTTCGTAAGAAGCATTTCAAGGTCCTGGAGTGGCCTAGCCAGTCTCCAGATCTGAACCCTATAGAAAACCTTTGGAGGTAGTTGAAAGTCCGTGTTGCCAAGCGAAAAGCCAAAAACATCACTGCTCTAGAGGAGATCTGCATGGAGGAATGGGCCAACATACCAACAACAGTGTGTGGCAACCTTGTGAAGACTTACAGAAAACGTTTGACCTCTGTCATTGCCAACAAAGGATATATCACAAAGTATTGAGATGAAATTTTGTTTCTGACCAAATACTTATTTTCCACCATAATATGCAAATAAAAGGAAAAAAAAACAGAATGTGATTTTCTGGATTTTTTTTTCTCAGTTTGTCTCCCATAGTTGAGGTCTACCTATGATGTAAATTACAGACGCCTCTCATCTTTTTAAGTGGTGGAACTTTCACTATTGCTGACTGACTAAATACTTTTTTGCCCCACTGTATATGCGTTCCAAATAAAGAGTGCATGTGTAAGATTGATGAAACCAACCTCTCTTCCGCAGCATCATCCCATAATGGCTGCAGCCCGGGAGAAAAGGAATCATAGAATGGTAGAGTTGGAAGGAACCTCCTGGGTCATCTGGTCAAACCCCCTGCTTAATAGAGGATTCACTAAACCATCTCAGACAGATGTCTGTCCAACCTCTGTTTGAAGACTTCCATTGAGGGAGAACTCACCACCTCTCATGGCAGCCTGCTCCACTCATGTGTCATATTTGATAAACCCCAATTGGGGTCTGTGGGCCATTTAGCAGGAGACATCCGATTAGACCAACAGCACCCAAGCATGAAATATTGCACATATCCCAAAATAAATGACAGGAAAGTGTTGGTATATCACAAGTTACGTGAAAAACTGTGGAAAAATTCACAGGGTATGAATACTTTTTGAAGGCACTACATATATGAGATCATATCATTATGTTTCATTGATTCACAAAAGCAGGACTCACTGTCTTCCAACAAATCCGTGATGTTGAGATCCAAGGAGGGAAAGATCTTGTTGAACATCTTAAAGTCTTTTCCGAATCGAGGCATCTGAATTATCAGACAAGATGGAGCCTGGAGAAGACAATGCGTCACGTAAATACAAATTAGCGTGTTGGTTTGTTTTTTTTGTTTTTTTTTGAGTGGAAAATGTCAGATTTTTCAAGTGGCTGCCGTTGAGAATTACAGTAGCGAGGGAAGTACCCCATCTGATTTCATTAGTCGTACCCAGACTAGAGAGGATAAGAATTCTGCTCCGTACCAAACTAATCTATGGGACGAAACGGGGTCTGGAGCCAACACCAGGAAGGCATCAGACATTTGCACAACCCTGGTCCAAAGGCCATTTCAGTAATCTATGGTAGTCGGACAAGAGCCATGAAAAACAGGATTTTGGTTGCTTACCGTAAAATCTGTTTCTCAGAGTCTTCATTGGGGGACACAGGAACCGTGGGTGTGTGCTGCTGTCACTAGGAGGCTGACACTATGCATGAAAAAAATGTTGTTAACTCCGCCTCAGCAGTATACACCCCTCCGACAGGCTGTAGGACAATCAGTTAGTGAAAAAGCAGTAGGAGGAGACATTATCATGTAAGTCAATCATATAATCTTTACAGATAACAAAATCATTGGAGGGCGCTGTGTCCCCCAATGAAGACTCTGAGAAACAGATTTTACGGTAAGCAACCAAAATCCTGTTTTCTCTTTCGTCTCATTGGGGGACACAGAAACCGTGGGACGTCCAAAAGCAGTCCCTGGGGTGGGAAAAGACAGAAACTTCCTTCAGGTCGGAGAACTCACCACTGCCACCTGCAAGATTCTTCTGCCTAGGCTGGTGTCCGCTGAAGCATAGGTATGGACCTTATAGAACCTTGAAAAGGTATGCATGGACGACCATGTGGCAGCCTTGCACAACTGCATGGCTGATACCCTGTTGTGTACCGCTCAAGAGGTGCCCACCGCCCGGGGTTGAAAGGGCCTTGACCCCAGCAGGGGACACCCTGTCCTTCACCCGGTAGGCTTCCAGAATTGCCGTTCTGATCCAGCGGGCAATTGTTGCCTTAGAGGCCGGCAGTCTTCTTCTCACCCCTATGGGGATAACAAAGAGCGAGTCTGCCTTCCTGAAGGGAGCGGTCCTTTTCAGATAGACCCTTATCGCCCTGACCAGGTCTAGCTTATTCAAAGAACGCTCCAGAGGATGAGTTGACGGAAGGATTATATCCTAGTTCAGGTGGAAGGCAGATACCACCTTTGGAAGAAAGTTAGGAGGAGGCCGCAAAACAACCTTGTCCTGGTGCATAATTAGGAATGGAGGGCGACAGGACAATGCCGCTAATTCCGAAACCTGCCTAATAGAGGTGATGGCTACGAGAAATACCACCTTCCAGGACAACAAAGACTTGGGAGCTTCCTGGAGGGGTTCGAAGGGTGAACCTGACAAGGCTTCCAAGACCAACTTAAGATCCCCTAGAGTCACAGGGGATCAGTAAGGAGGGGCGGCATGTGCCACTCCTTGCAGAAAGGTCCTAACCTGTAAGCGGGAGGCCAAATTTCTTTGAAAAAGAATAGAGAGCGCAGATACCTGGCCTTTCAAGGAACTTAGGGCCAGACCGCCGTCTAACCCTGCCTGGAGAAAAGCTAGGACAGATGGCAGGGAAAACAGCATAGGTGTGATGTGATTAGACTCACACCAGCCAAAATAAGCCTTCCAGGCACGAAAATAGACCATGGAAGAGGATGGCTTCCTAGCCTAGATCATTGTATTAATGACTCCGAAATGGTCCGAAAATCCCGGGATTAATAGTCCGAAAATCCCGTTGCTCTCAGTATTGTGGTTTCAATGGCCATGCCGTCCAACTGAGCAACCGAGAATTCGGGTGGTAAAACGGCCCCTGATCCAGAAGATCTGGTCGGTCAGGGAGTCTCCAGGGGGTGCCTGCGAGAAGATTGATAATTTCTGCGAACCAGGTCTTCCTGGGCCAGTACGGGGCGATCAACATGACCGGCACCCCTTCCGCCTTGATCTTCTTTAGCAGTCTGGGCAGGAGAGGAAAGGGAGGGAACAGGTAAGTGAGTCTGAACTGTGTCCAGGGAATGACCAGTGCATCGACCCCTATTGCTAGAGGATCGCGGTATCTTGGGACAAACTGTTGGACCCTTCTGTTCTGTTGCGATGCCAGGAGGTCCACATCTGGAGTCCCCCAGAGCTGGCATATCCGACGTAACACGTCCTGGTGTAAGGACCATTCTCCTGCCGTGAGCCCCTCCCAACTGAGGAAGTCGGCGACCGTGTTGTCTGTGCCGGGAATGAAAACTGCCAAAATTGCCGGAATTGCGGTTTCTGCCCAGTTGAAGATACCTGGATACCTCGGCCAGTGCCCGGGAACTTCTGGTTCCCCCTTGGTGATTGATGTATGCCACCGCCGTGGCATTGTACGTTTGAATCTGGACTGGCTGGTTGTTGAGGTAGATTTCCCAATTTAGAAGTGCTAGGAAGACCGCCCTTAGTTTTAGAATGTTGATTGATAGTGAGGATTCTTGCCTCGACCATCATCCCTGGACTGTCAGGTGACGGAATACCGCACCCCAGCCCAGGGGACTGGCATCTGTAGTTACTACCTGCCAATGGACAGGGGGAAAAGGCCGTCCCAGATGAACGAGGGGGGAGGTCAGCCACCACTTGAGGGACTCCCTTGGTCTGAATGGAAGGGAGGAAGGGGCGATCCAGCGAAGAGATGGACCTGTCCCAATGAAGGAAGATGTTCCTCTGTAGTATCCTGGAACGGAACAGGGCAAAGGGTATTACCTCTGAAGCTGTCACCATCCATCCCTGGACTCTCATGGCAGCGCGAAAGGATAGACGCCGGATTTTCAACAGAGAGCGAATTCCCTGCTGGAGGGTAATCCACTTTCTTTCTGGGAGAAAGACCCTCGAGTGACAGGTGTTGATTACCATTCCTAAGAATTCTAGGCGTTGTGTTGGCGTTAGGTGGGATTTCTCCCTGTTTATGATCCAACCAAACCAGGACAGCATGTTTAAAACTACCGCTAAATTTTCCTGGGCCTGAGCGAAGGAGGGCGCTTTGACGAGAATATCGTCGAGATATGGCACCAATATTATGCCTCTGACTCTTAATATAGCTACCATCGCTGCCACAATCTTTGTGAAAATTCTGGGGGCTGTTAACAGCCCAAGTGGCAGGGCCACAAACTGGAAATGCTGCTTTTGGACAGTAAAACGCAGAAACCTCTGATGTCCCTAAAAAATGGGGACGTGTAGGTAGGCATCCCAGATATCTATGGAACATAGGAATTCCTGATCCTCTATAGAGGTAATTACCGACCGAATTGATTCCATCCTGAAATGGCGTAAGTGGACCCATCTGTTTAGCCTTTTGAGGTCTAGTATGGGACGAACTGAGCCATCCTTTCTTGGTATCACAAACAGGTTTGAGTAAAAGCCGGCAAACGTTCCTGCTCGGGAATGGGGATGATTACTCCTGCGTTGAAAAGAGAGTCGATTGCCGCAGAAAAAACTAGAGCCCTAGCAGCATCTTTGGGTTGCGATAGAAAGAAGCAATCTCGCGGAAGGACGTTGAAGTCTATCTTGCATCCTGTTGATACTACCTCCTTTACCCAGATATCCTCTACTGAACTCTGCCAGACAACTCTGAAGAGGAGAAGGCGGCCTCCTAGTCAGGGAGAGGTACTGGAAAGGGAGTTGGACTCCCTGCTGGCGTCAGGCTGAAGTTGCTCTGCCCGGCCCTGACCTGGTAGTTCAGCTGCTGGAACTGCGGGAATACCATGAAGGGGTGGCCCCATAACTCTGCCACGGGAGGAGGCTGGAACCGCGCTGCACCGCGTGCTTGAAAGTAAGTGTTGGCTCTTATCATAAGTATAGAGCCATGGGCTGATTACAGCGGTCACATTCAGCCTGAGCGGCTGGTGAGCAGTTCATGCAACGCTGCAGCCTCTTACCTCCAGTTCACCCCGTAACAGGGGTTGGTTTATCTGCATGAAAAGAATGATGTCACAAACCTTATCTGCAAGGTGTCTCTCTCGATCATCAGGCTCTGGTGGGCGAGTGATGGGAGACGAAGGTCAGGACCAGGAGCTGCCACCTGAACACCTGAACACGAATCCTGTGTTAGGGGATAGGGTCCTGCCCGTGGGAGTCATGAGGATACGGGGTGGCAGTACACGCCGTACTCATGATCCCGGTGTGAGAATACAGATGTAGCAGCTCTACTCTTTATCCCTCCATGGTTACCTGAAAAGGAACGACGCACATTGAGGTAGGCATAGGTCTGCGAGAGATCTCTGTCCACCTCCTGCTGACACTAAGCAAAACTGATTGTCCTACAGCCTGTTGGAGGGGTGTATACTGCGGAGGCGGAGTTAACATTTTTTTCATGCATAGTGTCAGCCTCCTAGTGGCAGCAGCACACACCCACGGTTTCTGTGTCCCCCAATGAGACAAAAGAGAAAGTGGCTCCTACCTCCCTACATTTACAGTTACTCTTTCGATTAGCTGCGCCTGACGCGAGATGTCACACCATGCCGCAACCATGACGTCCCATGGCGACGGATAATCAAAAGGTAAGAGGCGGCGTGCGGGTCAGAGGCAACTTGCGGGTAAGAGGAGGCATGCGGGTAAGAGACGACGTGCGGGTAAGAGACGGCGTGCGGGTAAGAGGCGACGCGCGGGTAAGAGGCGACGTGCGGGTCAGAGGCGGCGTGCAGGGCTCCCATGGCCATAGATCATTGACCTCGTCCTGTGAATCCATTGGCATTAACTCTGACACATCTACAATCACCAACAAGTAGCCATGATATGTTTTACCTCAGCAAACTTCAAGCTGCTGTTAATGAAGGACCACTCTAATAGCTGCTGGATTGTGGGGACCCCCACGTTCTCATTCTTGTCCATGAAAATCTGATAGAAGTAACAATCTTGCACTTTCTGTCCTGCTGACCTGAACGTGTAAGAATAATTGAAATACAAAGTAGATTAGGAATTGACATGAGCTTCAACTACACAAGGATTTATTTTTTATACTGGAGCCTCCCCTTAAGCTGCTGTCTATTAGTCAGCTTTCGTCCGACAGCTCTCTCTTCCCTCTCCCAGATACACAAGTATACCCAGTTTGGCTGATCATGCACGTATTTTCGATGTGGAGCGTGCAGTAAGACGCATACAGAAGCAGTTTACCGTTATCTTTTTTCCACCATTATTAATTATTAAATGTTTATAAATACAGCTTATCTTCTGGGAAATCAAAATGATCAGGCATGGTCACTCAATATGCTCAATAATTTGCGAGTCCACAGACCCCAATTCACACTGAATGGCTGCCAGCCGACATTAATCTAATGTGTATGGGGACCTTTCCGGCTAAAGATAACCTTCGCAATTCGGTTTTAACCCCTTCATGACCCAGCCTATTTTGACCTTAATGACCAGGCAATTCTGACCAGTGTCCCTTTATGAATAACTCTGGAACGCTTCAACGGATCCTAGCGATTCTGAGAATGTTTTTTTGTGACACATCGGGCTTCATGTTAGTGGTAAATTTAGGTCGATAATTTTTGCGTTTATGAAAAAAACGGAAATTTGGCGAAAATTTCACAATTTAAAATTTTGAATTTTTATTCTGTTACCCCAGAGAGTTATGTGACACAAAATAGTTAATAAATAACATTTCCCACATGTCTACTTTACATCAGCACAATTTTGGAAACAACATTTTTTTGTGTTATGACTTAGGCCTGTTTCACACTTCCGTTTGTCACCATCAGTCAAAATCCGCAGTTTTGCCAAAAAATGGATCCGCCATTTTTCTTTGCGGATCCGTTTTTTTACCTATTGACTTGCATTGTCGGCGGATTTTGACTGATGATCGTCCGTTGCCTCCATATTTGTGCGGATCCGCCAAAATTTTGTCGTCCGCTGAGATCACCGAACGGAGCCTGTAACGTTTTTTTGCTCTGCGGATCCGCATTTTCCCTTTTTAACCCTGAATCTTGTCTGGCTGCTGGAAGAAAATCTCTCTCTCTCTCATACCTGCGGTAATGTCATCCACCAGCTATACACCAATACCTACGTGCAAAATCCTGCGATGATACCTGCGGGAATTACGCTCTCCCTACTCCCGCGATGACGCCCCCGGGATCCCGCGATAGAGGCAGCGATGGATGACGTCCCGGCTCCTTTAAATTTTTCAGGCCGCGGATCCGTGAACCCTAGCAGACCGGTGGCACACGACGTAATCCGTACCCAGGCGGATCCGTTTTCCGCCATTTTAGCGGATTTCAACGGCCACCAAAAACGTAAGTGTGAAACAGGCCTTAGGAAGTTATAAGGGTTAAAAGTTGACCAGCGATTTCTCATTTTTACAACAAAATTTACAAAACCATTTTTTTTTAGGGACCACATCATATTTGAAGTCACTTTGAGGGGTCTACATGGCAGAAAATACCCAAAAGTGACACCATTCTAAAAACTGCACCCCTCAAGCTACTCAAAACTACATTCAAGAAGATTATTAACCCTTCAGGTGCTTCACAGGAACTAAAGCAACGTGGAAGGAAAAAATGTACATTTTAATTTTTACAACAAAAAATTTCTTTTAGCATCAATTTTTTCATTTTCTCATGGGCAACAGGATAAAATGGATCCTAAAATTTGTTGGGCAATTTCTCCTGAGTGCATGAATACCTCATATGTGGTCATAAACCACTGTTTGGGCGCACGGCAGGGCTCAGAAGCGAAGGAGCGCCGTTTGATTTTATGAATGGAAAATATGCTGGAATATTTAGCGCTTGCCATGTCGCGTTTGGAGAGCCCCTGTGTGCCTAAACACTGGAGCTCCCCCACAAGTGACCCCATTTTGGAAAATAGACCCCCCAAGGAACTTATCTAGATGCATAGTGAGCACTTTGAATCCCCCGATGCTTCACAAATTGATCCGTAAAAAAAAAAAAAAAAGTACTTTTTTTTTTCACAAAAATTTTCTTTTAGCCTCAGTTTTTTCATTTTCACATGGGCAACAGGATAAAATGGATCCTAAAATTTGTGGGGCAATTTCTCCTGAGTACACCGATACCTCGTATGTCATCATAAACCACTGTTTGGGTGCACGGCAGGGCCCGGAAGGGAAGGAGTGCCATTTGACTTTTTGAATGGAAAATTAGCTCCAAGCGTTATCGGACACCATGTCGCGTTTGGAGATTCCCTGTGTGCCTAAACAGTGAAAACCCCCCCCATAAGTGACACCATTTTCGAAACTAGACCCCTTAAGGAACTGGATGTGTGGTGAGCACTTTGGACCCCCAAGTGCTTCACAGAAGTTTATAACGCAGAGCAGTGAAAATAAAAAATATATTTTTTTCCTCAAAAATGATTTTTTAGCATGCTATTCTTCATTTTCAAAGGGTAACAGGAGAAATTGGACACAAAAAGTTGTTGTCCAGTTTGTCCTGAGTATGCTGGCACCCCATATGTGGGGGGAACCACTGTTTGGGCGCACAGCAGGGCTCAGAAGGGAAGGAGCGCCATTCGACTTTTTGAATGGAAAATTAGCTCCAATTCGTTAGCGGACATCATGTCTTGTTTGGAGAGCCCCTGTGTGCCTAAACTTTGGAGCACCCCCACAAATGACCCCATTTTGGAAACTATACCCCCTAAGGAACTTATCTAGATGTTTGGTGAGCACTTTGAACCCCCAGGTGCTTCACAGAAGTTTATAACGCAGAGCCGTGAAAATAAAAAATCATTTTTTTTCCCCCAAAAATGATTTTTTAGCCCACAATTTTCTATTTTCACAAGGGTAACAGGAGAAATTGGACCCCAAAAGTTGTTGTACAGTTTGTCCTGAGTACGCTGATATCCCATATGTGGGGGGAACCACTGTTAGGGCGCACGTCGGGGCTCGGAAGGGAAGTAGTGACGTTTTGAAATGTCGACTTTGATGGAATGGTCTGTTGGCGTCATGTTGCGTTTAATTTTTCTGTGTTCATTATGATGGATCTAGGCTGCTGTGCACACACACAGCAGCCCCGCCCTGCCCCAAGCTTTATTTAATTGTGCACCTGTGTCCGGGCCAATATCGCCCTTCATCTATGTTTGCTGGTCAGGCAATGTGTGGAGGTCAATCCTGATATGTCCGTGTTCAGACCTGGTTGGCCTTCATCTGCACTTGCTTCATCTGGCTTCATGGGAGCGATTCAGCAATGTTCAGGTACAGATTGCACTTGATGTGGTCATGCTCTTAGGAGGCCGTAATGGCACAGTATTTATTATAAATGTAGAGTAGGACCCCCCACATGAGATTGCCTTGGCGCGGCGGGGTGGCTCAATTGAATTGATCAATTTTTTTGCCAAATATCTCATTTTTGAATACAGCTGGATATCATGTGCATATGCACTTCAATTTATGTGTTCTAATCTTAAGCAGTGCTGGCTTCCCCCCCTATTTTATTCTTCGCGTTTGCAGAGCCCCTGATGTGCCTAAACTGTAGAAACCCCCCACAAGTGACCCCATTTTGGAAACTAGATCCCCCAAGGAACTTATCTAGATGTGTGGTGAGCACTATGAACCCCCAAGTGCTTCACAGAAGTTTATAACGCAGAGCCTTGAAAATAAAAAAAGCATTTTTTTTCCACAAAAATAATTTTTTAACCCCCAATTTTTAATTTTCCCAAGGGTAACACGAGAAATTAGACCCCCAAAGTTGTTCTCCAATTTTTCCTGAGGACGCCGATACCCCATATATTGGGGTAAACCACTGTTTGGGCACACGTCGAGGCTTGGAAAGGACGGAGCACCGTTTGACTTTTTGAACGCAAAATTGGCTGGAATCAATGGTGGCGCCATGTCGTGGTTGGAGACCCCCCTGATGTGCCTAAACAGTGGAAAACCCTCAATGCTAACTCCAACCCTAACCCCAACACACACCTAACCACAACCATAACCCCAACACACCCCTAACCCTAATCACAACCCTAACCATAACCCTAACCACAAGCCTAACCCTAATCCCAACCCTAACCCCAACACACTCCTAATCTTAACCCTAATCCCAACCCTAACCCTAATTCTAAACCTAACCCTAATTCCAAACCTAACCCTAATTCTAACCCTAACCCTAATAGAAAAATAAAAATATTTTATTTATTATTTGTCTCTACCTATGGGGGTGATAAGGGGTGGGTGATTTAACTTTGATCACTGTTATAGGATCTATCACAGTGATCAAAATGAATGAATGGAATCTGCCGCAAGGCAGATTTGATGGGCCCACTGCGCATGCGCCCGCCATTTTGGAAGATGGTGGCGCCCATCACCAATGGCAGTGGGACACAGGGAGCCACAGTGGGACTCGGAGGGTACTGGGGGGGTGATCGGAAGGCGGGGGGAGCAGAAGTAAGGGGAGGGGGAGCAGATTGCTGCCGTCAGTCGGTGGGTGATCGCCCCCGTCAGCCGATGGTGGTGGTGGGTCTGATCGCGGTCTCCAGCCATGTCCAATGCTACTGCAGCATCGGCCATGGCTGGATTGTAATATTTCATCAAATTTAATTGATGAAATATTACTATCGCTCTGATTGCTGTTGAAAGTGAAACAGTAGGCGCCTACGTAGGCATCATGGGTCGGGAAGGGGTTAATAAACTTCTGTTTTGGCTTTTAAAATGGGGTTTTCGCACGTCTCCTGTTTTATGATCAGGAACACACTGCTCCCCTGTCTCTCGGCTTCCTGTTTTCCGTAGGGGGGGGGGGGGGTTGGTTTTACTGGCTGGTTTGTGCGCTCTACCTGTGCCATATGGCCAACTTTTAGATTAGCGCTTACAAGCTCTATTAAAAGATTGTAAGCACGAGCCACTGAGCTTACCGATTGGCTGCAGCGCTCTAGAAATGACGCAACTAGTTCAGATAACAACAAAGAAAGCAGTGGCAGGACCTGGGGAAGGTGAGTGAAGGGTAGGGTTTTTTTTTTTTTTTTTTACTACTAGTAGAGCTTATAGGGAACATTTTTTTTTTTAAAAAGGAGGTAAACCCTATGAAAATTGTAGATTCACTCTGAAGGCATCAAAACAATGAATTAACACGTGGAATTATATAATTAACAAAAAAGTGTGATACAACTGAAAATATGTCTTATATTCTAGGTTCTTCAAAGTAGCCACCTTTTGCTTTGATTACTGCTTTGCACTCTTGGCATTCTCTTGATGAGCTTCAAGAGATAGTCACCGGAAATGGTTTTCACTTCACAGGTTTAATAAGTGGGATTTCTTGCCTTATAAATGGGGTTGGGACCATCAGTTGTGTTGTGCAGAAGTCTGGTGGATATACAGATGATAGTCCTACTGAATAGACTGTTAGAATTTTTATTATGGTAAGAAAAAAGCAGCTGAGTAAAGAAAAACGAGTTGCCATCATTACAATAAGAAATGAAGGTCAGTCAGTCCGAAAAATTGGGAAAACTTTGAAAGTGTCCCCAAGTGCAGTGGCAAAAACCATCAAGTGCTACAAAGAGACTGGCTCACATGAGGAGCGCCCCAGGAAAGGACCAAGAGTCACCTCTGCTGCGGAGGATAAGTTCATCCGAGTCACCAGCCTCAGAAATCGCAGGTTAACAGCAGCTCAGATTAGAGACCAGGTCATTGCCACACAGAGTTCTAGCAGTAGACACATCTCTACAACAACTGTTAGGGTTCATACTCACTTGCGAGAGACTTGCACGATTCTCGTGTGAGTCTCTAGCATGAAAACCTGGCACTGCCGCCAGCACTCAGACTGGAGCGTGTGGCTACATGTATTTCTATGCCACTGCACGCTCCGGTCCGAGTGCTGGCGGCAGTGCCAGGTTTTCATGCTAGAGACTCGCACGAGAATCGTGCAAGTCTCTCGCAAGTGAGTATGAACCCTTAAGAGGAGACTTTGTGCAGCAGGCCTTCATGGTAAAATAGCTGCTAGGAAACCAATGGTAAGGACAGGCAACAAGCAGAAGAGACTTGTTTGGGCTAAAGAACACAAGGAATGGACATTAGACCAGTGGAAATCTGTGCTTTGGTCTGATAAGTCCAAATTTGAGATCTTTGGTTCCAACCATAGTGTCTTTGTGCGACGCAGAAAAGGTGAACGGATGGACTCTACATGCCTGGTTCCCACCGTGAAGCATGGAGGAGGAGGTGTGATGGTGTGGGGGTGCTTTGCTGGTGACACTGTTGGGGATTTATTCAAAATTGAAGGCATACAGAACCAGCATGGCTACCACAGCATCTTGCAACGGCATGCTATTCCATACGGTTGCGTTTAGTTGGACCATCATTTATTTTTCAACAGGACAATGACCCCAAACACACCTCCAGGCTGTGTAAGGGCTATTTGACCAAGCAGGAGAGTGATGGGTTGCTACGCCAGATGACCTGGCCTCCACAGTCACCAGACCTGAACCCAATCGAGATGGTTTGGGGTGAGCTGGACCGCAGAGTGAAGGCAAAAGGGCCAACAAGTGCCAAGCATCTCTGGGAACTCCTTCAAGACTGTTGGAAGACCATTTCTGGTGACTACCTCTTGAAGCTCATCAAAAGAATGCCAAGAGTGTGCAAAGCAGTAATCAAAGCAAAAGGTGGCTACTTTGAGGAACCTAGAATATAAGACATATTTTCAGTAGTTTCACACTTTTTTGTTAATTATATAATTCCACATGTGTTACTTCATAGTTTTGATGCCTTCAGAGTGAATCTACAATTTTCATAGTCATGAAAATAAAGAAAACTCTTTGAATGAGAAGGTGTGTCCAAACTTTTGGTCTGTACTGTGCATATATTATATATATATATATATATATATATATATATATATATATATACACACACACACACATACATACATATTATAAATGCACATACAATATGTATTAGTTACTCTACAATTAAAAAAAAAAATCAATTTCATGAAAACCTTTTTTTCCTCTGTATGTCATGCTTAATTCCTGTGTCCTAATAATGTTCTTTTAAATATGGATTACCTTATTTTTAATAGGGGATCTACTCTTAATATGTGGTGGAACAATATATTCAGGAATTCTTCTGGATCTGTTGAGGAAAAAAAAACCCAGATAATGTTAATCAGTAACCTGAACCATCGATGCATTGTACAGCCAGTGTTGTTATACTTTACAACCAGCAGATGGAGACAACTCACACCTAATGAAGCCTGGATTCCACTGACAAGCTACAAAATGTGTGGATACGTTACATATATATATTTCGCAAATATACAAATGCACACAGTCATGAGAAAGTCTAAGTGCAAAAAAAAAAATCCAGTACTTAGGCCTTAATATTGGGTATACAAGACGAAATAACTACACAATGTCATTATTTACCAAAACTAGGCCAAAATGCAGAAGGACGATAGTAAGCAGAAACCCAGTGCTGCTAATCGAATGACCTAAATTAATTGTTCTTCAAGAAGTGTCACCTCCTCTAGAAAAGAAAGAGTTTGGGCAGTTTGCTGGGCTGGAGCATTCAGTTGTGCGTTACCATAAGGTCTAGGGGGAAATACATCATAAAAGCGCTTTGAGAAGCAATTGTTGCTGCTCATAATTTGGGGATGGGTTAGAAAACTATTTCCAAACACTTTGAAATCCATCATTCTACAGTGAGAAAACTTACCCACAAGTGGAAAACATTCAAGACAGTGAACGATTTATGTTACTAGAGTGGACGTCCAAGCAAATTCACCCCAAAGTCAGAAACAAAAAAATCTAAAGAGCTCCAGCTGAGACTCTAAAGGCCTCATTTTACATAGTCAAGATTCAAGCTCATGACAATAAGAGGTCTTACATGGAGAAAGTCTCTTCTTTCTAAAAAAAAGAATATATTGTGGAACAATGAGCTTTGGACAGATGAGGCCGAGGTGGAGATGTTTGGCCATAATGTCCTGTGCCACGTTTAGTGAAAGTAAATAGAAAGCAGCCGACAAGCCTGGTGGTGGAGGGGTGAGGATCTGGACTTGGTTTTCAGCCATGGGATTTGGACGCCTTACAATAATTGAGTCGCCCGCGGACTCCTCTGTATACCAAAGTAGTTTACAGTCAAATGTGAGGCCATCAATCCAAAAGTGTGGGCAAAACTAGGTCATGTGACCAGACAACGATCCCAAGCACCGCAGCAAATCTACATCAGACTGGTGGAGAAAGAAAAGCCCACCACTTCTACATTTTAGGTACACAAATAAAAATAGGGTGCAATTTGTCATGTGTTGTTCTTCATCTCTGGTTGTATTTGCCAAACTAAGATTTTCTTTAAAAAAATAAAAAAATTATGTATTTTTTTGAATTATGCCCCAATCCATAGACTTGTAAGAGGGTGTACTTATTTTTTCTCATGACTATATATATCCATATGATCAATACTTTGCTCCATCGGGTCCCCTGGATGTTGGCTTTACGACACACTTTGGATTAGAAGTTCTGCCATCTTTTTTTCTAACTATTTTCTCACTTTCCTGCATTTTTTCCAAGCAAATTAGTGACTGAATAGTTAATATGTTATGGGGGCACTCAGCACATTATTTCTGTTTTGTTTGTTTTTTTAAATGTCTCTTTTACAGTATTACCTTAGTATTGTTTCATAAAAATGGTTTCTCGGACTTAGATGACCTGACTAGTAGCGCCTCTGTAACGTTACTTACCACTGTTTTTTGCCTGTGTGTAATGCCCAGGAGTGCACTAGAGAAGAAGCTGGGCCGGTATCATAGTTAAGGAAGTGTTCCATTTTCATAAAAACCCTGAAGAGCAGTTTTGTTTTCCTAAAAAACACCAGGAGCAGTAGAGACTTTTTTTTTTTTATTACTGTCACAGACAGCGCTGCAGCCAATCACTGAGCTCCGTGGCTCGTGCCGCCAACTTGAGTAGAGCCGCTGTGCTCAGTCATTGGTTGCAGCGCCGTTGATATGTCCCGCTGACAACACTCCTGGGCATAAAACACAAGAATTAATAAAAAGGAGTACAATACAAACCTTTTTCTTCCGATGTAAAACCTGAAGCAGCTTCTACTTTCTCTAGAATTTTCCTTAATTTCATTATTTTTGTTGCACAAACATATCCATATCTGGAAGGGTAAAACAAACAAAAAAACAAGAGATTGTGGTTTGTCTTTACATTTTATTATTTCATAACATTTTTTTTCCTAGTACGGTCTGACATAGTAGACTATGCTATTCCATACAGAAAAATACAGTAAAGGTAGACACTGCGCAGCTGGCAGCTACACAAGGCATGAAGATGCATCATGTCTACCTTTACTGTGCAATATTTACAACAGGCCGAAGCGAACAACAACTGATCGGTGGGGTGCAGAGTGTTGGACACTCGTCTATCTGAACGATTGGTCATCAGCACATGACCAGAGGACCCCTTTAAATCTCCAATTTCTGCTGACCTTGTCCAAGTGTACATAGTGAAGTCAAGAGATGAGCTGTACGAAAACTCCACAGTTCTCTAAAAGCCTAACAGATTTTATAATTTTTTTTTACTACATATCACATAAAAATATTTATAATACTAGAAATAGCAAATAAGAGGAGCGCTCCCTGTTTAGGACCTGTCCTGCATTACATATAAAACCCATTGATGTGAATGATTGCTATTTAGTTTACCCTGTGGCTGTGGTGGCGGCTTTGCAGTGAATTGGCAGGTTTCCTCACAGGTTCAAAGCCGACTACTTGGAGATCTCATCAGGATACACTTTAAAGTCCTTTTATTTTCCCGCACATACAGACATGAGGGCGTTTTGAAAGCTAAATCCTTTGACACCTTTATATCTTCTATCTGTTGCTGCACTTCAGAGTAATTAGTGTTTTAAAGCACTTGCAAATCAGTTAAGCGCTCTGGGGGGTAACTGAGCACTTCCCAAAGCCTCTGACTCTCAAGGTTGTTACCCCACCTTGTACCAGTCTCTGTAGCTTGACTGATAGCTCACTGTCCGATTTCTTTTGTCTGGTGTTACACAGACTGTGTGAGCTATCTATTTGCTAAAGAAAGGAATAAGCTAGTCAGTGGCACAGGAAGTGTTCTGTCACACCCAGAGATCTTAACACCTCTGCATGTGTAAATGCATATGAATGAAACTGCTGATTTCTCAGGAACGCAGCAACAGATAGAAGATGTCAAGGTGTCGGTTTTTTTTTACATTTCAAAGACCTGCAAGCATATGTATGTGGTTTTCTGATGTACATCCAGGACATTTTATATGGGCGATTTGTGGATCTTGAAACCTCAATATTAGCGCTGTGAACTATCAATAACGGGATGGGAACAGATCCCACATACGAGGTAAGAGGGCAGCCCCACCAGAGCCCGGCACTGGCATCTTTCTTACACGCACAGCTTTGATATCACTAATAATAACTCTTAGCAGACTCCTTGGTGGAGGATTACAGTTCCCATCCACAACTGCTATTTCTGGGCTGTAATTAAAGCTTAGGATTAGTTTCTTGCAATCCCCCAATCATTCAGGATTCTTCTTAGTTAATTATAAGTACAAGGTGAACGGAGAAAGCGACACCATCCCGCATAAGGCCGGCTACGCCTCACCCTCAGACTTGGCCGGTGGCATCGGGGTGGGGGGCAGGAAAGTTTTGAGAAAGTTACTTTCATCTGAAATGAGTCCATCACTACAGGTTTACATGACCCCATTGTAACGAGAGAGGGCAAATAACAGAATGATTGGGCAGATCATATGGCCGCGGACCCTATAAAACCTGCAGGCCCAGACAAGTCTGCAATGGTGCGGGGACATTTCTGGTTACGGATATTGGGACAAGGGACATTGTTCTATTTCTGTATAGACATCTGTGGTGTCGGCGAGATTCCTCCTGGTATTACAGAAGGTATCAAATATATCTGCTCTACAGTAGGGGGCAGCACTACAACTCTCAGCATGCTGCAGGTAGCCTCCTACCTAATGTGTAGTACGTGTAATGATAATATTAGCAAATACCTCCAATTATTCATCTAGTATAGTTCTTCTGATTAGCTATATCGCATTCCCCAAGTGCAGGGCTTTGCAGTAGCTTAGGTATCCATGGTTACGACCAGTAACAACTAGCAACTGTCAATATGTGTGTGGCTCTTGTCTATGGGAACATCGGATGAGACGGCTGTTGGCCGAAAGATCAGCGATTGGCCGACATTCACCTAATGGGTATGTTGGCCCCAACACTGGTAAAGGGATCTTTAACCCCTTAACGACCAGAGGTATTTTTGTTTTTGCGTTATCATATATTGCTCCCCTTCTTCCCAGAGCCATACCTTTTTTATTTTTTGGTCAATTTGGCCATGTCAGGGCTTGTTTTTTGCGGAACGAGTTGTACTTTTGAACAACACCATTGGTTTTGCCATGTCGTATACTGGAAAACAGGGAAAAAAATTCCAAGTGCGGTGAAATTGCAAAAAAAGAAAAAAGGGCGATCCCTACACTTGTTTTTTTTTTTTTTTTACCATATTCACTAAATGCTAAAACTGCCCTGCCATTATTATTCTCCAGGTCATTATGAGTTCATAGACACCAAACATGTCTAGGTTCTTTTTTATCTAAGTGGTGAAAAAAAATTCCAAAGTTTGTTAAAAAAAAAAAAGAAAAAAACGCCATTTTCCGATACCGGTAGCGTCTGCATTTTTTGTGATCTGGGGTCGGCTGAGGGATTATTTTTTGCGTGCCGAGCTGTCGTTTTTAGTGATGCCATTTTGGTGCAGATACGTTCTTTTGATTGCCCGTTATTACACTTTAATGCAATGTTGAGGCGACAAAAAAACGTAATTCTGGGGTGTTGACTTTTTTTCTCGCTACGCCGTTTAGCGATCGGGTTAACTTTTTTATATTGATAGATCGGGCGATTCTGAATGCGGCGACACCAAATACGTGTATGTGTGATTTTTTTGTTGTCGTTTTATTTTGATTGGGGCAAAAGCTGCTGTGATTTGAACTTTTACATATTTTTTATTTTTTTAATATTTTTGTAAACTTTTTTTTTTTTTTTTTACTTTTGGCATGCTCCAATAGAAGCTGCAATACTCTGATCGCCTCGGCACCACACAGGTGATGATCAGATCACCTGATTGTAGCAGAAATGCTCACTTGCTATGTGCGCCCACCACCGGGCAGTGCTCATAGCAATCTGGCTCTGACAGCCATAGATGTCTGCTGGAGACCTCTGGTTGTCATGCTGACCCATCGGTGACCCGCGATCATGAGACATGGTCACCGATGGGCAGGTTAAGTGACGCGCCTCCGGTAAGCGCGAGTTAAATGCCGCTGTCAGAGTGAAACGTGATCTGGGAACACGATTCTTCCCCCGAGACCCATAAAGTTTTTACTTTCCTATCAAAGAAGCTGGATGAGGACTTGATTATTGTGTGATCTTTTCAAAGGTTGATGTGACGTTTTGATTACTTTTCATGTCTTTTTTTTTTTATGGAGGAGAGGACACTGAAAAACAACACAACTCTGGCGTTCTGATTCTATTTCTTACATGTTGCGCCATTTGTCGATTGGAATAATTAGATTTCTATTTTGATTGGTCAGACTTGCATTTTTTTAATTCTTTGTTTTTATAGTTATTTATTTTTGGGGGATAAAAGCAAGATAACACAAATTGTAACTTTTTTTTTTTATTTTTGAAAACTTTTTGCACTTTTAACTTTACTTGTTAAATCCCTTGGAGGAGACTTGAACTTGTGATCATCCCATAGCTTATACTATACACTGCAATATCAGAGCACATTGTGGTCTCCTTTGAAGCTCTACATATAGCTAAACTTAAAGGAGTATCAAGATGGAAGCAACTAGAGCCTTCAGCAGTCCACGAGACGTCATAGTAACGCATCTGCATCCCCATTCGCGTCTTGGGGGGCAGATAAGAGCTGGGGTGTGAATGCAGAAATGGACAGTGGCATTTAAATAGTTAACAGCCTGCAGAAGGAACTCCGCTCTGGCCATGGCTCTTAAGGGCCCGTTACACAAAGCGATATCGCTAGCAATATTGCTGTAACGTCACTGGTTTTGTGACGTAGCAGCGATATTGCTAGCGATATCGCTACATGTGACACTTACCTCCGACCGGCTCCCCCGCGATGATCGCTGATCACATGAGAACGTCCTGGACCATTTCTCGTGGACGCGGGCAGGAGGACGTCAGGATTGCCTCGTCTGACAGGTAAGTAGCGACCCCCGACCACTGCCATGTCGCTGGTGAGATCTGCCTGTGAGGCAGCTCACTAGCGACCACTTAGCGATGCACCAGCGATCCATATCGTTGTCGGGATCGCTGGTGCATCGCTACGTGTAACGGTACCCTTAGAGACAGATACCGACTATTTAACAGAGCCAGCATAAGCCACTTCCGATCCCCCGCCTCCCCCCACACACAGCTCCTGAGCTCCCTCACACACAGCTCCTGAGCTCCCCTCCACACACACAGCTCCTGAGCTCCCCTCCACACACACACAGCTCCTGAGCTCCCCTCCACACACACAGCTCCTGAGCTCCCCTCCACAAACACAGCTCCTGAGCTCCCCTCCACACACACAGCTCCTGAGCTCCCCTCCGCACACACACAGCTCCTGAGCTCCCCTCCACACACACAGCTCCTGAGCTCCCCTCCACACACACACAGCTCCTGAGCTCCCCTCCACACACACACAGCTCCCGAGCTCCCCCCACACACACACAGCTCCTGAGCTCCCTCACACACACACAGATCCTGAATTCCCCTCCATGCACACACACACAGCTCCTGAGCTCCCCCCACACACACACAGCTCCTCAGCTCCCCCCCCATACAAACACAGCTCCTGAGCTCCCCTCCACACACACAGCTCCTGAGCTCCCCTCCACACACACACACAGCTCCTGAACTCCCCTCCACACACACACACAGCTCCTGAGCTCCCCTCCACACACACACAGCTCCTGAGCTCCCCTCCACACACACACAGTTCCTGAGCTCCCTCACACACAGCGCTCCTGAACTCCCCTCCATGCACACACAGCTCCTGTGTTCCCCCCCACACACAGCTCCTGAGCTCCCCCCCCCCACACACAGCTCCTCAGCTCCCCCCCACACAAACACAGCTCCTGAGCTCCCCCCCACACAAACACAGCTCCTGAGCTCCCCTCCACACACACAGCTCCTGAGCTCCCCTCCACACACACACAGCTCCTCCCACACACACAGCTCCTGAGCTTCCCTCCATGCACACAGCTCCTGAGCTCCCCTCCATGCACACAGCTCCTGAGCTCCCCCCCTTCACACACACAGCTCCTGTGCTCCCCTCCAGCACACACAGCTCCTGTGTTCCCCCTCAAACACACAGCTCCTCAGCATCCCCACACACACACACACTGCTCCTGAGCTTCCCACACACACACAGCTCCTGATCTCCCTTCCTCACAGTTCCTGAGCTCCCCCCCACAGCTCCTGAGCTCCCCCCACACACAGCTCCTGAGATCCCCCCACACACACAGCCCCTGAGCTCCCCCCCACACACACAGCTCCTGAGCTCCCCCCCTACACACAGCTCCTGAGTTCCCCCACACACACACAGCTCCTGTGTCCCCCCCACACAGCTCCTCAGCATCCCCACACACACAGCTCTTGAGCTCCCCACACACACAGCTCCTGAGCTCCCCTCACACACACACATGTCCTGAGCTCCCCCCCACACACACAGCTCCTCAGCTCCCCCCACACACACACAGCTCCTCAGCTCCCCCCCACACAAACACAGCTCCTGAGCTCCCCCCCACACAAACACAGCTCCTGAGCTCCCCTCCACACACACACAGCTCCTGAGCTCCCCTCCACACACACACAGCTCCTGAGCTCCCCACCACACACACACAGCTCCTGAGCTCCCCTCCACACACACAGTTCCTGAGCTCCCTCACACACACAGCTCCTGAACTCCCCTCCATGCACACACAGCTCCTGTGTTCCCCCACACACAGCTCCTGAGCTCCCCCCCACACAGCTCCTCAGCTCCCCCCCCACAAACACAGCTCCTGAGCTCCCCCCCACACAAACACAGCTCCTGAGCTCCCCTCCACACACACAGCTCCTGAGCTCCCCTCCACACACACACAGCTCCTCCCACACACAGCTCCTGAGCTTCCCTCCATGCACACAGCTCCTGAGCTCCCCTCCATGCACACAGCTCCTGAGCTCCCCTCCATGCACACAGCTCCTGAGCTCTCCCCCTTCACACACACAGCTCCTGTGCTCCCCTCCACGCACACACAGCTCCTGTGTTCCCCCTCAAACACACAGCTCCTCAGCATCCCCACACACACACACTGCTCCTGAGCTCCCTTCCTCACAGTTCCTGAGCTCCCCCCCACACACAGCTCCTGAGATCCCCCCACACACACAGCCCCTGAGCTCCCCCCCACACACACAGCTCCTGAGCTCCCCCCACACACACACAGCTCCTGTGTCCCCCCCACACAGCTCCTCAGCATCCCCACACACACAGCTCCTGAGCTCCCCACACACACACAGCTCCTGAGCTCCCCCCCACACACACAGCTCCTGAGCTCCCCCCACACACACACAGCTCCTGAGCTCCCCCCACACACACACAGCTCCTGAGCTCCCCTCCACACACACACAGCTCCTGAGCTCCCCTCCACACACACAGCTCCTGAGCTCCCCTCCACACACACACAGCTCCTGAGCTCCCCTCCACACACACACAGCTCCTGAGCTCCCCTCCACACACACACAGCTCCTGAGCTCCCCTCCACACACACACAGCTCCTGAGCTCCCCTCCACACACACACAGCTCCTGAGCTCCCCTCCACACACACACACAGCTCCTGAGCTCCCCTCCACACACACACACAGCTCCTGAGCTCCCCTCCACACACACACACAGCTCCTGAGCTCCCCTCCACACACACACACAGCTCCTGAGCTCCCCTCCACACACACACACAGCTCCTGAGCTCCCCTCCACACACACACAGCTCCTGAGCTCCCCTCCACACACACAGCTCCTGAGCTCCCCTCCACACACACACAGCTCCTGAGCTCCCCTCCACACACACACAGCTCCTGAGCTCCCCTCCACACACACACAGCTCCTGAGCTCCCCTCCACACACACACAGCTCCTGAGCTCCCCTCCACACACACACAGCTCCTGAGCTCCCCTCCACACACACACAGCTCCTGAGCTCCCCTCCACACACACACAGCTCCTGAGCTCCCCTCCACACACACACACAGCTCCTGAGCTCCCCTCCACACACACACAGCTCCTGAGCTCCCTCACACACACAGCTCCTAAGCGCCCTCACACACAGCTCCGGAGCTTCCCACACACACAGCTCCTGAGCTCCCTCACACACACAGCTCCTGAACTCCCCTCCATGCACACACAGCTCCTGTGTTCCCCCCCACACACACACAGCTCCTGAGCTCCCCCCCACACACACAGCTCCTCAGCTCCCCCCCACAAACACAGCTCCTGAGCTCCCTCACACACAGCTCCTCCCACACACACAGCTCCTGAGCTCCCCTCCATGCACACAGCTCCTGAGCTCCCCCCACCACAAACACACAGCTCCTGTGCTCCCCTCCACGCACACACAGCTCCTGTGCTCCCCTCCACGCACACACACCTCCTGTGTTCCCCCCAAACACACAGCTCCTCAGCATCCCCACACACACTGCTCCTGAGCTTCCCACACACACACAGTTCCTGATCTCCCTTCCTCACAGTTCCTGAGCTCCCCCCCCACAGCTCCTGAGCTCCCCCCACACACAGCTCCTGAGCCCCCCCCACACACACAGCCCCTGAGCTCCCCCACACACACACACAGCTCCTGAGCTCCCCCCCTACACACAGCTCCTGAGTCCCCCCCCACACACACACAGCTCCTGAGCTCCCCTCCACGCGCACACAGCTCCTGTGTCCCCCCCCCACACACAGCTCCTCAGCATCCCCACACACACAGCTCCTGAGCTCCCCACACACACACAGCTCCTGAGCTCCCCACACACACACAGCTCCTGAGCTCCCCTCCACACACACACAGCTCCTGAGCTCCCCTCCACACACACACAGCTCCTGATCTCCCTCCCTCACAGTTCCTGAGCCCCCCACACACACAGCTCCTGAGCTCCCCCCCACACAGCTCCTGAGCTCCCCCCCACACAGCTCCTGAGCTCCCCCCACACACACAGCTCCTGAGCTCCTCCCACACACACACAGCTCCTGAGCTCCCCCCACACACACATAGCTCCTGAGCTCCCCCCACACACACGGCTCCTGAGCTCCCCCCCACACACAGCTCCTGAGCTCCCCCCACACACAGCTCCTGTGTTCCCCCCCACTCACACACAACTCCTGAGCTCCCCACCACACACAGCGCTCCTGATCTCCCTCACACACACAGCTCCTGATCTCCCTCACACACAGCTCCTGATCTCCCCCACACACACAGCTCCTGATCTCCCTCACACACACAGCTCCTGATCTCCCTCACACACACAGCTCCTGATCTCCCTCACACACACAGCTCCTGATCTCCCTCACACACACAGCTCCTGATCTCCCCCACACACACAGCTCCTGATCTCCCCCACACACACAGCTCCTGATCTCCCCCACACACAGCTCCTGATCTCCACACACACACACACACACACACACACACACACAGCTCCTGAGCCCTCCACAAACACACACAGCTCCTGAGCCCCCCACAAACACACACAGCTCCTGAGCTTCCCCCCACACACAGCTCCTGAGCTTCCCTCCCCCCTCCCACAGGCAGCTCCTGAGCTCCCCCACACACACACACAGAGTCCCTTGCCGGCACTTAACCTAACACAGCTCTTCAGGTAACTCCATGTATTCTCACTGCATTACTCGTTTTATCATGATGCACAAATGCTACAGCCAAATGGATGGAGACCAGATCAGCTCTGCTACATCTTCAAGAGCAATTACACGAACAGCAGCAAAATCACTTACATCCTCAAAGGGTTCACAATCTCCGTCCTCAGAAGGGCTTGTGTTTCGCTGTAATATTCTACATCTGTTTTGTCTTTCGGCCTCAGCAGGACAGAATCCAGCACAGAACTGAAGGAAAATAAGCTTTTCCGGAAAGAAAACAGACAATTACTTTCTGCTTCTGGAAGCATGGACATCGGCCAGGAGCAGTTATCTTACACCACGAGCGCAGGAAATCCTCACCAGAATAAGGTGGAGTCAAGATAGCAGGAGTTGTAGTGGCCCTGGATGCCTTTCTTTTTCCCAATCATGATTTCTAAGCCTTCCTTCTCTGTCCTGGGAGGGGTGTTCCCTTCTACAACTTCGCTCAAATAACCTCCAAAGGCTGGAAGGGAATAAAATCTGAAGTTACACTATATTCTTTGTGCTCCAATGCTTAGACTGTCTAAACAACCATGAATAAGGCTCATCGGAGCTGAAACGTGTTGGTTGTATCCACTGTGGCCAGAACCGCACTTACCATGTTTTTATGGATGTGATTTATTTCTTTAATAAAATTGGACATTTTATTTACCGGTACCTGCTTCTACGCTCAATTTTTCCTCTAGATTCCAGCAATGGGTCACTTACTAGGCTGTGTTTTGCTGTTTCAATAAAATCAGTGTTTGATCACCAGTCGATTATCACTACAGGACTAGGTGTCTTGTGCCTCCTAGTCCAACGCCGCCCCTAACACTGATTAGCAGCTTTCTGCCTTTGAACAGTGTACACAGTAGGCAGTCAATCAGTGGTGTGGGTGGGGTTATACAGAGCTCAGCTTTCAAAGAACTGCTAGATCTGTGCAAAGTCAACAGTGATTTTATCAACACTACAGCAAGCAGCCCAGTAAGTGACACAACGCTGGAATTAGGGTCTCTGTCCCTACATCATGCTGCACTCCGATGGCAAACACCTGCTAACAGGCTCCTTTTAATTAGCAAATTCCACTCTCTTGGTCTAGAGAGGTAATAAATGCAGCAGATGAAAATAACCAAGAAACATTTCCTAGGTTAATAGAACCGGAGCCTGCGAGTATGTAAAAGCTCCACTGCTGGGACCAGGCACTGTAAAGCTATCTTCAGGTCACAGCAGCAGAGCGTCCTCCTGCACATGCTCACAGGCCCCTGGACATATGTTCCACATCGCTGACCACTTGCTGCAGTGCCCTACACAGTATGGTACCCATTCACTTCAATGGGGTCGGCTGCAGTTCTCTGTACAGTCAATATTCCATCTCTTTACAATATGGCAATACCCTAAAAAAAAACAAAAAAAAAAACCTCATTCATACTAAACATTAGAAAAACAGCCCTTACCCATGTCTTGTATAAAATAAGATCTGATCAGAAAATTGTCAGTTAAAGGGAATCTGTCACCAGGTTTTTGTTACTGCATCTAAGAGCAACGTGATGTAAGGGCAGAGACCCTGATTACTGCGATGTATCACTTAGTTTACTGGGTGCAGCCATTGTGATAAAATCAGTTCTCTACTGCAGACCAGCAGAGCTCTGTATAACCCCGCCCCCACCCTGATTGGCTGCTTCCTGTGCACATAGGTAGACAGCTGCCAGTCAGTGGTGGGGGCGGGTTATGAAAAGCAGGAGGACTAGGTGGCACAAGGCAGCTTGTCCTGTTGTGATACTATCCTGCGGAGAAAACACAGATTTTTACTGAAACCACAAAACAGAACCCAGTAAGTGACATATTGCTGGGATCAGGGACTCAGCCCCTACAACGTGATGTTTTTAATTTATATAGCAAAACCTGCTGACAGATTCCCTTTAAGAAAACCTGAGGCTTCAGATGCCTCTTTTTCAAGTTCTATCCATGTTTTTAGAGCAAAATGACTGGCCACAACAAAAGGAGATTAGTCTTTTTTTTTTAACTGATTTGCGATCAAAATTATCAACTGAAGTGAATGGCGGGCTAATGTGTAAAAACAGACCGTACTCGCGCTTCATACATGTCATCCAAGTCCAGCTGTTTTTTGTACTGGGTAATGGACAAGAGAAGTCGGGAATTATTTTTAACTCTGCATATACAAATTCTACACTGACGGGAAGATCAAAATGAATGAAAACTGAATACACCAGGCAGGCTTTTCTGGCATGCAAAAAGGAAAACCGGATGTGTGAATGAGGCCTAACGCCGAGGACTTTCTGCTCTCCCTTTTTCGATGGCATTACTTAATCATTCATTACCTAGAGAGTTACAACGTTCTATTTGGTTGGAGACCGGCTGTAGTGACGCGAACCTGGAGTCTGGCCTGCAGCTCTTCAGCTTCACGAAAAGTGCTTTTTTGGGGGCACAGGTAAAAAATCTTGTCCCCTTGAAAGTGCCGTCTGTGCATCCTGCACATTCATCTTCCTGAAGTGATCATAGCAGAAAAATAAACACATATATTACAATCACAGTACTAGGAGCAGTCACCCTGCACTAAAGGCTCAGTCCGATTCCCAGAAGAGAGTTACCCTAACTGGGCAGTCCGCACAGTTAATTCAGGAAGGGAAGAGGAGGAGGGAGGCGAAGAGGAGGAGGGAGGCGAAGTGGAGAAGGGAGGCGAAGAGGAAGAGGGAGGCGAAGAGGAAGAGGGAGGCGAAGAGGAAGAGGGAGGCGAAGAGGAGGGAGGCGAAGAGGAGGAGGGAGGCGAAGAGGAAGAGGGAGGCGAAGAGGAAGAGGGAGGCGAAGAGGAAGAGGGAGGCGAAGAGGAAGAGGGAGGCGAAGAGGAAGAGGGAGGCGAAGAGGAGGAGGGAGGCGAAGAGGAGGAGGGAGGCGAAGAGGAAGAGAGAGGCGAAGAGGAAGAGAGAGGCGAAGAGGAAGAGAGAGGCGAAGAGGAAGAGGGAGGCGAAGAGGAAGAGGGAGGCGAAGAGGAGGAGGGAGGCGAAGAGGAGGAGGGAGGCGAAGAGGAAGAGGGAGGCGAAGAGGAAGAGTGAGGCGAAGAGGAAGAGTGAGGCGAAGAGGAAGAGGGAGGCGAAGAGGAAGAGGGAGGCGAAGAGGAAGAGGGAGGCGAAGAGGAAGAGGGAGGCGAAGAGGAAGAGGGAGGCGAAGAGGAAGAGGGAGGCGAAGAGGAGGAGGGAGGCGAAGAGGAGGAGGGAGGTGAAGAGAAAGAGGAAGGCGAAGAGGAGGAGGGAAACGAAGAGGAGGAGGGAGGCGAAGAGGAGGATGAGGCGAAGAGGAGGAGGGAGGCGAAGAGAAAGAGGAAGGCGAAGAGGAGGAGGGAAACGAAGAGAAGGAGGGAGGCGAAGAGGATGAGGCGAAGAGGAGGAGGGAGGCCAGGAGAAGAGAGGGTGGTAAAAGGGGGGCTAGAAGGGAGGCCAAGAGGAGGGAGGCACAGAGAGAGACAGAGAGACTTTTTAGAGCACTCTGAAGCCTTGGAGTACTTCCGATTTAAATAGGGAATCTATTCCTCCTAGGAGTCGCTGGCTTTCAGTCATAGAGATGTGCGTGAAGCTCTTGCAGACACTACTCAGTACACAGTGAGTGGCGGCTGTAAGCACTGCTCTGGCACTTTGACAACTCGCTCTGCACAGATGTGCTGCAGAGACAGCTGTAAACCAAAGTGCTGAGACATGCTTACAGCTATCACTCACTGTGTACTGAGCAGTGTCTGTAAGCGCTTCATGCACACCTCTATGACTGAAAGCCAGCGGCTCCCAGGAGGAATAAAGTTCATTTTTTCTGGGTAGCTGCACTTTCTGCAAGATGACCGCACGGCATATTAGCACTGTTTACCTGCAGATTAACCCTATATCTGCTGGTTCACAGCGCTTGGGGATAGGACAGGATCCCTTTAAGTAATAGATGCAGTTTAGGAAAACCATAAAAAGTGATAAAATGTAGCAGTGACCCTTGTAACTACATTGGATTCATGAACCCCTTGTAAGTGTCCTCTATTGTCTTCATGGGCCCTAAACACTGTTCACTTTAGGGTCTAAAAAAGCGCACACAGATATATATATTTTTTTTTAATTATTACCAGCTCCAGTCCAGCCAACATTTCACCGACTCCCAGGGGCTGTCCAATCCAGCGGATCACGCCATAAAAAGGAGGGTTCTCTTTAACTTCTGCTAGTGATCCCACCTCCAGGCCGTGCATATTGGACAGATGTGGGGGTCCGGGGGGGCTGTCCTGCAGAGATGCATGGTTTATTTCTCCTATGACCGACTGCACAGACAATGAGAGCGGAGTGTGTCCCATTGTGCCATTAGTACTGGACATCTTGGAAAGGCTGAATGGAAGAGAATGAAATCGGTTCTCTCCGGGGGAGCAGTTGCTTGCCGATGGCTGCAGAGGGGGAGAACAGTGTCCAAATGAAGATGGAGACGTCTCCGTTAGAGATTTTGCCGAGTCTTCGACAACTACAAAGAATAGAAATGAAAATTGTATATAAAAATATGAAGCAAAGTCAACTGAGCAGCCCCCGAAAACCAAGCAGCCCCCGATCATCCGATCATGGTGCAACTAAATGGCGCACCACGTATGACCGCACATTCCTGCAATGAAGTGTATTCAAGGGGATCTGTCAGCAGATTTCACAATACAAATTGCAACCATTAATAAATCGATCTCACAGACCTGATTAGACCGGTGTACTTACTTTGAAAATCTAATTTCTTACAGTTTCTCCTGTCTAGTGATAAAATCAGGATCGAGAGCGATGACTTCAAATCTGCACACACCAGCTCGCCATTAAATGATATATAGAGTAAGACCACCCGTAGTTTTCTGACTACAGGACGCACCCCAGGTTTAGATAAAAGGATTAAAGCTTTTGTAGGGGTCTGTGGAAGTGCATTTCAATAACTTGGGTGGTCTACAGCACTGCATTTTTCCTAGATGCTGTAGTGTATGTCATTGTGGTGCAGAGTAAACCGAGTGATGTAACAGATGTGTGCTCCGGGGCAGATTATGGCAGGTTAATAGATGCTCCTCTTTGAATGAGGGATTTATACAGGAGAGTCTAGGAGGGGCATAATCAAGGATTTAATAGACATATTAAGTGCTTTGTACAATGTGAAGCATGCAGGGGCCACAAAAACCTATGTGCTGCCAAACAAGGGTCCACCAAGCATGCCTTGGGCATACAGACCACTACCTAAGATGGAGAGGGAGAACTGTGCAGCTACTAACTACAGCTCTTCCTATGACAGCAAGCAGAGGATATGTGCACATTGTATGAACAGGGGAGCTATAAACTGATGATCAGGTAGATCACTATGATAGCTCTGCACTATCACTAAAGTAGCATTGTGGCAAAAAATATTTTTTTTAATCTATACGGTGCAACATAGGCTACTAGTAAAGAAAAGGTAGTTGATGTGCCATGTATAGGTAGGCTGCCATCTGGATTCCTTCTCTTTAAACTACATTTTCCATAATACCGGAGTATTCCAGAATGCCGTAACACAAGGCTGAAAGGTGGTGGCCGTTAGTTATGTGGGAAAACAGGGATTTTTGTGTACTCACCGTAAAATCCTTTTCTCCGAGCCAATCATTAGGGGACACAGGACCATGGGTGTTATGCTGCTGCCACTAAAAACCTGGCGACGGGTAGTCTTTAAGTGATTTGTACCTGCAATCTTTTGATTGCTTCTTCTACATCCTGCAATACTACAATATTGCAGAATATAGTGTAAATCGCGGTCTCCTACGAAGCTGGGCTTTACAGTAGTACCAAGTTGGCAGCCATGGGGGTTTTTAGCAAATCCACGGTAGCTATGGTAAGGCCTCATTCAGATGCCAGATTTTCACATACAAGTACTAGCTGTTTTTTTCACGGATAGCACTCTTTCCTATGACAGTCTATGAGGTCGTTCACATGTCAGATTTTCTCCTTGAACCGAGGGGTCCGTGCCAACACAGGTCTGATATTGATCCAAGTGTTGGGTCAAAATCGACAATGCAAGCCTATGGATCAGTGAAAAAAAAAACCTGACGGCATTCGGATGCGATCCATGCGCTGTCCGTTTTTCACCGACTGATAGAAAGAAGGTGGAGAAACTTTTTCTACTTTTTCATCAGCGAAAAAACTTATGAAACTCTGACCAAACTCTGATGAAAATTTGATGACAGTACAATGAAAAGGACTGGCAAAACTCAGTCAGTTTTACTAAAAAGTAAAAAAACTGAAATCTGAATGAGGCCTTTTCCATCGTTGTCCTGCAATTGCTCCTTTTGAAGGCCGTCAGTGACTGATTGCAGCATCAAAATGCTTAACAGCAGCAAATCGGACTAGCTGCTGTTAAAGGCAGATGACAGCTGTGTAGCACACTCTAACCAGCTCCATAATGGAGCATTAAAGGGTTATACAATGAATAACAATTCCATAAGCAAAAAAACAATAGTGTTTTATTAAGGAAGCTGTCAGGGTGGAGTGGTGCTGAATGATGCAGGACAGTAGAAGGCATTGTCCTGCTTTGTTCCTATACTACAATATTCAGAATAAAAGCCAGTAAGTAGGAGTTTATGTCACCAGCTCCCATACTCAGGAGGATACCCTAGGAGACGAAGCGGGGCGCGCAGAAGCTGGAGTGGGGAGCCCAGGAGACGGGGCATGCAGGAGCCGGAGCGGGGCACGCAGGAGACGGGGCACGGCATGCAGGAGCCGGAGTGTGGCACGCAGGAGCACGCAGGAGCCGAAGCGTGAGGAGCACGCAGGAGCCGAAGCGTGGCACGCAGGAGCAGGAGCACGCAGGAGCCGGAGCGTGGCACTCAGGAGCACGCAGGAGCCGGAGCGTGGCACGCAGGAGCACGCAGGAGCCGGAGCGTGGCACGCAGGAGCCGGAGCGTGGCACGCAGGAGCAGGAGCACGTAGGAGCCGGAGCGTGGCACGCAGGAGCACGCAGGAGCCGGAGCGTGGCACGCAGGAGCAGGAGCACGCAGGAGCCGGAGCGTGGCACGCAGGAGCGTGGCACGCAGGAGCCGGAGCGTGGCACGCAGGAGCACGCAGGAGCCGGAGCGTGGCACTCAGGAGCAGGAGCACGTAGGAGCCGGAGCGTGGCACGCAGGAGCACGCAGGAGCCGGAGCGTGGCACACAGGAGCAGGAGCACGCAGGAGCCGGAGCGCGGCACGCAGGAGCGTGGCACGCAGGAGCAGGAGCGTGGCACGCAGGAGCCGGAGCGTGGAACGCAGGAGCAGGAGCGTGGCACGCAGGAGCCGGAGCGTGGCACGCAGGAGCCGGAGCGTGGCATGTGTCTCCAGTTTAGTAAGGTGCAGCTTTGTAGCTGTGGTTGAATAGCAAAATACGAATTTAGAAAATAAATTATTACCCTGCGAACTCCTGCACTACAATAATTTATTATTCGGATGTGCGCTTCCAATGTTTCTTATTTTCATGTGTATATAAGAGAGGGACGTAGAAGTTATAAGAGTCCAAACTGGACAACACCTGCATTCAGTAAAGTCTGCTTTACTTGGAAAAGAACCATTTACAAAAGCCGCGATTACAGCAACGGGAGGAAGCTGCATCTGCAAACTGGGAAGAAGCAGCGACACATCCAAAATAGACCGCGGCACACGCATCTCATTTAGTGCCATACAACGCAGATTTAAGGGGATGTGCCCGGGGGTAGATGCCGTACTGGCTAAAAGAGCATTCAGTACGTGTGACGTAAAGATATACCTTCACAGCGATTGCTCTCTTGTATTCCAGAACTTCCTCCCCGTGACGATCTCTCCCGGGCTGTGGGTGCAAAAACACCAAGCGTACGATCAGAGCTAGAGGAAGCTGCGACACGTCCAACTTGTAAGATAACTGACATCTATATATATTTAAAATTGAATGTATGTGTGTGTGTCACCAACCAATCACAAAGCATCTTTCATTTCACCAGAGCTGTTTAAAAGAAGCTGAGCTGTGATTGGTTGCTATGACCAACAGTTTTCCCACTTGACAACACCTCAGCAGACACTGACATGGTGGGAGAAATCTAGCATCCCCAGGAACATAAGCTCCAGCCATTGTCTGCCCCCAAAAAGGAGCAGAGAGCACATGACAGAAATGAATCCCCCCTCCCTGCCCATATCCCCATCACACATCCTCCATCCCATAGGCACATCTTCCCTTTTAAAGGGATCTCCAGTATGGAAGTCAGGGCAAATCCATCCAGCGCTTTGGTTTTGACCCCAGGTCTCTCTTAAAGGGATCCCCGGTATGGAAGTTAGGACCGTTCCACTTATTATAATTTGTTATAACTAACCGTAGTTAGTTACTATGCCCAGGCAACGCCGGGCTCTTCAGCTAGTGTCTTAATATATTCACAATATCAGGGAAAAAAAAATCCATATACCGATATACTGAATGTGTGGACATCCGCTGCAACCTATCAGAACAAGACTCACAGCGGCAGAATCCAAATCACGCCGATTTCATTGCAGAAATGCTGCCGCAGGACGGTTTTCGTAGGATTTTCATAAAACTCCATGTACAATGCTGTATTAAGAATAGGATTTTATGTCCTGTGTGTACAGGCCCTTATGTTGAAAAGGGGTTTTCTCCACATCACTCATTTTTAAACTCACAAAGAGCTTGTAAAAATATGACAGCTTACAATTGGTAACTTTCTAGAACAGAGGGGTATTTAACTATTATTCAATGCTTGTTGTCTAAGTTACCGGCCACCACTGAAGTTAAGCATATGCAGTGCTCACACATCTTTTTATGAGAGCTTGTAAGCACTGATGTAAAGCTTTGGTGTCCTTGGGCTTCGATGCTGCTGCAGCATCGGAGCACACACGGTTCGGACCTAGCGGTGCAACCATGATACTGGTCAGAACGGTCACTCATTCCCCGGCTTCCTGTTTGCTGTGGGGAGCGTTCTCCTGATGAGCAACAGTTCGGACTAGCAGCACGGTAGCATCGCTAAGCCGAACCCTGTGCTGCAGCAGGACTTTAGACGCTAGAGGACACTAGAGCTGGCTGGATGATGCACTCCAGTGATAAGACCAGCACTTACAAGCTCTAACAAAAAGAACTTGTAAGCACTGCACATGTATGATTGCTGGAGTGGCCCGTAACCTAGACAACAAGCATTAATCAGTAAAGCTTAAATCAGTCAGGGGACTTTAAGTGTTGTTCTTGTGATCAGTAGAATGTCTCAATGGACGGACCCCCAGCGATCATATCTATCATCTATTCTACGAGATGAAATTCATGAACCTTGGGTGACATTTTTAAGAATTTGGTGCAATAACATCAAAGAATATAACAAGACAAAAAAAAACACGGAAGTGCCCCTTAGACTCCTAACGCATTGCTCATGGAATACTCTATGCAAAGTCCACTGTCTCGTGTAAGCGCAAGTAGAGAATCCAGAGTTTACAGCACAAGTGAGAACGCACCTTCTTCCATGTACCAGCTATTCTTACTCTTCGACTGGTGCTGGGAATCCACCGAGCTGCCATTTAAAGTGTAAAAAAATTCTGAGCGAGTCCGGCTTCCAGGTTCAGAGGTAGATCCTGCTGCAAGAAACAAAACGATGGCTGAGACCATGCAGCTTTCCGGAAGGTTGCTTTGGAAAAACGGTCATTTGTTCTTGCGGTAAATCCAAAAAACTAGGCACTCACATAGATATGTGATAGTAGGAAATCTAGCTGCAATCCAAAAGTGAGTGTACAATATTTCAACAATTTACTCTGCCCTTCATCAGGTGCAGAGAGGGTTTTTTTTTTTGGCAGAGTGACGTGGATAGAGAAATATGGGAAAACACAGCAGGCTTCCTGTTTTTTTTTTTTTTTTTTGCCTATTGAGCCTTATCACAGCTTGATTCACATTTGTTTCTTCTGGAAAGCACTATGAGAAATCTCTGCTTGCAGTTCAACTGGGCATTACACTATAAACATTATATACCGTATTTTTCAGACTATAAGATGCACCTAGGTTTTACAAGAGGAAAACAGGAAAATAAATTGCAGCAAAAAATGTGGTAAATTCTGTACTAATATCCCCTATCGGTCCCGTCATCCCTATTCTGGTATGCATGGAGATATGGCCCCATCCCTATCCTGTTATTCAGGGCCCCATCCTTATCCTGGCATGCAGGGCCCCCACCCCTATCCTGGTATGCATGGCCCCATCAGAAAACATTAAAAAAAAAAATTACACTTACCTTCCCGGCGCTCCCTCGCAGCTTCCTGCTCCGTTGCCAGCAGCTGCTTTATGCTTGCAAGCAGCGCATGGCAGAGATGTCACGCGCTGCTCACAAGCCGAAGGGCAGCTGCCGGTACTCAGTGCTCTGCACGCAGGGACTCTTGTGTGCAGAGAGCAGTGAGTATTCATTGCTCTTCAGTAGCGTGCACAGTGTCAGCGGGAGCCTTCCTACAGCTGCCGGTGGGCGTTCACGTGTGCTGCTACTTAAGAGAAAAGAATATTCACTGCATTCCACTCCCATGGGCGTGGAATGCGGTGAATATTTATTCCCTTTAGTAGCAGCACACGTGACCGCAGGCAGCTACAAGTAGCCGGCGACTGAAGAGCATTCAATACCCACTGCTCTCAGCACACACAGTCCCTGCATGCAGAGCACTGAGTATTCCAGCAGCAGCCCTTCGGCTTGCAAGGAGCGCATGATGTCTCTTCCATGCGCTGCTTACAAGCATAAAGCAGCTGCTGGCAACAGAGGAGGACGCTGCGAGGGAGCGCCGGGAAGGTAAGTGTAATGGTTTGGGTTTTTTTTTTTATGTTTTCTGAAGGAGCTATGCATACCAGGATGGGGCTGGGGCCAATCATGCCAGGATGCTAAATAGAAATGGATATTCATTGTTCTCCACTTCCATGGGCGTGGAATGCAGTGAATATTCATTTCTCTTTAGCAGCGGACAGAGTTAGCTTCAGAAGCCGGCTCCTGTCTCCGTGACCCACTGCTCCGCCAATGCCGCTCCTCTACCTCCCCACCACAGCCAGGACCAGTACATCCGGACTATAAGATGCACCCCCCATTTTCCTCCACATTTTTGGAGGAAAAAAACGCGTCTTATAGTCCGAAAAATACGGTACATATTTTTTTAATACAAGTGTAAAAAAATAATCGGATTTATAGGAAAAAAAAATACACTTCACATGAAATGCTGTTTTGAGGAATAGGTCATTTTCTGATGACACATGACTTGTACTATATATACGTAAAGATTAGAGATTTGTCCGGTTTCATGTGAATGTGACACGTGACCAAGCGCGATCCACGGTACCTGTGACCTTTGGTTTGCTGTGACTGGATAAGCTTTTCTCACTCCCACACCTTGACGTGAAAGCGAGCTTTAAAGGTCTTCTCTCCTGGTTTACAGATTCTGCCAGAAATAAAGAAAACGGATCATGTTTCTAGTAGAATAATGCTAACACTTACACATTCCTTCCAAAATCTTTTAGCTTAAAGGTGTTGTGCCAAGTTTGAAAGTTAAGCCCAATCAACGGGAGATAACTTAGTGATCTCGCTGGGTGTCCGACCGCCGGGGCCTTCACCGCTCCCGAAAACTGGGACTCTCAAGAGCCCAGTGTGAATGGAGCAGAGGGTGATCATGCACAGTGCCGTTCCATTCACCCTGGAAGGGAGCGCAGGAGAACCAGAGCGCAGCGTTCTGCTGGTCTTTGGAATCCTCATTAAGAATGATCGACAATTACTCCATTCACAAGGAGGGGGGTATTCAGTGGCGGTTGGACCCCATTGACCGGGAAGTTATATCCTAACCTATGAATAGGGAAACTCTTTAAAACTTAGCACAGTTCCTGAATGTCATCACAATAATAAAGTCTGGGACACTCTGATGATTGCTGGGATACGCCACATCAGCAGGTCTGATCAAGGCTAACGATCTATAAAGCAAAGAGACCTTCTCACCACACAGCAAGGCTCCCGCCAAACAGCTATGCAGATGACACTGCACTCGGGATTGGCGAGGAGGGTCCTTATTGTGACACCAAGTAGACTTTAAGAAGTCTGACCACCAATTATGAGATCAAGGGTACCAGGCGATGGGTGAGCAGTGGTGTAGCCCACCACAATAACATATCCTGTAGACAGGTATTACTTATTCTTCATGGGGGAATCTGGCTTATAAAATTCATAATTAGGGCAATCAAGAGTTCCTAGAAAGCCATCCTCCATTCAGCACCTCCATCAATTAACCGAACAGCTCGGAGCAAGGCACAGCTGGCAATGTGTTACAGCGGGCACAATGTAATACTTTCTTTACTGCTTTTTACTTTTTCTTTCATTTCACATACTTTGCTCCCCATAAGGACTAAAAATGACCTTTAGTGAGCATTTAAACATGTAAATGCTTATTATTAATGCGACTTCCCCTGTACCTGGGGTTGTCATATTTTCCCCAATCACAGAGGAAATTCAGCTTTCTGCCTGCATAGTAGACCTGATTGGTTCTCCTAGGAACCTGCAGCTCCTGCTCTCCTTACACCCAGAGATCACTGGGTACAGAGAAGAAAGCACTGTCAGTGATCTCTATACTGAACTGGCGCTGTGTATACAGCAAACACGGGGGGCAGATATGGTAATAAACCCTCTCTTACTTCTCTATGGGAATTACAGCTGTGTCTGACAGATCTGTAGTTGCACAATTTTGTACAAGTAGCTTTCTCTGCACTGACATTTTAAAACGTCAGTGCAAAGTAAAGTGTGGCCCAGCAGAAAGTTCAGAGTCTAGACTGATGAAAAAGGTTAAAAGAGATTTTTCCCTTTCATATGCATATACTTGGGACTAAAAATAATTTTGGCGATTGAGTTTCATTAAAAATTTTGCACCGCAAGGCTTTCAAAGGCTCTTTTGATTCCTGCATATTCAAATTTGATGTAGTCTGTGGTCATAATTCAGCTGAGAGGAGCTCAGAAAGACGAATTTATGCCAAATTGTTTCACAACAAATAACATTGATGTGATTTAGATTTCTCTCTTTTGTTCATTCACTTTACATTTTGTTGTTAAAAATAAACTATTGAACATTTCGATTTCAGAAAGTATTTTTTTACTATGCAGCATTTTTGCCCACACCTGCCTAAAACTTTTGCAACTACACGACATACAACTCATTACATGCAACCCATCATACATTTATCTAAAACCATCATTTTTCAGACCTGTCAGAAAAAGGTCAAACCCTACGTAAGAGAGAAAAGGCCGGGGTAGAGCCCTAAAATTCCAGGACATAACGCTCCTACCTGGGATGATATCATTGATGTGCAGGAGGAGGGTGCTTTCCACACTTGCAAAGCTGCACAGCTGGATTCCATTATATCGGCCATCCCAGTTTCCAATAGGATTGTCCTATGCGGAAGAAAAGAAACATTTCTAATCCCATACGTCTCAACAGTGATGAAAACGGTCGTGTAAAAGTATACCGAAGGGTGAGAAAAAGACCACCTCCCTGCTGGAGCCTCACCATCCACAGCTCGCAGTCAGTGTGTGCGGCGGCGGGGCTGCGTACCTTCCCACTACCAGATGGGTTTAAGCAAGGACTTTTCGAAACTGCTCATTTTAGGTGAACCACACTTCCGTCACACCACCCAGAATAAACATTTCTACTGGGAAATGTGAGTAAAGTGACAAGGGAGCTATATTTTTCAAGACAAACCGGGCGACTGAAATAGCTCAAAGCAGCAACACTATCATCAAACCTCACAAACAGGCAGTTATAAAAAAAAAAAAAAAGCAAAAACAAATTTACAGCTTAAAGGGAATCAGTCAACAGGTTTTTGTTATGTAATTTGAAAGCAGAATGATATAGGGACAGAGACCACGATTCCAGCGATGAATCACTTACTGGGCTGCTTGCTGCAATTTAACTACAATCAGAGCTTTCTGTGCTGCAGATCTACAAGTACTCCTATGCTGAGCTGTGTATAACCCCACCCACACCACTGATTGGCCGCTTTGTCAATATACAGTGTACACAGAAAGCGGCCAATCAGTGGTGGGGGCGGGGTTCTACAGAGTAGATGACTAGGAGGCACCAGACACCTAGTCCGGTAGTGATAAGCTCCTGCTGTTAAAATGCTGATTGTATTGAAATAGCAACACACAGCCCAGTAAGTGATACATTGCTGGAATCAGAGTTTCATCCCCTATACCATGCTACTCTCGGATTACATTACAAAAAACAGCCAACAGATTCCCTTTAAATCAAATCAAGGCCTATGGACGTCATGTAGGAGCTTCCGTACTCAAGACTCTCTTCTATAAGCCAGGTCGGAGAGTGACTAAATCTTGGCTGTGGCTCTCGTGGACACATGCCGTAAAATCAACTGTCCACTCATGGCGAAAATAACCAGACCTACTGTAAGGCGCTGATCACCATGGTGGTTTTCTTCTGAACAGGGGATGTCTGTACGAGGAGAGTATGCACTAGGCGCTGCACAGGTGGCTATGTTTTAAATCACCAAAGACCCACAAGGGGTGCAATGATCCCAGCAATTCAAGTAAAAAACAATCAGAAAGGATCTGATATAGATAATTAAAATGTAACGTTTAATATTATCAGGTTAAAAAAGGCTAAGCCAACACCTCAATAGAAACAGACAAAAAAAAAAAAAAACACATGAAAAAAACATCAGAAGTGATCCGGTGCAATATAAGAATGGTTCGGCCTCACCGTTCTGGTCTTCCGGAAAGGCTGTCCATAGACGCAGGAGGGGGCAATGACCCAACAGGTATCCTACCCTCCCTGCCGTGCCCAACGCATTGTCTCCTGTCCTAGCTGGATCACTTTTGGCACTTTATTTCTGTGTCTTTCCGCTGTTTGTATCAAGGTGTTGGCTTAGCTTTTTTTCTTTTCGAATATTTTTTATTGAATTTTTCATTAGCTTTTTAATTTTTTTAATAGTCTTTTTTAACCTGATAGTATTAAAAGTTACACTTTATCTATATCAGATCCGTGCTGATTTCTGTGCCCGGTCTCGTGTACAACAGGTGTCGCACCCATGTACTATTCTACTGACAGCGGGGCTAATAGAGGCGCCAGATGACCCCTTACTCACAAAAAAGTTCAAAAACAAATATATTCAGATATTCACATTGGCTGTGACGGGAGAAAAAGAGGGATTTTGGGTTCTTACCGTAAAATCTCTTTCTTGGAGCCTTCATTGGGGGACACAGATTACCATGGGTGTATGCTGCTGCTGCTAGGAGGCTGACAGTATGCAAAACAAGAAAATTAGCTCCTCCCCGGCAGTATACACCCACCGACAGGCACTAAGCACCTCAGTTGGTGAAAAAGCAGTAGGAGAAGCAACCAAAAAACCATGAACATATGTACCAACCCAACAAGGGACTCGAAGACCCAACACGGTACAACTTAAACAGGGAGGGTGCTGTGTCCCCCAATGAAGGCTCCAAGAAAGAGATTTTACGGTAAGAACACAAAATCCCTCTTTCTTTATCGCCTTATTTGGGGACACAGATTACCATGGGACGTTCCAAAGCAGTCCTGAGGGTGGGAACAGCAATAAAGGAACGACAGAAGGAAGGGCTTCGGTCGGCCGGTGCGCGACCGCCGCCTGCAGAACCTTCCTACCAAGAGCTGCATCAGACGAGGCCTGGGTATGAACCCTGTAGAACCTCGCAAAGGTGTGCAAAGACGACCAGGTCGCGGCCCTGCAAAGTTGTAAGGCCGAAGCCTGGTGTCGCACTGCCCAAGAAGCCCCTACAGCCCGGGTGGAGTGGGCTTTCACTCCCGGAGGGGGCTGTTTCTCCTGAAGTCGGTAGGCTTCCAGGATGGTAGACCGAATCCAGCGAGCAATTGTGGATTTGCAGGCCGGAAGACCTTTCCGGCGACCCTCAGAAATGACAAGCAGGGAATCAGATTGGCGAAAAGAAGCGGTCCTGGTAAGGTAAACACGCAAGGCTCTCACTACATCCAGTTTGTGGAGCAACTTTTCCAGAGGATGAGCAGGCGCAGGACAAAACGATGGAAGGACGATATCTTCGTTAATGTGAAAGGGAGATACCACTTTTGGAAGGAATGAAGGAACTGGCCTGAGAACAACCTTATCTTGGTGGAGGATAAAGTACGGAGAACGACAGGATAAGGCCGCCAGCTCAGAAACTCTCCTGATGGAGGTAATGGCGATTAGAAAAGCCACCTTCCATGAAAGAAAAGACAGAGGGATGTCCTGGATTGGTTCGAACGGCGCCTTCTGGAGAGCGCCAAGAACAAGATTGAGATCCCATGGATCTATCGGAGAATGATGAGGAGGAGCCACATGGGCGACTCCTTGGAGAAAAGTCTTCACTTGCGGTAAGGAAGCTAGATCCTTCTGGAAGAGGATTGCTAGGGCAGACACCTGGCCTTTGAGAGTACTGAGGGATAGGCCCGCATGCAAACCAGATTGGAGGAAACCAAGAATGGATGGAATGGAGAATGACAGTGGAAAAACATCGTTATCATCGCACCAACGGAAAAAAGCCTTCCAGTACCTATGGTAAATGCGGGAGGAAGCTGGCTTCCGAGCCTTGATCATGGTCTGAATGACCCGGCTGGAAAACCCTGATTCCCTCAGAATTGCGGCCTCAACGGCCATGCCGTTAAACTCAGAGACTGAGAATTCTGGTGGTAAAGGGGGCCTTGTGAGAGAAGATCTGGACGTTCTGGAAGCCTCCAGGGGACGTCCGCGAGCATGTTCACCAACTCCGCGTACCAAGGGCGTCTCGGCCAGTCTAGAGCCACTAGGATGACTGGGATGCCCTCTGACTTTATCTTTTTGACCACTCTTGGGATGAGGGCAAGGGGAGGAAACAGGTAAGGCAGTTCGAACTGGGACCACGGAATTACCAGGGTGTCGCAACAGACGGCTAGAGGATCCCTGGACCTGGCTACAAAGTGAGGAACTTTGTTGTTCATCCGAGATGCCATGAGATCGACGTCCGGGGTGCCTCAACGCTGGCATATCGGACTGAAGACTGTGGGATGAAGGGACCATTCGCCTGACGCTAGCCCCTGGCGACTCAAGAAGTCGGCTGCCCAATTTTCTACCCCTGGAATGTGAACAGCGGAGATCGCCGGAACGTGACGCTCTGCCCAGCGCAGTATCCTTGCCACTTCTGACATCACCTGCCTGCTGTGAGTACCGCCCTGGTGGTTTATGTACGCCACGGCCGTGGTGTTGTCTGCCTGAATGCGGACTGGTTTGCCTACGAGGAGATGCTGCCAACGAAGGAGAGCAAGGAAGATTGCCCTGATCTCCAGAAGGTTGATGGGCAGAAGAGTCTCCTGGGCGTTCCAGCGCCCTTGGGCCGCTTTCTGATGGTAAACCGCCTCCCATCCTAGGAGACTGGCATCGGTGGTGATGACCTGCCACTGAGGCGGAAGAAAAGACCTTCCGCGGAGAACTGTCGCAGGCAATGTCCACCAAGTCAGTGATTGTCTGACTCTGAGCGGAAGAAGAATGGGGCAGTCCAGAGAAAACGAGGCCTTGTCCCAGACTGACAGGAGGAACAGTTGGAGAGGGCGAGAGTGGAATTGTGCGAAGGGCACTGCTTCCATGGAAGCTATCATCTTCCCCAGGACCCTCATGCAGGACTGAAGGGGCATGATCCTTGAGCGTTGTAGGGACTGGATCCCCTTGCAAAGGGTTGAAAACTTGTCCCTCGGTAGAAACACCCGGGCTAGATTCGTGTCGTGCTCAAAAAGGTCAGACGCTGGGTAGGGCACAGGATGGACTTCTCCTTGTTGACTATCCATCCGAGGCGCCTGAGGGCATCCAAGGTTATCTGAAGACTGTGAAGACAGTCTTGGCGGGACGAGCCCTTGATCAGATCGTCCAGGTAAGGAATGATGAGAATCCCTCTGGATCGAAGGACGGCCGTGACTGTTGCCATCACCTTCGTAAAGACACGGGGAGCGGAGGCTAGGCCGAAGGGGAGGGCCGTGAACTGATAGTGATTGTCCTGAATCGCAAAGCGGAGGTATCTCTGATGCCGCAGAGAAATGGGGATGTGGAGGTAGGCATCCTGTATGTCCACAGAGCAGAGAAACTCTCCGGGTTCCATCGAGGCTATTACTGAACGCAGAGACTCCATCTTGAAGTGGCGGATCTTCACGTGGCGATTGAGCAACTTGAGGTCCAAAATTGGACGAAGAGAGCCGTCCTTTTTCGGGACTACAAAGAGATTCGAGTAGAACCCTGAAAACCGTTCGTTTGTAGGAACGGGAATGATGACCCCAGCGGAAAGGAGGGAGGAGACGGCCTGTAGGAACCCTGGAATCTGTGACCGCTGTCTTGGGGATCGAGACAGAAAGAAGCGACTGTTTGGGGGGAAAGAAAACTCGATTTTGTATCCGGATGCAATGATTTCCCTGACCCAAGCGTCGTCGATAACGGACTGCCATGCGTCCTTGAAAGAGGAAAGTCTGCCTCCCACCCTGGAAAGATTTCCAGGTGGGGGTGATCCGTCACTTAGATGAAAATATGCCGGATCGGGAGCCTGAGGACCTGGAGGGCTGATCTCTGGATCTCCAGCGGGGAGCCGGCTTATAAGAAGGCTTTCTCCTGTCTCTGGAAGCAGGATGCCGGTCCTGCTGGGATGAACCTTCTGCGGGAGAGAAGGGGCGAAAGGACCTAAATGGCCGAGAAGCCTTCCTGTTAAAGAACCTCTTAGGGCGGGACTGGGTAAGGGAAGTGCTCTTTCCACCATTGGAATCCGAGATTATCTGATCCAGCTTGGCGCCAAAGAGCCTAGTGCCGTGAAATGCCAGGTTGGTGAGCGACTTCTTTGAGGTGGTGTCCGCATTCCACGACTTCAACCAAAGAATGCGGCGTATGGCTACTATGTTGCTGTTAGCTCTTGCTACGCACCCAGCCGCGTCCAAGGAGGCGGCCAAAAGGTATTTTCCCGCATGATTAATTTGGTCTGCTAAATCTGCCAGCTCGTCCTGAGGAGCTGCTGCTGAAATGCCCTTGCGCAGAATCTTTGCCCAAGCCAAAATGACCTTCGCCACCCAACCGGAGGCGAAGATAGGACAGAGGGAGGTGCCGGATGCCTCAAAAATTGACTTAGCCAACGACTCTATTTGCCTGTCTGTTGGATCTTTAAGAGAAGCTCCGTCCGGAAGGGAAAGAACCATCTTAGAGGAAATCCGAGAAACTGGTGGATCTACCTCGGGAGCTTTGGTCCATTTCGTGACTAGATGTGCATCGAAGGGATATAGTACATCTAAGTACTTGCGGCCTGAAAAACGTTTCTCAGGATGTTGCCAGTGATTGGCTAAGGAAGTGTCGAACTCTTTGTGATTAGGAAAGGTTCAAGATGGAGGCCTCGCTCTCTTAAAGGAAACAGAGCATTCCTGAGGGGGTGCCTTATTCTCCTTTATCTTGAGAGTTTGGAATATAGCCAATATGAGGCTATCTACCATATCCCGAGTTCTAGCTATGTTGTCCGCTTCTGAGTCAGATCCAGATTGGGAATCATCGTCTGACCTAGGATCGTCTGTTGCGGATGGAGACGAAGAGCGTAGCCTGGGAGAAGCGGAGGGACCCTGCGAACTGGAAGAAGAGCCAGACAGGACCCACTTCCTAGAGCCCCTACCCGGTTTGTCCGTCTGAGGGTCGCGGTCAGGTGCTGGCGACTCACCGTGAGAGGCGGTCGGCGCACAGATGGCTGCAGATAGCTGGGGTAACCGCTCTAAGACCTGGACCAGAGATTGAGACACTTTTGTCAGATCAGAAACCGACTGAGACATCGCCACGGCCAACTCAGGGGGTGGGGTGCTCTCAACCCGGGGCTCGGAGTGCTCCTGAGGGGCAGACATGGAGGAAGGGCTGCAGGACGGACAGAAGGGAAACGACTGACCTGATGCCCACTTCTTTTTACAGCGCGCGCAGGCGTAGTGAATAGCGGTGGGTCTAGAGCAGAGAGCCCCTGCAGGGATCGGCATATGTCAAAGTGGTAGAAACACTGCCTGATGTGGAACTGCGGAGGGGAGCTAATCCTAGCGTCAGCTGAAGCAGCGCCGAGCCTACCGAGGTTCAGATGCAGAAAAAAACCAGCGTTGTGTCCCCCAGGAAGAAATCTTGTGAAGAGGGAGAATGATATCCAGCAAGGGCAGGAAGCGACGCTAGCGGTGGGCAGGGCTTAATCGCAAAGCCCTGATTGGAAGAGGACCGAGGAGGGGCGCGGTAAATGTCCCACTGACAGGGCTGAAGTGAAAGCAGCCCTGTGATAGGCTGTAAAAGAGCGCGAAGAAAGCGCGCGCAGGGAGAGGGGGAGAAGCTTCCTTAACTTTTTTTTTCAAAGTGAAAGTGCTCCCTCTGCCCTCATGAGCGACGGCGCGACCGGAGCAAAGAAGCCACAGGGACAGGACCCACAGAGACAGGGAGGCCACAGGGATAGGAAAGTCACAGGGACAGGGCAGCCACCGGGTAGGATGCTGCCTGAGGAGGCCTCTGCTGAACCCCCCGATGATAAGCGCGAGTCTGACAGCACTTGGAGGAAAACAGGCTGGAAATTCAAAAAGGAGAAGAGGTATTGATCCTGTGTTGCAGGGCGGTGTTGTAAAAACAGCACAGTACTGGCTGTAATGGGGGTCGGCTAGGGTCCATATTTGAGAGCGGGGCTAGAGGGGACATCCGGATCCGCTTACCTGACGTCCCTGAGGAGGATGATCGCAGGGGCCCACGAAAGCCAGCAGGCCGCTGGGAGAAACCATCCTCAGTACCCGCACTCTGTCCGTATGGTGCAGAAGACGGCTCCAACTCATGCTGGTAGGGGAAACGTCACCGCTGGCGACCGCCGTCTTCCTCTCAGCCCTGTCCTGGGAGAGGGGTGAGGAGGGTACTCGGCTAGGACCGGCCACCGTTATAAGCCCATAGCACCCGAGGGTGATAGGGGAAGGTCCTGCCTGCGGTCCTGAGAGTTGCGATGTGGGAAATACCACATTGCTCGCTCAGCCGCCTGAAAAGGAAAAGCAGGATGAACTCATATCCCGTTTCCTGATACTGTATCTGAAAAATAAAGTGAAAACATTAATAAACACAACTAAAAAAGGAAAAAAGGCTTCACTAAATGCGGATCTGGGAAGATCCCGGTCCGCCTCCTACAGACACTAAGCACAAACTGAGGTGCTTAGTGCCTGTCGGTGGGTGTATACTGCCGGGGAGGAGCCAAGTTTTTTGTTTTGCATAGTGTCAGCCTCCTAGCAGCAGCAGCATACACCCATGGTAATCTGTGTCCCCCAATAAGGCAATAAAGAAAAGAAAACGTTGCTCAAATGTGAACCTTCGAAATATGGATGGAACCAAGAATATGTAAATTAATTTGGCAACTCGTAGCAAAGGGAGTTGTAGCCAAGTTGAATTTTTGGGAAAAAGTTTTTTTCTTAAACATTTTTTCATTAGGAAAAACAAAACAAAATGCACGTAAAAGGGTATGGATAACCCCCTTAACACCTTCATGACCAGAGGTATTTTCATTTTTGCATTTTAGTTTTTTGCTCCCCTTCCTCCCAAAGCCTTAACTTTTTTATTTTTCGGTCAAAATGGCCATGTGAGGGCTTGTGTTTTGTGGGACAAGTTGTGCTTTTGAATGACATCATTGATTTTAACATATCATGTACTGGAAAATGGGAAAAAATTCCAAGTGCGGCGACGGTGCAAAAAAAGTGCAATTCCCCAGTTGTTTTGTTTTTTCTTTTACCATGTCCACTAAATGCTAAAGCTGACCTGCCATTGTGATTCTCCAGGTCATTATAAGGTCACAGACACCAAACATGTCTAGGTTTTAAGTGGTGAAAAAAAAAAATCCAAAACTGGTTAAAAAAACGCCAAATTCCGATACCCGTAACGTCTCCATTTTTCGTGATCTCGGGTTGGGCGAGGGCTTATTTTTTGCATGCCGGGCTGACGTTTCTAATGACACCATTTTGGTGCAGGTACGATCTTTTAATTGCCCATTATTGCATTTTAATGCAATGTAGCAGTGGCCAAGAAACGTAATTCTGGTGTTTTTATTTTTTTTCTCGTTACGCCATTTAGCAATTGGGTTAATTCTTTTTTTATTTTGATAGATCGGGCAATCCTTAACGCAGTGATACCAAATATGTGTATGTTTGATTTTTGTTTTCTGGTTTTATTTTGAATGGGGTGAAAAAGGGAGAGATTTGAACTTTTATTTTTTTTATATTTTTAAAAACTTTTTTTTCACTCTTTGCATGCTTCAATAGTCTCCATGGGAGGCAAGAACTGCAGTTGTCTGTTCAGCTGTGCTACTTACAGGGGATGATCAGATCGCCTGTGTGTAGCAAAAATGCTCACTTGCTATGAGCGCCGACCACTGGCGGCGCTCACAGAAATCCAGCAATGACAACCATAGAGGTCTGCTTGAGACCTCTGATTGCCATGCCATCCCATCGGTGACCCACGATCACGTGACGGGGTCACCGATGGGCAGGATTTCCGGCGCGCTTGCCGGAAGTATGAGTTAAATGCCGGTGTCTGACAGCGGCATTTAACAGGTTAACAGCCGCAGATGGATCGCGATACCAACCGTGGCTGTTAGAGGCACATGTCAGCTGTTCATTACAGCTGACATGTGCTGGAAAAGATGTGGGTTCAGCGCCGGAGCCCACATCAAAGGGAAGGATTCCAACATGGGCGTACTATTACGCCCAATGTCGGAAAGGGGTTTAAGGATCAATAATCCCTACTTCTCAAGCTACAAACATTACATGAGATCTGTGGATGTATTGCTTCATTTCGACTGCAAAAAAAAAAAAGAGGATCCATTGCCATTTGGAAAAAGTCTTTTAAAGGGAAGGTGCCATCCAAAAAATTTTTTTTCAGCAATTGAAAAAATGTAAAGAATTAATGTTTACATTTTCTTAAAATATATTATCATTTGTTTTTAATTTTGCAAAATGTGAAAAATAATTTTAAAAAGTTTGGCATTTCCACTTGTTAACACTAGGGGGAGCAGCTACTGAAATTTGGCACAAAAACCTAGTGTACAACTAGCTCACATTACTGCCCTGCAGTAATTATGGGCGGAATCTGCTGACATGGGTGTGAGGTCACTCCTCTCCTCCTCTTCTGGGTGTTTGCTAAGGGAAAAGAGAGGATGACATCTAGGAACACAGTGAGCAGCCATTTTGATGGGGTCTGCAAAGTTACTGTCTTTGCATGGAAAGTCTGGATCAGAACAGGCCATCAATCAGAAGAAATGTTTCCTGGATTTCTGTGGAGCAGACAAGCAGACGGTCCATCCATGTGTATAAAACACAGCGCTCTATGTACAATCCCTGGCACCGAACAGGGTGCCCCCCATAGACCAGCACACTGCTCTCCTGAAATACTCTGTGCTGCTGTCGCCCTGCTCCTTCCACCATACATCAAGCCCCTGTCGCCTCGCTTTCACACATCGCCAGGACAGGATCTGAGGAGAGGAATGGGGTCTTCAGTCACCGAGAATGGCAGGCAGCAAGGATTCTGGGAGCAGGGTGACAGCAGCACAGAGTATTTCAGGAGAGCAGTGTGCTGGTCTGTGGGGGGCACAGAGGGAGATATATGGGGGAGGAGCAGGGTGACAGCAGCACAGAAATCCAGGAAACATTTCTGCGGATTGATGGCCTGTTCTGATCCAGACTTTGCATGCAAAGACCCCATTCCCCTCCTCAGATCCTGTCCTGGCGATGTGTGAAAGCGAGGCGACAGGCACAGTCCGGGGTGACGCTGGGAAGCAGGCTGGGGGGAAATGGAGCCATTCAGTAACGATAAAAATGAGACCCCTCTCTTCAACTGCTTCACCAGCCCTCCCCTGACTGCACCTATTACCCCTGACCCGTGTGCAGGTGCTCAGCCAGAACCACCCTAGAATGGGTCCCCTTTTAGCAGATAATACTGCCATAGTGTTCTCACATAATACCGCCATATAGTTCTCACATAATACCGCCATATAGATCATACACAATACCACCATGTAGATCACACATAAAACCAGCAGGGTGACAGCAGCACAGAGTATTTCAGGAGAGCAGTATCACACGGGATAGGATTAGATACACGGCCCAGCAGTCAGTATCACACAAGGGGATTAGATACACAGCTCAGCTGTCAGTATCACACAGGATAGGATTAGATACACAGCTCAGCAGACAGTATCACACAGGATAGGATTAGATACACGGCTCAGCAGACAGTATCACACGGGAGAGGATTAGATACACGGCTCAGCAGTCAGTATCACACAGGAGAGGATTAGATACACGGCTCAGCAGACTATCACACGGGATAGGATTAGATACACGGCTCAGCAGACTATCACACGGGATAGGATTAGATACACGGATCAGCAGACTATCATACAGGATAGGATTAGATACACGGCTCAGCAGACAGTATCACACAGGAGAGGATTAGATACACGGCTCAGCTGTCAGTATCACACAGGATAGGATTAGATACACGGCTCAGCAGACTATCATACAGGATAGGATTAGATACACGGCTCAGCAGACAGTATCACACAGGAGAGGATTAGATACACGGCTCAGCAGATAGTATCACACAAGAGAGGATTAGATACAGGGCTCAGCAGTCAGCATCACACAGGATAGGATTAGATACACGGCTCAGCAGACAGTATCACACAGGAGAGGATTAGATACACGGCTCAGCTGTCAGTATCACACAGGATAGGATTAGATACACGGCTCAGCAGACAGCATCACACAGGAGAGGATTAGATACACAGCTCAGCTGTCAGTATCACACAGGATAGGATTAGATACACGGCTCAGCAGACAGCATCACACAGGAGAGGATTAGATACACAGCTCAGCAGACAGTATCACACAGGAGAGGATTAGATACACGGCTCTGCAGTCAGTATCACACAGGAGAGGATTAGATACACGGCTCTGCAGTCAGTATCACACAGGAGAGGATTAGATACACGGCTCTGCAGTCAGTATCACACAGGAGAGGATTAGATGTCCAGCAGATTGCCAAGTGTTTGCTCCTCCTATGTTTTGCAGGGGCAGCAGCTGGTCGGGTGTTTTGGAAAGAGCAGCTCGGTCTCCAGGAGCTCGTCCTGGTTCCTCTCCTGCAGCTGGTATGTGCAGAGTGACCATCCAAGCCCTGTTATGCTGGAACAGTACAGCATCCAGGGCTTGCAATAGAGTGTAAATGGAGCTAAAAAGGAAAGCACTGGGCTCTAATAAGATGGTGCCTGGCCACACCTACAGCTGTGAATTGAGCTGCTCACAGAGGCGTGGCCAGTTCACTCCTGATGCTGCTGCAATGATACAGATAGGGTCGGGAGCCGACCGTTATGTCTTATGCCCAGGGACTGCCGTAAATGAGCATGGAAAGTGTCGTTCAGCAGCCAGAAAGGTAAGATGGCAGCCCCCAGTGGCTGCATTAATATAGTAAAAAAACAAACCATACATACCACTGAGTCAAGCTTAGGGGACAATATCTTTTTTTACATTAAATTATGAAAAAACACAGCACCTTCCCTTTAAGCTCACTTACCATATCTACTCCAACAAAGTACCCAAGGCTTTCTTTCCCAGGTAACACGTCACAGAAAATCACCGTTCCAAATTCCATCCCTTCTCCGATTTTCAAAGACACCCGCGAGTTGATCTCCAGTGGAGGGATTTCTGTAGGGTTGGTGTCAACCGGAGATGCATAGTCACTTTCTAGTTCATCATCATCTTCCTCACACAGTTCTAGTTTGTCGAGAGCCACAAAAACGCCACATTCGTCATCACAGCGGAATAATTGCTTTCCCTGGTATGATCCCTCTGTAAATCCCTGACCTCGGCCATCCTCCTGATCGGTGACAAAAGGAAGAATTATGAGAGTGGCACACTGAACATTACCATTTCTACAGCACCTTCATTTTCAGCGGTGCTGCAAAATTTGGTACAGCTTAAACCAGTTAGTAATGCTGTACAAAATAATTTAGACATAACATTTTCCATATGTCTACTTTACATAAGCATTTTTAAAATTTTTTTTTTTTTTTTAAGGAAATTAGAAGTATTAAAAGTTTGTCAGCAATTTCTCATTTTTTTCAACAACACTTACAAGACCGTTTTTCTTTCAGGAAAATACCCAAAAGTCCTCAAAACCACATTCAAGAAGTTTATTAACCCTTCAGTTGCTTCACAGGAATTAAAGCAATGTGGAAGTAAAAAAAAAACAAAAAAAAAAAACAACATTTTAAGGTTTCCCACAAAAATGTTAATTTAGTTCCAAATTTTGCATTTTTACAAGGGTAAAACAGGTGAAAATGAGTCATAAAATTTGTTCTGCAATTTCTCCCGCATTCACCAATGCCCTATATGGGGAGGAAAACTACCGTTTGGGCGCACGGCAGGGCTCAGAAAGAAAGTAGCATTGTTTAACTTTGAGTACAAAATTGGCTGGAACAGATAGCAGATGTCATGTCATGTTTGCAAAGCCCCTGATGTGCCTAAACAGTGACACCTATTTTGGAAACTAAACCCTTCAAGGAACTTACCTAGAGGTGTAGCGAGAACTTTGAACCAACAGATGTGTCACAGAAGTTTATAACATTGCGCAGTGAAAAAAAAATACATTTTTCCCCACAAAAAATGCTGCTTCAGCTCCAAATTTTTTCATTTTCACAAGGGGAGAAAATGGACCATACAATTCAATTTCTCTTGAGTACATCGGTACCCCATATGTGGTGGAAAACTACTGTTTGGGCGCACAGCAGGGCTTGGAAGGGAATTGGCACCAACTGAATTCTGGAGCTCAATTTTGGCTGGAATAGATAGCGGATGACATGACACATTTGAAGAGCCCCTGACATGCCAAAACAGCAGAAACCCCCCCACAATTGACTAGTTGGAAACTACATCTCTCAAGAAATTCATCTAGCAGTGTAGTGAGCATTTTTAACCCTCAAGTGATTCACAGAATTGTATAACATTGGGCAGAGTCAATGGAGAATAACCATTTTTTCCACTAAAATGTTACTTTGATCCCAAGTTTTCCATTTTCAAAAGTTTTATTAGGAGAAAATAAAATGTTACGCAAAGGCATCAACAATAGTGACAATTTTTTTTTTTTTTCTACAAATCTCAGAATTCTTTTTACTTACTAAAGAAAACTAATAATCCTTCCTCCATCTTGCATACCTTCTCTACCTGATCTATCTATCACAATAAATGACATCACGCTTTCCCCCGTACCGGAGGTCCGCTGCCTCGGAGTAATCCTTGACTCTGCCCTGTCCTTCAAACCACACATCCAAGCTCTCGCCACCTCCTGTCGCCTCCAGGTCAAAAATATTTCCAGAATTCGTCCTTTCCTCAACCCTCACTCTACCAAAATGCTTGTGCATGCCCTCATCATCTCCCGCCTCGACTACTACCGTTTCCCCGTAAATAGGGCGCCCCCCAAAAGTAAGGCATGCTAGGGGGAGCACTGTGCCTGCTAATATAAGGCACCCCCCGAAAATAAGAAATACCTTGTTCACCACAATGGTGACAGAAATAACGTGAATCTGAGAAACGTAATAAATCAAAAATCTATGAAAATGAACAAAAAGTCAGACATTGCTTTTCAACCATGCTTCCATGGAATTTTTAAAAAAATAAAACTCATGAAATAGGCCTGGACAGAAATGATTGCACCCCTGAAAATAATGTGACAAAAGGGACATGTTAAATCGCTGTGTGTCCACTAATTATCTTCACAGGTGTCTACAATCTTGGAATCAGTGAGTGGCCTGTATAGAGGCTACAGATACTCAATTAAGTACACCTTCTTTGACTTCTATGGTTTTATGTATCTGGTTATAATTTAAATAAAAAAATCCGTTTTTTTAGAAGGTCTGAAAATATTTCTTTATCAAAAAAGTAGGCCAAAGAGGAATGCTGATCTGGGATGCAGCCAGCACACACCGCGCCAAAGACATGAAGAACTTCCTTCATGAGAGAAAAATAGATCAAATAATGATTCCTGCAGGAATGACGGCTTATCTCCAGTCTCTCGATATCGCCATTAACAAGCCATTCAAGGACAATTTGCGTGTGGCAATCAATGACTACATTGAAAATAGAAGGGAGAGAAATCAATGTGGAAACTTTGTGAAACCTAAACTGCCAGAGATTGTGACTTGGGTGAAGAATTCATGGGAGAAAATCACTGACACTTACAATGCAAATGCACTACGAGCAGGCTACCTCGACAAGAAGTGCTCATTTAAGGACAGTGCTATTGCTAGACATGAGAGATATGGGCCAATGATTCTGAAAGAAATGGAGTCACAAGAAATTCCACAGGAACTTCAGAGTTTGGATTGTTATGATGATGTTCCAGATGATGATGACATGGTTGTCATTGAATAAATCTTGTTTTGTGTTATTAAATATTGAGATCAGTAAATGAACCATTGTTCGTTGTTTTACATGTTGTACAAGGAAATACCGTAATTACACGGTAGGAACAAGAAATTCTTGATACGATTCACAGTTTATTTGATTCTACTGTTTTGTGATGACTACTGTTCAGCATACGCTGGTATGTTAATAAATGTTAATTTTTTTGTTCAAAAAAAATTTGTCAATTCTTTTTCTTGAGAAAATAAGACACCCCCCCCCCCCCCCCCGAAAATAAGACATGGTGCAACTTTCAGTGCAAAAATTAATATAAGACGGTCTCTTATTTTCAGGGAAACAGGGTACATCATCTTCCTCTGTGGCCTCCCTGCTAACACCCTTGCACCCATCCAGTCCGTCCTTAACTCTGCTGCCCAACTAATCGCTCTCCTCGCTACTCCTCCGCTACCGCTCTTTGCAAATCCCTTTACTGGCTCCCATTCCATCAGCGTATCCAGCTCAAATTACTAACACTGACCTACAAAGCCATCTATAACCTTTCTCCTCCGTATATATTTCAGAATTAATTTCTTGATACCTTCCCTCACGTAATCTCCGGTCCTCCCAAAACCTCCTTCTCTCCTCCACGCTAATTCGCTCCTCACCCAACCGCCTCCAAGACTTCTCCCAAAAATCCCACATCTATTGGAATTCTGCTCCCCAACACGTCCGGTTATCTATCACATTTGGATCCTTCAGACGGAACCTGAAAACCGATCTCTTCAGGAAAGCTTACAACCTGTAATAACCACGCGGCCACCTCAACACCATCAGAGCTACTGCAACCCCCGACCTACGGTCTCCTTCTCCATAATCCTGTAGAATGTAAGCCCGCAAGGGCAGGGTCCTCTTCCCTCTGTATCAGTCTGTCATTGTTAGTTCGTTCACTGTAATTTATATTTCTATTTTTATATAACCCCTTCTCATGTACAGCACCATGGAATTAATGGAGCTGTATATATATATATATATATATATATATATATATATATATATATATATATTATACACACACACGTGGTCAAAATTGTTGGTACCCCTCGTTTAATGACAGAAAAACCCACAATGGTGACAGAAATAACGTGAATCTGAGAAACGTAATAATAAATCAAAAATCTATGAAATTGAACAAAAAGTCAGACATTGCTTTTCAATCATGCTTCCATGGAATTTAAAAAAAAAATAAAAAACTCATGAAATAGGCCTGGACAGAAATGATGGCACCCCTGAAAATAATGTGACAAAAGGGACATGTTAAATCGCGGTGTGTCCACTAATTAGCATCACAGGTGTCTAAAATCTTGGAATCAGTGAGTGGCCTGTATAGAGGCTACAGATCCTCACTGTGCTGTTTGGTGACATGGTGTGTATCACACTCAACATGGACCAGAGGAAGCGAAGGAAAGAGTTGTCTCCGGAGATTAGAAAGAAAATTATAGACAAACATGTTAAAGGTAAAAGTTATAAGACCATCTCCAAGCAGCTTGATGCTCCTGTGACTACAGTTGCACATATTATTCAGAAATTTAAGATCTATGGAACTGTAGCCAACCTACCTGGATGTGGCCACAGGAGGAAAATTGATGACAAATCAAAGAGACGGATAATACGAATGGTAACAGAAGAGCCCAGAAAAACTTCTAAACAGATTAAAGGTGAATTTCAAGCTCAAGGAACATCAGTGTCAGATCGCACCATCCGTCGTTGTATGACCCAAAGTGGACTGCATGGGACACGACTAAGGAGGACACCATTGTTGAAAAACAATCATTAAAAAAAAAAAAAGAGACTGGAATTTGAGAAACTACATGTTGACAAGCCACAAAGCTTCTGGGAGAATGTCCTATCAACTGATGAGACAAAAATGGAACTTTTAGGCAAGGCACATCAGCTCTATGTTCACAGACGGAAAAATGAAGCATATCAAGAAAAGATCACTGTACCTACTGTGAAACATGGAGGAGGCTCTGTTATGTTCTGGGGCTGCTTTGCTACATCTGGCACAGGGTGTCTAGAAACTGTGCAGGGTACAATGAAATCTCAAGACTATCAAGGGATTCTAGAGAGAAATGAGCTGCCCAGTGTAAGAAAGCTCTCAGTCACAGGTCATAGGTCTTGCAACAGGATAATGACCCAAAACACACAGCTAAAAACATCCAAGAATGGCTAAGAGGAAAACATTGGAATATTCTGAAGAGGCCTTCTATAAGCCCTGACCTAAATCCTATTGAGCATCTTTGGAAAGAGCAGAAACATGCCGTCTGGAAAAGGCAACCTTCAAACACTAGACCAATGGAGCAGTTTGCTCTTGAGTCGTGGGCCAACATACAGTGGGGCAAAAAAGTATTTAGTCAGTCAGCAATAGTGCAAGTTCCACCACTTAAAAAGATGAGAGGCGTCTGTAATTTACATCATAGGTAGACCTCAACTATGGGAGACAAACTGAGAAAAAAAAATCCAGAAAATCACATTGTCTGTTTTTTTTTTCATTTTATTTGCATATTATGGTGGAAAATAAGTATTTGGTCAGAAACAAAATTTAATTTCAATACTTTGTGATAAATCCTTTGTTGGCAATGACAGAGGTCAAACGTTTTCTGTAAGTCTTCACAAGGTTGCCACACACTGTTGTTGGTATGTTGGCCCATTCCTCCATGCAGATCTCCTCTAGAGCAGTGATGTTTTTGGCTTTTCGCTTGGCAACACGGACTTTCAACTCCCTCCAAAGGTTTTCTATAGGGTTGAGATCTGGAGACTGGCTAGGCCACTCCAGGACCTTGAAATGCTTCTTACGAAGCCACTCCTTCGTTGCCCTGGCGGTGTGCTTTGGATCATTGTCATGTTGAAAGACCCAGCCACGTTTCATCTTCAATGCCCTTGCTGATGGAAGGAGGTTTGCACTCAAAATCTCACGATACATGGCCCCATTCATTCTTTCATGTACCCGGATCAGTCGTCCTGGCCCCTTTCCACCACCATGCTTTACAGTAGGTATGGTGTTTGATGGATGCAACTCAGTATTCTTTTTCCTCCAAACACGACAAGTTGTGTTTCTACCAAACAGTTCCAGTTTGGTTTCATCAGACCATAGGACATTCTCCCAAAACTCCTCTGGATCATCCAAATGCTCTCTAGCAAACTTCAGACGGGCCCGGACATGTACAGGCTTAAGCAGTGGGACACGTCTGGCACTGCAGGATCTGAGTCCATGGTGGCGTAGTGTGTTACTTATGGTAGGCCTTGTTACATTGGTCCCAGCTCTCTGCAGTTCATTCACTAGGTCCCCCCGCGTGGTTCTGGGATTTTTGCTCACCGTTCTTGTGATCATTCTGACCCCACGGGGTGGGATTTTGCGTGGAGCACCAGATCGAGGGAGATTATCAGTGGTCTTGTATGTCTTCCATTTTCTAATTATTGCTCCCACAGTTGATTTCTTCACTCCAAGCTGGTTGGCTATTGCAGATTCAGTCTTCCCAGCCTGGTGCAGGGCTAAAATTTTGTTTCGGGTGTCCTTTGACAGCTCTTTGGTCTTCACCATAGTGGAATTTGGAGTCAGACTGTTTGAGGGTGTGCACAGGTGTCTTTTTATACTGATAACAAGTTTAAACAGGTGCCATTACTACAGGTAATGAGTGGAGGAAAGAGGAGACTCTTAAAGAAGAAGTTACAGGTCTGTGAGAGCCAGAAATCTTGATTGCTTGTTTCTGACCAAATACTTATTTTCCACCATAATATGCAAATAAAATGAAAAAAAAACAGACTGTGATTTTCTGGATTTTTTTTTCTCAGTTTGTCTCCCATAGTTGAGGTCTACCTATGATGTAAATTACAGACGCCTCTCATCTTTTTAAGTGGTGGAACTTGCACTATTGCTGACTGACTAAATACTTTTTTGCCCCACTGTACCTGTCGAGAGGTGCAGAAGTCTCACTGACAATTACAGGAATCGTTTGATTGCAGTGATTGCCTCAAAAGATTGTGCAACAAATTATTGAGTTAAGGGAACCATCATTTCTGTCCAGGCCTATTTCATGAGTTTTATTTTTTTTAAATCCTGTGGAAGCATGGCTGAAAAGCAATGTCTGACTTCCATTTGTTCATTTTCATACATTTTTTATTATTACTTTTGTCAGATTCAAGTTATTTCGATCACCATTGTGGGGTTTTCTGTCATTAATCGAGGGGTATCAACAATTTTGACCACGTGTGTGTGTGAGTGTATTATATATAATTTATTATGCAAATTTGGTATTTCTATAACAGTATTGACAGGAAGAATGATATTGTCAATTCATTTTACTGCATAATGAATACCAAAAAAATCAAAACCCCAAAAAACAATGGTGGAATTGCAGGGGTTTTTTTTCATAATTTCAAAACACTTGCAATTTTTTTTTTTTTTTTCAGTTTTTCACTATATTATAAAGTAAAATTCCAACTCATCCTGCAAAAAAAAAAAAAAATCAAACTCCATGTACGGACACCTTAACCGTTTCCGTATATAGGGACGTGCCCCACCGACTGCAGAATTCATATTGCTCCATTGTCAACTTATCTCATAGATAATCCCTATAATGGTGCTGGTGATTTTCTTTAAGCATATATTGCTTTTTTATTGTAGATGAAACCCAAGACTTACCAATAATTCCACACCAAAGAAAATCCCAGTGACAGATCTTTCTGGCAGCAATGGTCCCCTATACCGCACCACGCCAGGGTAGTGGCCATCTCCTGGCCTCAGGAAGACCCTGACGGCGGAGCCGGTCTCGATCTGCAAGGCTCTGGACAGTCTGGCTTTATTTCTGAACAGACTGTAGCGCTCCTCGCAGTTTGTAATGGCCAGAAGCAGCTCGGTCAGCTTCTCTGTAATCTCAATAACGTCTTTGTCATCCACGAAGACGAGGGTGTGGGTCTGATCCAAGATCTTCAAGGCGATCTGCACCTTCTTGCTCTTGGATGGGATGCTCCTGCTGTGCGCACACCGCTCCTGGACAAACTGCCCGATGCTCCCCCGAGGAACCTTGATCTGTTTTTGGGTCTGTTTGTCCAGTAAACTGCACTCCTGGATGAGGAGGTAAAAAATCCGTTCTTCCCAATAGGAGGAGCTGCTTTTGTCTTGACCCCAGAGATTGGAACTCATTGTGATGAGGCAGCAGTCAATGAAGGCGTTAAGAGGTCTCTTGGCTTAGATGATCCTATATGTCCAATACTGTGATGCTGCCGAATCCATGATGCAAGAAGATGAATGATTGGCCAGTCTAAGGAGCAAAAAAGGAGAAAGTGCACCATGAATGGAAAAGGCTTAATCACCTACACATCATCCTACCAGTCTGTCTGCACCAGATATGGACACATAGGAATACAGAAAATTCAGCTTTTAGTGGAAAAATTAAAAAATATTACATACATGGGGGTGTAGCACTAGCAATTAATAATTAGTCATATGAGACATCCAGTGGCATGTAAAAGTTTGGGCACCCCGGTCAAAATTACTGTTATTGTGAACAGTGTAGCAAATTGAAGATGAAATGATCTCTAAAAGGCCTAAAGTTAAAGATGACACAATTCCTTTGTATTTCAGACAAAAATATGTAATTTTTTTTTTCATCTTTTACATTTTAAAAATTACAAAAAGGAAAATGGGTCAATGCAAAAGTTTGGCCCCCCTGCATGGTTAGTACCTAGAACTAGCCCGCTTTTTGTAGCCAGCCAAGAGTCTTTCGATTCTTGCTTGAGGGATTTTCATCCATCTTCCTTGGAAAATTCATCCAGGTCTGTGAGATTCTTGGGTCGTCTTGCTTCCTCTGCTATTTTGAGGTCTAGCCACACATTTTCAATGGTGTTCAGATCAGGGGACTGTGAGGGCCATTGTAAAACCTTGAACTTGCGCCTTTTCAGGTCGTCTATTGAGGATTTTGAAGTGTGTTTAGGATCATTATCCATTTGTAGAAGTCATCCACTTCCTCTTTTCGCCTTCACCTTTGTTACAGATGGTGTTACGTTTGTATCAAGAATGTGCTGAAATTTCATTGAATTCATTCCTCTCTCTCTACCAATGAAATGTTCTCTGTGCCATTAGCTGCAACACAACCGAAACCATAATTGATCTACCCAACGTTTGACGAGATGTTCTTTTCCTGAAATTCTGTGCTCTTTTTTCTCCACACATACGTTTGATCATTGTGCCCAAAGAGATCTGTTTTAACCGCATCGGTCCACAGGACTAGTTTTCAAAATGCATCAGGCTTGTTTAGATGTTCTTTTCCATACTTCTGATGCTGAATTTTACGGTGAGGACGCAGGAGATGTTTCCTTCTGATGACTCTTCCATGATGGCCATATTTGTGCAGGTGTGTGAACACTAGAACAATGTACCACAACTCTAGAGTCTGCTAAATCTTCCTGAAAGTCTTTTGCAGTTAAGTGGGGGTTTTGATTAGCCTCTCTGACAATCCTACGAGCAGCTTTCACTCTGAAATTTTGCTTGGTCTTCCAGACCTTATCTTGACCTCCACTGTTCCTGTTAACTGTCATTTCTTAATAACATTTCAAACTGAGGAAAGGGCAACTTGAAATCACTTTGCTATCTTCTTATAGCCTTCTGCTTTGTGGGCCTCCACCATTTTCATTTTCAGAGTGCTAGGCAGCTGCTTAGTAGAACCCATGGCTGCTGTTTTTTGGCAAAAGGTTAGAGGAGGCTGGGTTTTTATAAAGCTGGAAAATTTGCATCACCTGACCTTTCCTGATGATGATAGTGAACAAGACATAACCGTAACTGCTAATTAAGGTCTGAAACCTTGGTTAAAGTAATGTAAGCACACAAATCTCCAAGGGTGCCACAACTTTTGCATTGGCCCATTTTCCTTTTTGTAATCTTTAAAATTAAAAAAACACTACATATACATATATATATATATATATATATATATACATACATATATATTTTTGCCTGAAATAGAAAGGAAATGTGACATCTTTAGCCTTTTAGAGATCATGTCACCTTCAACTTGCCTAACTGTTCACAATAACAGTAATTTTGACCAGGGGTTCACAAACTTCTACATGTCAGGGGTCTGGGAAAGCTGGGAGATCAAACATCAAGTCTGCTGTGCAGCAATACAGCAATTGGGGAGGGGGGATAGCACTTAATTATTAAGGGGCCCAAAATTCCATGTCGACAGAGCAGGCGTGCTTGTGACCACCGCTCCATCACTTCTATAGAAGAGGCAGTGCACGTGTGACCACCGCTCCATCACTTCTATAGAAGAGGCAGTGCACATGTGTGACCACCGGCTCCATCACTTCTATAGAAGAGGCAGTGCAGATGTGTGACCACCGCTCCATCACTTCTATAGAAGAGGCAGTGCACATGTGTGACCACCGCTCCATCACTTCTATAGAAGAGGCAGTGCACATGTGTGACCACCGCTCCATCACTTCTATAGAAGAGGCAGTGCAGATGTGTGACCACCGCTCCATCACTTCTATAGAAGAGGCAGTGCAGATGTGTGACCACCGCTCCTTCACTTCTATAGAAGAGGCAGTGCACATGTGTGACCACCGCTCCATCAATTCTATAGAAGAGGCAGTGCACATGTGTGACCACCGCTCCTTCACTTCTATAGAAGAGGCAGTGCACATGTGTGACCACCGCTCCATCACTTCTATAGAAGAGGCAGTGCAGATGTGTGACCACCGCTCCTTCACTTCTATAGAAGAGGCAGTGCAGATGTGTGACCACCGCTCCATCACTTCTATAGAAGAGGCAGTGCAGATGTGTGACCACCGCTCCTTCACTTCTATAGAAGAGGCAGTGCAGATGTGTGACCACCGCTCCATCACTTCTATAGAAGAGGCAGTGCAGATGTGTGACCACCGCTCCTTAACTTCTATAGAAGAGGCAGTGCAGATGTGTGACCACCGCTCCTTCACCTCTATAGAAGAGGCAGTGCACATGTGTGACCACCGCTCCATCACTTCTATAGAAGAGGCAGTGCAGATGTGTGACCACCGCTCCATCACTTCTATAGAAGAGGCAGTGCACATGTGTGACCACCGCTCCATCACTTCTATAGAAGAGGCAGTGCACATGTGTGACCACCGCTCCATCACTTCTATAGAAGAGGCAGTGCAGATGTGTGACCACCGCTCCATCACTTCTATAGAAGAGGCAGTGCAGATGTGTGACCACCGCTCCATCACTTCTATAGAAGAGGCAGTGCAGATGTGTGACCACCGCTCCTTCACTTCTATAGAAGAGGCAGTGCAGATGTGTGACCATCGCTCCTTCACTTCTATAGAAGAGGCAGTGCACATGTGTGACCACCGCTCCATCACTTCTATAGAAGAGGCAGTGCAGATGTGTGACCACCGCTCCATCACTTCTATAGAAGAGGCAGTGCACGTGTGACCACCGCTCCATCACTTCTATAGAAGAGGCAGTGCAGATGTGTGACCACCGCTCCATCACTTCTATAGAAGAGGCAGTGCACGTGTGACCACCGCTCCATCACTTCTATAGAAGAGGCAGTGCACGTGTGACCACCGCTCCTTCACTTCTATAGAAGAGGCAGTGCAGATGTGTGACCACCGCTCCATCACTTCTATAGAAGAGGCAGTGCACGTGTGACCACCGCTCCTTCACTTCTATAGAAGAGGCAGTGCAGATGTGTGACCACCGCTCCATCACTTCTATAGAAGAGGCAGTGCATGTGTGACCACCGCTCCTTCACTTCTATAGAAGAGGCAGTGCAGATGTGTGACCACTGCTCCATCACTTCTATAGAAGAGGCAGTGCACGTGTGACCACCGCTCCTTCACTTCTATAGAAGAGGCAGTGCACATGTGTGACCACCGCTCCATCACTTCTATAGAAGAGGCAGTGCAGATGTGTGACCACCGCTCCTTCACTTCTATAGAAGAGGCAGTGCAGATGTGTGACCACTGCTCCATCACTTCTATAGAAGAGGCAGTGCACGTGTGACCACCGCTCCTTCACTTCTATAGAAGAGGCAGTGCAGATGTGTGACCACCGCTCCATCACTTCTATAGAAGAGGTAGTGCACGTGTGACCACCGCTCCATCACTTCTATAGAAGAGGCAGTGCAGATGTGTGACCACCGCTCCATCACTTCTATAGAAGAGGCAGTGCACGTGTGACCACCGCTCCTTCACTTCTATAGAAGAGGCAGTGCAGATGTGTGACCACCGCTCCATTACTTCTATAGAAGAGGCAGTGCACATGTGTGACCACCGCTCCATCACTTCTATAGAAGAGGCAGTGCACATGTGTGACCACCGCTCCATCACTTCTATAGAAGAGGCAGTGCAGATGTGTGACCACCGCTCCATCACTTCTAAAGAAGAGGCAGTGCAGATGTGTGACCACCGCTCCTTCACTTCTATAGAAGAGGCAGTGCAGATGTGTGACCACCGCTCCTTCACTTCTATAGAAGAGGCAGTGCAGATGTGTGACCACCGCTCCATTACTTCTATAGAAGAGGCAGTGCACATGTGTGACCACCGCTCCATCACTTCTATAGAAGAGGCAGTGCAGATGTGTGACCACCGCTCCTTCACTTCTATAGAAGAGGCAGTGCAGATGTGTGACCACCGCTCCATCACTTCTATAGAAGAGGCAGTGCACGTGTGACCACCGCTCCATCACTTCTATAGAAGAGGCAGTGCAGATGTGTGACCACCGCTCCATCACTTCTATAGAAGAGGCAGTGCACGTGTGACCACCGCTCCATCACTTCTATAGAAGAGGCAGTGCACGTGTGACCACCGCTCCTTCACTTCTATAGAAGAGGCAGTGCAGATGTGTGACCACCGCTCCATCACTTCTATAGAAGAGGCAGTGCACGTGTGACCAACGCTCCTTCACTTCTATAGAAGAGGCAGTGCAGATGTGTGACCACCGCTCCATCACTTCTATAGAAGAGGCAGTGCACGTGTGACCACCGCTCCTTCACTTCTATAGAAGAGGCAGTGCAGATGTGTGACCACTGCTCCATCACTTCTATAGAAGAGGCAGTGCACGTGTGACCACCGCTCCTTCACTTCTATAGAAGAGGCAGTGCACATGTGTGACCACCGCTCCATCACTTCTATAGAAGAGGCAGTGCAGATGTGTGACCACCGCTCCTTCACTTCTATAGAAGAGGCAGTGCAGATGTGTGACCACTGCTCCATCACTTCTACAGAAGAGGCAGTGCAGATGTGTGACCACCGCTCCTTCACTTCTATAGAAGAGGCAGTGCAGATGTGTGACCACCGCTCCTTCACTTCTATAGAAGAGGCAGTGCAGATGTGTGACCACCGCTCCATCACTTCTATAGAAGAGGCAGTGCAGATGGATCTGATGGCAGCGTACAGGACACTTCTCATACCATTGTATCTGCCGAGTGCACGCGATGCTGCAGCTGATCTCCTCTGGCTCAATCATTGATCATTTTCACAGCTATGAAAGAAAAAAAAATAAATCACTATTATTATTGTTATTATTATTATTGATGGAGACGTCAGGTAGAAACCTCTAATAATGAAACTTGATAATTTAACAGAAAAAGAAAACTGGAAATAAATGCAAAAAATAAGAGAATCAAGACAACAAAAGAAACAAAATTCTGGAAAATATTTTGTTTTGCTCTTATTGGTAAAAAAATAAATAAAGTAAAACTATTTCCAAAAGAGAGAGCACAAGTTTTGGTAAAACAAGAGGAAAGTAAAATTCCTTTAATCCGGCATTACTGGCCACTAATGGGAGCGGGACTATCATATACACCATAGAAGGACACAGCAGGGCAAGATTAGCAGGATTTCTGGATCATTGGATGCCAGATTACAGGAGAGGCCATGTAAAGATAGAATTTATTGTAATCTACATCGAGCACTGGATCTCGGCCACCATTGTCTTATCCCGGACATCTAGGATCAGAAATGAATCTGGGCAGGATTAATCAGAGATGGTGGTAATACAGGTCTCCGCGCTCCGGTGGATGTCTGCCGGAGCAGGACATCAAAAAAGAAGGCGTCACAGCGCCAGTCCAATTATTGTGCAGCTCCAATACTTCTTGTATGGGACTCCCACCATATTGTCCTTCTAAATGTGAGCCAGTGTCCCCCCCCCCCTTCATGCCCCAGATTAAAGTAGTGGTGCACTTCATAAAAGCAACAGTGCTCCCCCGTAATGGCAACCGAGCCCCCAATAACAGCAATGGTGCCCACATAACACTGAAGGTTCCCCCATTAACAGAAACTGTGACCCCCATAACAGCAAGTGTGCCCCAAAACACTCAAGGCCCCCACATAATATCAATGCCCCCATACCATCAAAGGTTTCCCCCACTAACTGCAATGGTGCCACCATAAGTCTGAAGAACTCCCCCATATAACAGCAATGATGCCCCCATAACGGCAAGTATGCTCCCAAAACACTGAAAGCCCCCCCATAACAGCAATAATGCAGACATAACACTGTAGATTTCCCCCACTAACAGCAATTGTGCCCCCATAACAGTAAGTGTGCACACAAAACACTGGTCACCCACATAAAAGCAAGAGCCCCCCCCCGTAACACTGACGGTCACCCCCATAACAAGTACCTCTGTCACCATCAGTAATGACATGTAATAGAGCAGGAAACCCCGTCATGACTTCCTCCATGCTTCTGCACTAGTTGCCGTGTATAAAGCATTACAGGGGATTTCCAGGTCTGTCAGTGAAGCCAGAGGCCTCGACGCGCTGGGATCTTTCTCCACAGAACATTTCATGTATTGTGTGAAATTATGCAGTTGGTTTTCATTAAAAACTTTTCCTCCTGCAGCTGCTATGTAATAGGTATGTATTCAGGGGAAGAGAAAATCAGCGCACCCCCCCCTACAAAACCTCCATCTCCGGCTCCCCGTGCACCCTCCGACAAAGCCTCCAGCAACCCCCCCGACAAAACGTCCAGCTCCCCCTTCCCCCAAAAAATCCTCCAGCTCCCCGTGCACCCCCCGATAAAACCTCCAGCTCCCCAAGCACCCCCCCAAACAAAACCTCCGGCTCCCAGTGCACCTTCCGACAAAACCTCCAGCTCCCCCCCAACAAAACCTCCGGCTCCCCGTGCACCCCCCCCCCAACAAAACCTCCAGCTCCCCGAGCAACCCCCAACAAAACCTCCAGCTCCCCGTGCACCCCCCGACAAAACCTCCAGCTCCCCGAGCACCCCTCCCCCCGACAAAACCTCCAGCTCCCCGAGCACCCCTCCCCCCGACAAAACCTCCAGCTCCCCGAGCACCCCTCCCCCGACAAAACCTCCAGCTCCCCGAGCACCCCTCCCCCCAACAAAACCTCCAGCTCCCCGTGCACCTCCCCGACAAAACCTCCAGCTCCCCGAGCAACCCCCAACAAAATCTCCAGCTCCCCGTGCACCTCCCCCCGACAAAACCTCCAGCTCCCCAAGCACCCCCCCAACAAAACCTCCAGCTTCCCGAGCACCCCCCAACAAAATTGCCGGCTCCCCGTGCACCCCCCACCCCGACAAAACCTCTGGCTACCCGTGCACCCTCCAACAAAACCTCCGGCTCCCCAAGCACCACCCAACAAAACCTCTGGCTCCCCGTTCACGCCCCCGACAGAACCTTCGCCTCCCCATGCACCCCCCCCCCACGACAGAACCTCCGACTCCCTGTGCACCTCCTGACAAAACCTCCGGCTCCCCGTGCACCCTCCCGACAAAACCTCCGGCTCCCCGTGCACCCTCCCGACAAAACCTCCGGCTCCCCGTACACCCTCCCGGCAGAACCTTGGGCTCCCCATGCACCCTCCCGGCAAAACCTCCGGCTCCCCGTGCACCCTTCCGGCAAAACCACCAGCTCCCCGTGCACCCTTCCGGCAAAACCTCCGGCTCCCCGTGCACCTTCCCGGCAAAACCTCGGGCTCCCCGTGCACCTTCCTGGCAAAACCTTCGGCCCCGCGTGCACCCTCCCGGCAAAACCTCCGGCTCCCCATGCACCCCTGACTAAACCTCCAGCTCCCCGCGCACCCACCAACAAACTCCAGCTACCATTAGACCCGCTTTGCAAAGTAAGATTTTAATCAATATCTCACTGAGCACAAGAACAGTATCCAAAATTTTGACAAGACCGAGTTTCCTAGAACATTTTTAACCCATAACATGAAAGGTTAATAATAATATAACTTTCATTACTAAAACATCACTTTTTGGCCTTATTCACACATCAGTATTTGTATGGCATAACCACAAGAGTCGCCAGCACACAGAACAGGTGTCAGTGTTTCAATCACAGTTTTTCTCTGTAAGCTCCTCTGCTGACTTTGGTATACGAACACCGATGCAAAAATACTGTGTGTGAATAAGGCCTTAATCTAATTAGTTGATGCAAAATGAGTACATCCCACATCAAAAACTACTAGTACTAGTATTTTGTATGAGCTCCATGATTTTTAGGGACAGCACTAAGTCTTCTTGGCCTGGAATGAACAGTTGGCGACATATTGCAACATCTTTTTCCATTCTTCAAGCATGACCACTTATAGAGCCTGGCGGCTGGACGGAGAGTGATGACAATGTGTCTCTTCAAGACTGTCTCATAGGTGTATGATTGTGGTCAGGTCAGGAGGCACACGGCCACTGACTCACTTTCAACCTGTTTTTCTTCAGAAATGAAACAGATGTGGGTTTTTGATCATTGTTCGTCACTGAGTGATGGCGATGTCTTCTCTTTCTATACAGAGTAGTACATCTGATGATACCATCAATGACACCAGCAGCCCAAGTAAGGATACTGCCACCACCATGGTTCACTTCAGGTACCATACATTTAGAAAAATGGACTTAGAAAAATGCATGGTACCTACAGTGAGACATGGTGGTGGCAGTGTCCGTATGTGGCACTGTATGGTATAATGAATTCACAGATGCACTGCTTTAAATTGAAAGAGAAGATGCCGCCATCACTCCATGCTCTTGGTAGACTTTTCCAACATGGAATGATCCAAAACACACATCTAATGCCATTGTTGAAATTCTGAAGAACAGGATGAAAGTGATTCACTGGCCGTGTGTCTCCTGATCTGACCTCAATCGTACATCTATGGGGAACTCTGAAGAGACACGTTGTGATCACTCTCCAGCCAGCCGCCAGGCTCTATAAGTGGTCATGCTTGAAGAATGGAAAAAGATGTTGCAGCAAACTGTTCATTCCATGCCAAGATGACTCGGGGCTGTCCTTAAAAATCAAGGAGGACAAATAAAATACTAGATGTAGTAGTTTTTTTTACTTGGGGTGTACTAATATTTGCATCAAACAATTTGAGTAAACCTGAAAATTTTGTAATGAAAGTTACGGTAGAATATTAACCTTAGTGTCATGTTATGGATGAAAAAATGTTCTAGGGAAGTCAGACTTGCCAAAATGTGGGAAATTGTTCTTAGATACAGTGAGACGGTAATTAAAATATTACTTTTCAAAGGGGTGTACTTATTTATGCTGAGCACTGTATCTACTATATAATCGTCTAATTCTGTCTGTCTCTCTGTTTGTAACGGAAATCCTGCGTCGCTGATTGAAATAATTAAAAAAAGGTTATTCTCACCTTCCGAAGGCTCAATCTCCTCCGAGGCGCGCCCGGCATTTTCCGGTCCCAGTAATGCTTAGCGCGAAGGACCGGAGATGACGTCACGCTCGCGAGAGCGCGACGTCATTAACGGTATTTGGCGCAAAGCATTACTGGGACCGGAAGGTGCCGGGCGCATGGTGAGAGGCGGGAAAGAGTCCCGGGGCCGTCGGAAGGTGAGTATATCACTTTTTTATTTTTATTCTATTTTTTACAGGATTATGGTACCCAGGGCCTGGAGGAGAGTCTCCTCTCCTCCAGACCCTGGGTACCATCCGCACATGAAGCTCTCATTTTATGCATGGTGGGCATAGCCACATCCGTAAAATGAGCATTTCAATGCAATCCTATGGGTGCGGAATCGCCACGATTCCGCACAAAGAATGAGCATGCTGTGTAAAATACCGCAATGCCATTCCGCAGAGGTAAAATCTGCAGCATTAGCACAGCATTGCGGAATCCAATAGGATTGCATGGGATGCGGTTTTTTTGCGTTTTCATGGCGATTCCGCAGCGGAAAATCGCCGCGAAAACGCAAAAAAGGCTCGTGTGCACACAGCCTTACTCACTGCACGACATAGTTCACAAATAAATTACATACATATTCTAGAATACCCGATGCGTTAGAATCGGGCCACCATCTAGTGTATATATAAATATATAAGGTGTCACCAGGGTCACGTGACAGTACAGGATCTATGACACACAATTCAGTGGTGACAGCCCTGTCCCCCATATCCCGTACTCACCCCTGTCTCGCAGATCCCACACTCCCCCGTTCCTCTGGGTCCCACACTCCCCCCTTTCACCTATTTCCCGGGTCCCGTACTCCCCCCTCACCTATTCCCCAGGTCAAGCACACCCCTCCGTATTCAGTCCCCCTGGTCTCCCCCCCCCCCCCCCCGTCTCCTGTCCCCCCGGGTCCGTCCCGGACTCCCTCCCCCCCGTAACCTGTCCCCCCTGGTCCGTCCCGGACTCCCCCCTCCGTCTCCCGTCCCTTCGGGTCTGCCCCGGCTTCTACCCCCCGTCCCCTGTCCCCCCGGGTCAGTCCCGGACACCCCCCCCCCATCTCCCGTCCCTTCGGGTCTGCCCCGGCTTCTACCCCTCCCCGTCCCCTGTCCCCCCCGGGTCTGTCCCGGACTCCCCCCGGGTCTTGCACTCACCCGTCTCCTGTCCACCCGGCTCCTGCACTTACCCGTCTCCTGTCCCCCCAGTCTTGCACTCACCCGTCTCCTATCCCCCCCGGGTCCCGCACTCATCCGTCTCCTGTCCCCCGATTCTCGCTTTCACCTGTCTCTTGTTCCCTGGGTCTCGCACTCATCCATCTCCTGTCCCCCGGTTCTCGCACTCACCCGTCTCCTGTCCACCTGGGTCCTGCACTTACCCGTCTCCTGTCCCCCCAGTCTTGCACTCATCCGTCTCCTGTCCCCCGGGTTCCGCACTCACCCGTCTCCTGTCCCCCCGGGTTCCGCACTCACCTGTCTCTTGTTCCCTGGGTCTCGCACTCATCCATCTCCTGTCCCCCGGTTCTCGCACTCACCCGTCTCCTGTCCCCCGAGTTCCGCACTCACCCGTCTCCTGTCCCCCCGGGTTCCGCACTCACCTGTCTCCTGTCCCCCCGGGTTCCGCACTCACCCGTCTCCTGTCCCCCCGGGTTCCGCACTCACCCGTCTCCTGTCCCCCGCTTTCACCTGTCTCTTGTTCCCTGGGTCTCGCACTCATCCATCTCCTGTCCCCCGGGTCTCACACTCTCCCAAGTCTCCTGTCCCCCGGTTCTCGCACTCACCCGTCTCCTGTCCCCCCGGGTTCTCGCACTCACCCGTCTCCTGTCCCCCGGGTTCCGCACTCACCCGTCTCCTGTCCCCCCGGGTTCCGCACTCACCCGTCTCCTGTCCCCCGGGTCTCACCTCTGTCCCGGCAGCTCTGCTCCTCAGTAACGGCTGGGGGAGGACATCAGGCTGCAGCTTCTTCTTGCATTACATGAGGCGGAACACAGGGGCGGGCGGAGGAGAAAGCCTCCCGGACACATGGAGGAGGGAGCCGTGATCTCCGGGCTCCGGTGTTTACACTGCGGGCGGCCGCTGACGATCGCTGTCACCCGATCGCACAACCCAGCTCATAGGAAGCTGAAGGACCTTCGGTGACGTCATGACCATATGACTGGTCACATGACCAGATAGGAGGTGTAACAGGGGGGTGTATACTATTTGTTTACTTGCGCATTATAGGGGTCACTCTGCTGAGGTGACAGTGGCTGAGGCATGTCTGTGTGTCAGAGGCCGGGTGTAATGAGTGTTTCTGGATTACACTGTCTAAACAGGAAAACTGGGATGCTCACAGCAGCCAATCACAACTCAGCTTTCATTTTCTAAAAGCACTTTAAAAATGAGAGCTGTTCTGTGATTGTTTACCATAGGCAACAGATTTTCAGAATTTCACTGAAACAGCATCACTTAGTTTTCCATTCTGCCTCTGTCTGCCCCTCTTTTTAAACCCACATTGTGCCTCCGTTCACCCTTCGGCAGCCCCTCCTTTCTACCCACAGTCTTCCTCAGTCTGCCCTCCTGTTAAGTGCTGGGTTCCTGCAACTGCACAGTGGGGATCCAGAGCCTCACATCCTGCGGTCTCCCATTCTCCACAGAGGAGCCTGCTCAGCAGTCCCATTGTTCCCAACGCTCTGCTCAGACCAGCTCTGTGGGTCAGGCTGTTGTTGCCACCTCTGGGTCAGCAATTGCAGCGCAGGCTGATCAGCAGCAAGCCGCTCCAGAGGCTAAGTCCTTCCGTTGCTCCACTGAGCATGCTCACGAGACGTTCTTCCATTGGAGATCGGGAGTCACATGCACATGCCCTTCTCCAGATCTGATTGGTCCATCTCAGGGATCTGGAAGCTTCCAGAAGGTGCAGGCTATAAAAGGTTCGCTTGGCCTCTCGGCCATGCGCTAGTATAGACTCTAGTTGCTACCTGTGTGAATGATGACGGATGCATGAACATGTGAATGACTCATTAAGATTCCCTTCCCTCTGATATTACGTGTGTGAATAGGGACTTAGTCATAGAGTTAGCGCCAGTCAGTGGCGCGCTACAGGTCACAGTGCATATCTCCACATCTCTCTCCTCGCTACTCCCCCGCTTCTCCCCTCTGCAAATCTCTTCACTGGCTCCCACTCCCTCAGCGTATCCAGTTCAAATGACTAATACTGACCTACAAGGCCATCTATTACCTGCCTCCGCCATATGTGTCTGAACTAATCTCCCGATATCTTCCCTCACGTAATCGCCGGTCCTCCCAAGACCTCCTTCTCTCCTCCACACTTACTCGCTCCTCACCCAACCACCTCCAAGACCTCTCCCGAATATCTCCCATTCTCTGGAATTCTTTGCCCCAACACGTCCGACTATCAACCACAATCAGATCCTTCAGATGGAACCTGAAAACCCACCTCTTCAGGAAAGCTTACAGCCTGCAATGACCCAGCTACCTCCTTCTCTCTCACCACTACCGGTGATATCACCTCAACCAACACCGGAACTGCTGCAACCCCCCAACCTACTGTCTCCTTCCCCACCATCCTGTAACATGTAATCCCGAAAGGGCAGGGTCCTCTCCTCTATATCAGTCTGTGATTGTTAGTTTGTTTACTGTAAGTGATATCTGTACTTTGTATGTTACCCCTTCTCATGTACAGCACCATGGAACCAATGGTGCTATAGAAATAACTAATAATAATAACTAGTGTCCGACAGTGCGCCCCCTCCTGGGCACTGTCGTATAGCGGCTGTGTCAGTCGCCACGCTGCAGTCAGCAGCACTTGTCGGCGTCCGCGGTAGCGACGCCGCACGCACGGTAGGTCTAGATGGACACTGGCCCTGTGTCTTGGGCCCTAGCCCTGTGACCATATACCGTGCGTGCATTCCGCTGAGACCTGTGAGTCCAACAGGCTCGGCATTCATGTTTATTGCTTTGGCGCCTCTGTGAATCAACAGAGTACGCCCAGCGCACACCGGGTGACGTTCCACCCGCGTGCGATCTACCGCAATATTGAGTGTCCGCCATTACCTAGCAGCAGTGTAACACCTGCACGGTGGACCCCGGGCGGCGAACGCACTTTCTATCATTTGTTATTTAGTGCGTTCCGCTGACCCTAACATTATACTAGCGCCAGGGTCTCACTAGTAATGGCGCGGCACACACAGGTGAAATCCAATGCAGAAAGATAATTGAATGTGGTACAGTACATACAGACGTTTCGGTCTATGACCTTCATCAATGTACTGTGAAAGAGTAATAAGAAATAATATAATAACATACAAACTAGGCAAAGTAAAATAAATACAAAAGTGTCCGGTACGCCAAAATTCAGAACCTGATATAATAACGCATATGGACATCAGGTACATCATAGCACAATATAGAGAGTAAACATCTGGAATCTAGACAAAAATGGAAGACAAGATAAATATATGACGAGAGGCACATACCAAGGTATTGTACTGTGAGCTTCTAAGTGGGGCCGTCTCTCTATAAAAGAAAATATGGCTAATTAAGGTTACATGTTCTATCATAGCGTTTTGCTGACAGTGGAGGAGGTGCCCGTGGTCTCTTACCGTTGCTGGGTGAGCGTTGGGTGTAGCGGGTAGACGGGATAATGCATCACAGCGATCAGCAGCGCCCACGTGGTGAGCGCCGCTGATCGCAGCCGGGTGTCAGCTGATTATCACAGCTGACACCCGGCACAATGTGTCACGGACCGCCCCCGACACGTTAACCCCTTGCACACCGCGATCAAACACGATCACGGTGTACCAGGGGTTAAAGGGAAGCATCGGCACGGAGGGGGCTCCCTCCGTGCTTCCCTGAGCCCCCCACAGCAGCGCAATGTGCAGCGCTGCTGCGGGGGGGCTCCATCCCTGCAGGCCCCCGAATCCAAGATGGCGACGGGGGCCTGTAGGGAGCTGGCTTCCTCACTGCCTGCAAAGTGCAGGCATGAGGAAGCCTTGTGCAGTGCCTGAGACAGATCGCTGATCTGTCACAGTGATCTGTGATGTGACAGATCAGCGATCTGTCACAGGACAGTGATGGCCCACCTGGGACAATGTAATAAATTTAAAAAAAAAAAAGTGTAAAAATAATTTTTAAAAAATCACTAAATAAATTAAAAATATATATATTCCCTAATAAATTCATTTTTTGGAAATAAAAAAAAACAATAAAAGTACACATTTTTGGTATCGCCGCATCCGTAACGACCCGCCCTATAAAACTGTCCTATTAGTTAACCCCTTTAGCGAACCCCTTAAAAAATAAAAATAAAAAACAAGCAAAAAATAATGATTTATTATCATACCGCCGAACAAAAAGTGCAATAACGCGCGATCAAAAAGACGCATATAAATATCCATGGTACCGCTGAAAACATTATCTTGTCCCGCAAAAAACGAGCCACCACGCAGCATCATCAGAGAAAAAATAAAAAAGTTATAGCTCGCAGAATAAAGCGATGCAAAAATAATTATTTTTTATATAAAATTGTTTTCATTGCATAAAAGCGCCAAAACATAAAAAAACCTAAATGAGGTATCGCTGTAACTGTACTGACCCGAAGAATAAAACCGCTTTATCAATTTTACCGCATGCGGAACGGTGTAAACGCATCCCCCTAAAGAAATTCCTGAAACGCTGGTTTTTGTTCATTCTGCGTCCCAAAAATCGGAATAAAAAGCGATCAAAAGAAGTCACGTGCCCGAACATGAAACCAATAAAAGCGTCAACTCGTCCCGCAAAAAATAAGACCTCACATGACTCGGTGGGTTAAAATATGGAAAAATTATAGCTCTCAATATGTGGTGATGCAAAAACTTTTTTTACAATAAAAAGCGTCTTTTAGCATATGACAGCTGCCAAACATAAAAACCGCCATAAATAGTAAATCAAACCCCCCATTATCACCCCCTTAGGCTAATTTCACACTTGCTTTTTTTTGCAGCGCGTTTTTCCCGCAAAAAAACGCATTGAAAAAACGCATACAAACGCATACAACTGCTGCGTCTTTTTCAAGCATTTTATGAGCATGCATGAAAAAAACGCAGCGTTTGTATGCGTTTTTAGTGCGTTTTTACCGCGTTTGCATTTTTTCCAAACATTAGGTGGCCCCTCACACTAACCCAAACCATGACTTTACTAACCCTAACCCTGACCCTGACCCTAACCCTAACCCTGACCCTAACCCTAACCCTAACCCTGACCCTAACCCTGACCCTAACCCTAACCCTGACCCTAACCCTAACCCTGACCCTAAACCCCCTTAACTAACCCTAACTCTAACCCAAACCCCTAAATTCCATGGTTAACAAAAAAAAACGCATGTGCAAAAAAACGCATACATAAGCATGCCAATGCGCACATATGCGCACCCATAGACTTATAATGGGTGTCTTGCTGTAAAAAAACGCATTGCGCACGCATGCGTTTTTTTGAGGCAAGTCGGACGCCCAAAAAATGCAACAGGATGCATTTTGTGCGCCCGAGCGCATACCGCAAAAAACCGCATGCGCGCAAAAACGCATACAAACGCGTGTGTATGCGCACATAAGCGCATCCCATGCAAAGTATAGGAAAAAAAATCGCATGCGTTTTTTAGCGCTAAAATACCGCGAAAAAAACGCAAGTGTGAAACCAGCCTTAGTTAGGGAAAAATAATAAAATTAAAAAAAAATGTATTTATTTCCATTTTCCCATTAGGGCTAGGGTTAGGGCTAGGGTTAGGGCTAGGGCTAGGGTTAGGGTTAGGGGTGTGTTGGGGTTCGGGTTGGAGTTAGAATTGGGGGTTTCCACTGTTTGGGCATATCAGGGGCTCTCCAAATGCAACATGGCGTCTGATCTCAATTCCAGCCAATTCTGCGTTGAAAACGTCAAATGGTGCTCCTTCCTTTCCAAGCTCTGCTATGCGCCCAAACAGTGTTTTACCCCCACATATAGGGTATCAGCCTACTCAGGACAAATTGCAAAACAACTTTTGGGGTCCAATTTCTCCTGTTACCCTTAGGAAATTAAAAAATCGGCGGCAAAAATATCATTTGTGGAAAAAAATGATTTTTTTATTTTCACGCCCGAGCGTTTTAAACTTCTGTGAAGCACTTGGGGGTTCAAAGTGCTCACCACACATCTAGATAAGTTCCGTGGGGGGTCTAGTTTCCAAAATGGGGTCACTTGTGGGGAGTTTCAATTGTTTAGGTACATCAGAGACTCTCCAAACGCACATGACACCCGCAGAACATTCCATCAATGTCTGCATTCCAAAACGTCACTACTTCCCTTCCGAGCCCCGACGTGTGCCCATACAGTAGTTTTCTCCCACATATGGGGTGTCAGCGTACTCATGACAAATTGGACAACAACTTTTGGGGTCCAATTTCTCCTGTTACTCTTGGGAAAATGAAAAAATTGGGGACTAATTGATCATGTTTGTGGAAAAAATAAGATTTTTTTTATTTTCATGCCCGGGCATTATAAACTTCTGTGAAGCCCTTGGGGGTTCAAAGTGCTCACCACACATCTAGATAAGTTCCTTAGGGGGTCTAGTTTCCAAAATGGTGTCACTTATGGGGGGTTTCCACTGTTTAGGTACATTCGGGGCTCTCCAAAGGCAACATGATACCCGTAGAGCATTTCATCAAAGTCTGCATTCCAAAACGTCACTACTTCACTTCCGAGCCCCGACGTGTGCCCATACAGTAGTTTTCTCCCACATATGGGGTATCAGCGTACTCAGGACAAATTGGACAACAACTTTTGGGGTCCAATTTCTCCTGGTACCCTTGTAAAAATAAAAAAATTGGTGACTAAAAGATCATGTTTGTGGAAAAAATACGATTTTTTTATTTTCACGTCCGGGCGTTATAAACTTCTGTGAAGCACTTGGGGGTTCAAAGTGCTCACCACACATCTACATAAGTTCCTTGGGGGTCTAGTTTCCAAAATGGTGTAATTTGTGGGGGGTTTTCACTGTTTTGGTACATCAAGGGCTTTCCAAACGCGACATGGTGTCCGATCTCAATTCCAGCCAAAAGCGTCAAATGGCGCTGCTTCCCTTCCAAGCTCTGCCATGCGCCCAAATAGTGGTTTACCCCCACATGTGGGGTATCAGCGTACTCAGGACAAATTGCACAATAACTTTTAGGGTCCTGTTACTCTTGGAAAAATAAGAGTTGAGGGTGAAAAGATCATTTTTGTGGAAAAATATGATTTTTTAATTGTACCGCTGTACGTTATAAACTTCTGTGAAGCCCTTGTTGGTTCAAAGTTCTCACCACATATCTAGGTCGTTCCTTTGGGGGTCTTGATTCCAAAATGGGGTCACTTGTGGGGGGTTTCCACTGTTTAGGTACATCAGGGGCTCTCCAAACGTGACATGGCGTCCGATCTGAATTCCAGCCAATTTTGCATTGAAAAAGTCAAACGCCATGCGCCGAAACAGTGGTTCCCCCCCACATATCAGGTATCAGCGTACTCAGGAGAAACTGCACAATAACTTTTGCAGTCCAACTTCTCCTGTTACCCTTGGTAAAATAAAAAAAATTGAACCTGAAGTATTTTTTTTGTGAAAAAAAGTTAAATGTTCATTTTTTTTTTAAATATTCAAAAAATTCCTGTGAAGCACCTGAAGGGTTAATAAACTTCTTAAATGTGGTTTTGAGCACCTTAAGGGGTGCAGTTTTTAGAATGGTGTCACTTTTGGGTATTTTCTATCATATAGACCCCTCAAAGTGGCTTCAAATGTGATGTGGTCCGTAAAAATAAAATGGTGTTGCAAAAATGAGAAATCGCTGGTCAACTTTTAACCCTTATAACTTCCTAACAAAAAAAAAATGTTGGTTCCAAAATTGTGCTGATGTAAAGTAAACATGTGGGAAATGTTACTTATTAAGTTTTTTGTGTGCCGTATCTCTGTGATTTAAGGGCTTAAAAATTCAAAGTTGGAAAATTGAGAAATTTTCAAAATTTTCACCAAATTTCCATTTTTTTCACAAATAAACGCAAGTTATATGAATTAAATTTTACCACTAACATGAAGTACAATATGTCACGAGAAAACATTGTCAGAATCACCAGGATCCATGGAAGCGTTCCAGAGTTATTACCTCATAAAGGGACAGTGGTCACAATTGTAAAAATTGGCCCGGTCATGAACGTGCAAACCACCCTTGGGGGTTAAGGGGTTAATGAGAATATCTCGTACATTATGTGGCCTCTTAAAGCAAGGAAGGAAAGGTTCTTTGACAGCCCCTACATTGGGATGGGCCTTTGCAAGGAATTGCCAATGGCGTCTGATGCTTGAATGTAGACGATAGGCTAGTGGACGGTAGTCATGTACGAAGGCAATATGATTGGTCAATTTAGGTTTTGGGGTGAGGAAAGGTCAAGGGCATTAATCAATTAAAAAGAAGAGAGGCCTACTGGATTCATGAGCTCAATACCCTAGCGCCTAAGGGGTTAAATAAGGAGTATGATGTGCAGTCATTCCTGTTATCATGATGTTGTTGTAATCTAATGTGTGACCAAGCCGCACTGTTATAATACTGTATACATGGAACTAATTGCATTTATCTCTATTACAGGATCTACAGCCATGAATTGCTTGAATCACCACTTCTTGAGCACTGAGAATCCACCGCTCTCTTTCTAACACCCTGGCACTTCCTGCTCCTACGCTGTGTCAGTATCTATGACAGCAGACTCGCACATCCACATTCTCATGTAAATCGGCTCTTCCAATAGCATGCTAGAATGCACCCAGGTGGGCGTATCCTAGCTACGCCCCCCGCTTTCACCATCTCCCAGCGCCTGGAGCGCACTGTGACATCAGTGGCACGCACGCCGGCCTACTTCCGGTTGTGCACTTCCGCCCGGCCACCTTATTGGCAGGGGATATAAACCCTGACGCTCTTCACACTGTAGCGCCACAGACTCGCGGCGGATACCGCGTCTACCCGCTACACCCAACGCTCACCCAGCAACGGTAAGAGACCACGGGCACCTCCTCCACTGTCAGCAAAATGCTATGATAGAACATGTAACCTTACTCAGCCATATTTTCTTTCCTAGAGAGACGGCCCCCAGTGCCTCTTTTTTCATTGGTATGTAGCCTTCCTAGCTCTTTATGTCCCAACACCCATCACTGACCACTCTATGCTTAATATAAGCATATGTATTTTCTCTCACCCCAGGCCTAGCCACTTAGAAGCTCACAGTACAATACCTTGGTATGTGCCTCTCTTCATATATTTATCTTGTCTTCCATTTTTGTCTAGATTCCAGATGTTTACTCTCTATATTGTGCTATGATGTACCTGATGTCCATATGTGTTATTATATCAGGTTCTGAATTTTGGCGTACCAGACACTTTTGTATTTATTTTACTTTGCCTATTTTGTATGTTATTATATTATTTCTTATTACTCTTTCACAGTACATTGATGAAGGTCATAGACCGAAACATCTGTATGTACTGTACCACATTAAATTATCTTTCTGCATTGGATTTCACCTGTGTGTGCCAAGTCTTTATGTATAGTACTTCACGGATTGGGATCCTACTTGTGCACCACTAAACCAGGGTTGTGCCAACGGTTTTGTTCTTTGGCTAGTAATGGCAGACCTGCAGCAGCTATGGCAGTACATTCGGCAGCTGGAGGGCAGGTTGGCGGCTCTCGAGAGCTCCACCTCAGCTGCGAATGCTACAATGGCTGCTGCCCTGGCAGTCTCAGAGGCTGTCTCGTGTGTGTCCACGTCCACACCTGCCTCCCACTTCCCGTTGCCCAATAAATTTTCTGGTGACCGTGCCACCTGCAGGGGTTTCGTGAGCCAGTGCTCTATGCAGCTCGAGTTACTGGCCGTGCGATTCCCTATAGAGCGGGCTAAGGTGGGGTTTATCGTCTCCCTTCTGTCGGGCAGGGCATTAGAATGGGCCACGCTGCTGTGGGAGCGTGGTGATCCCATGGTTCTGAGCGCTGCTCAGTTTCTACCCTCACTAAAACTGGTCTTTCTGGGACCACGGGTCACTCATGACACCTCTCTCCAGCTATTAGCTTTATCACAGGGGTCCCTCTCGGTCAGCCATTATGCCGTCCGTTTTCGGACATTGGCTTCCGAGCTGGAGTGGCCTGATAAGACACTCGTCCCTGTGTCCTGGAGGGGTTTGGCGGAGCATGTCAAGGATGCTTTAGCTACCAGCGAGGTTTCCGTAACTCTGGAGGAGCTGATTGCTATCTCCACCCGCATTGATCTCCGTTATACTGAGCGCGGGCTGGAGCGAGCTCAATCCAGACAGAAGGTTAGGTTGGCTCCCACCTTCTCTGAACCTCTTGAACCCATGGAGGTGTCTCGCAGCGGTCCCAAGTCGAGCCCGACGCAAAGCTCCGCACGTTGTTACTGGTGTTGACGGTTTGGTCACCCGGCTAGCAGGTGCCCGCAGCGCTCAAAAAAACGATCACGTACCATGGTAGTAGGTGGGGGTCTACCTGATATGAAACCCTTTTCCCCCAAACCGGTATTCCGAGGGACGTTAGATAGCGGTGCTTCCACCTGGGAGGTAGAGGTCACGGTGGACTCCGGGGCAGAAGGAAACTTCATGTCCTTGTCCTTCGCCCAAAAGCATGCTATTCTGCTGGTGCTACTGCCCTATCCCATGACCATCAGGGTGGTTAACGGTGCGCCTTTACCATCTCAGGTTACCCACCAGACAGCACCCCTTGGACTCTCAATCTCACCGCGAGACGTTGTCCCTGTTCATTTTGCCAGATGGCATCGACCAGGTTCTTCTCGGAGTTCCGTGGCTCCGTTGCCATTCCCCTCATATAGATTGGTCTTCGTGGAGTATACTGGGTTGGAGTAAGAACTGTGAGGGAAGGTGCATGAGGGGCAGAGTTCAAGTAGCCTCCACGGACGTGCCTGCGGATCTTTCCGTGCTCCCTAGTCACTACCGGCAGTACGCGCACGTCTTCTCCAAAAAATCAGCGGAGACGCTTCCGCCGCACCGTCCTTACAACTGTCCGATAGACCTATTGCCAGGCGCGGAAACCTCCTAGAGGCCGCGTGTATCCTCTATCTCTCCCGGAGATGGAAGCCATGTCACAATATGTCCGGGAGAACCTGGCAAGAGGGTTTATCAGAAAATCGGTGTCGCCAGCTGGTGCAGGGTTCTTCTTCGTGCAGAAGAGTGGAGAGTTGCGTCCCTGCATTGACTACAGAGGTCTCAACGCCATTACAGTAAAAAACAAATACCCTCTTCCTTTGATCTGAGTTATTTGACAGGTTGCGAGGGGCCCGGATCTTTACGAAATTGGATCTATAGGGGGAGTACAACCTGATCCGCATACGCGAAGGAGATGAGTGGAAGACAGCCTTTAATACCAGGGATGGCCACTATGAGTACCTGGTCATGTTCTTCAGCCTCTGTAATGCGCCTGCTGTCTTCCAAGACTTCATAAACTACGTCTTTCGCTATCTGCTCTCCACCTCAGTGGTGGTCTATCTGGATGACATTCTCATCTTTTCTCCAGATTTGGCCACTCACCGGAGAGACGTCTGCAAGGTCTTCGACATTGCCAAATTGAGCAGAAGTCCTTGCCGTTCTTGGGCTATATCATCTCGGCCCAGGGGTTGGCTATGGATCCTGCCAAAATGCAGGCGGTAATGGACTGGCAGGAGCCCCATTCAATTAAAGCGGTGCAGTGCTTTTTGGGGTTCGTTAATTACTACCGTCAGTTCATTCCCCACTTCTCCACACTGCTAGCTCCTTTGGTGCCCCTCACCAAAAAGGGAGCTAATCCCAAGCTTTGGTCAGAACAGGTCTCCAAGGCTTTCTCATCTCTGAAAACTCATTTTGCTGGCGCTCCTATCCTACGCCGTCCCAATGTGGATAAACCTTTTATCCTAGAGGTGGCTGCCTCATCCGTCATTGCAGGAGCAGTCCTTTTCCAGAAGGATGCTCAAGGTCGGAAGCACCCCTGCTTCTTCTTCTCTAAGACCTTCTCACTGGCGGAGAAAAACTCCATCGGGGACAGGGAGTTGCTGGCAATGAAATTGGCCTTTTCCGAGTGGAGACATCTCCTGGAGGGAGCCTGGTTCCCCTTTCAGGTGTACACTGACCATAAAAACTTGGTTTATTTACAAACAGCTCAGCGCTTGAACTCTCGTCAAGCTAGGTGGTCGCTCTTCTCCCTTTTCCGCTTCACCTTGCACTATCTGTCCGGTGAGAAGAACGTCCGTGCGGATGCTCTCTCTCGCTCGGTGGTCTCGGCAGAGGAGGAGGAGGCTGAGCCTCGGCTAATCGTCCCCACTGAGAGTCTGGCAAGACCTTTGTCACTCCTCGCATGCGGCAAGAGGTTCTTGCGTGGGCACATGCATCCAGGGTAGGTGGTCACTTTGGCAATAAGCGGACCACAGAACTCCTGGCAAGGTCTTATTGGTGGCCGCACATGGCTCGAGACATGAGAGAATATATTCAGGCGTGCGTTTCGTGTGCTCGGAACAGGTCCTCTAGGCAGAGGCCGGCTGGGTTACTGTATCCCCTGCCGGTGACAGACAGACCCTGAGAGATGGTTGGTATGGACTTTGTAGTTGGCCTGCCCAAGTCCGGTGGCAGCACGGTTATCTAGGTGGTCACAGATCATTTTTCTAAAATGGTGCATCTGGTGCCACTCGTGCGGCTGCCTTCCACTCGAGGTCTCGCCGCACTGTTCATAAAGCATGTATTTAGTTTGCACGGTATGCCGGACATAATAGTCAGTGACTGAGGTCCCCAATTTGCGTCTCGGTTTTGGAGGGAGCTCTGCAGTCTACTCAGTATCGAGCTAATTTTGTCCTCTGCCTATCACCCCGAGACGAACAGGTTGGTTGAGAGATCCAATCAAACTCTGGTCACGTACCTGCGACATTTTGTCTGTGCCAGGCAGGATGACTGGGCATTAGGGTGACCGCAAAAAATCGATGTCGGAATTTTGTCCGTCTGGACCCCACAAAACGATTCCCCTTTCCAGATATTGAGATAGCCAAAATTTGAGCTCGATCAAACGACGTTAACCCGTGCCGCTCGTCGCTCAAAGTTTGAAAAAATCCAAATTGAGGTATTTTAAGATTTAGGTATTTTGCATAGTCTGTTAGACTATAAAGAATGTGACAACAACATTGCAGAAATAGCCCTGACCAAATTTTCGAACCATTTGTGGTATTTGAATGCAGAGTTGGTGGGATTATCGTTTTTTGATCCCACCATCACAGACAATGAAAAGTTGTTAATGGCTAATAAATTGCTCAGTAGCACAGATGAACCATCAGAGCACGCTAGGGTTGTATATCCAAAAGTTAGGAAAGAAAAATTAAAAGAGGTAGGAAGTAACCGACTTTAACGACCTTCTGACAAAAGATGAAGAACAAAAGCAATATGTCCTGCAAGTTGTAAGCAAATGCCGAGCATTATATTCTGACGTTTCAAAAACTACTTTAACAAAAGCTCTAGAATAGATTAGATAACTATGTAAAATTATCAACTCATGTAGGTTAGCGTGCTCTGATGGTTCATCTGTGCTACTGAGCAATTTATTAGCCATTAACAACTTTTCATTGTCTGTAATGGTGGGATCAAAAAACGATAATCCCACCAACTCTGCATTCAAATACCACAAATGGTTCGAAAATTTGGTCAGGGCTATTTCTGCAATGTTGTTGTCACATTCTTTATAGTCTAACAGACTATGCAAAATACCTAAATCTTAAAATACCTCAATTTTGATTTTTTCAAACTTTGAGCGACGAGCGGCACGGGTTAACGTCGTTTGATCGAGCTCAAATTTTGGCTATCTCAATATCTGGAAAGGGGAATCGTTTTGTGGGGTCCAGACGAACAAGATTCTGACATTTTTTCCACCCCATATGAGATCCGGTCACCCTACTGGGCATCCTTACTACCGTGGGCTGAATTTGCCCTGAATAATGCAGTGGCTGATGCCACTGGTCAGACGCCGTTCCTTCTTAATTACGGCCAGCATCCGCGCGTCCCCGTCCCGATGCCAGTGTCTTCCACTGATTCCAGGGTGGCAGACTGGGCAGTGGAGGTTCGTGACATTTGAGATTGCACCCAGGATGCTATTCGAGCCTCTAAAGAGAGAATGAGGGTGTCTGCTGACACACATCGGCGCCCCGCTCCAACTTTTGCCCCTGGCGACTTGGTGTGGCTTTCTGCCCGAAATATCAGGTTGCGGGCTGAGTCCACCAAGTTCGCGCCACGATACATTGGTTCCTTTACAGTCCTCGAGCGGATTAGCTCAGTGGTCTACCGTCTGGCTCTTCCACCACACTTGGCCATCTCTGACATCTTCCACGTGTCCCTTCTCAAGCTTGTTCACATGTCCCGGTTTTCCGAGTCATCTGCCGGGACATCAGACTTGTCTTTGGACGAGTTTGAGGTCAACACTATTGTGGGACGCAGGATGGTGAGTGGCAAAAAATTTTATTTGGTGGATTGGAAGGGTCATGGTCCAGAGGCCCGGACCTGGGAACCAGTGGAGAATATCCACGCCCCGCTTCTTATCGCAGCATTTGAGCATAGGGAGGCTCAGAGGGGAGGGGGCCCTAGGAGGGGGGAAATGTTAGGCGTTACACTGCTGCTGTGTAGTTGCAGGAATCAATCACCTTCTGCACGGTGGACCCCGGGCAGCGAACGCACTTTCTTTTATTTATTTAGTGCGTTTCACCGTCCCTAACACCTCCATTCTGCCTCCGTCCACCCTCCGTTCTGCCCCCGTTATGCCTCCGTCCACCCTCCGTTCTGCCTCCGTTCTGCCTACGTCCACCCTCCGTACTGCCTCTGTCTGCCCTCTGTTCTGCCTCCGTCCACCCTCCGTTTTTGCCTCCGACAGCCCTTCATTCTGCCTCTGTCCGCCCTCAAATTCTGCTTCCGTCCACCCTCCATTCTGCCTCAGGCTGCCCTCCGTTCTGCCCCCATTCTGCCTCCTTCCACCCTCGGTTCTGCCTCCATCCACCCTCCATACTGCCTCCGTCCACCCTCTGTTCTGCCTCTGTCCACCCTCCATTTTGCCTCCGACAGCCCTTCATTCTGCCTCCATTCCGCCTCTGTCTGTCCTCAGTTCTGTCTCCGTTCTGCCTCCGTTCTGCCTACGTCCACCCTCCGTACTGCCTCCGTCCGCCCTCTGTTCTGCCTCTGTCCACCCTCCGTTTTTGCCTCCGACAGCCCTTCATTCTGCCTCCATTCTGCCTCTGTCTGTCCTCAGTTCTGTCTCCTTCCACCTTCAGGTCTGTCTCCATCCACCCTCCGTTCTGCCTCCATCCACCCTCTGTTTTGCCTCCAGCAGCCCCTCTTTTCTACCCGCATTCTTCCTCAGATTTCCCTCCATTCTGCCTCTGTCTGCCCTCAAATTCTGCCTCCGTCCACCCTCCATTCTGCCTCAGGCTGCCCTCCGTTCTGCCCCCATTCTGCCTCCTTCCACCCTCGGTTCTGCCTCTATCCACCCTCCGTACTGCCTCCGTCCACCCTCTGTTCTGCCTCTGTCCACCTTCCATTTTGTCTCCAACAGCCCTTCATTCTACCCCCATTCTGCCTCTGTCTGTCCTCAGGTCTGTCTCCTTCCACCCTCAGGTCTGCCTCCATCCACCCTCCATTCTGCCTTCATCCACCCTCCGTTTTGCCTCCGGCAACCCCTCTTTTCTACCCGCATTCTTCCTCGGTTTGCCCTCCATTCTGCCTCTGTCCACCCTCAAATTCTGCCTCTGTCCACCCTCAAATTCTGCCTCTGTCCACCCTCAAATTCTGCCTCTGTCCACCCTCAAATTCTGCCTCTGTCCACCCTCAAATTCTGCCTCTGTCCACCCTCAAATTCTGCCTCCGTCCACCCTCCATTGTGCCTCCATCCACCCTCCATTTTGCCTCTGGCAGCCCTTCATTCTACCCACATTCTGCCTCTGTCTGCCCTCCATTCTGCCTCCGTCCGCCTTCCGTTCTTCCTTCATTCTGCCTCCGTCCACCTTCTGTTCTGCCAGTTTCATGCTCAACCACAACATTGTGTCCACCTAAGGCAGTGATGGTGAACCTTTTAGAGACCGAGTGCCCAAACTGCAATCTAAAACCCACTTATTTATGGCAAGGTGCCAACATGGCAATTTAACCGGAATACTGAGGTTTTAGATTAGAAAAACAACTCCTACATTAGTGTGCTATAGCAAAGAGCTTGTAAGCGCTGCACTCAAAGCCTAAGATACTAGCCACAGATTGCAGTGAAGGTCTGTTCTTGAGAATAAAGGTGATTTTTATTCAAAAGTAAAATTGCCAATTTGTTTTTTACAACCTCTTTGCAATTGTAGCCCTTTATCATGATGAGAATAAACCTTTTAAACATGGGAAACTAAATACACAGAGGGCCAAAATTAAAAGCTTTGACAAAGTCGCAGGCCAACCTTGCTATTTGTTAAAAAAAAAATGTCTACAATTGAGGAAGCTTTTCCTTATCAAATAAAACAATTAACTTTTGAAATTATAGTGGAATAATATAATGTTATGTAACAGCAGTAAAAAGCGGATGGCCCAATGGCCGGTTATAAATATGTAAAGGCTACATTAACACAATATTCCTCTATACACAGAATGATGACCCTTCTTTATCCCCCTCCCTCAATTCCAGGGCTGTGGAGTCGAAGTCGGTGCTCATTTTGGTGGAATCGATATAAAATGGACCGACTCCGACTCCTAAAATATATAATAAATTGGGTACAGTAGTTCAATGCAGAATGTGCTGAATATTTTTTCATAGGAATTTGGGAACGTTATGAAATTTCCTATAAATGGCTGTTCTATTCCTGATATAAGGCTACATTCACACACAGCGTTTTTGCTGAGTTTTTTGAGGATACGTTTTTCAGCTGCAAAAGCAGCTGGAGATAGTGAGAAAGTGAAAGTACTAAGTTCTAACTGCTCATCTCTGTCAAAGGAAGGTAACTAATGCTAATATTGTAGGTGATTATTATGCACTCTCTGTAAAAGGAAGATCTTAAAAAGACTTTCAAAAGTCACTTCATGTTTCTTAAAATGGATGCCTGCACACGTCACAGAGTGAACTATTTTGCCATCAATGTTCGATATGTTTGTGACAACAAAGAAATCGTTACCAAGACACTGGCAGTAAAAGATACTAAAGCTCATCACAGCAGCCAGTTTCTCCAGGCCTTAGTGGAAAAAGTTCTGCAAGATTACAAACTCAAAAAAGAACAGGTTCTTGCTATTGTAACGGACAATGCTTCAAACATGATAAGTACAATTACACTGATGATTGAGAGTAATGAACAACAGCTAGAAGGAAATTTAGGATTCAGTATGTTTGAGATGGAAGGCCACAGTGCTGTTCATGTAACTGAGGAACAAAAAGATATTACAACAGAAAAACAGCAAAATTAGAAATAGATGGTCTTGTTGAAGCTGCTTCAAAACACTTTCCTATTCATCACATGCGCTGAGTTGTGCGCACGCTGCAGCTGGCAATAAGGGTACCATTACACTTAGCGATGCACCAGCGATCCCGACAACGATATGGATCGCTGGTGCATCGCTAAGTGGTCGCTAGTGAGCTGCCACACAGGCAGATCTCACCAGCCATATAGCAGCGGTCGGGGGTCGCTACTTACCTGTCAGACGCGGCGATCCTGACGTCCTCCCGCCCGCGTCCAGGACGTTCTCGCGCGATCAGCAATGGACAGCGGGGGAGCGGTCGGAGGTAAGTATCACACATAGCAATATCGCTAGCAATATCGCTATAACGTCACAAAACCAGTGACATTATAGCGATATTGCTAGCGATATCGCTATGTGTAACGGGCCCTTTAGAGATAGTCTGCAAGAGGGACATGCTGGAAATCTGATTGGAAAAGTGAGGAAATAGGTTATTGCTGCTAGAACCCCTAAAATTGATTCCATCTTGAAGAGATGTGCTGTGAAAGGGGCAATTGTCGATCAAGCCACTCGGTGGGGCAGCACTTATTTAATGATTGAGCGATTGCTTGAACTAAAACCGTTTCTTATAGATATGGCGAACCCTCAGGTAACCCTAAATGAAGGTCAATGGACACAGGTGGCTGAATTGAAAGAATTGCTTAATCACCCATTTACCGTGACTAAAAAATTACAAGCTGAGGATTTAACTCCAGGCATTTTCATAAGGGTGTGGAAGAACTTGCTATTTTGCCTGTCCCAAAGAGGAGGTTTAATCGCAGATGGCATTTCTGCTTCAATGAAACGGAGAGAGACACAGCTATTGGAAAATAAAATTTTTCTGGCAGCTGTTTATGTTGACCCAAGTCATCTTATACTGCTTGATGATCAACAGCTTACTAAAGGAAAAGAAGCTCTGGCTGAGGTAGCAGTTAGGATGAGTGGCCTACAGGAGGACTGCCAGGTGCAAGAGGACTTGGGTTCTGACAGTGCTACTGCTGCCATATCTTCATCCTCATCAGATGAGGAGTTTGACTTTGACAAGTATTTGGATGACATGGAGCAGGCAAAGCATTGCCGCAAGGAAAAAGATTTCACTCCGTCTCCTATAGCAAGCAGTTTGACTTTATTTCAGCAAAATGTTTCACTTGCTCTCAAAGAAATAGAAAAATTTAACCGTTCATCAAAACTGACTGTGCATGAGGCAATTCCTTTACACTTGGAAATTGTTAGAGATGTTGCCCATGTGGTTACGGCTTTGCCTCCAACCTAAGTTAGTGTGGAGAGGTTGTTCTCTAGCCTTAAAATTATTTGGTCAGATTTGAGGTCATCTATGAAGGAGGAGCTGATGGAGACGATACTATTTGTTAGAACATATTATAGACTGCACAAATGTTATTTAGTATGTTTTTGTTGAAAACTGATTTGTGCCACTTACATAGTTTATTACATAGTGTTTTATATATATATATATATATATATATATATATATATATATATATATATACAGTACAGACCAAAAGTTTGGACACACCTTCTCATTCAAAGAGTTTTCTTTATTTTCATGACTATGAAAATTGTAGATTCACTCTGAAGGCATCAAAACTATGAATTAACACATGTGGAATTATATAATTAAGAAAAAAGTGTGAAACAACTGAAAATATGTCTTATATATATAGTCACTGGACATGGTCTTCCAACAGTCTTGAAGGAGTTCCCAGAGATGCTTAGCACTTGTTGGCCCTTTTGCCTTCACTCTGCGGTCCAGCTCACCCCAAACCATCTCGAATTGGGTTCAGGTCTGGTGACTGTGGAGGCCAGGTCATCTGGCGTAGCACCCCATCACTCTCCTTCTTGGTCAAATAGTCCTTACACAGCCTGGAGGTGTGTTTGGGGTCATTGTCCTGTTGAAAAATAAATGATGGTCCAACTAAACGCAAACCGGATGGAATAGCATGCCGCTGCAAGATGCTGTGGTAGCCATGCTGGTTCAGTATGCCTTCAATTTTGAATAAATCCCGAACAGTGTCACCAGCAAAGCACCCCCACACCATCACACCTCCTCCTCCATGCTTCACGGTGGGAACCAGGCATGTAGAGTTCATCCGTTCACTTTTTCTGCGTCGCACAAAGACATGGTGGATGGAGCCAAAGATCTCAAATTTGGACTCACCAGACCAAAGCACAGATTTCCTCTGGTCTAATGTCCATTCCTTGTGTTCTTTAGCCCAAACAAGTCTCTTCTGCTTGTTGCCTGTCCTTAGCAGTGGTTTCCTAACAGCTATTTTACTATGAAGGCCTGCTGCTCAGTCTCCTTTTAACAGTTATTGTAGAGATGTGTCTGCTGCTAGAACTCTGTGTGGCATTGACCTGGTCTCTAATCTGAGCTGCTGTTAACCTGTGATTTCTGAGGCTGGTGACTCAGATGAACTTATCCTCCGCAGCAGAGGTGACTCTTGATCTTCCTTTCCTGGGGCGCTCCTCATGTGAGCCAGTTTCTTTGTAGCGCTTGATGGTTTTTGCCACTGCACTTGGGGACACTTTCAAAGTTTTCCCAATTATTCGGACTGAGTTACCTTTATTTCTTAAAGTAATGATGGCCACTAGAGTTGAGCGAAATGGGTCGGTCAAATTCAAAAATAGCCGACTTTAGCTAAAGTCGGATTTCGACGATCGAAACCCGACCATAGCGTGAGGTCGGCCATGAGGTCGCCGATCAGAGCGCCAAAGTCGCGTTTCAAATAATGCTTCCAGCGCCTTTTCTCAGCCAATGATGGAGGACGCACACTGTGGGCAACGTGATGACATGGTGAGCGGCCACCACCATCTTAGCGAAGGGCATTGAAGTGATTGGCTGGCTTTGTGTGGCATCACAGTGGGCATAAAATGCTGTGACCGCCGGCCGCCATCTTACTTCTGCTGATCTTACAATAGGGAGAGGTGCTGCTGCTGATTCTGAATAGGGAGAGCGTTAGGCAGGGAAGAAGAAAAAAAAACTTCTTCTGCTGATAGCGCTTTTCACTGTACAGTTAGTGTGCAGTGAAAGGGGAGGATTTTTGTTGTGTGCAGCAGCGCTGGTGGTGATTAGGCTGCCTTTTAAGGCTACCTGCTAGCTGCATTGCTGTGTGCACACTGCTGTTCAAATTGCTTTTTTCAAAGCACTCCAACTTTTGTTATTTTGTCCTGGTGAGTTACTGAGCGTTCATTTTTTCACACACCGTATAACGATGTACACTCTTCACACGGTATCACGGACAAATAGAAGCTATCTGGGTGTGACTCTGGAAGAACAAGCCGTGGAGTTTTTCCATTTTTCCAGACCTACACCTTAGAGAGCTGTCCATTTTTCAAACAGTTTCGTATATCTGCTGCTTGATAATGGTCAAAACTAGACAGAGACAGCGTGTGTCAGTCCCTATACAAATAGACGGAGATTGACAATTTTCCATACAGACACCATATAGCGGTGTACGCTCCTCACACACTACCATGTACCGCCTTGTATCATGGACAAATAGAAGCTATTTGTGTGTGACTCTGTGAAAAAAAGCCAAGGAGTTTTTCCGTCTTTCCAGACCTACACCTTAGAGTGCTGTCCGCTTTTCAAACAGTTTCGTATATCTGCTGTTTGATGACGGTCAAAACTAGACAGAGACAGCGTGTGTCAGTCCCTATACAAATAGATGGAGATTGACAATTTTACATACACACACCATATAGCGGTGTACGCTCCTCACACACTACCGTGTACCGCCTTGTATCACGGACAAATAGAAGCTATCGGTGTGTGCCTCTGGAAAAAAAAGCCGAGGAGTTTTTCTGTTTTTCCAGACCTACACCTTAGAGTGCTGTCCGCTTTTCAAACAGTTTCGTATATCTGCTGTTTGATCACGGTCAAAACTAGACAGAGACAGCGTGTGTCAGTCCATATACAAATAGACGGAGATTGACAATTTTCCATGCAGACACCGTATAGCGGTGTACGCTCCTCATACACTACCGTGTACCACCTTGTATCACGGACAAATAGAAGCTTTCTGTGTGTGACTCTGGAAAAAAAAGCAGAGGAGTTTTTCCGTTTTTCCAGACCTACACTTTAGAGTGCTGTCTGCTTTTCAAACAGTTTTGTATATCTGCTGTTTGATCACGGTCAAAACTAGACAGAGACAGTGGGTCGCCCTCGTCCCAGGGCTGTGGGGTACTCGGTACCGGGCTGGTGTCAGGGGGATGTGTCACAGCAGCGGTGACCCGGTCCGTGGCCCTGGGCGCCCAAATCAATGGTGGTTTTGTGTTATAGTTTATATGGATAGTTCGTGACGCCACCTGTGGTGTTTGGCAAATAAGATGTTAAGCCAACGCTGCATGCAGATCCACTGGGACTGATGGGGTAGTGCAGCAAAGATGGTGTAGCTCCCCACAGGTGGAGCTGTAGTCCCAGGGCAGTGTAGGTGCAATGGATGAGGAGAGGCGCAGAATGGTGTGGAAGCTGGTACCCAGAAGTAGCAGTGCTGAACGTGCTAGCGATAAATGAATAGAGGGCACCAGGGCTTGCAGTTTCAAAGCGTTACTCACAGTTCGTGGTACACACTGGTGCCTGCCTCCGTGCCGTGTCCTCCGGGGTAGAGACTCAATCAACCTCTCAGGCAAGTCAGGGCTCTCCTTTCCAACACTCCGCCAACATGTACCTTTCTGAACGACTCCGCCAATGCGCCTTTAATGGTGAAGCACTCCAGTACATAGTTACCCTGGAATGCCTCCTTACAGATGTTCCTAGAACTCTACTTGCATGGCAGACAGCTGTAGCCTGCTTCGGGGATGCCTCACTCCCGGCTCTCTATCCGTTTTGCTGTTGTGCCTCAAGTCTTGGATGGGAGTAGTGCATTTACAGCCAACTACTCCACCGGTGTCTGCTGCAGAACCATAAGTGTCCATACAACCTTGGGGACCGGGCCCTGGCCTTGCACTGAGAACCTATAGGCAGGGTTCCTATTCCAACCTACTCCTCCTCTCTGTTCTCTCTACTCCTTCGTTCCGTACTTGTCTTTCTGTCTTATGGAAGCTTAGGTTGCAGTTCTACGTCTTTCTCCTTCTCTTCTCTTTCCCGTGCCAGCTGGCTCAGATCACTGAGGCAGCTGCAGCACTCCTTCTTCTATTTCTTTCCTCGGGAGCTCTTTCCACTAAGACCAGTCCTCAGCCTCTCCTGACTGACTGTTTTTCCTCCGCCTGAGCTCCCGTCAGACTGACCTCCTGTCAGCCTGCTCTCAGCCTGAGCTCCAGACTGAACTAACTAACTATCCCTTGCTTTCCCACTCTTTTATGTCTAACTCCACCCACCTCCCAGCACGTCCAGTGTTCCAAGCAGGGAACCACCAGAGGTGCTCCTAATATATAGGATGAGAAAGTGACCTCGCTGTGGATGTGCTGAACTACCCTGTTGTGTGGGATGCGAGTGTTGGAGTGTGGAAAGGAGTTCCCAACTTACCAGGATGGTGGGGGACTACACCTTAGGAGAAGGTGCAGTACCTCTGTGGCGACTGAGCCTCAGGGGCGCCACATGAGCGTGTGTCAGTCCCTATACAAATAGATGGAGATTGACAATTTTCCATACAGACACCGTATAGCGGTGTACGCTCCTCACACACTACCGTGTACTTCCTTGTATCATGGACTAATAGAAGCTATCTGTGTGTGACTCTGGAAAAAAAAAGCCAAGGAGTTTTTCCATTTTTCCAGACCTACACCTTAGAGTGCTGTCCGCTTTTCAAACAGTTTTGTATATCTGCTGTTTAATCACGGTCAAAACTAGACAGAGACAGCGTGTATCAGTCCCTATACAAATAGACGGAGATTGACAATTTTCCATACACACACCGTATAGAGCTGTCCGATTCTCAAACAGTATTATATATCTGCCGTTCACATTACAGTCACATCTATACAGAGTCAGTGTGTGTGTGTGACACTCCGTAAATACATATGCGGAGATTGTTAGTTACACAAAAAACGTATACAGCTGTACACTTGTGATACAGTTCCATATATCTGCTTGTTGGATTACGGTCAAATACATACTGTGAGAGCGTCTGTGACTAACAAAATATACGTAGATTTAATTTTTTTAATACACCTTACACAGCTGGACGCACCTCATACAGTACCATCTCTCTGCTGGTATTTTTGGTACATTTTCCCAAACATGAGGAAGTATGGTGGAAGAGTCCGCGGACTTGGGCAGGGGAGTGCAGCTGGTACTGATGGTGGTGGTGCATCGGCTGGTTCTGGCAAAAGCACAATAGCAGCTAAGGCAGGAGGTGTTGAGCCTGCGTCATCGTCTGGCCCAAGAAGGCCTGTAAGGTTGCCTTTTCTTGGAGTAGGAAAACCGCTTTTAAAGCGGGAGCATCAGGAACAGGTTTTGGCGTACATTGCCGAAACAGCCACCAGCTCTATTGCCTCCTCTTCTGAACGTTCGAAACCTGCAAGCACGGAGTTGTCAGTGCAGGGTTCTGGTCAGGAAAAACACCTTTCCTTGTGTCCTTCACCCCCACCAAAAGTTAAGGATGAGGCAGCCCACACTTCAGATTACTCTATGGAGCTCTTTTCACATACCATGCCTGGGTTATCCAGTCAAATCCAGAATTCCCCAGTCCAAGATGAATCAGACATGGAGTGCACTGATGCACAGCTACTGCTAGATGATTCTGCTGGTACATCGAGCCAGAGCACTACATTGCCCTCGCAGTCTATTGAGCCAGAATCTGACCCTGATGAAACTCAGGTGCCCCTTCCCGCATACTATAACACCTTCTACGGTGACACAGAGGAAGGTAAAGAAGAAGGTGCAGATGACATTGAAGAGGAGGTGATGGATGACCCAGTTCTTGACCCGGATTGGCATCCATTGGGGGAGGAGGGTGGCGCTGGCAATAGTTCAGATAAGGGGAAGGATCCGCAGCAGCAGTTATCTGCCAGGCCCGTAGCTGTCCAAAAACGTGGAACAAAAACTAAAAGAGTTGCAGGACAGCTTGGCCAGACAGTCAACTTAGCACAGCGTGCAAGACCAGAAAATGTTTACCATAGTAGGAAGAGTACAGTGTGGCATTTCTTTGTCCAAAATCCTACTGATGAGGCAAAGGTTACCTGTAAGAAGTGCGGAAGGACCTTTAGCCGAGGTAAACAACTCCGAAATTTGAATACCAGTTGCATGCTTAGACATTTAATCAACATGCACTTGCAAGCGTGGACGGACTACAAAACCTCAGGTAGCACATGTGCACCTGCTCCAACTGAAGGTAGCCAGCAACACTCCATCGCTTCCCCCACTGTAAGACCACCGCCACCGTTAAGCACACCACCAGCACTAAATGTGGAGGTGTCGTCGCAAGGCCAAAGGACTCAGGGAATCACAATGGTTTTGCAACACAACACTGAATCTAGGCCATCACCAACCCCCTCTCACTCGGTCCGGTCCACCGCTACTTCCCCATATGCAGCTCTCCAGTCCAGCTCACCCTACCAGACACTCTTGAGTAGGACAAGAAAGTACTCATCCTCTCATCAGCGTACACTTTGTTTGAATGCCTACATTGCCAAACTAATCTCATTAGAGATGATACCCTACCGTTTGGTTGAAAGTGAAGCTTTCCGTGACCTCATGGCCTACGCTGTCCCATGCTATGACCTACCCAGTCGGCACTTCTTTTCTCGAAAAGCCATCCCTGCCCTCCACCGGCATGTGAAAGACCGCATTGTCCATGCACTAAAACAGTCAGTGAGTGGAAAGGTGCACCTCACAACAGATGCATGGACCAGTAGGCATGGCCAGGGCCGTTATGTGACCATCACTGCGCACTGGGTTGATGTGGTGGATGCAGGCTCCACTGGGGACAGCGGCGGTGGAACAGTGCTGCCTAGCCCACGGTATAAGAAACAGTTGGCTGTAGGCTTTCGATGCTCCTCCTCCTCCTCTGTCAGCGAAAGCTCGTCCACAGAGCGCAGTCGCACGAGCACTCCATCTGCAGCTGGCAGTGTTGCACACGAGGTGTCCCACTATCGAACAGCTATAAAGCAAGCTAACGGGGGCACCACCGAAATATAAAAAGGGGATCCAACCCTGGCCTACAACCTATATAAGACAGTCACAAGCAGAAAAGAATAGGCCACAAATCGGGGATCACCCTGAATAGGAATTTAGCAAAAATATTACAATTTTTATTTATTTAAATTAAGCACAGCAAACAACAACAACAACACATTAAAAACATTAAAAAATGGTCACACATGTGACACATTCAAAAGATATACATATCTCATAATAGAAAAGATAAACAGAAAGATAGGGAGGAAACACTTAGCTAACCTAAATGAATTCAAGTCTCCAGGTCCAGATGAATTACACCCCAGAGTACTGAAGGAGATAGCAGAAGAAATTTTGGAACCCCTCTCCATAATCTTTGAAAATTCTTGGAGAACAGGAGAAGTGCCAGAAGACTGGAGAAGAGCAAATGTTGTTCCTATCTTCAAAAAGGGGAAGAAGGTGGACCCAGGCAACTATAGGCCGGTGAGTCTGACTTCTATACCAGGAAAGATCTTTGAACAAATTATTAAACAACATGTATGTCAATACCTGGATAAGAATGAAGTGATTAAACAGAGTCAGCATGGGTTTGTAACTAATAAGTCATGTCAGACTAACTTAATTTCCTTCTATGACGGTATCACTGATTGGGTGGATCAAGGAAATGCTGTAGATATAGTATATCTTGACTTCAGCAAAGCATTTGACAAAGTCTCTCATACAATCCTTATTGAAAAAATGACTAAGTATGGAATGGACAAGGCAACTGTTAGGTGGATTCATAACTGGCTTAGTGATCGGTCCCAAAGAGTGGTCGTAAATGGCTGCACATCCAGTTGGAAGAATGTCTCAAGTGGGGTACCACAGGGCTCTGTCCTGGGCCCTGTATTGTTCAACATCTTTATCAACGATTTAGATGAAGGAATTGAGGGTAAACTGATTAAATTTGCTGATGACACAAAGCTAGGAGGGATAGCTAATACTAGAGAAGAGAGAGAGAGGATTCAAAAAGATTTAAATAAACTGGAGAAGTGGGCAGCAACTAACAGAATGGTTTTTAACAGGGAGAAATGCAAAGTACTACATCTGGGCAATAAAAATGAAAAAAGCATATATAGAATGGGAGGAATAGGGCTAAGTGACAGCACATGTGAAAAAGACTTGGGTATACTAATAGATCACAGACTGAATATGAGTCAACAGTGTGATGCAGCAGCAAAAAAGGCAAATGCAATTCTAGGATGTATTAACAGAAGCATACAGTCTAGATCACGTGAAGTCATTATTTCCCTCTACTCCTCTTTGGTCAGACCTCATCTGGAATATTGTGTCCAGTTTTGGGCACCACATTTTAAAAAAGACATTAACAAACTGGAGCACGTTCAGAAAAGAGCGACCAGAATGGTGACCGGTCTGCAAACCCTGTCTTATGAGGAAAGGTTGCAGGATTTGGGAATGTTTAGTTTGCAAAAGAGAAGACTGAGAGGAGACTTAATAGCTGTCTACAAATATCTAAAGGGCTGTCACATTGTAGAAGGATCAACTTTATTCTCATTTGCACAAGGAAAGACTAGAAGCAATGGGATGAAACTGAATGGGAGGAGACACAGATTAGATATTAGAAAAAACTTTTTGACAGTTAGAGTGATCAATGAGTGGAACAGGCTACCACGAGAAGTGGTGAGTTCTCCTTCAATGGAAGTCTTCAAACAGAGGCTGGACAGACATCTGACTGGGATGATTTAGCGAATCCTGCTTTGAGCAGGGGGTTGGACCAGATGGCCCAGGAGGTCCCTTCCAACTGTACGATTCTATGATTCTAGAGAACCAAACCTGATAGCCACTACCACTTTTGGTGGAGAAAGTGTCTTATACTCAAGGTCCATGTAAACTAATACCCAATTAGAAGGTTTTGAAAGCACACTAATACACTGTAGCCATCACAAATGAATCATGGATATCAGTGATGCAGATAAATTTTAAATATTAAATGGATGTTATCACAAGCTTAAATAATGCCTTGAGACAGTGCATACAATTAGTTATATAGCTCTGGCATACTCTTATTCACAATGTGGTACATAAAAAACAAACGTGTCTGAAATGTACTGAATAAACCCCATTTGGAAATACCTCAGCCTGAAGTCAGGCTCCAAGAGCAGACCAGATCATCCAGACCAGAAATGGGCTGTAAAGAGTGCAAACAACCAAAGGACATCTACATGCCCACCTTCAAGTAATATACATAGATGCACAGAACCCAATACATCACATATGAAGTGAAGTGGAGTGGGACAGGCTGGACTAATGACCCGACGCGTGTCGCCACTCTAGGTGGCGTCGTCAGGGGTGTGGCGACACGCGTCGGGTCATTAGTCCAGCCTGCCCCACTCCACTTCACTTCATATGTGATGTATTGGGTTCTGTGCATCTACGAATATTTACAAATGGGGTTTATTCAGTACATTTCAGAAACGTTTGTTTTTTATGTACCACATTGTGAATAAGAGTATGCCAGAGCTATATAACTAATTGTATGCACTGTCTCAAGGCATTATTTAAGCTTGTGATAACATCCATTTAAAATTTAAAATTTATCTGCATCACTGATATCCATGATTCATTTGTGATGGCTACAGTGTATTAGTGTGCTTTCAAAACCTTCTAATTGGGTATTAGTTTACATGGACCTTGAGTATAAGACACTTTCTCCACCAAAAGTGGTAGTGGTTATCAGGTTTGGTTCTCTATTATGAGATATGTGCATCTTTCGAATGTGTCACATGTGTGACCATTTTTTAATGTTTTTAATGTGTTGTTGTTTGCTGTGCTTAATTTAAATAAATAAAAATAGTAATATTTTTGCTAAATTCCTATTCAGGGTGATCCCCGATTTGTGGCCTATTCTTTTCTGCTTGTCACTATCGAACAGCTAGTGGTAAGCGTCAGCAGGCTGTGTTAAAGATGATGTCTTTGGGCGACAAGAGACACACCGTGGAGGTACTGGCCTACTACTTGCAGCGACAAACTGAGTCATGGCTGGGCAGTCTACATCTTGAGGCAGGCAAGGTAGTCAGTGATAACGGCCGTAATTTTGTGGCAGCCATAGCCCGTGCAAAACTCACACACATACCTTGCATTGCTCACACTTTGAATCTGGTGGTGCAGTGCTTCCTTAATAATTATCTGGAGTGAACATCCCTGCTCCATAAGGTGCGAAGACTGTGCATGCACATCCATCGCTCAAACGTCCACTCCACTCGTATGCAGAAGCTGCAGCGATTGCTCCACCTCCCCAAGCACCACCTAATCATAGATGTTGCAACAAGGTGGAACTCCACCCTGCACATGGTTGAGAGGCTGCGCGAACAGAGGCAGGCTGTAATGCATTTGTGGGAGGATACACGGGCAGGCAGTTTGAGGGAAGACATGGAATTGTCAGGTGTGCAGTGATCAAAGCTGAAAGACCTCTGTAAAGTCCTTCAGTGTTTTGAGGAATGCACACGGCTGGTAAGCGCAGACGACGCCATCATAAGTATGAGCATCCCATTTATGCGTCTGCTCATGCTAAGTTTGATGCACATTAAGGATCAGGCGTCTGCAGCGGAGGAGGAGGAGGGAAGCCTTGATGACAGTCAGCCATTGTCTAGTCAGGGAACTGTCCTGGACTAGGTGGAGGAAGAAGAGGAGGAGGATGAGGGGGATGATTATTTTGGGCAGGAGGATGCTTCTCGGGGGGCAAGAGAAAATGTTATCGTTCCAAGGTCAGGTACAGTCTTTGTGCGTGACTGGAGGGATGTGGATTTGCCAGAAAGTGCTCCTCCACCCACCACTGGCAGTGCATCCTTGACACCTGGAACATTGGCCCACATGTGCGATTATGCCTTGCGGATCCTAAAAAGGGACCCCCGCACTGCCAAAATGATGAGGGATGACGACTACTGGCTGGCCAGCATCCTTGATCCATGCTACAAAGGCAAATTACACAACATCATGCCACAGGAGAACCTAGAGATAATATTGGCTAACAAACAAGCAACTCCGGTAAACCGTTTGTTTGAGGCTTTCCCAGCACACAGCAGTGGTGCTGGATCTCCCACGAGCCATAGTGGGCACAATGGAAGAGGTGTCCGTGGTGCACACAGCCGAAGTGGCGTTGGAGACAGGGGTTTAATGACAATGTTGTGGACTGATTTTTCAAGTACCGCTCACATGACTGCTAATACTGCATCGATTAAAAGTGACAGGAGACAGCAGTTGTCAACTATGGTTACAAACTACTTCTCCTCCCATATCGATGTTCTCCCTCACAGATCATTCCCCTTTGACTATTGGGCCTCTAAACTGGACGCCTGGCCTGAATTGGCACAATATGCCTTACAGGAGCTCGCTTGCCCTGCTGCTAGTGTGTTATCTGAAAGAGTCTTCAGTGCTGCTGGATCAATCCTGACAGAAAAAAGGACCCGTCTGTTTACCCAAAATGTTGACGATCTAACCTTCATTAAAATGAACCATGCATGGGTTTCAAAGGATTTTGTCCCACCTTCCCCTGATGACACATAGGTTGCCAGAAAACTGCCTCACTTTTGTCCTCTTCTTCCTCGGACTTGCCCAATTCCACCCTTTGCAGCAGCTGAATGTCCAGCCAACACATCAACATATGCCATTTTTTATAACTCCCTAAGTGGGCTGCCCACCCCCCCCAATGGCTGAGGTCAACACCTGGTGCACCCGGGCAAGTGCCGTTGCTCTGAACAGGTGGATGGGCCCACAGATGGTCGACGGCACTGGCACAGGGCCCCTCATAGTACAATACAATTTCTCTGATGGTGGGGGGGCCCACTCACTGTCAGACACACCAGCGTACTATGAAGGGCCCTGTGCAAGTGCCGTCGACCACGAGTGTACCCCCCCTGCTTGGTCATGGCCACAGCACTTGCAAGTTGCAATACTTACCTCTCCCTGCTCCACCGCTGTGTAGTCTGGGCAGTTAAATCCTTCACAGGGACGGCCACTAGAAATTTGGTGTATTGATCGATGATGGTTAAGATGTAGCCATGCCCTGTCCTGCTGACCTCTACCTTCAGATAATCAATGGCTACCATTTGTAATAGACGTCAACTTACAAGCGGATGCAGTGGTGCTTTATGGTCACCTTTCACAGTTGTGATGGTCACAGACGTGTGACATTCCTGCCACCATTTTTCAATGTCTCCTCTCATGCCAATCCAATAGAATCACCTATGGTCTGTGGCTTCTGTCTTTTGCACTCCAAAATGACCAGACACATCATGATAGGCAGTGAGGACCATGTCAACATCTCTCCCTGTGATCACAATTTGATGGAGATGAGTAAAGATGATGTGATCCACGCTACTGCGATAAAGCAATCCTTTCTTCACAAAGAACCGTTTTCACTGTCTCCACAGACACAGTGTTATGATTGGGTCACCGAGGAGGAAAGCAAGACCAAGCTAAGTCACAGAAAACCAGAGAGGTTGGCAGGGCTGGACTGGGACTAAAATTCAGCCCTGGCATTTGAAGTTACACAGGCCCACTAGTCACATGGTGACTATATAATATCTTTGTACACTTGTAGGTTACAAGAAGTGAGAGGAGATTAACACGACTCTATAACATGTAGTCAGAGCTATGCCCAGTATTTCAGCTCAGTCCTATTTATTGCTTTTAGGTACAGTACTCCTCCCAAAGCTCTGTCCCCTTTTGTACGCACGGTGACAGAATTCCTGGCAGAACTGCTACCCCCTGGTCATAGCTGCCCCTATCATACCTCCCAACTTTTGAAGACGGGAAAGAGGGACAAATTTTAGGCCACGCCCAGCCACACCCATTTCGCAACTAGTCACACCAATGTCCACGCCTAATCGCACCCATTTAGCGCTGCTGATCACACTGACTGGTACTGAGGGCACAGTGGCTGGCATTATGGGCACACTGACTGGCACTAAGGAAGAGAGAAAACAGAGAGAGAGAGAAAAAAGAAAAAAGAGAGAGAAAGAAAGGAGAGCAAGAGAGAAAGAAAGAACAGAGAGAGAAAGAAGAAAGAACAGAGAGAAAGAAAGAGGGGAAAGAACAGAGAGACAGAGAAAGAACAGAGAGAGAAAGAAAGAAGTAAAGAAAAGAAAGAAAGAACAGAGAGAAAGAAAGAGAGGAAAGAAAAAGAAAGAAAGAGGGGAAAGAAAGAACAGAGAGAGAGAGAAAGAAAAAAGAAAGATTAGAGAGAGAAAGAAAGAACAGAGAGAGAGAAAGAAAATGAGGGAAAGACAGAACAGAGAATGAGAAAGAAAGAACAGAGAAAGAAAGAAAAAGAGAGAAAGAAATAAAGATTCTATAAAGATACTATAGCAGCCCGGTTCCCATTGCAGTGCTCACCTGAGCCTCCCGATGCAGGACATATCATGATCCGCTCACATGGCCGGCATCCCCGATTCCAAGGCGATCCTGCTGTCTGTGCTGTCGGAGGAGTACACGGTGATGGATTTGAAGCATTCCTGGTTCCGTCACAATCTCCTCAAGAAATTATCTCATTTCCGGTCAGCTTCCAGCACATCACTTCAGGTGGAACGTCATGTGTGTGTTTTAAAATGCTCCTCGGGGCTCCGCCGTGTACTCCTGTGTCCATGGGAAAAGCCCGCTTTGTATGCTTCGTACACACTTGGCTCCGCTCCGTACATCCAGTACACATATGGCTCCACTCCGTATACACACGGCTCCGCTCCGTATACCCCATACACATGCGGCTCCGCTCCGTACACCAAGTACATACATGGCTCCACTCTGTACACCTCACACAAGCGCGGCTCCGCTACGTACAACTCGTACTCACGCGGCTCCGCTCCGTACACCTCGTACACGCGCGGCTCCGCTCCGTACACCTCGTACACGGCTCCTCTCCATACACCTCGTACACACACGGCTCCGCTCCGTACACCTCGTACACACATGGTTCCGCTCCATACACATCGTACAGAAACGGCTCTGCTCCTTACATCTCGTACACGCGGCTCTGTTCCGTACAGCTCATACACACATGGCTCCTCTCCATACACCTCGTACACACACAGCTCCGCTCCATACACCTCGTACACACACGGTTCCGCTCCGTACACCTCGTACACACACGGCTCCGCTCCCTACACCTCGTACACACACGGCTACGCTCCGTACACCTCGTACACACGGCGCTGCTCCTTACACCTTGTACACACGGCTCCGCTCTGTACACCTCGTACACGCGGCTCCGTTCCGTACACCTCATACACACACGGCTCCGCTCTGTACACCTCATACACACACGACTCCGCTCCGTACACCTCGTACACACACGGCTCCGCTCCGTACACTTCGTACACACACGGCTCCGCTCCTTACACCTCGTACACATGGCTCCGCTCCGTACACTTCGTACATGCGGCTCTGTTCCGTACACCTCATACACACACGGCTCCTCTCCATACGCCTCGTACACAAACGGCTCCGCTCCGAACACCTCGTACACAAACGGCTCCGCTCCGTACACCTCGTACACAAACGGCTCCGCTCCGTACACCTCGTACACACGCGGCTCCGCTCCGTACACCTCGTACACATGCGGCTCTGTTCCGTACACCTCGTACACACGCGGCTCCGCTCCGTACACATCATACACACACAGCTCTGCTACATCTACCCTGTAAACCCCTCCTGACCCCACACATACTTACCTCATCCAGCACCATGACAACAGCACAGCAGACTCTTGCAGACACCAAGAGGCAAGGCTGAGCGCACAGGACCTGTGATGAGGTCACAGGAGGGGTGGAGTCAGGGGTCACATGATCAGGGGTCTGGACAAATGCTCCTGATCATGTGACCCCATGACTCCTCCCCTACTGTGACCTCATCACAGGTCCTCTGAACAGAGAAGAGAGCAGGCAAGCGACGCTGCGAGTGCCTGCGGGGGGAGGTCTCATGCTACAACGAGGATGGGGTGCGTGGGGGGGTGTGGCGGCTTATCTCCCTGCAGTGCGGAAGGGTTGGAAACTATAACCGCCGTGCCCACGGAGGGCCGGCGGCAGGAGCAACAGCCAGGCCAGTGGCCGCATCAGCTGGCAAGCGGCAAGATGATCGGGCGCTGCCGCCCGCGGCCCACATGACAGCGGCCCAGCGGGAAAATGCCCGGTGGTTATATTACCAATCCGGGCCTGGAGGTTGGTAACTAAGCAGATTGCAGACCCCTGATCCTATCCACACAACTAGCAGTAGCCGTGAAGCGTACCTATGATGATTCTAGATGCCTCGACACAGCCGGAGAACTAAATAAGCCTAAAGCAAGAAAGTGGAAATCTAAACTGCCCCAGAGCAGACCCCAAAGGAATAGATAGCCCCCAAACATATATTGTCGGTGAGACAAGATAAAAACACAAACGCAGGTAGGAAAATAGGCTGAGCAAACGATGGGGCCCACACTAACTAGAAAGGACAGGAAAGGAAAGACACTGTCTGCAATCACGCAAAAAGCCCTACAAAAAATGTCCAACACGTCTGATAGAAAAATACTGACGTCACTTGACTTCGCCCACAATATCAGCACTCTGGTATATTCTGAAAACAGAGCAAAGAGAGGCCAATCTAATAAGGGACAAAAACAAACTGGCACGAACAGTGACATAAGGATGGAAATTCAGCACAGCCCCAGCAGGGGCTGGCTGACAACACAAAACTGAAATAGACAAAACCAAATCAAATGTGAACAATAGCAAAAGAACACTTAGCTTGAGCATGCAGGGACTGAGCTGGAAACTAAGACCTCAGGAGGCAGGAAAAAAATCACCAGCAGGAATAGAGGAGTCGGCTGTCTTAAAACCAATCAGAAACTCCAGATGTCCAATCGTCCTCCTCATTATCAGGTGGCAGACCTCTGTTAATTAGATTAGCTCCATTACCTCCTGTAACCACCAGAGGGAGCCTGGAAAGAGAACTCGTGACCCCTCTGTCAATATAGCCAGCTCCACTACCTTCACTGGTAACCAGAGGTAGGCCAGAAAGTGAATTCACAACAGTACCCCCCTTGAGGAGTGGTCACCGAACCCTCATCCACGCCACCAGGCAGATCAGGATGGGCCCGGTGAAAAGCACCAACCAATCTATCGGCATGAATATCAGAAGCAGAGACCCAAGAATTATCCTCCTTGCCATAACCCTTTCATTTGACCAAGTACTGGAGTCTCCGTCTAGCCAAACGAAAATCCAATATATTCTCTACCTCATATTCCACATTGCCTTTAACCAATACAGGGTCAGGAGGTGCCGCCATAGGAACTATTGGCTCCACAAACCTCTTCAAGAGAGATTTATGAAACACGTTATGGATCTTAAACGTAACTGGAAGCGCCAATCGAAAAGAAACAGGATTAAGAATCTCCAAAATCTTATAAGGTCCAATGAATCTTGGCTTGAACTTTGGAGACGCAACCTTCATAGGAATATTCTTTGACGACAGCCAAACCATATCACCCACTTTAAACGGGGGCCAGTGGTCCTATGCCGGTTGGAAAACCGTTGGGCTTTTTCCTGAGAGAGGGACAACTTATCCACCACTTGGCCCCAAATCTGCTGCATTCTCTACCACTGTGTCCACACTTGCTGTTATATACGGTTGTGAATTCACTTTCTGGCCTACCTCTGGTTACTAGTGAAGGTAGTGGAGCTGGTTATATTGACAGAGGGGTCGTGCGCGAGTTCTCTTTCCGGGCTCCCTCTGGCGGTTACAGGAGGTAATGGAGCTGATCTAATTAACAGAGGTCTGCCACCTGATAATGAGGAGGACGATTGGACATCTGGAGTTTCTGATTGGATTTAAGACAGCCGACTCCCTCTATCCCGGCTGGTGATTCTGTTATGATTGGGTCACCGAGGAGGAAAGCAAGACCAAGCTAAGCCACAGAAAACCAGAGAGGTTGGTAACTAAGTGGACTGGAGACCCCTGATCCTATCCACACAACTAGCAGTAGCCGTGGAGCGTACCTACGATGATTCTAGACGCCTTGACACAGCCAGAGAACTAAATAAGCCTAAAGCAAGAAAGGGGAAATCTAAACTGCCCCAGAGCAGACCCCAAAGGAATAGATAGCCCCCAAACATATACGTATTGTCGGTGAGACAAGATGAAAACACAAACGCAACTAGGAAAATAGGCTGAGCAAATGATGGGGCCAAAACTAACTAGACAGGATAGGAAAGGAAAGACACTATCTGCAATCACGCAAAAAACCCTGCAAAAAATGCCCAAAATGTCTAATAGAAAAAACACTTAAGTCACTAGACTTCGCCCACTATATCAGCACTCTGGTATATTCTGAAAACAGAGCAAAGAGTGGCCAATCTAATAAGGGACAAAATCAAACTGGCACAATCAGTAACATAAGGATGGAAATTCAGCACAGCCCCAGTAGGGGCTGGCTGACCACACAGAACTGAAATAGACAAAACCAAATCAAATGTGAACAATAGCAAAAGAACACTTAGCTTGAGCATACAGGGATTGAGCTGGAAACTTAGACCTCAGAAGGCAGGAAAAAATCACCAGCCGGGATAGATGGAGTCGGCTGTCTTAAATCCAATCAGAAACTCCAGATGTTCAATCGTCCTCCTCATTATCAGGTGGCAGACCTCTGTTAATTAGATCAGCTCCATTACCTCCTGTAACCACCAGAGGGAGCCCAGAAAGAGAACTCGCGACCCCTCTGTCAATATAACCAGCTCCACTACCTTCACTAGTAACCAGAGGTAGGCCAGAAAGTGAATTCACAACACACAGTAATAGAGGGTCTGCATCGCCTCTGCAACATCTACAGGGAGGTTTTCCCGTGATGAGTAATTCCCAAATTTCTGCTAACACTCAACTTTCCGTCTGTACTTGTATCCATTTAGTTTCCAGTAGCGGAGAGTCTGGACTGGCTTACTGAGATTGAAATATATACGAAGATTCTAAAGTACCACAACACTGTATACTGTTGTACGCTTCCACTACCTTTCCCTTTTTCTACTTGTTAAATTCTGGTGTAATACATACTGAGCCTGTGAGTGTCTGTGTCTGACACCGGAAGTATAGACGGAAATTTACAACTACCCCTAGACTGGATACACCTAGTATGTGCTGATACAGTACCTTTGCTCAAAATTTTGTATTACGGTATCATCCATAGCGAGTGAGCATGTGTGGTTTACGCCTTCTATATATACTGTGAATCGGAGATGCCAATTTTTACCCTATACTCGATACAGCTTGTATCTTGTTATACAGTACCTTTGTTCGACATTTAGTATTACGGTCAAATCCATACTGAGTAAGCGTCTGAGACTGACTATGGGACTCTGTGTACGGAGATTTCAATTGTATCCTATAAAATATATACATGCTGTCTTGTTATCCAGTACCTTTTTCACAACATTTTTTATTATGGTCAAACTCAGACTTAGTGAGCATCTGAGGGTGACTCCGGAAATATATACAGAGATTTCAAATTTGGCCAACACTGTATACAGCTGTACGCTTGTGTTACATTTACAGCTTTTCATATTCTTGTGTAATCCATACTGGGCCTGAGAGCGTTTGTGTCTGCCTCCTGAAATGTATACGGAGATTCAGAATGTTTACACTATACTGTATATACCTTGTATCTGGTGATACTGTACCCTTTTTCACCTTTTTATTTTATTGGGTAATCCATACTGAGCCTGTGAGCGTCTGTGTATGACTCATGAAATATATACGGAGATTTATTGTTATCCCTAGACTGTATAGAGCTGTATGCTTCTGATACAGTACCATATGTCTGCTGGTATTTTGGGTCAATTTTCTAAAACATGAGGAAGAGGACATGGACAAGGGCGTGGGGAGCCACCTGGTACTGATGGTGGTGGTGCATCTGCTGGTAGTGCCAAAAACACAATAGCACAAAAGTGAAGGATGCGGTAGCACACACTTCAGATTACTCCATGGAGCTCTTTTCACATACCATGCCTGGGTTAATTAAAAATGGGGCCCATCATATACTGGAGCATTCAAAATGGGAGACATCATGCACAGGAGCATCATCCATGAGGCCCTTCATATACTGGAGCATTCCAAATGGGGCAGATCAGACACTGGAGCAGCATCTATGGGGCACATGATACACTGGAGCATTAGAAATGGGGCCCATTATATATGGAGCATTATTAGGGCCCATAAGACACTGGAGCATCATCCATGAGGCCCATCATACACTGGAGCATCATCCATGAGGCCCATCATATACTGGAGCATTCCAAATGGGGCAGATCAGACACTGGAGCAGCATCTATGGGGCACATGATACACTGGAGCATTAGAAATGGGGCCCATTATATATGGAGCATTATTAGGGTCCATAATACACTGGAGCATCATCCATGAGGCCCATCATATACTGGAGCATTCCAAATGGGGGACATCAGACACTGGATCAGCATTTACGGGGCTCATTATGCACTGGAGCATTAGAAATGGGGCCCATTATATATGGAGCATTATTAGGGCCCATCATACACTGGAGCATCATCCATGAGGCCCATCATAAACTGGAGCATTCCAGATGGGGGACATCAGACACTGGAGCAGCATTTACAGGGCCCATTATACACTGGAGCATTAGAAATGGAGCATTTTATGTGGAGCATTATTTTGGCCCATAACACACTGGAGCATCGCCCATGGGGACCATCATATACTGTAGCATTATGTGGAGCTCATCATATACTGTATGGAACATTTTATGTGGCCAATTATTCTGTATGGAGAAATATATGGGGCTCATTATTCTGTATGGCGCACAATGCGGTGGCCATAATACTGTATGGAGTAATATACTGTCCTTTTTTTGAGCTATTGGAGAATTTAAAATAGATCAGTCATGTCATGTAAGCAGTGAAGTATTTGTCATTGTACTATACCTATATTTCTGTGCCGTATCGGAGCATCCTGAGTTGTGGTATGTGTTAAAGGGGCGCACTGACACTCTTTGGCCCAGGGCACACGAAAACCTGGACCCAGCCCTACCCCCCCACAACTTTAGCCAAATAACCCCCTGTTTTCAATGCGTAACTATTATTATTAAGTAAATTAAGGTTGACAAGCTTCAGTTATAAGAATTGATGTTTTTGGCATTGAAATGGGCACTGTAGGTGTGTTTACTGTCCTCCACTCCCTGCCGACTTTGCTTCCCCATTGACTTGCATTGGATTTCGTGTTTCAGTTGGCCTTCGACTTTTCCCTATAGTCAGCCGATTTCGTTCGACCCGACTTTTGAAAAAGTCGGGTTTCATGAAACCCGACTCGACCCTAAAAAAGGCAAAGTTGCTTATCTCTAATGGCCACTCATTTTTCTGTACTTAGCTGCTTTTTTCTTGCCATAATACAAATTCTAACAGTCTATTCAGTAGGACTATCAGCTGTGTATCCACCAGACTCCTGCACAACACAACTGATGGCCCCAACCCCATTTATAAGGCAAGAAGAAATCCCACTTATTAAACTTGTGAAGTGAAAACTATTTCCGGTGACTACCTCTTGAAGCTCATTAAAAGAATGCCAAGAGTGCAAAGCAGAAATCAAAGCAAAAGGTGGCTACTTTGAGTAACCTAGAATATAAGACATATTTTCAGTTGTTTCACACTTTTTTGATAATTATATAATTCCACATGTGTTAATTCATAGTCTTGATGCCTTCAGAGTGAATCTACAATTTTCATAGTCATGAAAATAAAGAAAACTCTTTGAGAAGGTGTGTCCAAACTTTTGGTCTGTACTGTATATATATATATATGTGTGTGTAATCGATATTACATAGGGAATTGCATATTTACAATTTATTAGTTATTTGTGTTCTAAAGTTATATTCCAATAAATAGATATTATGTTCTATCTAAATATCTTGATTATTGTATCATAAAAATGATTAAATGTCTGATGTTCACATTGTACTACAATACATTTTTCACTTAAATATAAGCAATATATGTGGGAGTCAGAGTCATGGAGTTGGAGTCGCAGGTTTGGCTTACCGACTCCACAGCCCTGCTCAATTCTCCCAGCAAAGAATGATGACCCCATTACAGTGTGATTCTCCAAAGGTAATCCCCACACAGCTCTCCATACAGTATAATGTGGAGCAAATGTCCTCCGTACAGTACAATGGTTCCACATAGTCCTCCACACAGTGTAATGGGCCCTACACAGTCATGCATAAAGTGTAATGGGCTCCACATAATGCCCTCTACAGTATAACGGGGCCCTGCATTGCCTTCCATACAGTATTATGGCCCCACATGATGCTCCATTCTGTACAACGGCCCCACATAGCACTCCATACTGTATAATAGCCACACATAATGCTCCATACTGTATAATAGCCACACATAATGCTCCAGACTGTATAATAGCTACATATGATGCTGTATACTGTATAATGACTCCACATGATGCTGCATACAGTATAATGGCCCCACATGATGCTGCATACAGTATAATGGCCCCACATGATGATGCATACAGTATAATGGCCACACATGATGCTGCATACAGTATAATGGCCCCACATGATGCTCCACACTGTATAATGGCCCCACATGATGCTGCATACTGTATAAAGGCCACACATGATGATGCATATAGTATAATGGCCCCACATGATGCTCCATTATGTATAATGGCATCATATAAAAAAATACCTCTGCCCATTCCAACGCTGATCTGCTCTCTTCATATATCAGTCCTACCTGTGGGTACGCGCGGCATCTCGGCAATAGCGCCGCCGCCACTCTCAGCCGTGCGCCCATCCCTGTCCTCAGCCAGTGCAAGATCCTCATCCTCAGCACGTGCACAGGCTGATGGAATGGCGCGCGGCCTGATGGGAGAGTTAGGAGCAGATGAGAGTGTCCGTGGCGCCGGCACTAGTGATGACGAGGGAGATTACAAGCGGGCTGAGGGGAGTGGTGGCAGTGCTAGCTTTGAGGAGATGGCGCGTGTGCCCACCGGGAGGGCTCTGCTATAGGTTCGCCACAACTGACCTGAGGAATTCAGACAGCATCATAGCGGAGGCAAACAGAGAACATAGTGATGCCACTATGCACACCATAGTCACCACTCACAGCACTGCTACAGTCACCACCCACAGTACCGCTACAGTCACTACTGACAGTACGGCTACAGTCACCACTCACAGCACCGCTATAATCATCAATCACAGAACCGCTACAGCCACCACTCACAGCACCATTACAGTCACCATTCATAGCACCTCTACAGTCACCACTCACCACACTGCTGCAGTCACCATTCACAGCCCCGGCTCCATTCACCACTCACCGCACAACTAAAGTCACCACTCACAACTCCATTATAGTCATTGTTCAACACATCGCTACAGCCACTACTCACAGCACCGCTACAGTCACTACTGACAGCGCCGCTACAGTCACCGTTCACCGCACAGCTACAGCCACCGCTCACAGCACCACTACAGTCACTACTGACAGCAACGCTACAGTCACCATTCACCATACAGCTACAGCCACCAGTCACAGCACCACTACAGTCACCACTAACAGCACCACTACAGTCATCGTTCACCACACAGCTAGAGTCACCAATCACAGCACTGCTACAGTCACCGTTCATCACACAGCTATAGTCACTCACCACTCATAGCACAGCTACTGAGCTACTGTCATTCTTCACATCACTACTGTCATCGCTCTCCACACCGTTACAGTCACCAATCATAGCACCGCTACAGGAACCATTCACAGCACTGCTATGTTTTGCACCTTTTTGCTTTTAAAGGCTTTATTTTCTTGCACATACAACATTGAACTGGTCACTAATCCGCTGAGAGGAGCTCAGAAAAGACCAATAAAATCTCCCATAGCCCGTAATATCCGGCTCACTGGCAGATTCTTACTTAACTCATTCTACAGCCAGGAATAGTCAGTGCAACACAGAGGTTATAGAAGGCAGATGGTGCAATTTTTTTTAGCAAAGCACAATTGCAAAAAATGATTTTTACCTCCAAATACATGCATTCAATGAAAAACAAATGTAGTGAAAGGTGGATAACAACCTTTATATGAATGTGGTTGAGCTGCAATGCTACACACAGCCTGTGGACAGCTGTGGCACTGTTTGTAGAAGAAATCAGCCATGATTTCCTAATCTTGGGGAATTCCTTTCAAGGTGGAAACATAATGGGTGAATATTGGATAAACCTTGAGCCTGTAAACCCAGGCATGACAGAACAGTTGGTGTGACAGAGCCGTATGTGAATGAAGAAATGGTGCAGAGCCCATGGATGACGACTGAAAGTTAAGATGCACCTTTTACCAAAAATTGATGACTTGGTATAAGGAAAGTAGGCCGCGCACCGTCTCCGCTCGCAGTGTCTCTGCTGTCAGCCTTATAACAATGTCTCCTTTCTCATGAAAAAGCTAGTTATTATCAGAGCCATAATTACTGTGTCACGGTCAGCATGCACCCACCCGTGTATCAGACAGCATGATTAAAGTAGCACACGGCATTTGTTTAACCCACTCAGGAAAGAGGAAAACCGAAATCTCAAAAATCCCACAAAATGTTCACTAAAAGCAACATGGTGACCACAGAAAACAGTTCCATTTCTTTAGAACTATGGTATATGGACATAACATCTGTCCTTAGTAATTGGCACAAATGCTACTAATTGTAGGCTTTATTTTCCAGTGGCAGGTGACTGTTTTTTTCTCCATCCGAAACAAATCGGTCTGATTGTCCTAATCAGACTCTGATCAGAGGGTGATCCGATTTTCTTCGAGGTGGAGAGACAGAAAAAAGTTTCTCCTCCTTCGCCATTATATCAATCAAGTTGGTCTACACATGAATGGGTAAGGGCCATCCAACTCTCGCAGGCAATTCGTGCATCCAGTCGGTCAGTGATTTGGCCCCATATAATATCATGGGTACAAGTTCTATCCATCAAAACCATGGAGAGTACTTGTCCGATTAATACAGTTGTTGGCACAAGCCCTTACAGGAAGCCATTGAGAATACTTCCAATATTGTAGGTCTAAGAGGTATAGGTTCTCCTTGTGGAGAACACATGATTTTTTTTTTTTGAAAGCATGCAATCATGCTTCGCTTCACCCATGTAAAATGTGATGGTGCCATTAAAGTAAAGAGTACACAAGGATCCAGTCTATCACAGTCCTGTCCTAAAGGAAATGGCCCCCAACAAATAATTTTCTATCCCTCAAGACCAGAATGTCACAGCGAGGGACTGGGATACCTGACTCCCATTTGTCAAAGCTTAGGGAAAGCCCTAGTCTTTCTCCCAACAACCACCTGGGCTGCCACTCCAGTGAAACTAGGAGCTCAATCTAGATGGTTCCTCTTCCAAAAGAAGGTAACAGAACCTAAAAGCCACACATTCCCTTAAGTAGACCAATCATAAGGCAATCACATCCAAAAAAGTCCTTGTCATAAGCTCCTGTTAAAAGCCTCTCACTTAGCCAAACCAGTTCTCGTGCTTGGAACCGATGGGGCCAAATACCCCGAAACACGTTTTTGCAAATAGAGTTTGTGGTTTGGCTTTTTAAAAGCTGGATATTGACTTTTAGGATTGCTACATCCAATAGGTGACACCAAAGTTCTTGTTCTTTTCTTCCTTGAAGATACTGTTTGAATATCTCATCTTGCATACTTGCCATGTGTTAGGGTTGCGGATCGTACTAAATATAAAATATGAGAAAGTGCGATCGCAACCCGGGGTCCGCCGTGCAGAGGTGGTATGCTGCTGCTAGGTAATGGTGGACAATAACTGGCGGTATAACTAGTACACACGGGTTATCGTCACCCGGTTAATAGGAAGAGGACCCTGTTGCTTCACAGGACCGCGATACCACTGAGTGAGCGCTAGTGTTGTGGTCACAGGACCCTGTCCCAAAGATACGGGGTTAGAGTCCCTCTAGACCCACTAGCGTTCGGCGCTGCTACTGTGGTTCCTGGACATACACAACTTAAAGATAAAGCACACTAAGTGCAGACAGCGCTACACTGGCAGAATCCATTAACCAGCCTAACCTTATGGCTGGAAAGCGCAATGTTTGGGCATGGTGCCGCACTGGCTTGATGCAGTATAGTAGTTCCTTGTGCTGGATGGCACTGTTAGGCGCTAAGTGTGGTGCAGAGGACTGGATGCACCATGGCACATAGGCAATGCCACCTGTAGGTGCTGACTTATCTCCAATACCCTATACACATGCACAACCAGAGGGAGGGAGTCTTAATCAGTCAGTCACCAGAACGCATACATCCATCTTCACACACACAACTACAAAATACTGTCTATACTAGTGCATCGCCGAGCGGCTATGCAAGCCTTTTATAGCAGCGTCCTTCCGGGACCTTCCTGATGGTCCAATCCAAGCTGGAGAAGGAACTGAGCACGTGACCTCCGATCTCCAATGGGAGATCATCCCACGGCCAAGCTCAGTGGACTGAATGGAGGACTTAGTCCCTGGAGTAGCTCGCTGCTGACCAGCATGCGTTGCTATAGCTGAACCAGAGGTGGCAGCAGCAACCAAACCCACAGAGCTAGGCTGGACAGAACGCCGGGACCAACGAGTCTGCTGAGCAGCCTCCTCTGCGGCTGAAGAGGAATGGGAGACCGCCGGAAGCAAGGCTCGGGATTCCCACTGTGCAGTGACAGGAACCCGACGCCTAACACCATGAGGTATGTTGTAGGTTCTGAATTGTCAAAGTGAGTGCTGGAGGGTATAAGTCATGGAGGTGGGCACAGAATGGTTTTTGATGGGTTCTTTAGTGGCTTAGTAAATGCTTTTAGCGTAGGAAAAGCCATAGATCACTATTAATATGTGTGAGACGGATATGTTATGATGCATGAGGGTGATAGATGTTTTTACCTTATGCGTAGAAAAAGTCCCAAAGGTGAATGACTGGAGTTCCTACACTGTGATTAGGCAAGTGAGTACCAAGTGCATCCATCCAACACACTTAACCATGGTCTGCAGAATTATTAGGCAGCTTGTTTTCCACAGGCAAAATGGGCCAAAAAAAGAGATTTAACTGACTCCGAAAAGTCAAAAATTGTTAATAGTCTTACGGAGGGATACAACACTCCTGAAATTTCTAAAATATTGGAGCGTGATCACAGAAGCAGCAAAAGTTTTGTTTGAAATGGTATAGGTCACAGACCCCCACTTCAACTCAGACACCAGTTAGGTGGTGGTGAGGTACTGCTATAGGATGGTATTATTAAAGATTAGCTAAGTGGACCTATTTGGGTGGAAGATGGACTCGACATTAAAGGGGTTGTCCGGGCTTTTCACATAATCTCAGTACATATCTGGGTGGTCTGCTCTCTGCACTGAGGCTGCTAGAGGGGGAGGATTTGTTACTGTGTGATGAGGGCTTTTCATGTGGATGGGGAGGGCCTGTAGCTATGGAGGGTGGGGTTGTTGCTATAGAGGGCATGTTTGGAGTAGAGTTGGAGGTTACGACTAGTTCTCATTTCAATGCCATAACACCCCCCCTTGGACGTTCTGTTCAGAATATCTAGAAAACTGTGCAAACTAGTGACAGAAAGTAAGTTACTTATCGTCATAATTCTGCAGCCCAGATATGTACTGAGATTATGTGAAAAGCCCAGACAACCCCTTTAACTTCCAAACTTACTGCCAGTTTTTAAAATTTTGAATAAATAAGTTAACATTGTGAGTAGAAAGGAAGATAAGCGTGAACCTTTACAACCACAAGAGGTGGTAGGTTCTTCTTCAATGGAAGTCTTCAAACAGAGGCTGTACAGACATCTGTCTAAGATGGTTTAGTGAATCCTGCTTTGAGCAGGGGATTGGACACGATGACCCTGAAGGTCCCTTCCAACTCTAACATTCTATGATTCTATGAACAAATAAGCTAATGAACTTAAGTTAAAGGGTTCTAATTAGTGATAAGCGAGTATACTCGTTGCTCGGGTGTCCTCGGGTGCATGATTTGCGTCTGCTAGACAGCCTGAATACATATGGGGGTTGCCTGTATTTTAGTGATTCCCCACATGTATTCAGGCTGTCTAGCAGCCGCAAATCATGCTGCTGTGTCGACAAAAATTAAATCTCCCAGCATCCCAAAGTACTCGGAGGACACTCGAGCATGCTCGGGAAAACCCGAGCAATCAGTATACTCGCTCATCACTAGTTCTTACAAAACATAACCCAGAACTTGTCATGACTCCTGAAAGGACTGGGACATGTAAACCTTAGGCCTGTTTCACACTTCAGCTTTTTCTGTCAGTTAAAATCCGCCAAAATAGCGGAAAACGGATCCGCAGGTGGACTGACAGAAACGGGGGTCGGCGGATGTACGGATCCGCTGAAGGTAAAAATGTAAAGGAACCACGCCTGGGGAAAAGGGGAGAGAGAGAGAGAGAGAGAGATGCGGGTTAAATCCGGAAATAGTGGATCCGGACACCAAAAAAGTTACATGGTCCGTCCGGGCCGCTGAGCGGACTCCAAAATCTTGGCGGATCCGTACAAAAGCGGATCGAACGGATGACCATCAGTCAAGATCCGCCGATAATGCAAGTCTATGAGGAAAAAAACGGATCCGCCAAGAAAAATGGCGGATCCTTTTTTTTTTTTTTTTAAATCGGCGGATCTTGACTGATAGTCACAAACGGAAGTGTGAAACAGGCCTTACCTTCCATACAACTTTTTTTAATTATAAAAATTCCCAGTGTTGTAGCGTTTAAAGAAACCAGAAGGATGTAGAGAAACTCAAGGCTCAACCGTGGACTAAAAGAAACTTGGCTAATTTTTAAGTCAATATAGGCCTACTCTATTTGTTTCATTAAGTGTAAAGCATTATCGATATGTAAGGTAATAATAGGTAAGGTATCAATGCATAGGCTCACTCGAATTGTCAGTTCCAAAATGCGAAATTAGGAGTATTCAACAGCATCAGAATGTATAGCTATCTCACGGAAATAGTACTTAAAAATTTGCACAAGAAAGAGGTAATGAAGAGGTAATTTGCCCAATAAAACAGAAACTCATCTTTGTTTTTGTTTTATGTAAAAAGATTACATTTCTGAAAAAAAGTCAGTCTAGACCAAAAAGACAGTAATTCATTCTACGATCCACTCAGCAAAAATGCCGAAGAAGGTCCTGGTGGATCAAGAAATCGGGTACTAACTGACTTTACGAATATTTGTACTTGACATGATCCAAGTGGATAGATAATTTTTTTTTAACTAGTATACAAGAAATAGGACTTGATACATGACTATATGAGTGTCATGGTATTTTAATCATGGATTACTGTGACTACTTTTTGCCCAAATCAATCTGAACCGATGGAGTGCAAGGCAAACTGTTATGGTTCACAGGGGTAACTAACAAAGAAACCAGAAAGACAAAAACCTGAAAGGTCCCGGTTCAAACTAGGAAAAGCCCTTCTCTGACCCTGGTATGTCCCTGCCTGACTATGAAGGTTGAAACCCTAAGGTAACGCAATGGCACCCCCAGTCGACGGCGGCTTACCCTGAATGTCCTTAGCAGCTCCTAGGATCACTAGAGTAGCAGTTCCCTAAGGAGAAAACAAATCACACACAAAACTACTGAAACAAGCACAAACTACAGCCCAGTGAATGAATCCAAGGAAGACTTTCACCAGCAAGAAACAGCACTAAGTAAAGGTATTTAAAGATGCACTCGAAAGGAGATAGGACAAACAAACATAGTAAATGAAAAACACATTTTGAGGAGCTGGCCACTGACTTTTTCCAGTATGGAGCACCGGTCCATCGATCTTATTGTTGTGTTTATTAGAGATTTGCTTGCTCATCAGTCTAAGTGCACTAATTTCACCAGGAAAGTGTTCAGCTTCAGGAATCAATGTTTCCATTCAGTGCAGTAAGTAGAGGAAGATGTGTTGACTGGGGACTCAGCTTCTGGAACATTCTTCACTCTTTGAGCTAAAAGCAAATGTTTAAGAGAGAGGGTGTGCACACGTCGACCCATCCAGGGAGTTGATCCCAGGAGAGGGAGAACAATAAGCCACATGTTTAGTGAAGCAGTTGGTGCAGTGACGCCGAGGGGTGAGGAATTGCTGGTGAGGTCCTGGTGCTTCTGTATGGATGACGTAAGGAAATTGAAGATCGGTTGCCATTTGGAGCTTGAGGCACGAGCTACAGTTCTGATATCTATTGTCTGGAAGTGAGGAACTATCTTAAGGACTGTTGTTGGCTGGAGGTTGATACACATGCTACGGTCGTGATAGCTATTGTATAGATATGAGGAGCTATCTTAAGGACTCTTGTTGTCAGCTGGAGTAGAAGACACATGCTACGGTCGTGATATGGAGCGTTGATTGTGACTACAGACTATACTGACAGGAGATGCAAAAGCTGTGGGCCAACCAAAAGTTCAGATTGGGTATCGCCAGGTACGTGGGCAGTGAACTATTAGCCCCAGGATGGGACCTTGTGGACTGAGGACATTTCATTGTGACTGTCTACACGGAATTGCTGTGAGACCATGGATGTAAGGTATAAAAATAGTTGCATTGTTAACCTGCCTAAGTGATTATTACAACCCACAATCTCAGATCTTCACACACCTGTTACCCAAAACAGACAGAAACAAAAATAATAGAACTAAAACGCCCAAAGAAAAGGTGTATCAGTTGTGGCTTCTATAGCCTTTGTGTTGCACAGTGTATTGCTGGCTGCAGAATGGGTCATCTGTTACTGAGCTCCTATCAGATGATTTATGACCACAGGCCGCATTTAGGTTGTGTATGCTTAAAAACAAAAAGGCTGTAAATTACAAACAGTGCAAAATTTGTAATGAAACCTAATTGCAAAAATTATTTTTGTTTCCAAATATATGCATTTAAAGGGAAAAAATATCTTTTAATGGGGTTGTCCACTACTGCACAATGCATTCTTAAAAGTTACAATATCCCAGATTAAAAAGAAAATCTGTAAGGGGTCTCGGTCAACTGATTGTCAGGGGAGATGTCTATCAGGCATATCCGAAATTGGACTGCTGACAGCTGTGTTATGCCAAAGATGTCATCCGGCGTCTTTCTCATACTAAACACTGGAGCACCCGGCCGAATGAATGTTCCTGTCTATGGGAGAGATATCCTTGGTGGCTGTCATCCAAATGATCGTCAGAACCAACATTTGACTGACAGCCGTCTAATGTGTATGGTGGTAGTTGGCCATGATTGTTATATACTGTAGAGCAACATGGGATTAAATGGAATCTGTCAGCCAGTTAAATCCCTTTTAACTGTTTTAATGCTCATACATGTCATTGAAAGATAAATTTATGGACACATTTTTATTTTTTTATTATTATTATTATTATTATTATTATTATTTATTTATATAGCACCATTGATTCCATGCTGCTGTACATGAGAAAGGGTTACATACAAACTACAGATATCACTTACAGTAAACAAACTAATGACAGACTGATACAGAGGGGAGAGGACCCTGCCCTTTCGGGCTTACATGCTACAGAATGGTGGGGAAGGAGACAGTAGGTTGGTGGGTTGCAGCAGTTCCGGTGTTGGATGAGGTGATATCTCCGGTAGTGGTGAGAGAGAAGGAGGTAGCGGGGTCATTGCAGGCTGTAGGCTTTCTTGAAGAGGTGGGTTTTCAGGTTACCTCTGAAGGATCCAAATGTGGTTGATAGTCGGACTTGTTGGGGCAAAGAATTCCAGAGGATAGGGGCAATTCGGGAGAAGTCATGGAGCCGGTTGGGTGAGGAGCGAATAAATGTGGAGGAGAGAAGGAGGTCTTGGGAGGACCGGAGATTACGTGAGGGAAAGTATCGGGAGATTAGTTCAGAGACATATGGGGAGAAAGGGTTATAGATGGCCTTGTAGGTCAGTATTAGTAATTTGAACTGGATACGCTGAGGGAATGGTAGCCAGTGAAGAGATTTGCAGAAGGGGAGAAGCGGAGGAGTAGTGAGGAGAAAGATGAATTAGTCGGGCAGCAGAGTTAAGGATGGACTGGAGAGGTGCGTGGGTGTTAGCAGGGAGACCACAGAAAAGGATGTTGCAGTAGTCGAGGCGGGAGATGAGGGCATGCACAAGCATTTTAGTAGATTGAGGATTGAGGAAAGGACGGATTCTGGAAATATTTTTGAGCTGGAGGCGACAGAAGGTAGAAAGAGCTTGGATGTGCGGTTTGAAGGACAGAACAGAGTCAAAGGTTACTCCGAGGCAGCGGATGTCCGGGACAGGGGAAAGCGTGATGTCATTATTTGTTATAGCTAGGTCGGGTAAGGAAGATCTGTGAGATGAAGGAAAGAAGATGAATTCAGATTTTCCCACATTGAGCTTGAGGAAGCGAGAGGAGAAGAAGGAGGATATGGCTGATAGACTCTCTGAGATTCTGGACAGCAGAGAGGTGACGTCTGGGCCAGAGAGGTAGATCTGAGTGTCATCAGCATAAAGATGGTACTCGAATCTGTGGGACTTTATGAGTTGCCCTAGACCAAGTGTATAGATTGAGAAGAGTAGTCCTAAAACAGAGCCTTGGGGGACTCCAACAGAGAGAGGGTGAGATGAGGAGGTGGTGTGGGAGTGGCAGACCCTGAATGTGTGGTTGGAAAGGTATGAGGAGATCCAGGATAGGGCGAGGTCTTTGATGCCAAAGGAGGAGAGGATCTGTAGTAGGAGGCAGTGGTCAACTGTGTCGAATGCAGAGGACAGGTCTAGAAGCAGGAGTATAGAGTATTGTCCATTTGATTTGGCTGTAAGTAGGTCATTAGTAATTTTGGTCAGGGCTATTTGCGGCCTATTGTGTTATTTTGGAGAAATCCACGATTTTTTCATTGTGGAGATGAGGCGTTAGATCTCTCATTCCACCCAGAGCACCTAATGGAAATTTATCTCCTAACATCATTTACATCCTTAATGCCTTCCTCCCTTTTTTTTGATTGATAGCTGACATCAAGCACCAGGCAGGAAATTTCCCATCGACTGTGAATACTCAAAGGTGTAAGCTGATGCGAGCAGGCTTGAAATTTCCTGTCCGATATCAACTATCGATCAACATAGAGAGACTGGCACTCAGGATATAAATCACCTGGAGAGGCAGACTTTCATTAGGTGTTCTGGGTGGCATGAATCACCTACCGCCTCATTTGCATGTTGATATCATCTTGGATTTGTCCAGAATAACGCAAATGACAGCAAATAGAAAGGTGTCCCTATATGTTGCTTGTATCTTTCAATGACCTATATGAGCATAGCTGGGATTTGTAAAAAAAGTACCCTAGGCAAGCAGAGGTATAATACAGTGTAAATCCTTTCTGGGGACACGTATTTTTATTGCTATCTGGTGCTCCCTTACTGTAAAATTAATCTTTTACTAGTACAGTCATGGCCAAAAGTGTTGTCACCCTTGAAATTGTTCCTGAAAATGAAGTATTTCTCTCAGAAAATTATTGCAATTGCACATGTTTTGTTATACACGGTTATTTCCTTGGTGTGTATTGGAAGAGCACCAAGAAAAAACCTGAGAAAAAAGGCAAATTGGACAAAATTTCAAACAAAACCCAAAAATGGGCCAGACAAAATTGTTGGCACTGTTCCAAAATTGTGGGTAAACAACTTTGTTTCAAGCAATGTGATGATCGTTCAAACTCTTTGCATTGTGTGTCTGTGTGCGCCACACTAAGCATGGAGAACAGGAAATAGAGAAGAGAACTGTCTGAGGACTTGAGAACCAAAAGTATTGAAAAATATCTACAATCTCGAGTCTATCTCCAGAGATGTTAATGTTCCTTTGTCCATGCTGCGCAACATAACCAAGAAGTTTACAACCCATGGAACTGTAGCTAATGTGGACAGCAGAGAAACATTGATGAAAGGATAGTCCAGATATTGGATAAGCAGCCCCAATCAAGTTCCAAAGAAATTCAAGCTGTCTTGCAGGCTCAGGCTGCAAATTATCCATCCACATTTGAATGAAATGCTATGGCAGTAGACTCAGGAGGACCCCACTGCTGACACCGTGATATAAAAAAAGATAGACTACAGTATGCCAAAATGTCAGTAAGCCAAAATTCTTTCCGGAAAGTGTCTTGTGGATGATGAGAACAAGTTATAGTTGTTTAGTAAAGCACATCATTCTACTGTTAACAAAAATGGAATGAGGCCTACAAAGAAAAGAACACAATACCTACAATTAAATATGGCGGAGGTTTAAAAACATTTTGAGGTTGTTCTGCTACCTCTGGCACTCGGTACCTTGACTTTAGTGCAAGGCATCATTAAATCTGAAGACTACCAAATAATTTTTTGTTGCAATGTAGTGCCCAGTGTCAGAAAGCTGGGTTTTGCATCCTAGGTCATGGGTCTTCCAGCAGGACAATCACTACAAACATACTTCAAGAAGCACCCAGAAATGTATGTATACAAAGCGCTAGAGAGTCCTGAAGAAGCCAGCAATGAGTCCGGATCTAAATCCCATTAATATATATGGATAGCGGGGGTCTATTTTACCAATACCGGTCAAAAGTATAGATAGCAAATTGGTATGGATATATATATATATAAAAGAAAAAATATTAAAACTTAACTTTTAATCACAAGTTAAAACCTGTATAGTGCAAATTGTGGTGCCAAAAACTAAATAGTGATGCTTGTGCAAACGTGCCAATAAAAACAATTTATAGTGAGACGCCTTAAATTGTCCAGATAATGGGCGGAATATTTTTTCCCTCTTTAGTGTCTATATATAACCGGGTATTGATATTCCAGATACATTAACCATACACCATCTCAGCATATACAGTATAACGACACTTTTTAGAATTCTTACAATATCCAATTTAGGGAGCTATTACGTTTCCTGTTTCCATTTCAATCCTTAGAAACAATTTCAAAGACGAGGCGAATCACTAAGGAGAAAATTATTTCTCCAACTCCAATATATCTATGTTATAACCGCATATTTTACAGGTCAAAATGAACCATACATGGCATCCATGGAGTCCAGTGTAATATAGTGCCCTATGTTCCACAATATTACTGCATATTAAATACTCTCATGGTACAATAATAGTATGTCATTATACTCATCTCATGTGTAATAGTCCTATACACCGATGCCTGTATATGCGCTCTTGTAAGGGGGGCCCCCACTCTTAGCATATCCTCATGCCCGCATTCATCTGGGCGGCCTTTTTCCATACACCGTTCTCCCAACGCGTTTCATCTATTCGGCACTCATCAGGGGAGTTTATGGAGTTCAATTAAACACATAGCGCGCAGATATCACCTCTCCTTACTTTATAATAACTGAGCACCACATGGTAACCTATCAGTTTCCGGACGCCGGGTACCACACTTCCGGTCCCTCCATGTGCAATGGACCGTCGCCGTCTGCATGCCCCACTTCCTGGGCTCGGCTTAGGGCCATTCGCGTCACATCCGGTCCTGGAAATACAGCGTCATCACAACATCGCTCACATGACCCATAGTGTCTATGACAACCTGGCGCTGCACCTCCTCCACCCGGTCGCATTTCTGCCATAACTCCTACATATAGTATTAGTGTAGCTTACTCTCCACAATACTAAAAGCGGCTGCATCCAGGTTATAAGTAATTTATCTTATTCAGGCTTATTTATTATTTTGCTGAATACCCTATTATTGGACACCTTGCATGGATTCCATAACCAAATTTTTCGTTCACATTTACAATAGAAAAAGGACAAAAAGAACACATCTACAGCAACTCTCACCCCGAAAAAATATTATGAGGAAATCATATATGGGGGTCATATAATCATCTGGTATGTTGTTACATATAATCATCTAGTATGTTATTGAATGCTAATTAGGGACACCACGGATCTTCTTACTTGTAGAAAGTTGTAACTTGTGATTAAAAGATAAGTTTTAATATTTTTTCTTTTATATATATATCCATACCAATTTGCTATCTATACTAAATCCCATTAAACACATGTGGAGAGATCTTAAAATTGCTGATGGGAGATGGCGCCTTCAAATGTGAGAGACCTGGAGTAGTTTGCAAAAGAAGAGGGGTCCAAATTCCAGTTGAGAGATGTAAGAAGCTTGTTGATGGTTATATGTACCAAAGTCATAGAGATACTTGGGAAAATTAATCAAAAGAGAACATATATTTCCTTAAAACATTTATCTTTAATTAATCCAATATTGAAAAAACACCTGCCCAGTGAATACAATTGGTTAAATACCAAAATAAAGAGAAAGACCAAGAAAAGATCTACAACACCCTGCGATAAGCCTGATCCTGAACCTGCCAGTGCCAACACGTTCAACCATGACTGTATACAAATTAGCAAATTAGCTTCACAAGTGCACTAAAGGCCATATCAGTGCCTTTTCATTCTCCATTCCTCTTCGCTCCTCCCCACCGGCCCCACTTCTTGATTGAAAATGATGACAGATGCTCAGCTTCACAAATTCACTTCTCTCAACTGTCAGTCAAAAAGTACAGGATGTCTCTGACATGGAGAAGAGGAGCAGACGCTTTTGCCTCCACTGTCAATCAAAAAGTGCAGGATCACTCCGACATTGAGAAGTGAAAAAGAGCTGATGCTGCAAGTGCACTCATAGGCCCACAGTGAACTTGCAAACCTAATTTGAATATGAATAAAATGCAAATTTCACAAGAAGGGAGCACCAGATAGTGACAAATCAGGTATCAGGTTTTACATTGCCCTCACCTGCAGTACCTTTTAGTCACGGATGTGTCAGAGGCTGCAGACCGTTGCACTGCATGTGCCTGCAGAAGGTCTCAGTAGTTTTATTTACAGACTAGTGGCCACCTCCCCCTGTGCTAATGACCACACCTGGACTAGGGTGTTTATAACTCTCTACTTCCTGTTGGGAGGTGAGGATGTTATTTCCTGCTTGCACTTCTGTGTTGAGACTTGGAACTGTAGCAGTATGCTATTGTCGGTGTGTATCTCTGAGTCTACTCAAGCTAAGTGTCCCCCTTGTTGCATTTAGCCTTACTGTCTTTAGTGTTAGTGGGATTGACTAGAGTCATCCTGTCCTTCTCATTGCAGGGCTTATTGCCAGGGTCACACAGGGATAAGGTATCCTGCTCGACGATAGGTGCAGAACCTATAAAGGGACAGTAGGACAGACAGGGTGATGTTAGATCAGTCGAGGGGCCTCCACTTCCCCCTTCCCTAATGTTTGGTTCCCCTTCTCTTTTTCATTTGTGTTGCACTTAGTCTGTCGTACACTGTGCGTGACACTTTTCTAGCCAACAGCAAATGTTACTGTCTGTGACGAACAGCACGGCCAGTGCCACCAATACGTCACGATCCCACCACTGACACAGGTCTGTCAGCGGACGGAGGGACGCGATGCACTGCCGGCACATGGCTATCACAGGCACAGTGGCTTATCTTAGTTATCCCACTGTAGTGAAACCTCCACCAGGGGGAGCTGGTGAGGGAAGAGAGGTTATACACTAAGAGCAGCAACCCTGAGCAACAGCACAGGTGCCACAGGTAACGAGAGAGAATAGTCAGACGAACCGAGTCAGAAACTAACAGGAGAAGACGTACCAGAAGGAGCAGCAATACACGTAGTTAAAATACCAAGCCAAGAGTCAGAATGCCAGAACATGAGCACGGGGTCCAAAACGTGAGACGAAATACGTGGTCGGGGTACAAGCCAGGGAGTCAGATGCCAGAGAGGGAACGTAACAGCAGAGACGAATATCAAGAGATGGGGTCAGAAATCAGTCCGGGTCATACATGTGAATATCAGTCAAAGGCAGGAGGATCACCAGGGTACAAGGGTCAGCGGCTCTAAACTGCAAGCTTGAGCTATCACTAACACTGGTCAGCAGGCTGTGAGGGATTGAAATAGCCCCGCTAGCTCCAGAACGAGGCTGAGGAGATTAACCCCCGCATGACCAGTCCAGAGTAAAGACAGCAGAAGATAAACTCCGGACTGGACCATGACACCCACCACTGGCACCGTGTGACCAAAACACAGCAAGCTAATCTTGCTCTAACAATTTACCGCAGGGGGATATTTTAGATGCCCCACCACTGCTAAAAACCTTCCAAGAACTGTGGGGATTTATGTATATCCCACTTTCTCAGTTCCACTTTGGAACTCGCAGCTCTCCGGCGCCCCCCTTACCCTCAGGTCAGTCAGGGAACTGCACCTAGGATAATTAGTCGCCGGACGGGCTGCTTGTTGTGCACGGCCAATTAGACTACTGCGGTAAGGGAATTATCAATGCTGTGGCCACAACCACTCATCCAGCAATATAAGACCCTTCCGGACTGCCAACCAGCCTAACCAACCGCACACATCACGCTGCCACCAGCCACACTTTACTTAATCAGAGAGTTAATTAAGAGGGTCCGTGGCAAACCCCCAAATTAGTAGCGATTATCTAAAGGCGCATAGTTCATTTCTTAGAGCATGGAGACAGAGCTAATAGGTTTTTTAATTTTTCCCAAAAGGGCAGTAATTACATAGATAAAAGTTGCTATAAAGTTGAGACATTAAATATGTACAATATAGTATAAAACAAAAGGATTAAAAAGCAGAAAGTAACACTTACATCTTACATGTGCTTAGGTGGTATTAGGCAGACCATGTGGCTCGGGGGATGGACCGCAACTAAACATCCCAAGACATGGGGTAGGTCTGTTCAGCATCAGAACTCCAGCTTCAACTGACTGGAATTTGGTAGGGAATACCTTATAGCCTAGGGTCTGTGACCTCACGAAATGGGCGGTCTGGTGAGGTCCAACCCCCCTTTCTCTAAGTTATGATTTGGCTACAAAACTTAGAATAACTATATCTAAACGAGAAAAGCCTGTACCAACCCACATAGGGCATCATTGTTTGTGATTTATCGAATAGAATCCAATAACACCAAGCATGCCATAATTAAGACACTCCATTTGGGAGCAATCCATATCTCAGTTTCTGAAGGTCCGAGAACCTCGCAGGAGCCACCGTAGCAAAGCCGGGTCCACTCAGATCCCAGAAATGTCCGTTTCATTTTTCTGCTGCGACCGGGGCCCATGCTAGCTTAGTTTAATATCTCTCATACTTTTCATTCGGCCTGTCTGAGAACAAAAGAAATGCTTTCCCTTTAGCTGTGCAGAGGGGGGAGGAGGAGAAGGCTTCGAGAGGAAATGCCCGATATCAGGTTTCAGATGCAGGCAGAGAGCTGTACATACATAGCTGCTAGGGGGGGCAAAAGGTGGGGGCTGCAAGAGCTGACAGGCTACTTTCTCATAGAATTAAGGATTCTAGAAGGTTACAGAAAACATCATACTTTATAGACATTTTACATTACACTGTCATATTCCCTTTAAGGGCTTTTCTAAAATAAATAATAATACTAATACCAGAAGAGTGCACATTAGCAGAAGCAGCTACATTTTTAAAAATTTGGTTAACAAGTATTTCTCATCCAATATCACATGTCAGTCATCTTAAAAAGAAAATTCTGCTATCGCATTGGAATTCTTATGACATTTCTGAACCGGTGATGTCAGCATATAAATAATTCCTGAACAAATGTCTGGAATCACTTCTGAGATCGCTGGTTATTGCTATATATGGGATTTTAGGGAGGCATCAAGTGACTAAGAATGAGGTCACCGGCTAACTAACAATAGGAGACCCTACAAATGGCTGCACATACTGTATAATCCGCCCCATCGGAGACTGAGAGGTTCTCTTTGGGCATGTTATGTATTTTGTGCATCATGGATTGAATTCCATATATACTGAGAAACAAATATGTTACAAACAGAATGAATCACATCTATCAGGAACAAAATGTTCCAAAATGAGCAAGAGCGTCTTAGCTAACATTTTGATTACAATTGTATAAGCCCACTGCTGTGGTTTATTAAGTTTTACAATTCATATCAAAGATGATCGTAATTCTTTGAACTGAAAATCCCGCAGATTTGACAATTTTTTTTCAACAAAAATTGATTTATAGCAAATTTTTCCAACTGTCCTGAAAATGCAGATGAAACTCTCGGGTCTTTTTGGACCTAATCCATCCCCACTCAAGCTGTTTATCACAAACGCTTAGTAATATCAAAGTGATTTCCACGATATGACTAATGGTAAATGCATGGTAACCATTCTTCACTGCTGTTTTGTTACTTTCTTCAGAATATTCAGAGTTTTGGAGCCTTTTCTCCCTATTTCTATCGCTGAGCTGTGAGCTGTGATATCCTCTCATTAAAAAGATTCATCTCAAAATGATTGCTGCTCTGCATTTCCTGCCTTGGCTTTCGTACAGGCTATGATAGGCAGTGCTATACCATGTATTGAGCTATACTATGTGATTTGCGATACTATCTCATGGTTGTGCTATACTATGTAATGGGACAGCTACAAGGCATTATGGGGAAGCCCATCCAGTCACCTCCAAGGTCATGTGAGCCTTCTCTGGCCCATACAATCTTCTTCTGCATTGTGTAAAATGGGCACTAGTGTGGCGCCCCTGAGGGTCAGTCGCCACAGAGGCACTGCACCTCCTCCTGAGGTGTGGTGCCCCACCATCCAGGTAAGTGTGAGGCTCCTGACCACACTCCAACACTCGCACCCCACACAACACGGTAGTTCTGCAAAGCCACATTGCGGCTCCTTGCTTAGAGAGTAGCAGAGCACCTTTGGTGGTTCCCTGTTTGGAACACGAAATGTGCTGGGAGGCGGATGGAGTTTATAATACATAAAAGATTGGGACGGTTTAGGATTACAGGTCAGTCTGAGAGAGGAAGCCACTCAGAGAGGAGTGAGGAAAGAAGATCCCTGGAAGAGGGATGGAGGAAGGAGGTGCTGCAGCAGATCTCTGTGACCTGGGTCTGCTGGCACAGGAAAGGAAAGAAGAAGAAAGACATTGAACTGAAGCCTAGCTTCCATAAGAAAGAAAGACAAATACGGAACGTAGGAGCAAAAGGGAACAGAGAGGATGTGGGTAGCTTCCATAAGAAAGAAAGACAAGTACGGAACGTAGGAGCAAAAGGGAACAGAGAGAATGTGGGTTAGAGGAAGAACCCTGCCTAGAAGTTCTAAGCGCAAGGCCGGGGCCCGGTCCCCGAGGTTGTATGGACACTAATGGTTCTGCAGCAGACACCGGTGGAGTAGTGGGCTGTAAATGCACTACTCCCATCTAAGACTTGGGGGCACAACAGCAACTTGGATAGTGAGCCGGGACTCAGGAGTAGAGAGTCCCCGAAGCAGGTTACAGCTGTCTGCCATACAAGTAGAGTTCTTGGGAACATCTGTCAGGAGGCACTCCAGTGTAACTCAGTACTGGGAGTACTTCACACTTAAAGGCGCTATAGAGGAGACGTTCAGAAAGGCACATGTTGGCAGAGCGTTGGAAGGGAGCATTCCATCTTGCCTGGAGGTTGACTGAGTCCCTGACCCGGAGGACACAATACGGAGGCAGGCACCTGTGTGTACTACAGACTGTGAGTAAAGCTTTGGAACTGCAAGCCCTGGTGTCCTCCATTCATTCTTGCACCAACGCATCCAACCCCGCTACATCTGGGTACCAGCTTCTACACCGCTTGTGCCTCTCCTCTTCCCCCACATCTACACTGCCCTGGGGCTACAGCTCCACCTGTGGGGAGCTTCACCATCTTGGCTGCAACACACCACTAGCCCCAGAGGATCTGCATGCAGCGTAGGCCTAACATCTCACTTGCCGAACACCACAGGTGGCGTCACGAACTATTCATTCAAACCATTACATTCCCCCATTACTTGGGCGCCCAGGGCCACGGACCGGGTCCCCGCTGCTGTGACACATCCCGCTGATACCGGACGGCACCGAGTACCCCACAGCCCTGGGAGGGCAACCCACTAGCATTTTTGGTGAATGACAAATCAAAGCACAAATAGTTTGAGTTCCTAAAAACTAATTTGGTTAGCATCAAATCAATTTATTCTCCATTTGATGATTCTCTTTGAACATTTAGGCTATGTGCCCACGTATGCAGAAAATTTCTTCATGAAAACCGGACTCCATCCCAGAAAACGCTTTTTTTTTTTTCCGCACGTTTTTTGCACAAAAAACACACGTTTTTTATGCGTTTTTTCCGCGTGTCCCTAGTCTCATAGAAAATAGCTAAAAACGGGGACTTTTCTGCAAAATTAATGAGCATGCTGAGTTTTTTACCGCAAAGCGTTTTTTTCACGGAAAAAAACGCATCAATATGCACAAAAAGTGCAAAATGCATTAAAATGAATGAGATGCTATTTTTGAGCGATTTTTAAGCATTTTTGCCTGTAAAAATGCTTAAAAAATGCGAAAAAAACACTTACGTGGGCACACAGCCTTACATTTCCATAAAATGCTCGTCTTAAAGTCATAGCGCAAAACCTACAATGGCCACCGCCAAAGAGTCTTTGGCAAGGGAGTTTTCCCTGGCAGCAAGAATGGGCGCTTGGGTCGCTTTCCTGGCTGATGCAGTGTTTCACTGGTTGCCTTGCAGTGCCAAACTCGATAGCCCTCTTAATGAGGCTCCTGTGATGGGGCAGTGGGCTTATATATGTTTTTCAAAATGTTAATTAAAAAAGTCATGTTCCTTTTTGTAAATGTCGCTTAGGTTCAATAGATTAATGTATAACATTTACATGTGTGATCCAGGTTCTTTTTCTCTACTGTTGGGTTGCGTAAACTTGTTAGTGAATATTCCTGGTAGAATTCATCCCTGATGACAGCCTTATCCGTCTCCTAATGATTAAAAATGGGAAGGAAGTTGAAGCAGTAGAGAAGGAATGCAAGACTTAAGGCCCCGTCTCACTAAGCGACTTACCAGCGATCCCGACACCGATATCAAGGTGTCAGGATCGCTAGTAAGTCGCTATGTGATCGCTGGTGAGCTGTCACACAGACAGCTTCACCAGCGATCAGCACAGCGATGCCGAGTGCCCGGCATCGCTGGCCATCCTGTAAAAAATAGAATCAAAATAAAAAATATAGTTATTCTCACCATCCGATGTCCCGCGCAGTCTTCCCGCCTCTCTCCACGCTCCGGTCCCAGTGATCCTTTGCATGAATGACCGCGAGATGTCACGGTCTCGCGGAATAACAAAGTCTCGCGGTCATTCGTGCAAAGGATCACTGGGACCGGAGCGTGGAGAGAGGCGGGATGGCTGAACGGGACATCGGAAGGTGAGAATAACTATATTTTTTATTTTTTTTATTATTTTTTACACCTGATCGCTGGTCTCCCTCTGTCACACACAGCGATGTGTGCTGGCCAGCGGGAGACCAGCGACCAAAGAAATGTCCAGAGATTTCTTGCAGCGATCAGCGATACCGGCAGGGGGGCCGCTCGCTGATCGCTGTCACACACAGCAATCTCGCTGGTGAGATCGCTGTTACGTCACAAAAGTTGTGACTCAGCAGCGATCTCGCTACCGAGATTGCTTAGTGAGACGGGGCCTTTAGAAGGGTTTTCAACACTTATCAATGTAGTAGTAAAAAAGTAAATACAAATAGTACTCATCCATCCTTAGTCCAGCACTGACTCCCTCCGCTGCGGCGGTGTCTGTAATATTACGTGTATCACCACTGCAGCTAAACACTGAGGTTGGTGGCTAATGCCGTCAACAACAGTAGAGCCTTTGAGCTTAGTGATTGGCGGCAGCGTTGATGCACGCTGCAGTCGTGACATCATCATTGCAGCCAAAACATAGACATCAGACCAGCAGTGGAGAGCCAGGACTGGACTAAAGGAGAGTGAGTACTATCTGTATTTGTTTTTTTTTTACTACGGTGTGATTAGATGGGGTCCACTTTTCTAAAATTGATAAACCCCTGTATAAAATTTTGTAACCAAGATGGATAACACTTAAAGCTACCGTCCGTAACTCTTTAAGGACCACATACTAGAGTTATAGATTATTTGGTTTTGTTTTAGTTTTTTTGTACAAACAGGGGTGCAGGTCCCACTTTTTGGTCTTTGCATTTTGTTTATACAGTTTTCTATGGGCAGGAGTCTGAACAGCCGGTTCCAGGTCCATCTCTGCCCCATCTATATGGACTTCTGCTGACACATTGGTGTAATGTATAATAATTAGATCTGTCTCTTTAAGCAAGCCAGACTTATGGGACTTGGGGGGTGGAGACAAGAGGGATGAGAAGGGAAGTTTCACTTTCACTTCTGGTAGCATGGGAATGCAACTGTTATGCTGTGTGCTGGAGTACAAGAATAAAACATATCTAAAGTTTAATACCTTGAATTCTTCATAACGTGTGGATATTACAACTGGCGACGAGGATGGGATATAATCACCTACTGCTGTGAGTACGGAATATATTTTACCGCTTCACACGCCAGCACCACTGAGAGACTCTATCATGGCTGACTACTTGCACACATTCCCACAATTTGATATGACTGATGTCATTAATCTCTCCCATAACTGGAGAAAATGGCTAAACAGATTTGAGAATTTCCTAGAAGCCATGGACATAAAGGAGGAGAAAAGAAAGAGAGCTTTGCTCCTGCATTGTGCAGGCACAGGAGTCTATGACATATACAGTACGTTACCTGCAGCAGAAACAGACACATACAGCAACTGCACTAAAGCTCTCACTGGCTACTTCAACCCTAAACAGAACATCAGATATGAAAGATATAAATTCAGGATTGCCAAGCAGCTTCCAGAAGAGTCCATAGACACTTATGTCACACGGCTGAAAGAGTTAGCACATGGATGTGCCTTTACAGATGTAGATGATGAAATCCTAACTCTAATAATTGTCACCTGCTCGTCTAATAACCTAAGGCGTAAGGCTCTGCAGCAGGATATCTCTCTACATGATTTGCTCAAAATGGCCCGTGCTATAGAAATAGCAGATCATCAGGCTACCGTAATGGAAAATGGGGATAAATTACATGTGCATAATCTCAAACAGAAAAATTTACCAGACAAACAAGCCCAGAAACAGAAGAAATGTTATAGATGTGGACAGGATTTCCCTCACACACAGAACAAATGTCCAGCTATGGGACAAACCTGCAGTAAATGTGGAAAAGGGAATCATTTTGCAGCTGTTTGCAAATCAGCGCACTACAAGCCTCTGCTGCCTATGACAAAATCTGCAGATGTAAAAGTGATAAATCAGGACACAGAAGACATGTCTGCGACTGAGAACTATGTGTTCACTACCTCTGTCACTGGTTCAGTACAGTCTCCCTGTGTTACACTCTCAATCTGCAACACTGACATTACCTTTACAATAGATACAGGAGCTTCAGTGGATATCATAGATGGCACTACATATGAACAATTGAAAACAAGGCCAGTCTTACAACAAGTGCAGACTAAAATCTTTCCTTATGGATCTAAAACACCTCTAGCTATAATGGGACAATTTGATGCTGAAATTAGATATAAAGAAAACAGGCAGAAAACCACTTTCCACACATTACAAGGATCGGGAGGCTGTCTTCTCAGCTATCACACTGCCTTGGAGCTAGGGCTCATCCAGATTATTCATACCATAACTGACTCTGCGGATATGGATGTACAAACTATGGTGAACAGTTTTCCCTCCCTATTTAGTGGTTTGGGAAAACTAAAGGACTCTCAAGTACACCTTCATGTGGATGACAATGTTCGTCCAGCAGCCCAGCCTCACAGGCGTATTCCATTTCACCTGAGACAGAAGGTAGAAAAGGAACTCCAATTGCTCATGGATGAGGACGTTATTGAAACTGTTACTGGTCCCACTCCGTGGGTCTCTCCACTTGTGGTAGTTCCAAAACCAAAGACTCCTGATCAAGTGAGACTGTGTGTTGACATGCGCCTGCCCAACACCGCTATACAGAGGGAAAGACATATCTCACCTACGATTGATGACATTATTCATTTATTAAATGGAGCCACCGTCTTCTCAAAGCTCGACCTCAATAAGGGATATCATCAATTAGAACTGAGTCCAGAGTCCCGATACTTGACCACATTTTCCACCCATGTGGGCCTCAGAAGATACAAAAGATTGACTTTTGGAGTCTGCTCAGCAGCAGAAATTTTTCAGTATGCAATAAGGAGTGTCATTCAACACATCCCAAATGCCTTTAATTACAGTGATGACATATTGGTTTTTGGTAAAACTCAAGCTGAGCATAATCGTGCTCTATATGCTATCTTCGAATGTCTGCTTTCTGCTGGACTCACTTTAAACAAAGAGAAGTGCGAGTTTGACAAGGGTTCATTAGAATTCTATGGTCACATCTTCTCGGCAAAAGGAGTACAACCAGACCCCAAGAAAGTGGAAGCTATCAGAACAGCCTCAATTCCACAGGATGCCAGTGAAGTGCGTTCTTTCCTTGGAATGGCAAGTTACTGTGCTAGATATATTCCGAATTTTTCAACAATCAGCAATCCACTACGGGAACTTACAAAACAAAGTTGTATTTTTCAATGGTCTCAAGACTGTCAGGCCTCTTTTGAAACAATTAAAAATGAACTCTGCTCGACAACCACTATGGCTTATTTTGATCCAGCCCTTCGAACTGAACTGATTGTGGACGCCAGTCCTGTGGGACTGGGTGCTATTCTAGCGCAGTACAAGGATAACAATCAAAATCCTCACATCATTTCTTATGCAAGTAAGAGTTTAACAAACACTGAAAGAAAATATTCTCAACCTGAAAAAGAAAGCTTGGCAGTTGTCTGGGGATGTGAACACTTTCACTTATTTCTCTATGGGGCTCCCTTCACCATTGTCACAGATCATCAAGCACTTCTTACAATTTTTGGAAATCCCAGAGCTAAAATGCCTGCACGAATTGAACGATGGGGCCTACGTCTACAGGACTACAACTATAAAATTGTTCACAAACCTGGAAAATACAGCAATCCGGCTGATTATCTTTCAAGACATCCTACTAATGATGATATACCTGTGCATTCCTCCATTGAAGAATACCTACGTTTTGTTACAGATCATGCCGGGCCAAAAGCACTTTCTCTTGATCAATTTATAAATGAAACAACAAAAGACAAGACACTCTGTGCCCTAATACAAATCATCCAAAATCGAAGGTGGCATGAAATTCAAAAGGAAAAATTTCCTGATTCTGAGATTGATCTGAAAGAGTTAAAACTATTCTCAAACGTACGTGAGGAATTATCAGTCACTGAAGAACACCTCATTCTTCGAGGTACCAAACTAGTTGTACCTAAGACTTTGCGTAACTTAGTCATACAGATAGCACATGAAGGTCATTTAGGAATTGTTGGCACAAAGAAGTTACTCAGAGAAAAAGTGTGGTTCCCAAATATGGATCACTTGGTGGAAGAAAAGATTAGACGCTGTTCTACTTGTCAATTAATCACTCCATCATCAAACTTAGAGCCATTACAAATGTCTCCGTTACCCACTGCTGTCTGGGAGGAAGTGGCAGTCGATATATATGGACCATTGCCAAATGGCCAATACATTCTCGTAACAAATGATGAATATTCTCGATACCCTGTCATTTCATTTATCTCTTCAACATCTGCTAATAATGTCATACCAGAGCTGGACGACATTTTCTCGGCATATGGTATTCCAAGAGTGGTCAAAACAGACAATGGACCTCCATTCAATGGACATGTGTTTACACAATTTTCTGAATACTTGGGATTCAATCACAGGAAAATCACACCTTGCTGGCCGCAAGCCAATGGAATTGTGGAACGTTTTATGCGCACTCTGGGGAAACGTATCAAAGCAGCGAGTCTGGAGCACATCCCACTGAAACAGTCATTATACAAATTCATGCGTAATTACCGCAATACGCCACACTCCACTACTAATGCTGCTCCAGCTCATTTAATGTTCAGCAGAACCCTGCGTATACGTCTCCCTGATGTGACCAGCCATCCCCGACCGAGTGACTCCTCAGTGAGATCCACAGATTTCTCCAACAAACAAGCCATGAAACGTTATGCAGACAGAAGGCGAAGGACACAGTCAAGTGCCATCGAAAGAGGGGATGTCATGGTGGAACGTCAAAAACCAACCAACAAGACATCACCTGTATATGGTCCTGCAAAATATTATGTTACTAAAAGGAAAGGCAGCATGATCACAGCTGAACGAGATGGACACTCCATAACGCGAAATTCTTCATATTTTAAAGTCATACCGCAGAATGATGACAATGAACTCTCTTTGGTGGAAGATTTGATATCCGATGGTGGAGAGGACCAACAAGAGGTAGCTGGTCCATCAATAATGAACCCTCTCAATGAGCCCAGACGTTATCCTACATGAGAGAGAAGAGCTCCATCGAGGCTTATTGAAGAAGTGTAGCTACAGTTTTGTTTGTTTTTTTTTTGTTTGTTTGTTTCTCTGGTTTTGGAATTGAACAAATAAGACAAAACGGACATATGATTTCTTTGGACGTTTTCATGTTGCATTTATCAGTAATATGGGTTATTTATAGTAAAAAAAAAAAAAAAAAAGGGATGATGTAATGTATGATAATTAGATCTGTCTCTTTAAGCAAGCCAGACTTATGGGACTTGGGGGGTGGAGACAAGAGGGATGAGAAGGGAAGTTTCAGTTTCTCTTCTGGGTAGCATGGGAATGCAACTGTTATGCTGTGTGCTGGAGGACGAAGAATAAAATATATCTAAAGTTTAATACCTTGAATTCTTCATAACGTGTGGATTTTACAATTGGGAGGTTAAATACTAGAGATAATAGAGATAAGACCATCCCAGTTGGGTATGGTGGGATGGCTTTTATACTTTTTCATCAAAATAGTGCTAAGTACCCTATGTTATTTACATGTACTATGTCTTTACTTACTATAGGGGTATTTGCTCATTTCGTTTTTATGTTGGGTTCTGACTGTTAAATGGCCACAGTGTGAACGTGCTCCTACACATTGCACTTAAGGCCCCGTCACACATAGCGATCTCGCTAGCGAGATCGCTGCTGAGTCACAATTTTTGTATCGCTGATCGCTGCAAGAAAGGCCAGGACTTTTTATTGGTCGCTGGTCTCCCGCTGGCCAGCACGCATCGCTGCGTGTGACAGGCGGGAGACCAGCGATCTGCTGGTAACTAATGTACACATCGGGTATCCAAGGGACGTGCGTCCCTTAGATACCCGATGTGTACATTAGTTACCAGCGCGCTGATGCAGGGAGCTGGTAACTAACATACACATCGGGTATCTAGGGACGCATGTGCTTGGATACCCGATGTGTACGTTAGTTACCAGCTCCCTGCATCAGCGCGCTGGTTACTAACGTTCACAGCGACGCCGCATGCTGGGCATCGCTGTGCTGATCGCTGGTGAAGCTGTCTGTTTGACAGCTCACCAGCGATCACATAGCGATTCACCAGCGATCCTGACACATTGATATCGTTGTCAGGATCGCTGGTGAGTCGCTATGTGTGACTCCAGCCTTACTGTATATACTCGTGTACAAGCTGAGTTTTTCAGCAGATTGTTTTGTGCTGAAAACGCCCCCCTCGGCTTATACATGAGTCACAGTCCTAGAAGTCGGCGGTGGAGGGGGATCAGCGGAGCAGCGGGTCACAGGAGGCAGGAGCTGGCAGCTGCAGCTGTGACTGTGCCCGCTGCTAAAGAGAAATGAATATTTACTGCACTGGCAATGAATTCTCTTATAGCAGCACAGTCACAGCCGCAGCCGTCGGCTTCCAGCAGCTCTAAAACAAAAAAAGTCCTGCTTACCTTCCCTGCGCGCTCTCGCAGCACCTTGTTCCAGCACCAGCAGCTACTGCGGCCGGCCGATCACGTGTCCCCGGTGAGTGGAGAGAGGTGAATATTCATTACCTTAATGAGCCGGGACACATGATCGCTCGGCCGCAGGAGCTGCTGGCACCTGAACAGGATGCTGTGAGGGCACACAGCGAAGGTAAGTAGGAGGTTTTTTTTATGTTTTTCTCATGGGGGGGCCATGCATTCAAAGATAGGGATGAGGAACTATGAAGACAAGGACGGGGATAGGGAGCCATGCATACAAGGATATGGATGAGGAGTCATGCAGACAAGGACAGGGATAAGGAGCCATGCATACAAGGATGGGGATAAGGAGGCATGCATACCAGGATAGGGATGAGGAGCCATGAATACAAGGATAGGATGTGTGTGACAATGCATACCCGGCTTATACTCAAGTCACTTCATTTTCCTAGTTTTCTGTGGCAAAATTAGGCGCCTCGGCTTATATTCGGGTCAGTTTATACTCGTGTATAAACGGTATATTTTTATTTATTTGTTTTTACTCATTTATATAGCACCATTAATTCCACAGCGCTTTATGAACATTATTATTAACACTTATACAAACACATGTTCCAGTTCGTTCCTTTGGTGTAGTTATAAATTGTTTATAGCATCAAAATGGAACCAGTCTATTAGAAAAAAAGAGAAAACTTGTCTTACATATTTTAAATGCTGCACCAGCTACACTGGTCCGGGGTAAAGGTGTTTAAAGAGAGTTTAATAAAATAAAATACACATCCTTCATGAATCTGTTATTTCACACTTTTCCAATTTTTTTTTAATTTACATTAAAGTGAAAAAAATTGTGATATAATATTACTGATAATATTCCTATTTTCTACATATTCTTTAACAAATTCTATAACAAATTCGAGCAAAGATAAAGAATACTTTGATGATCAAGAAAAGAGCTGAAAATCATTCTCAAGTGACAGTAGAGGTACAATCACTACAAATGCCTGTGTCCCATGAATGATTCATGGTCTATTTTCTTTTCTTCTGGATCTCTGGTTTCACTGACTAATGAAATATAAATGGCAATGCCCGTGTCCAGATCTAAATATGACATTAGAGGCTTCATCTTGGCCGAGGCCAGTGCAGTACAATGTAACGTTCTGCATGTTGGCGTCTGGCGAGAGATATTAGCTCCTAGCCTATTGTATTTCTTTTTTGTGAGATCATTGAAGCAAACAAATAATTGTTGTTAGGCAGAAGTTATATTTGTTAGAATTTTCTAGGTTTTTGAATTTTCTAACAATTAAGTAAGGATAGTCACATTTTTTGCGGTCCGAATCCAACAGCGAATTCAAAATTTTCCTAAAATTTGATTTGTAGCAAATCAATTTGCTGCAAGTTGAAATTGTACTAAATCCTCCAATTGCCTCAAAAGACATTTATAAGTGTAAGACTGTATCCAATTCATTTCATGCTCTTTAACGCAAGCACAGCCTTAGTAATGTCAAGGTGACCACAGCATATCTGGCTGTGAGTAAACATGAAAATGTTTCAAATAAAAAATGTTGACTTTTTGACATGGCCAAGGCAGCAAAGAAGTCATTTTAGCCAACCTATGACAATTTTAAACATTTCTAGGACAGCAGTAAAACTCACAAAAAATAGCGAAGGAAAACTTGTATTTCGGTTATTTCAACCATGTTTTGTTAGCAACATTAACATTTTTGTTGTGAAAATTGTAAAGTGATGCCTTTAACAACTGTGAAGATGGAATCCAGGTTAGGTACATGACTGATGGCAAGCTATTCAACCCAAAACGCCTGAAGACAGTTACGAAGGTGCATGAGACTGTTATCCGTGAATTATTTGCTGATGACTGGGCAGTGGCACTTAATGCTAGCACGGAACACAGTCAATCACAGTAATGCCACTACCAAGATAGCTAGGACATTACAGTGACTCACAGGAAATTCCCGCATGCTTATTGGCTGTGTAACAGGCGCCAAACATGCGGATCAGGGATTCAAGGTATAAATTGAGCTAATGCTAGCCAAGTGCCGAGCACATCCGAACACACAGATACTCGAGTGATATATGAGTATCACCGAGCACATTTGCTCTTCCTTACATTTTAACAAGCTTTCAAAAAAAAATCTCTATTTTTGGCTGTTACAGAGAAGGGGGGCTGTCTCATTTCTTGAAGTGAGTACTCAACTGGTCTACTTCCCTTGCTGCTTCGGTTATGTCTACATAATGGAGTGACTACCAAAAGATCAGGGAGTAGACTAATTACACTCTATGAGAGGCAGCGGCTTTGTGGTCAATGCGGTATTTAGACAGTGACTCAAGAAAGTTTAACTTAAATGTCTTTATTTTCAAACTCACAAAATAAATCCAGAACTTTTATCCTTCTGTTTGCAGCCGGAACATCTGTATCATGCCATTGCCGTGGGTGACTGCACCACCATATCACTTGTGATTGCGTCAGTAGCTTTCCTTTCTCTGGCTCTGGCCTGTGTTCAATCTCATACAGGCCTGTCCTACACAGATCTCAATCTCTGATTCTTGTAAACCAAAAACTGACACATCCAAACCTTAACTGAAAGTTAGCAATCCCAAGACCTGGAGTAGAGGGAGAGATCCATCCTACAGACCTGTTCAAAAATAAAATCCCATGTCAGCTTTTCCTAAACCTGACTTGGTCAAATACTTTGAACAAATCCACACTGTCTTTTATTTTACATTGTAACCACAGCTGTCGCTGCAGATTTAGTATACTTCTATGCACATCCTGGGGGACACATAGCGACCATTGTATAGGATTCCCCTCACTGCCTCCCATAAATTAGTGAATTATTTATGTTTGACTGGCAAACAACTTTAAAGAGACTTGTCTAGTGAAAAAAGTTATCAGCTAACTAGTAGCTCAGTGTGGGGCTGGATCGCCAGACCTGCACCGATTGGCAGAATAGGGAATCTTTATCCTTGTTGGAATGGCAAGCATCAGACATGCTAGACCATTACTCTATACATTCCCTATGGAACTACAAGATGCTGTTCTCAGTGTATTTCGGCAGACCCATAGAGAATGCATGGAGTGTGCAGTTGTGTGTCCGACACTTCGCTGCAGTTTGTAACGAGGATAAAAATTTGCCTTTCTAATTGGGATGGAGCGCCCCCTGATCAGTAACTCATCTCCTATTCTGTGGATAGATGATACCTTATTGTCACTTGATAACCCCTTTATGCTAGGCTACTGTGGTAAGGTCCGTCAGATGCAGAGATCAGCAGGAGGCAAAGAAGGGGTTAACAAAAGTTTACTTAAGCAATTACTGTATATGAATTCAGGGAAGCCCCCACACAGGGAGGTGTTAAGCAAATAGCGAACTATACAATAAACACAACAAGAGGGAAAAAGGGAAGGTAATGACTTATCGATTGAAGCTCTTGTTGGAGAGTGGTTGGAACAGTTCCCAACGGCGTCGCAGTCCATGAACAAAATCTCTGGCTCTGCTGTGTAGAAACGAGATGCACTGTCTTCTGACTGTGCCAAAGTATCCAGATCCGTTGGTCTTGGGTCCATTGAACTTGAGTCCGTTGAACTTGGGTAGGTTGATCTTGGGTCCGTTGAAGAGGTAATACAGTTCCTTTTCTGGGTTTCTTAAGTTTGATGCGGTACACCGGGAGCACACTGCCGTACAGGCCGCAAGGGTGACAAGGCCTCATACAGGATCACAATGCTCAGGAACGGTCAGCAAGTCGGCTACACTACCCATCACGGGTCTCGTTTGTGGAGGGACACTGGGTAGCGGGTATGAGAGGAGGGCAGTCTGTGAAGGACTGGTGTCAGTGACGGTAGTTAGGGAGATGGAGTCAACCTTCATCCTGCTCTGTAGTCACCTTCCCGCCAAGTCTCTCTCCTTCCCGTGCTCCACTCCTTTTAAGTCTCCCACGCCCCTTTTGGTCAGGTGCACGAGCTGTCCCCGCCCAGGCAAGTCATCCCCCTGTAACAGTGATGACGGCCCCGATAGTTCCGGCTCCAGCGCGTATTTCAGACCGATGACACTGTTTCTGTTCGCCCCCTTACAACTGCGCTAGAACAAATGTATCACTGCCTACAAAACCATGATAAGCTACAATCTCATAGTTTTCTGAGCTGTAGGACTGCTGAATAGCTCAATGTCCAGTGACCTGTGCGGCTACTACATGGACATTTGCACATATGACTAAAGGCAGATGCCAGCTGAATACATGGCCACTGCCTGGTAGATTAATTAGAGAATAAAAGTTGTTTCTTTAACAATTGCATAAAAGCTTATCAAATAATCTTGATTATTGATAATTACTGGTTACTAGGTCCTCACCAAAGTCACAGATTAAATGTTGGGGACCGCCAACAGCTATTGTTAGTGATATCAGTTTTGTGAATTTAGCATACAGAAAGAATGCAAAGAGTTTGCTGTGCCTTGTACGTAGAACCAAGATGAGCAAGAATGAGAGATGAAGCTTTATGTCTAGTTGTTACACTTTTAGCATTTTGTCCTGGTATTTATTGTCCATTCATAAACTTTTAGCATGTACTGTGGAAATTGTCCCGTCAGTAAAAGGGTTTGTATTGTGCATGCATTCTCAAATGTCGGTTTTAAGGGTAAACATCTACCCCAAGGGTCCACGCTAATCTGAAGTTTGCATTAACATAAGCTCAGGGGCTAGGGATGGGCTGGTCCAGCCATGGTAAAAGGAGAGGAGCTGCGACTGGACAGTCTTTGCATGCATGAGAACTTTCATTAAAGAAATGTAGACTTCCAAAATTTTTTGATAACAACCAATGTGTCAGCATCTTCCTTAAAATGGATGATCTGGTCAAGGAAGAAGACTATCCTCCTGATAGCTCATGAATAGTCAACAGCAAAGATAACAGGATCTGCTTTTCAAGGTTATGTGTATAAGGTTCTTCATGAAGAGAAATATATGTCTGTCTTGCTTCTATTGACTTATATAAATGGAAAAGTGAAATTAAAAAAGAGAAAAAAATAGAATATTTTATTCCACTCTGTAGATGTGGGAACAGTCCAACATAAAATTTGGGGAAAGGTCCTCTTTAAAGAAGTTTTCCTTAAGTTACGATTAATAGAATTATTCTCTATCCTTAGGATGACGAATACCTTGTTTATCGCTGGATGTCCAACCTTTGGGAATCACAGTGATTTCAAGAACAGGGCTCCAGAACCCCTGAATGGAGATGTGCAAGGTCCATCTACTCTACAATTACTGCCTTGGGACTGCCAGTACAAGCCTACTACAGTGAATGGCTATTTTTTGCCCTCTCATTTTCAGTGTAGCAGAGGTCAAACATGTGCACCTCTGATCCGTTCTTTCTTGAGGTTCTGGAGCCCTGTGCTTGAAGTTTCCACTATGCTATGGATAATAGGTAATTTGTAGTGATGAGCAAGTATACTCAATGCTCGGGTGTCCTCCGATTATTTCGGAATGCTCGGAGATTTAGTGTTTGTCGACACAGCTGCATGATTTGCGGCTACTAGACAGGCTGAATACACGTGGGGATAGCCTGTTTGTTATGTTAGGAATTCCACTCATGTATTCAGGCTGTCTAGCAGCCGCAAATCATGCAGCTGTGTCGACAAAAACTAAATCTCCGAGCACGCCAAAATACTTGGAGATCACACGAGCATGCTCGGGAAAACCCGAGCAACGAGTATACTCGCTCATCACTAATAACTTTTGATTTGGGGAAAACAAAAACCTTTAGAGGGTAACTATACTTTCAAGTAACTCTTCAGAATGAGTTTTCCTGTGTATGTACATTATGAATAGTACAATATCTGGTCATTGTATGACTTGTACTGTATACTGTATTTTCACCAATTTTCCTTCTCTGCTACCTCTTAATTTCCAGTTGACTCAGAGCTGTTGGGAGGAGACAAGATCGCTGCCATACATAATACCCATCACACACAAAGTGATTCTTGCTCTTCATTCCTTTGTTAGTGCAGAGATAAAAGCAGCAGCCTGGAGAACAATATACTCCAGCACTAAGTGTAACAATGCAACTCACTTGGGAACGATCTGAGGTATCACAGGAACCATTTCTATTTAAAGTCCGGCTGGTTTATGTCATTCCTCATAAACCACATCACAGGAGAACTTAAATACAGCCTTTGTTCGGAACAAAGTAAAACATCAAGTAACAGGTCTATACAATTGAGCTGGCTCGCGCGTCTGGCTTAGAGTTCAGCTTCTTAATCCATTAGCAAAGGCACTCAATCCAGGAGATCTGTACACCTCCATACACACAGCCATGTGTGAGGCAAACAGGGTTCATTTTACCAAGTGAACCACACTCAGGTGTGAGGATATGGTGAGCAGCCATTCAGATGCTCATAGTCAACCTGTCATGGCCGATTAAACCTTTTTAGTCCTGTATGTACTGAAGCATTACTCCATATTTATCTTCCATCCGCTATGTGTCTAAAAGCCATTTTACATAAGCTATGTGGATGTGACTCAAGCTCTGAAGGGAAGTCATAGAATTGTTAGCCCTTTCAGCACCATCTCTTTGAGTCTCCTCCTGCCTGTTTCTGCTCCCTGCTCCTCACTCCGCTTTTTGCCTCCCCTCTTCATAGAGTATAATGGACTCGTTAACCAGAGTGGATAATAAGTTCAAGGGGAGGGGAAGAAGCGGCTGATAAGTGGAGAAAGAAGCAGGTTTCTCTGATAAGTTTCTTACAGTCACTTTTACTGATTGATTTTGCAAATTTGTTGAAAGTACAGTTCCCATTTGAACTAGTACATGGAAGAACTATGATAAAAGAGCAACTGCAGGGCTAGAAGTAAAGAAGACATGACACATGTTCAGCTTACAGCAAAGCAGAACAATGGGGATATTATTGTGTTTCCAAATATACCATTACATGTGGGTGTATATGTCATGCAAAGAGCAGGAAACACAACAATTCAAATTTTATTATCTCTCTCAATTGCCTGTAAACAGAAAATATAAAAAAAACATTGAAAATGTAAAACCTTAAAAAATGAAATCTTCATAGTTTTCCGGAGCTCATTTGTATATACCGTATAATGTATTTATTGTGGCTTTACACTGTAAATATATAAGCGCATAAATAAATCAGGCAAACTATAAAGATTTCATAAGGTGTTTTTAAATGTCATGACAAGGACAATTGTGAGAAATAAAGTTTGAATTGTTGTGATTCCTGCTCTGTGCATGAAAGTGTACCTCTCATTTAACTTTCACAATAATCTCTCATGTTTACTCTTGAGGAATAACATTGTCATTAACTCTAATTTCATCTGACTCTAAAATAGTAAGCAGAGACTAGGCACTGTGATGTTTTCCATAAACTACATGAGACATGATGATTCTACTAACCTGTTTATATGTAGCAGATATTCAGCGGCAGCGTGGAGAACATAACATAGCAGTACTGAGCATTGCAGCTGTGACTCCAGCACTTGGGTGAAGTGAAACACATAAATGTTTTTCCATTTATAAATTTTAAATACCCATTTGCTTGTTTGTAATACTAAGAAGAAATTCCGAACTACAAGCCTCTCTCCCACCAGTGATCCCACTCTGTTGCTATGCTGTGCCTTTGTTTGACATGCTTCAGCGGTGATGTCATAACAACAGCATATGATCATTGCAGCCAGTCACTGGGTTAAGTAGCTCCTTTGATGTAAATAGTATGAGTTGCTGAGTCAAGTGATTGGCTGCAGGGATCACAAGGGCAGTTGTTATGGAGGTGAGCTCATTTAGGATGTGGATAGACAGTAAGGAGTGAGGCTGTGCTGATACATGAGAGCTAGTGAGGATAGCAGCCTGCTTACTGGACATACAGACTTCACATCCAGCATGTATTACTGGGAGGGACATGCCCACAAAAGAAAATCTGAAATGAGGAGCAGTGTTATGAATGAGTCACCGAAGGAGGAAAAAACGAAAATACAAGCTCAGAAAACCGGAGAGGTTGGTAGCTATCGGATTGCAGATCCCTGATCCTATCACAACAACTAACAGTAGCCGTGGGGGGTTCCTACGATGCCCTAGACCCCTCGATCACAGCCGGAGAACTAAATAGGCCTAAAGAAAGAAAGGGGAAATCTAAACTGCCCCAGAGCAGACCCCAAAGCAATAGGCAGCCCCCAACATATAATGACGGTGAAGCAAGATGAAAACACCAACACAGATAGAAAGATAGGTTGAGCAAACGATGGGGCCCAATCTAACTAAAAAGGACAGGATAGAAAAGCTGCTATCTGCAATCCGTAAAAAACCCTACCAAAAAATGTCCCAACCGTCTGATAGGAAAAACAGGCCCTGAAGTCGCTAGGACTTCAAAATGATTATATCAGCACTCAGGTAAATTCTGAAGACAAAGCAAAGAGCCAAACTGATCAGAGACAAAAATGGAACTCAGCACACCCCTGACCGGGGATGGCTGAACTCCAAAAAACAAAGTAAACAAAACAAAACTAATAAGTTCAATAGCAGAGCAAAAACTTATCTTTGGGAAGCAGGAATCAGACTGGTCTCCAAGAATCCAGCAGAGAAATCACCAGCGACTCAGAAGGGCGTCGGCTGCCTTATATCCAGTCAGAATTTCCTGTTACCCAGTCATCATCTACCAGATCAGGTGTTTGGTAATCAGCCTCACTACCTTCCTTCACCAGAAGAGGGAGTTCATCAGACATCGACGGTGAAGGGGAAAATGAACTCACAACAGAGCAGGTTAAACACTGCTTATTAGGGAGTCTGAAAAGAAATATAGAGATGCACCTTGCAGACTGAAAGATAGTAGTTAGCTTTAGTTAAAACGTATGTAAATATACTGTGTAAAAATAATGTCTTCTATGTCAAATCTGTCCATAGGCTTTAAGGGGTTTTCCACCCTGAAGCAAACTTTTGATAAATAGTGTAGCTGTTACGCTGTGACGGTTTTTGGTTAGGAAGAGAGGGCCTCAAACTGTCCCTGTTACTGGAACCCTAACTATCCCTGTCGCGGTGGTACTCTTAAAAGGTAGAGAGTCCCGAGTCTCTGACCTTAGTATGCCCCTGTTAATGTCCTAAGATATTCCCTCCCCCAGGAGACCAGGGACAGATGTATAAGTGTATATACAAGTAAGACAAAGAGGGGTAACAAAATTCAAATTACATACAAAAACACTCAGCAAGGGTAGAGAGGAATAAAGGAACGGATAGAAAGGTACAAACCAAATAGCAATAGGATAATGGAGAAAGCATTCACCTAAAAACCGCAGACAACATTCTCCAGCAGCAACTATGAACTCCAAATTCAGCAACCCAACTCCAGCAAGGTGAGCGATGCTTTGACCAATAGACAGCCATCTCCATAAACAGGAGAGCTCATTCCTATGTTCTTCAGATTTTTTTTTAGTATGTTCCTTAAGACTTAACTGGGTTAGTTCACCAGGCTTTGATGGCATATTGGTAGGATATCCCACCATCTTACTACTTCGTTCTAGTGATCACTCGCATTACAGCAGTCAGACCCTCTCCTAGCAGTCTGCCACCAAACTCTTGGGCCAACAAATTTCTGTTGTATTTCTTTTTATGCCTACTTATAATATGTCCATAAATGGTCATCTGCCACAGAATTGTCAATTCCGAAATTACTAAATACTGTAATTCTCAAATATATTATGAACAGTTTGAAAGTTCTTCCAAGCAAGGCATATTTTAGTATTTTTTATTTACATTTTTGTATTAGTATTAGTAATCATTATTTCAGAAATTCCTAACTTTGAGACCTCTAGTACAATGAAGGTCTAATCCTAGTCATAACATCTGAGGGAGTTACCACAAGGGGCACATCAAGGAGCCTAAGAAAGTCACGATATATATCTGCTTGTAGTTTTTCGATAGGCTGATTATCCTTTAACAGATAGTCGCTCCAGCTGTTCAAATGTTTCCTGTTCTTCAATTGTGAGTTTATTTCCTTTCATCCTAGCGAGAACAAAAAGACAAAGTCATCGATTGATAAATTCAATGCATTAGCAGAATCATCAGTTTCTGAAGCTAGACTTAGTTCTCCACTAAGATCGTGTCTTGCTTCAGGGGATTAGAAACAACTGGTTTATGATCAGTCACTCCAAAAAGTATATTCTTTTAGTATCTTTCATCCAAGGAAGACGTAGGGAGGATTATTGTTTGCCGTTTTGGATAATCTCTAGTGATGAGCGAGCATCGGATGCTTGGATACGCTCGTTACTTGATCGAGTATTGTGGGTGATTGAGCGCCATGCTCAAGTTCCCGCCCTGCATGTTTCTCGCCTGTTAGACAGCCAATAAACGTAAGGATGGCCTGCCAGATACGGTAATGTCATAGCTACAGTCATATGTAAAAGTTTGGGCACCCCTATTAAAGTTAACCTTTTTTCTTTATAACAATTTTGTTTTTTGCAACAGCTATTTCAGTTTCATATATCTAATAACTGATGGACTCAGTTATATTTTTGGATTCAAATGAGGTTTATTGTACTAACAGAAAATGTGCAATCTGCATTTAAACAAAATTTGACCGGTGCAAAAGTATGGGCACCCTTATCATTTTCTTGATTTGAACACTACTAAATACTTTTTACTGACTTCCTGAAGCACTAAATTGGTTTTGTAACCTCATTGAGCTTTGAACTTCATAGCCAGGTGTATCAAATCATGAGAAAAGGTATTTAAGGTGGCCACTTGCAAGTAGTTCTCCTATTTGATTCTCCTATGAAGAGTGGCATCATGGGCTCCTCAAAACAACTCTCAAATGATCTGAAAACAAAGATTATTCAATATAGCTTTTCAGGGGAAGGATACAAAAAGTTGTCTCAGAGATTTAACCTGTCAGTTTCCACTGTGAGGAACATAGAAAGGAAATGGAAGAACACAGGTACAGTTCTTGTTAAGCCCAGAAGTGGCAGGCCAAGAAAAATATCAGAAAGGCAGAGAAGAAGAATGGTGAGAACAGTCAAGGACAATCCACAGACCACCTCCAAAGACCTGCAGCATCATCTTGCTGCAGATGGTGTCACTCTGCATCGGTCAACAATACAGCGCACTTTGCACAAGGAGAGTATGGGAGAGTGATGCAAAAGAAGCCGTTTCTGCAAGCACGCCACAAACAGAGTCGCCTGAGGTATGCAAAAGCACATTTGGACAAGCCAGTTACATTTTGGAAGAAGGTCCTGTGGACTGATGAAACAAAGATTGAGTTGTTTGGTCATACAAAAAGGCGTTATGCATGGAGGCTAAAAAACACAGCATTCCAAGAAAAACACTTGCTACCCACAGTAAAATTTGGTGGAGGTTCCATCATGCTTTGGGGCTGTGTGGCCAATGCCGGCACTGGGAATCTTGTTAAAGTTGAGGGTCGCATGGATTCAACTCAGTATCAGCAGATTCTTGACAGTAATGTGCAAGAATCCGTGACGAAGTTGAAGTTACGCAGGGGATGGATATTTCAGCAAGACAATGATCCAAAACACCGCTCCAAATCTACTCAGGCATTCATGCAGAGGAACAATTACAATGTTCTGGAATGGCAGCAAGCTAGAAAAATACCAGAAATAAAACTAATCTACTTTATTCAAAATTAGATTTAAAAAGGACTTAGTCCATTCATAAAAAATGTACATGTACAAAAAGACAAACACTTACAAGAAACCGCTCAATCTGACGCGGTAAGACCAAATTTTCAAGCACCCTACCGGTATACCCTTGGTGTCTTTATCCAACTCTCCATAGACACCCCCTCAGAGTAACCGCTTCGTGTGAATTTGTTTTAAAAAAACACACTCTCATGGTGCTAGAAAAATGTCTTTTACAGATCTATTGTACTTTATGTGCCACTTCTGTGTAGCATACATAGTCATCACTAACAATGATCTTGAACAAATATCATAATAACAGCCTTATATCAAATATTCACCTATAAATAAAGAATGGCATAATAAACAGTCTGTAATTATATATAACCAAGGTGTGAATCAAGACATTCCTCTTTAGATCATACAATTCACCACCTTTACAGATTTTTTGTGTCATTTAGTATATCATGGAAAGATCTCACCCGAATCTATACATTCATGGGTTCCTCCATGTGACGCTCCCTTCTCCCTACGCGTTTCACCAAACAGATCATCAGGGGAGTACTGAGTACAGCGTTATGCCTCCATGAGAAAAATGCCATCCTGGATGGCATTTTTCTCATGGAGGCATAACGCTGTACTCAGTACTCCCCTGATGATCTGTTTGGTGAAACGCGTAGGGAGAAGGGAGCGTCACATGGAGGAACCCATGAATGTATAGATTCGGGTGAGATCTTTCCATGATATACTAAATGGCACAAAAAATCTGTAAAGGTGGTGAATTGTATGATCTAAAGAGGAATGTCTTGATTCACACCTTGGTTATATATAATTACAGACTGTTTATTATGCCATTCTTTATTTATAGGTGAATATTTGATATAAGGCTGTTATTATGATATTTGTTCAAGATCATTGTTAGTGATGACTATGTATGCTACACAGAAGTGGCACATAAAGTACAATAGATCTGTAAAAGACATTTTTCTAGCACCATGAGAGTGTGTTTTTTTAAAACAAATTCACACGAAGCGGTTACTCTGAGGGGGTGTCTATGGAGAGTTGGATAAAGACACCAAGGGTATACCGGTAGGGTGCTTGAAAATTTGGTCTTACCGCGTCAGATTGAGCGGTTTCTTGTAAGTGTTTGTCTTTTTGTACATGTACATTTTTTATGAATGGACTAAGTCCTTTTTAAATCTAATTTTGAATAAAGTAGATTAGTTTTATTTCTGGTATTTTTCTAGCTTGCTGGTGTAGATAGAGTCTTCTAGCTAGAAGATCACTTGCTGTTAATGTTCTGGAATGGCCATCCCAGTCCCCAGACCTGAATATCATTGAACATCTGTGGGATGATTTGAAGCGGGCTGTCCATGCTCGGCGACCATCAAACTTAACTGAACTGGAATTGTTTTGTAAACAGGAATGGTCACAAATACCTTCATCCAGGATCCAGGAACTCATTAATAGCTACAGGAAGCGACTAGAGGCTGTTATTTTTGCAAAATGAGGATCTACGAAATATTAATGTCACTTATATGTTTAGGTGCCCATACTTTTGCATCGGTCAAATTTTGTTTAAATGCAGATTGCACATTTTCTGTTAGTACAATAAACCTCATTTGAATCCAGAAATATAACTGAGTCCATCAGTTATTAGATATATGAAACTGAAATGGCTGTTGCAAAAACCAAAATTGTTATAAAGAAAAAAGGTTAACATTAATAGAGGTGCCCAAACTTTAACATATGACTGTATATTTGTTACTGGCATTACTGTGATTGGCCAGCCGCATCGCGTCACCTGGTCTTATATAAGATCCAGTGACACGATGCTCAGCACACTTTGATGTAGAAGTAACTCATGAAGAGTTGATCTAGTATGGAGAGCTAAGATTAAAGCAGGCATATAGGCAGGGTTTAATTTCTATTCAGTTCTTGTATGCCGCTGCTACACCATTAAAAGAAAAGTCCTTTTCAGGGCTACATACTCTCATTTCTATAGTAAAACCGCTGTTACCTGCATTCAGTACAGGGATAGTTAGTAGAGGAGGGATAGTTTTGGATTAGAGGCATATGGGCAGGGTTTATTGCCTTACAAACCTTCAATAGGTATACTGCTGCAGCAACCTAGAAGCAAAAGTCCTTTTCAGGGCTACATACTTTCTTTTCCCTATTACTACCAGAAAGTATGCAGGCATGTATTATATGCCAAATTTAAAATGTGCAAGGCGTGCGGTAAGGGATGGGAAAGTGGACGTTCTGCTGATGGTGCACGCAGAGTCCAGGTTAAACTGCCTGCTGCGGTGTTGCATGTTTTATTGTCAGTCTGTAAGAGTGGAGCAATGCGATGACAAAATTGTTCCCAGCAGCGACCTGGGAGTCAGAGATGTGTGCAGTCGTCTTTCCCATGCTGTTCCCAGTCATTTAATGCCACAGGTTGGGTGGTGTAAATGCCCCTTCAGGTACCTAACTAACCAGATGGCAGTGAGAATGTTGTTGGACTTCAGTGCTTCAGCTAGGGCAGACACACCAGTTTTACTGAAATCATTGTTAGAAAGTCTAGAAGAATAAAAATAGAAAATTGTGTCAGTTAAGTGGAAGAAGACAAAAATATTTGTGTAATACTTTCATGCAATCTTTGACTGAAGGCATCCATACAGCCCAATTTCTGTATAATATACAGTATATAGGAGTCTTTATTCAACTGTCTCTCTTCTACAGCACACATGAGAAATCTACATAGAGAACGGAGACTTTAACTACACATTTATTATGACTTCACTGAATATGAATATACTGAACAGTTTCTTACTTTAAAACCTTCAAGGTATGGTTTTTCTTAAGACTCTGCGCTATTAGAATGGCGTCACTATCCTGAAGTTTGTTGTCATCCAGCCTGCAAAATAAAATAGCAAATGTTTCTATATAGGTTGTTAAAGAGGACTTATCAAGAGGTCTTGCTTTTACTTCATTCCTGCTGCTCCCCTGAGTATTGTTTTTTTTTATCCAAAAATATGGGTCTTTTTATTTAGTGCTAGTTTAACACTAAGGGGGCGTGGCTCACAGGATCCTCAGGGGCACGTCTTTAGGCCGCTTTGTATAATTACCCAGTGAGTACCACCCCTTTTTCAAAAAAATTAAAAAAGCAACACCAAATAAAAAGGCTCATATCTCTGGAACCATATGGTGGATAAAAAAAATATAAAACAAAACAAAAAGCAGAACACTCAGGGAAGCAGCTGGAATAAAATAAGAGCAAAAACTGATCACTTTTTACCTGTGACTGATCGACTTTCAAGGAAACTTGTTAGGTCAGAATTCCCTATGTAAGTAAAAGCAGAGTAGTCTAGGGGTTATAATTAGTTTTCTATTCCTGAATGCTGCCAGGTCCTCTGCTGGTCTCAGAGCCTCCTTTTCCATGTGGACAAGGTTCTAACCTCTGCAGCATTGGAAAAGGGGCGGTGCAAGATCATAAATTCCATGTTTAAATTCATGGGTTGTAAACCCCTTTGACTAACATACTGGAAGGGGTATCAATAGAAAGAATAAATCATTCAAATAAATCAAGAAGTGGTCAAAACCATATGCATATTGGGGATACAGAGGTAACAATTACACTCAAGGCCCTGGTGCCTGAGGGGTCCATTCCGTTACAGTTGTGTGAAAAAGTTTTTGCCCCTTCCTGATTTCCTATTCTTTTGCATGTTTGTCACACTTAAATGTTTCAGATCACCAAACAAATTTAAATATTAGACAAAGATAACACAAGTAATCTCAAAAATACAGTTTATAAGTGAAGATCTTTGTTATTAAGGGAAAAAGAAATCCAAACCTACAGGGCCCTGTGTGAAAAAGTGATTGTACCCTAAACCTAATAACTGGGTGGGCCACCTTTAGCAGCAACAACCGCAATCAAGCATTTGCGATAACTGTCAGTCAGTCCTTTACAACGATCTGGAGAAATTTTGGCCACTCATCTTTGCAAAATTGTTGTAATTCAGCCACATTGGAGGGTTTCTGAGCATGAACCACCTTTTTAAGGTCATGCCACAGTATCTCCATTGGATTAAGGTAACCACTGCGAATAGGCAACGCCAAAGTCTTAATTATGCTTTTCTTAAGCCATTCAGACTTGCTGGTGTGTTTTGGATAATTGTCCTGCTACATAACTCAAGTGCGCTTCAGCTTGTGGTCAAGAACAGATCTGCTTCAGGATTTTTTGGTAGACAGCAGAATTCATAGTTCCATTTACAACCGCAAGTCTTCTAGGTCCTGAAGCAGCAAAACTGCCCCAGACCATCACATTACTACCACCATATTTTACTGTTGGTAAGATGTTCCTTTTCTGATATGCTGTGGTACTTCTATGCCAGATGTAATGGGACATACACCTTCCAAAAAGTTTAACTTTTGTCTTGTCAGTGCACAGAGTATTCCTTCAAAAGTCTTGGGGATAATCAAAATGTTTTCTGACAAAACCGAGATGAGCCTTTATTTTCTTGTTGCTCAGCAGTGGTTTTCATCTTGGAACTCTACCATGCAGGCCATTTTTTCCCAGTCTCTTTCTTATGATGGAGTCATGAACACTGAACTTAACTGAGGCAGGGAAGGCTGCAGTTCTTATGTTGTTGTGGAGTCTTTTGTGACCTCTTGGATGAGTCATTGGTGTGCTTTTGGGGTAATTTTGGTCAGCCGGCCACTCCTGGGAAGGTTCACCACTGTTCCATGTTTTTGCCATTTGTGGATAATGGCTCTCACTGTGGTCTGCTGGAATCCCAAAGCTTTAGATATGGATTTATAACATTGTCTAGACAAATAGATCTCAATTACTTTGATTCCTCATTTGTTCCAGAATTTCTTTGGTTCGCGTCATGATGTCTAGCTTTTGAGCAACTTGTGGTCTACCTCACTTTGTCAGGCAAGTTCTATTTAAGTGATTTCTTGATTGAGAACAGGTGTGGCAGTAAACAGGCCTGGGCGTGGCTAGGGAATTTGAACTCAGCTTCCCAAAAATGTGATAACCCACAGTTAATGTATTATATTTTAAGGGGGGGGGAAATCACTTTTTCACACAGTGCTCTGTAGGTTTGGATTTCTTTTCTCTTAATAATAAAGACCTTCATTTAAAAACTGCATTTTGTGTTTACATGTGTTTGTCTAATATTTAAATCTGTTTAGTGATCTGAATCATTTAAGTGTGGCCAACATGTAATAAAATAGAAAATCGGGAAGGGGGCAAATACTTTTTCACACCATGTACATAGAAAGACACCAGTGTTACATATCACTTAGTAGGTGGAGACCCTGGCACTGATTTTGCACTAGTTTTTTTTTTTTTAAACCCGCAGTGATTTTCATTAAAAAAAAGATTCCATGTCTAAATCGAATTTTCACTCTCCAGAATTAACAAACATTGAAAAAAAGTTTAGATTTGGTATCACAATGCTGTCCTGTAAAATAAGAATTCTAACAATATTTTTTAAACTCTATTTCTTTGACCTAAAAGTGGTCAACAATTTTTATTTTCCATAGGCCTCATCCTGTCTCTTGTATGGAAGTGTCGGCACACGATGACTTTTCATTTGGTGTCTTAGTGGGGTGTTGTATTATTGAGGTATTCTCTCCTGCAAACAGCGCTCTCTCTCAAAATTATGGCATCTGATGGGATCAAACATACCATGTACAAAACATAGAGTTATGGCAGGAACCCCAAGATTTCCATAAGTGTCGTACTTGGGCTCCATAGAGATGGGATATGGTGAACTTACTGTAAGAACACTTACCATAGTTCCTCCAGAGCTGTGTTCCTATCCAGCATGCCAGCCAGGGCTTCACCACCAACACTTCCTATGTTGTTTCCCACCAAGCTGTAAATTAAAAGAAATAACTGGTTAGAATTTGGAATAAAATAGAACTTAGAATTGTTATGAGATATTTATGTATGATGAATTTATTGATCTCTAACGACTAGAAAAGATTAGACCTTCAGACTTGTCTACCCACATTCCAGCACCAGTCATTTGTCAGGCACTGAGATATTGGCTGCCACCTGTGCAATGTGCCCGGCAGGGCCAGGACGAGGGGTAGGCAAGGTAGGCACCTGCTTTGGGCGCTACCTCCTGCCTACCCGAGGGGGCGCAGTTAAAAAAAAACACGACACTGCTGAATGCCTGCAGCCGACCATTACCTTCCTCCAGCAGCAGCATTTAGAACAGCGATGGGCACATGGAGGAGAAGTATCAGTCACTGACACTGCTAACCCTTGTGCCCTGGCCAGCATTACCTCCCAGCACGCAATTGAATTTGCATCAGTCAGTCATAAATACAATTGCTGAGTGCCGCTGGCACAGAAGCAGAGTAGCAGTAATCAGCCCCCTGCTCTGCTGGGATCTCCAGCAGAACGCAGGCCTGAGCCCTGTTGGAGACCTCACGGAACATCGGATGGCGTGATGCAGTGACATCATCGCACCTTTCAGTGCCCACTGCTGTACCAGAGAGAGGAAGAGACGAAGGTGCGCTTGATGGGGGCCTTGATTAAGTGAGTATAAGGTTTTTTTTATTTTTCTTATATTGTATTAATACTGAATGCAGACAATCAAAAGAGGGGCTGGCTGTAGGGACTGTAATACTGGGTGCTGCTGGCTGTGTGGAACATTATACTGGGGGCTACTAGCAGTTGAAGACATCGTACTGGTGGCTGCTGACTGTTGGGGACATAATAATGGCAGTTACTGACTGGGGGGACATAATACTGGGGGCTGCTGGCTGTTGGGGACATAATACTGGGGGCTGCCACTTGTGGGGCACTATCACACAGGGTGCTGCCATCTATGGGAAACATTATACTGCAAGCTGCTGGCTGTGGATGATAATTCTGGGGGCTGCTGACTGTGGGGGAAAATACTGGGGGCTTCTGCCTGTTGGGGACAATACTGGGGCTGCTGTCTGTGGGAGACATAATACTGGGCGCTGCTGACTGTGGGGGGAATTATACTGGGAGCCGCTGGCTGTAGGGGACATTATACTGGGGGATGGCTGTGGGGGACATTAGTGGGCTGGCTATGGAGAATATCATACTGGGGCATGCTGTGGGGGACTATCACACTAGGGGCTGGCTGTGAGGGACATTATACTGGGGCTGGCTGTAGAGACATTACACTGGGAGCTGGCTGTGAAAACGTCATACTGTATAGGGGAATGAGGAGATCATACTATATTGGAGATGTGGTGGCACTATGCTGTATAGGTGGCTGTGGGGAACTTAATAATGGGAGCTGTGATGACCATGCTGTATAGGAGAGTGTAGAGGACATACTGTGGTCTGTGGTGACGATACTTAAGAGGGCTGTTGTGACTAATCTGCATAGGGTGCTGTAGGAAACATTGTTCTGCATAGGTGGCTGTGGTGATCATAATACTGTATATTGAGGGGGCTGTGGTGGATATTGTTCCATATGGGGTGCTATCAAGGACATTATACTATAAGGAGCTGTGGGGGGCCATTACACTAGATCAGTACCTTGGAGCCCATAGTACTGTATGGGGAGCTGTGGGATCATCATAATATATATGGGGGCTTTGGTAATGATGACACTATATAATGGGGGGCTGTGGTGGACATCTTACAGCATGGGGGGCTGTCGTGGACATATACCATAGGAGGCTTACTTAGGGCATAGTATGCACAGATACACACGTGGTCAAAATTGTTGGTACCCCTCGTTTAATGACAGAAAAACCCACAATGGTCACAGAAATAACTTGAATCTGACAAAAGTAATAATAAATTAAAAATCTATGAAAATTAATAAATGAAAGTCAGACATTGCTTTTCAACCATGCTTCCACAGAATTTAAAAAAATAATGTGAAAAAGGGGACACGTTAAATCGTGGTGTGTCCACTAATTATCATCACAGGTGTCTACAATCTTGGAATCAGAGAGTGGGCCTGTAGAGAGGGCTACAGATACTCACTGTGCTGTTTGGTGACATGGTGTGTATCACACTCAGCATGGACCAGAGGAAGCGAAGGAAAGAGTTGTCTCAGGAGATTACAAAGAAAATTATAGCCGAACATGTTAAAGGTAAAAGTTATAAGACCATCTCCAAGCAGTTTGATGTTCCTGTGACTACAGTTGCACATTTTATTCAGAAATTTAAGCTCCATGGGACTGTAGCCAACCTCCCTGGACGTGGCTGCAGGAGGAAAATTGATGACAAATCAAATAGACGGCTAATACGAATGGTAACAAAAGAGCCCAGAAAAACTTCTAAACAGATTAAAGGTGAACTTCAAGCTCAAGGAACATCAGTGTCATATTGCACCATCCGTCGTTGCATGAGCCAAAGTGGACTTTATGGGTGACGACTAAGGAGGACACCATTGTTGAAAAAAATCATAATAAAACAAACCAGACAGGAATTTGCCAAACTACATGTTAACAAGCCACAAAGCTTCTGGGAAAATGTCCTATGGACAGATGAGACAAAAATTGAACTTTTTGGCAAGACACATCAGCTCTATGTTCACACATGGAAAAATGAAGCATATCAAGAAAAGAACACTTTCCCTACTGTGAAACATGGAGGAGGCTCTGTTATGTTCTGTTGCTGCTTTGCTGCATCTGGCCCAGGGTGTCTAGAATCTCTGCAGGGCTCAATGAAATCTCAAGACTATCAAGAGATTCTAGAGAGAAATGTGCTGCCCAGTATCAGAAAGCTTGGTCTCAGTTGCAGGTCATGGGTCTTGCAACAGGATAATGACCCAAAACACACAGCTAAAAACACCCAAGAATTGCTAAGAGGAAAACATTCGACTATTCTGAAGTGGTCTTCTATGAGCCCTGACCTAAATCCTATTGAGCATCTTTGGAAAGAGCTGAAACATGCCGTCTGGACAAGGCAACCTTCAATCACGAGACAACTGGAGCAGTTTGCTCTTGAGGAGTGGGCCAAAATACCTGTCGAGAGCTGCAGTAGTCTCATTGATAGTTGCAGGAATCGTTTCATTGCAGTGAATGCCTGTAAAGGTTGTGCAACAAAATATTAAGTTAAAGGTACCATCATTTCTGTCCAGGCCTGTTTCATGAGTTTTATTTTTTTTTTTAATTCTGAGGAAGCATGGTTGAAAAGCAATATCTGATTTTCATTTGTTCAGTTTCATAGATTTTCAATTTAGTATTACATTTGCTAGATTCAAGTTATTTCTGTGACCATTGTGGGTTTTTCTGTCATTAAACGAGGGGTACCAAAAATTTTGACCATGTGTGTATAACACTCTTATTATTAAAGGCACTGTGTTGGGATGTGCTGCAGGAGACCGGAGAAGAGGGGAGTCTGCAGACTTGGGATGTAGATGTCAAAAGTCATAAGGGAATCTAGACAAGATGGAGATGAAATGTAAGAACAACATCAATCAGAGAAGATGCCACTTATAAGGTACCTGGATGTGAATGTTTACTTGTTGATACTGACTTCGCCTAATCAGTTCTGTGGTTCCTGTATGGTCTGAAGTATGATAATGACTGATAGCAACAATTCTCAGCATCTCCTTACCATTGTTAAGAACACACAGGGAGTTGTAGGTTCATTTGATACAAATGTGTATGGTGATGATGTGACATAACAATTGATTGCTGTACTAAACTTGGTGATGTAGTCATATTTTGTGATATTGTAAGCTGTTTTACACCAGAAATCTGATGTGAACACCTTGGAGACTCAGCACATCAGTTTTACATTATTTATCTTTCATTTATACCAAGTGTAATACAGCGGCTTTCACAACACTGCGGTAAAGAGGCAGTAACCAAGGTTAGTTCAACTTAAACATATTTATTTTTTTATCTTACAAAAATAACTCAAACTTTATCCCCCAGTTCACAGCTGGATCATCCATAACAGTCCTAATCAAATCTGTTGCTGTGGGCAACTGCATCGCCATATCAGTCGTGGATGCGTCAATGGCTTTGCTTTCTCTGGTTCTGTGTTCATTCTCACACAGACTTGTCCTGCACAGAGCCTCCTGCTCTGATGCTTGCAAAAACTGACATATTGAAACCTTAATTGAAAGTTTAAATAAGAATCGTGGCGAATCCTGCTTTGAGCAGGGGGTTGGGCCAGATGGCCCAGGAGGTCCCTTTCAACTCTACGATTCTATGACATGGGCCACTCCCATGACCTAGAGTGGAAGGAGAGATCTGCCCCACTACCATCCTGCAGATCTCTCTAAAAATAAAAGCCCATGTCAGGTTTTCCTAAATCGGAATTGGTCAAATAGCTTAACCAAATCCACACTCTCTTTTATTTTTCATTGTAACCACAGTGTCTATGGCCCTGATCTCAACATCATCGAGTCTGTTTGGGATTATATGAAGAGACAGAAGGATTTGCACAAACAACATCCACAGAAGATCTGTGGTTTGTTCTCCAAGATGTTTGGAGCCAACCTCCCTGACAAGTTTCTTAAAAAACTGTCTGCTAGTATACCTAGAAGAATATATACTTTCTTGAAGGCAAAGGTTGATCACACCAAATATTGATTGGATTTTTTTCTGTCGTTCATTCATTTTGCATTTCATTCAGTGATAAAAATAAAACTATTAACATTTCTATTTTGGAAAGAATTCTACCTAAAACTTTTGCCCAGTGCTGTAAGTCTCTATATGAAATGGAGATCAAATATGAATATATACTTCCTGTCTACAGGTAATGGTGGCCACAATGTGAAGATATCATTAGCATGACAGTGTCCTGATCTAGAAACACAGCTTGAGAACATGGAGACAAGTTGCAGATCCAAATTATTTTATCAGGGATGGAATATAATATTCTGAAATGATCCTTTATAAATTTTGCTCATTTACAATCATATTTTTTGGAACATAAAATATACAATAATTACCTGAGCCATATCAAGCTTTTATTTTCCTGTAGGGCATCTGCAATCGCTTTTGCCCCAGTATCGCCCACCTGATTTCCCCAGAGTCTGAAAAATGAAACATTTGATTATCTTAGTGATGTTCTCAACCAGAAAAAAAAGTAAAACCTATTGATGATGATGTCTTTACTCACCCTAGAAATTGAATGGATTTATTTTCACGTAGGCCATCTGCTAATATCTGTCCACCAATAGCAGTAATTAAGTTATTTCCAAGTCTATGGAAAAAAAATGTACATGATTTTGTGGTTTCATTTCTGAAGCACAGAAGTAACTCAAAGCTCCTGTACCCCAGTACAAAATCTGGCCCTTTCCTACCATGTACAAAAAATACATTCCCAATGTGTTTTTTTCCATTATTTTCTAAAAACCTCTGTGAAATCACCATATTTTGGAAAATAGATTCCAAAAAGAATGTGTCACGAATGCAATAGTGTGAGAATGGCTTAAAATCTGATTCAAAAGGGTGCATTCCACAATCCAAATATGGACCGCAATTTACAGTCTCTTATTTTTCCATTAAGCTGTACGTTCAGGTCAGGATTCGAGACCCATGGCCAGTGCAGACCCTTTCGGTAGATATATGGTCCATGAAATCAGGGCCACCATCAGGGCATTACTGCTCTGACTGGCGTATGTGGCCCAGTGGGCAGAGGGGGCCCGCATCGAGTCCCATCTCATCTGCTCACCGGGCCCCTACCAGCAGGCTAAACCGGGCCTTTAGTGGCGCTGCGGTGCGGCAGTTGAATGCTATTGACATACGGGCCCGCCGGCCTGCATGTCAATAGTTAACAGCCGCCAGCCAATCGGAGGCTGGCAGCTGAAGTCAGCCGCAGCGTGCACGTAGCCGGCGTCTGACGTCATTGTCAGTCGCCGGCGAGTGCGCACTTCAGCTGCATGGAGGGAGCTAGACCGCTGGAGTGTGGCCAGGTAAGAAGAACTTTTTTATTTTTTTTAATTGAAAGCGGCAATCCGGGGGCCCAGGTCAGAATGCAGGACATGGGGGCAGAATGCAAGACATGGAGGCAGAATGCAAGACATGGAGGCAGAATGCAAGACATGATCGGAGCAGAATGCAAGGCATGATGGGGGCAGAATGCAAGACATGATGGGGCAGAATGCAAGACATGATGGGGGCAAAATGCAAGACATGATGGGGCAGAATGCAGGACATGATGGGGCAGAATGTAAGACATGATGGGGGCAGAATGCAATACATGATGGGGGCAGAATGCAATACATGATGGGGGCAGAATGCAATACATGATGGGGGAAGAATGCAATACATGATGGGGGCAGAATGCAAGACATGATGGGGGCAGAATGCAAGACATGATGGGGGCAGAATGCAATACATGATGGGGGAAGAATGCAATACATGATGGGGGAAGAATGCAATACATGATGGGGGAAGAATGCAAGACTTGATGGGTCAGAATGGACATGGGGCAGAATGTGAGACACAGGGGCAGAATGAAAAACACGGGGGCAGAATGCAAGACATGGGGGCAGAATGTGACAGTAAGACACAGGAGGGGGCAGAATGTGACAGTGAGACAAAGGAGGGGGCAGAATGTGAGACATGAGGGTGCAGGATGGGAGACACATGGTGCAGGATCATGGGGCAGGATGGATACGATGGAGACAGATGGGGAGATCATATGGGGCACAATGGATACTCATAAGGGCGGGATGGGAGAACATATGGCTGAAGCCAGGAATGAGACACAAGGGGGCCAGGATGGGGAATATTATTACCATAGGGTCTAATTAAGGGATATTATTACTGCAGTGATGTATCTATTTTATTTTTTAAGTATACAGTTTTAAATGGGGGGGCGGTCCTGTTACTGTGTAGAGTTATACTATGTTGCCTTTTTTTTTTTTCATCTGGTGTAGTGTAGAAGTTGGGAAAAAAATAAGTAAGGTGTTCTGCAAGCGGAGCTCTAGATAACTGTGTTATTTCCTGCAGAGATGAACCCTGGCTGGAAGAAGTGATGGCGATCTGTGCTGGATGAAAGATAAAAAGCAAAGATGAAGTACGTCACCTAGAGACATCACTGGTGAGTCAATGTGTTACCTGTACACTGACACTATACACTGTATACTATATACAGAGGTCCTGTGTATAATGTCATTGATCACTGTATTACCTGTACACAGACACTGCATACTAAGTACAGATCCCCTGTGTATAATGGCACTTATGGTGATAGTTTTGTTTTTTTTATTACTGATCAGTATTGTAGTATTCAGTCACTTTGTGGTGGTAATATGTGGTCTGGTCATGGTGCGGTGGTATTTGTTCCTTGTATGTGATATTATTGGTCATTTTAAAAATTGAAAAATAAATAAAAATTTACCTACCGTATATACGCCGAGATTTTCAGCCCATTTTTTGGGGCTGAAAGTCCCCCTCTTGGCTTATACACGAGTCATATACCAGGGGGGATCGGCGGGGGAGGGGGAGCGGGGTTGTCAAAAATCATACTCACCCTCTGCAGCCCCCCAGCTTGTTCCATGTTCTCTGCGCTGCTCTTCCTTCCTGCTTCAGCGGTCATGTTTTACCTCTCATTAAACTAATGAATATGCGCATATTTAATGAGCGGTACCATGTGACCGCTGAAGCAGGAAGAGAGCAGCAGCGCGCTGAGAACATGGAACAAGCATGGGGGCTGCGCTGCAGAGACAAGTGCCAGGACCGGGTGAGTATGAACGGGGGGGGGTCACTCTGCTGTCTTGCGTCCTCTGCACAGTCACTGCAGAGCCCACAACGCTGTTGAGCAGGGGGGCAGCGACAGAGGTGAGTATACAGTTTTTTTTTGTAACGGAGGCAGCGGCCGCAGCAATATGATGAGGCCACTCACTGTGCAGCAAAACTGGGGCCACTCACTGCAGCATAACTGGGGCCACTCACTGTGCAGCAAAACTGGGGCCACTCACTGTGCAACATAACTGGGGCCACTCACTGTGCAGCAAAACTGGGGCCACTCACTGTGCAGCATAACTGAGGCCACTCACTGTGCAGCATAACTGAGGCCACTCACTGTGCAGCATAACTGGGGCCACTCACTGTGCAGCATAACTGGGGCCACTCACTGTGCAGATAACTGGGGCCACTCACTGTGCAGCAAAACTGGGGCCACTCACTGTGCAGCATAACTGAGGCCACTCACTGTGCAGCATAACTGAGGCCACTCACTGTGCAGCAAAACTGGGGCCACTCACTGTGCAGCATAACTGAGGCCACTCACTGTGCAGCATAACTGAGGCCACTCACTGTGCAGCATAACTGGGGCCACTCACTGTGCAGCATAACTGGGGCCACTCACTGTGCAACATAACTGGGGCCACTCACTGTGCAGCAAAACTGGGGCCACTCACTGTGCAGCATAACTGAGGCCACTCACTGTGCAGCATAACTGAGGCCACTCACTGTGCAGCATAACTGGGGCCACTCACTGTGCAGCATAACTGGGGCCACTCACTGTGCAGATAACTGGGGCCACTCACTGTGCAGATAACTGGGGCCACTCACTGTGCAGATAACTGGGGCCACTCACTGTGCAGATAACTGGGGCCACTCACTGTGCAGATAACTGGAGCCACTTGCTGTGCAGGATAACTGGGGCCTCTCACTGTGCAGATAACTGGGGCCACTCACTGTGCAGCATACCTGGGGCCACTCACTGTGCAGCATACCTGGGGCCACTCACTGTTCAGGATAACTGGGGCCACTCACTGTGCAGAGAACTGGGGCCACTCACTGTGCAGAGAACTGGGGCCACTCACTGTGCAGATAACTGGGGCCACTCACTGTGCAGGATAACTGGGGCCACTCACTGTGCAGGATAACTGGGGCCACTCACTGTGCAGGATAACTGGGGCCACTCACTGTGCAGATAACTGGGGCCACTCACTGTGCAGCATTATCTGGGGCCACTCACTGTGCAGCATTATCTGGGGCCACTCACTGTGCAGCAAAACTGGGGCCACTCACTGTGCTGCATTATCTGGGGCCACTCATTGTGCACCCTCGGCTTATACGCGAGTCAATAAGTTTTCCAAGTATTTTGTGACAAAATTAGAGGGTTCGGCTTATACACGGGTTGGCTTATACACGAGTATATACAGTAAATTGTATTGCATATTTTAACAAATGTTTAATAGGTTAGAGTAGAGTAGATCTCGGCCAAAAGTGTCTACAGTGTTGTGATGGTGGCTTAAAAAATCTTTTGGCCAAAACAAAAGCTGCCGGCTATATATGTGATCTGGTGATAGGAACTGTTAATGTGTGAACTGTTAATGTGTGTTAATGTGTGATGTGAGAAGTGGAGTTTTTCCAAGAGAGGGTGGTGGGACTGTGGACAGTTTGAGGGGTGAAGACAGGGCTGGGGTGGAGCCTGGGCGGAGTCTAAAGGGGGCCCTGAAAATTTTGCCAGTATGGGGCCCCAAAATTCCTAGTGGCAGCCCTGCATGAAATACACCTAACTAAACCTGGCCCAATGTTGTTGTCTTCTTCTCTTTCAGAGAAGTGCTTCACTCCTTCTGAGGCACCTGAGCCATGGTATGACTGCTCCTGTACACCCCCTGTATCTATGCCCTTTATTAAATAAAAATGGACCTACAATGAAAACACCACTGTAGTAAAAATGTAATATTACTTATTGACCATTAAAAGGACTGGTTCCACCTAACATAGAGCTACTACTCTCTGCTTAGGCTCATAATAGGGTATCTCGAACCACCCAACGAGGCATATGTAGAAGACTTCTTTTCAAATATCCATGAGGCCCCTGACTTTATGTTTTTTTTAAATGGATCCTGATTGGACACTGCCAGGTACCTTAGTGAATTTTAGCAATGTTCAAATTCATTTATTGGGTGTGAAATGTCCCTAAATGTTCCACATGTAAAACTTCGGCCAACCAAGAAATGTGTAGCACTCAAACCTTCCCTGACTGAAAAGAATAGAACATGTTAAATTCATCCTCCAAAGCATCTGCTGCCGAGAAGTAGGAGACGGAGAGCTACCATTGTCTGCGCGGTATATCAATGCAAAGCTACATTTCATACTATTCTTATTGCAGCATGATTTTCCATTTACCTTAAGGCCAGAAAGTTCTGCTTGTGCTTCAACGTGTAAGCAATGGAATCCATGCATTCATCCGTCAGTCTGTTGTTGAATAACCTAATACAAGGGTAGACAACCTTGGTCAGGCAGAGATGTACTCTAGTAAGACATAAGGTATTAGATATCTCAAGTTTTCACAAAGAAGAGAAGCGACCATGGTTAGGTTATAGATTGCACTTTTACAAAACAAATGTTTTATACATATATACAATGTTTTCACAAGAATATTGGTGCACAGGAGGAACGGATGTGTCAGTTTGATCATCGAAACAAAAGAGAAGCCCCCACTAAATCACAAACTTGTACAAAACTTGGTCACAAAGTGGTGATTTTTGTCATCCATTATGACTGATTTCAACCACTTACGTATATTTGGCCCATGACTGCTCAAGCCAGGTATTAGGTGCAGCAGATAGTTGAGGTGACAGATGGACGGGTGCTCATCCTTTCCAATTTGAGCAGGTTTATTTAATACTTATTTTCAAAACTTGAAGAAAAACTCTTTAAGACTGTACGCCATACTAAGAAGTGACTGACTGTGACTGGAACGTGTACTTGACAGGAGGCACTGAAACCAGTGAAGGTATAGGTGGGGTAAGAAGGGGCAAGCGCCTTTACTTTTAGTAACAGTTGCTTGTATTTTGAGGTTGAGTAAAGTGCTTGTAAAATAGGTGTGAGTAACAAAATGGGTGTGGTGTCCAAATGGGGTGTGGTTTTAAAATGGGCATGGTTTCCAAACACCAACGGGGAACCTGATGTTAAAAATTTGAATCCCACCCCTGGGTGCAACTAATCTACCTTTCCTTACCCTGGTATTATGACCACTAGATGCTGTCTTTATCTGTTATTGGCACCACTCCGGTCCTCTTCTGCTGGTTGTGACCTATCAGATCACTCCAGTGTTTGCTGGGTGAGCTGGAAGTTACAACTCAATGTAAGTCTATGAGAGCCAGGATGAGGCCATAATGAGGATCTCATAGACTGACATTAAGGCTTATGACCGTTGTCTTTGACTACTGGTCAGTCAGAAGTTCTGATCACAATATCATTGTGTGGGCCTGGAGCTGCCCTGATGACAGAAGACCACAGCTGGAGTGGCGCTTTAATTGAGCTAAGCAACATGGTTTGCCTATTTTCAAATCAAGCTCATGTTCAGTCAGGAACCAGTCAGGTATCTCTAAAGGGCCCGTCACACTAAGCGATATCGCTAGCAATATCGCTATAACGTCACTGGTTTTGTGACGTAGCAGCGATATTGCTAGCGATATCGCTATGTGTGACACTTACCTCCGACCGGCTCCCCCGATGGTTATCGCTGATCACGCGAGAACGGCCTGGGCCATTTCTCGTCATCAGCTTCCTGCTGGGCTTCCTGCTCTGGCAACGAGCGACGCATGGACGCTGGCGGGAGGACGTCTTCATCGCCTCGTCTGACAGGTAAGAAGTGACCGCCGACCGCTGCTATGTCGCTGGTGAGATCTGCCTGTGTGGCAGCTCACTAGCGACCACTTAGCGATGCACCAGCAATCCTGACCGCGTCATATCGTTGTCGGGATCGCTGGTGCATCGCTAAAGTGTGACAGTACCTTAAGGCTTCATTCACAGCACAATTCATGAGCTCTGCCAAACATCGGACACATGTGACTAATGGCTATGTAATACTTTACAGATGCAAATAGAGATATTCTGTGATGAGGTCTGCAGAGACATACTGGACTTCAGATATAGGTGCAAATGGATTCCAGATGGGAGATGAGAGTAGGCAAGAAATAGGGGTTCATCTTTATTAAATTAATGTAAAATGTTAAGTTTCAAAATACAACGCGTTTCAGCTACAGAGACAACTAGGAAAAGGGGACTTTGGGTTCTTTGATCTCTGAATTGTATTTTGAAACTGTGCAATTTATAGTAATTTAATAAAGAAAATCATTCTTTTTCTAAGCTGCTGTTATCATCCATCAGGGATCTGAAGTCCAGTATCTCTCTGCAGACCTAATCACTAAACACTATTCCAAAAATGCTTTTTAATTTAAAAATATATGCATTTATATAAAAGAATGGAGTCCAGTGGGTGGTCCTAATCAGTGATTGGCACCTACTATCTCTGTATCATGCTGTCCATAGATTGCACAGCATTTTCAAGCTGACAGGTTCCCTTTAAATACATATTAGTCAATATTAATTTTATGTTGTCAGCCACGAGATACCAAGGCCGGACCGATCCTGTTACATTTGCATGTAAATCAAAATATTGTTTGACTTTTTTTTATGATCCTTGTGAAAAATGCATGATGATGATGATGATGATGATGAATGTTTTGCGTTTATCTTTTTTTTCATGAACCTCAACAGTAATTTGACCTCGAAAAAGCCATTAACAGAAGTGATTCTCTATTTCTTCCACTGAAACAATGTGACTGAAAAGCAAAAAAAAAATTGGTAAAAGCAATTGTGTAAAAGCCTAAGCCTATTCTGATGTAGGGAAATTCCATTCTGTCTACATGTCCATACATAGCAATTATCATAACTAGTATCTCCATGCCCATCTATAGCCCATTGTCCATTAGTTGCCTCAGCCGTTCACGGTGATGTTAGTCACATCCCTTTATATGTACGTACGCAATCTTCTGGAAATTCGGCCAGTGTGGAACTTGCTCCATTAGTCTGCAGAGCCCTTTGTCAGTAATGTTGTTGTCCCGCAAACTATAAGAGTAAAATATTGTTTTTAGCTAAAAATTACATTTACCATACTTTATAATTTAAAGGCGACCAGCTGGCTTTAGAGACCACGACAGGTAAAGTAACATATGTAAAAAATTTGCATTAGTAAACAACTGCACCCCTCAAGGTGCTCAAAACCACATTCAAGAAGTTTATTAACCCTTCAGGTGCTTCACAGGAACTGAAGCAATGTGGAAGGAAAAATTGAACATTCAATGTTTTTCACAAAAAATTTAATTTAGACCCAAACTTTTTTATTTTCACAAGGGTAACAAGAGAAAATAGACCACAAAATGTGTTGTGCAATTTCTCCTGAGTACACCAATACCCCATTTGTGGGGAAAATGCACTGTTTGGGCACACGGTAGAGCTCGGAAGGGAAGGAGCGCCTTTTGACTTTTTCAATGTAAAAATTGCTGAAACAGTTAGCGGACACCATGTAGCATATGGAGACCCCATGATGTGCCTAAACAGTGGAAACCTCCCACAAGTGACCCCACTTTGGAAACCACATTCCTCAAAGATTTTATCCAATGGTGTAGTGAGCTTTTTGAACCTACAGCTGCGACAAAGAATTTGATAACATTAGGTTGTTATTTTGAATACGTCATCAGTAGTGTTGAGTGCAAGTGCTGCCTACTACAGTTTGCATCGGGTGCTCAGGTATGCACCAAATATCGCGGGTGCTCGACTCCCTGCCCTGCATGTTTTGCGGCTTTTATACACTCAAAAAAATGGTTTTGCGACACTCTGTGCATACCAGAGCACCTGATGCACTTGCGCTTAACACTAGCCGTCATGTCAACTAATAATTTTTTTTAATCTTTAAAAAATACAATTGTAACTCCAACTCTAACACAACCCTAACCCTAACACAACCCTGACCCCATCTGCAAAGAATGGAAAAAAATAAAAAAAGTTATTTTATAATTTTTATCTAACTAAGGGAGTGACAAAGGGGGGTTTGATTTACTATTTTTCATCTTGATCACTGTGATAAAGTCTATCACAGTGATCAAAATGAACCGATAGGAAAAATTCCCTATGGTTGCAGGGTGCCGTCCGGCAGATCTGCGCATGCACTTGCCATTTTTGTCTTCAGGAAAATGACACGGAAGGCCGGAGGACAGAGCAGGTGGGACCAGGGGATGGCGGTGGTATCAGGTGGTCTCGGGGAGGTATCATCATTTTTTTTCTCCTCTGACATGTATAACATATCAGAAGAGAGAGAAATTTTTTCAGCAGCAGGCACCGTCCACGATCACATGATTGTGGACCAAAAATTCCATCCCTGATAATGTTTTCCAGGGTCTCAGCTACCCCCGGTAAGTGAAACCCCAGAGATTTCCCAACTCTAGAAAATGCTACAGCCTTATTCCTGAACATTATTTTAAAACTGCAATGAGGGAATAAGGCCTCTTTTTATTTCATAAATCAATAATACACATGAAAAGAAGAAACTTTGTAATGTATCTTATCAGAGAAATCTACATTTTTCTTCACCAGGACTAATCATTATTTCTTAAAATTCTCAATTCACAGGTAAAATCTGTTCAGTGAAGACAGGTTGTTACATTACAGAGATAGGAGATGGCAGTTGGTACTGATAAGGTTCTATGTAGAGGGGAGGAGGGAGGAGCTAAAGGGAGAGCTCCTCCCTCCTGTCTACATAGAACCTTATCAGTACCAACTGCCATCTCCTATCTCTGTAATGTAACAACCTGTCTTCACTGAATATAGATTTTACCTGTGAATTAAGAATTTTGAAAATGACTATCAGTTCTAGAAGAGAAAGAAACGGATTTCAGTGATAAGATATTTTACAAAGTTTATTATTTTCATGTGTATTACTGATTTATAAAGTAAAAATTAAAATGACGGTTACTCTTTGCATCAATATGACACAAGTTATAACGAATCTTTGTCAACAAACATATAATATTCTGTTCAGCTTCTCCTTCCGTAAATTGCAATTTGAATTGCGCACACAAAGTGACAGGTTCCATTTAAAATTGCTTAGGGGAGGGAATTTATTCTAGTGATTACTGCTGATGATGCAATTTATTCACTTTTAAAGGGTTATACACAAAATATTAAATTATCTCCAATCCATAGGATAAGGAAGAACCCATTGATCACTGGCGGATCTGACTCCTCGGAACCTCTGAGATCAAGTATCTGGAAACCAGGACCTGGGCTCTGCAGAACCTCATCTGAATGGACCGGAGGTGCTGTCCATGGGACTGATGGAGAAATATGAGTTCTCTGCTCTGCTTTCTGCTCAGTCCTGCTGTATAGAGAATGAATAGAGTTCGCACCTTCCGGTTCATTCATGACATCCTTCGTAGGTCCCGGTTTCCAAGTTCCAGAGCCCCATTCTCAGAATTACGATGGAATTAAACCTTTAATTTACTATCTAGGTTCATTACCTTTGGCATGCACAGAGACAAACGAATGCTAGGACCACTAATAAAAGAAGCCAATCCTAACCTATCATTAGGTTGTTGGATTAAAAGGTAGATGAAACCCCTGTAATTAAAGGCCGAATGTAAAGAAACTCTATTTTGCCTAAACAGGTTTAAAAGGAATGTATTCTTGAAAAATGACCTATTGTTTAAATCAGGTATTACAATGCAGAATGCATAATCGGTTATGGACACAGCTCAGGGCTGGGCTGGGCCGGGTGGCAGAGAGGCAAATGCCCCTGGGCTGCTCCCCCAGCGCCTGAACATGGCCGGCCCGGCTGCACAGCAAATTTTGCATGGCCGTTCCCTCTGTACTGTGACGCTGCTGGCAGCAGACACAGCCGCCCGCGTCACAGTGTATCACTCCGGTCGCAGCTCATGTCTCTGCCAGACCACAAAGCATGACCACAATGCTATCCCATTGAAGCCATCTCCTTACTGCTATTGTGACATGTCCATGTGCCTGCTGTAAAGCTGATCGTTGAACTGCTGTTCATAGAGGAGAGCAGCAGGTCCTTCAAAAACTGTTGCAAGGGTACCGAGAAAAACTGATACCTTGATGCTCTTCTGTAGGTAAAGAGCTGTCACACCAAATATTGACTTTAGATTTTCTTTTCTATTCAATCACTTTGCATTTTATTAACTGATAGAAATAAACTATTGAAACTTCTATTTCATAAAACATTTTTATCTCACAATACTTTTTCCACACTTGGCCAAAACTTTAGAGCAGTACCATTTGTCATTGATTGGTTTTGCACAGTATCTGTCACAGGTTTACCACAACTGAGAGGAGCCAGAAGACCACCACATCTGATTTATCCTACTCCTGTACTGATTAGAAGCACTTCACCTTCATATTAGACTGTGTATGTTTATTTTAGCAGTGCAGGGACTAATCTGTTCTGTTGAGAGCTCCTGGAGCTCTAAGGCTCTCAGCTGTGCACTGTTAGCCACTCCCATCTCCTATATAATCTGGGTCCTGGCTAGCACTCATTGTCAGAGGGGGCTTATGCTAATTGGTTTGAGGTTGTTGGTGTTTATTATTGCAGAAGGCGTTTGGTGGATTTATCTGTGACTGTTGCTAGGTTTTGAGTGTGTGATAATTTCTTTTCTTCTCCTACTTTGGTTTTACCCCATCCTCCACTCCCCGATGCATTCCTCTGTTGTCTGTATTCGTATATTTGGTGTTTTTTGTTATCCCTGATCGTTTTACCTTGTTAGTCTGGTTGGTGTATTACGGTACACTACTACTCCCCTCTTCCCTGGGTAGGGGAAGGGTACAGACAGAGAGAAGATTCAGTAGCAAAGGCAAGGTACGTGGCCCCAGCATCTTCACCATCAGAAGTAATCCGGGGAACAAGGTGAGCTAGGGCACCCCTAGCGTTAGGGACAGGGAAGGAGCTCCTGGTCCCGGGACACCCAACAACTGACAGTACCATATGACAGTACCATATGTCATTGGTTGGTCTTGGGTAATAAGACTAGTTTTGCATAGTACCACTTGTAATTGGTTGGTTTTGCACAGTACCATATGTCATTGATTGGTCTTGGGTAATAAGACTGGTTTTGCACAGTACCATATGTCATTGTTTGGTTTTGCACAAAACCATATGTCATTGATTGGTTTTAGGGAAAAAGAAAAAAATTACAGATAATACATTCCCTTTAGATCTGTTTTTTTCATATGTATATTTACAGATAAGTACCACATTTTGTAGGATCTGAGTATATGCGGAACATTAATGGTGGCGAGGACAATATTTATACACTAGGAAACGTCTCTCCTGGTGGAAAGGGACATGACTAACATGCCAGTGTAAGGAGACTTATAACGCATTAAATGCTCCTCTGGGAAATTAAATAAGCTAATTTCCTCTCAAAGAAGAAAAGGACTTGAACTCTAGCACCACCTTTTGAAAGTAGCAATCCTAAAATTTAATATTGACCCTATAACAATCCTTGACATATGACTTAAGATAAAAGTCAAACTAGAATCTCTATTTGCAGACACATGTTTCAGGGTGTTGCCCCTCATCAGTGCAAAGAAAGAGGCTGTTTAGACATTCAGCTTTATCTTTATCGTAAGTTATATGATAAGGCTCGATAAAGGGTTGATATTGACTTGCAGGATTGCTTCATCAATAGGTGGCACTAGAGTTCAAGTATTCTTTTTCTATGGAGAGGCAATCTGCATACATAAGGAAATCGCAATGAATATATTAAGCAAACATAATTGCAGCATAACTTACTATAGAGCGCGGCACTTCTGGAGGCAGGGCATCAACTGCTCAATTCCGATGTCACCTACTGAATTGTGATCCAACTGGATGCCAACTGCTTTCTTTAGATGCTTCAGCACATATGCCAATGCTGTGCATTCTGCAGGACCAATCCCACAGTAAGTCAGCTTCAAATGATCAACATCTAGATCTTGGACGGCCTTCACGGACAATGTCATATCTTGCAATTCATAAATGCACTTTATAAGCCAGACAAAGTCTGGCATAGCATGCATGCTTTTCTTCTCGTCCTTCAAAGCAGGTGGTATAGAATCAAAGTGTTTCTGGATAGCTTTGGCCAAACATCCTTTAATTATTTGACATTTCCTGGGAAGTTTTCTTGGTTGCCATGAATCAACCAGACTGTTGTAAAGTGCATCCGAGAACAGACCTGCTGCAAATGTTGCAGTGATCTGGAGATTTCTCATTTCTATATTGTATAGAGGAGGTTTCCATTGTCTGTGTAGGATTGGCTGTAAACAAAATTGAGAAACTCTCTGTAGACTTCTACAAGATTCTCTTTTTGGCCTTCTTTTCCATTTAAACAACTGTTGGAGTGAGGATGAGTCCACATCATCATTCATTACCATATATAGTGCTGCAAAAAAGCACTGTAACGTAATATGAAGAAATTCATAATATTGGGATGAAACTTGGTTTTCATCTGAAACGTTCCTTGAAAGAACAAGAAACCCTAAGGATAAGTCCTCCTCGGTAAGGTCTTCCTTTGAAACATCATTATAAGAAAATACATACAATTGTTGGCAGAGTCCATTAAGTGCTAGTTTTCCAAGGTGTCTGATGGAATCGACATGTTTCGAGAGAATATTCTCCGCTCCTTTCAAGTTTGCCGAAGAATGGAGGAGGAAATGTTTAAGCGTTAGGACATACAGATCAGTCATGGTCTGTGGAGTTTTGCTACCACAACCTATCAGTTGCTTATGACACTTTGAAGCAATCCAGCAGAACACAGGAATATTGCATAGCCCATGCAGTGAAGAATTGGATTTCACCAAACTAATGATGTCTCCTGCTGTATCTGAGTTTCTGTGGTGTTTCTTAATAAAAAGTTCAATCCCTTCTTCAGAAAACCCTTTTACGTGCAGCTCTTTCCTAACGTATTTCCTTAGACTTACGTTCACAACATCGGGTCTGCTGGTGACCATTTTTAAACAATCTTTCATCAGATTTCCTTGAATGAGGTTGAAGACAAGATCTGCTATACTTGTCGGTTCAGTAGGAGAGCAGTGTTTAAGTTCATCCGTGAAAACAAATCTGAACTCATCGAATCCATCAAAAGTGATGAGGACCTGCCTTGGATTGTCCAGAATGTACTGGAAGATTTCATCCTGAAGTTGATCTGGGGGCCAGCAGCACTGCTCATACAGAAGTGTTTTTAAAGACATTGGCTTGGTAATCCGGCACAGCCTTCTACATGTGAACGGAAAAATGAAGCAGAAGTTGTGGAATGCTTGCCCATCAGCCCAGAGATGTTGGATTTGTTGGTGCAATGTACTTTTACCGCTCCCAGCATCTCCAAGTATGAGAACGGTATCTGCATTCTCATTAACAAGGCCTTGGGCATCAAATATGCTCAGGAGATCTTGGTTTTGGAACCCCTGAATATTGTCTGAATTTTTTGGTATCTCCAGAATGTTCTCTGTGTAAATGTCCTCCAAATGCATGTTCTCCAAACCATCATACGTGCTAAGGAACTTAGATTGGGCAGATATTGTGTTCTTCAGTTTTGCTTGATATGCTAAACAAACTGAAACAAAAATAGAATGACAAATTAACTTTTGTATTTTTTTATTAATATGGAATTGTTCTTGTTTTTCCATTATTTAAGGGGAAGACCTTAAAAGGGGTTAACCAATTTTACATTTTAAAACGACAAAGGGTTGCTTTTCTTAAAAAAAAAAAAAAAGAGCATTATACCCTGACCCTCCACTGCCAACTCTGCTGCTCATCTCTGTATTTGTAGACATGTCTGTAGTGGAGACGTCATGATGACCTCTGCATCCAGTGTGGTGTACCATGACCTCACCACTGAGTCCAGTTATTAGCTCATGTGTTGTAAATAGGACCTGTCACTGGTGAAGCCATGTCAGCAAGGACCAGCAGTAAGCAGTAGACAGGCAACGTTAGAGCGCCATGGGGTAAGTAATGATGCTTTTGTTATTTTTAAAGGGAACTTTTCAGAAACTTCTATTTCCCCAAACCTTTTTTGTGACTGTGTAGCCATTGAAAAGAAAAGCAAGTTGATCCCTTTTATGATCCAAAAGTGATCCAGCAGTGAGAAATTGCATTTGAAGTTCTGTACATATATGTTTGGAAGTGCCTTGGGACGTGGTGATGTATTTACAGGTCATTAGCCTCACGCTAATTTCCCTGCCATGTATCAGAGCCAACAACTGTTAGCCAACCACAGGAGGGAGGTGCTAGGCAGGAAATACAGCTCGAGGCTGAGAGTCCGTAAGAGCATGGAATCTTACAGAAAAAAATGTACATGTTCTGTCGGATGCCACGCAAATTAGTTCTATTTTAAATGTAAGCTATCATCGGCAAATGACCTATTCTTTAAATAAGACTTATGTATGTTTTTAATTGACAGTCTTCTTTATATTTTGTTTTACATATTACAATTTGTATTATAAATAATGAATAGAAATCTTGCAATTTTTTCACTGACCACTGAGGTTTTTTTTTTTACTTTCTGCTGTTTCAGGAAACAACACATGTACATAGACACAATGGTCAGATCCTAACAATGAAGTGTGAAATGAGCCTGTGCAAAGATCATTGTTAAGGTCAAGTGTGACGTCAACTATTATGATTGGTGGATCTTGTGTTATCAGCTGTCATTGTAATCCTGTGTCTGATGATAAGGATATTACTTATAATGTTTCCTGAAAGGACAGGAAGTTTGACTCTTAAAAAATGGCCACTGAAAATTACAAGACTACAGTTTTTTTTTATTTTTTAATAAAGATTGTGATATAAAAATAAAAACATTGCCAATTTCTGTTTTTCTTTTAATACACATAACACAAAAAGGTGATTTATACAATAGATCATTTTCCCTTTAATACGAAGAAAAGAAGAAAACTGTCTTACTAGTGCAACCTATTGATAGATACCAAGAAAGTCTATGCTCAGCTAATTAAAGGGAATGTGTCAAGATAACTCTACTAATAAAACTAGTGGTACAGGTCCTAGAATAACAATAAACAAATGTTTACCTCTTTTGTAGTAAGTTGATGTGTTTGTGATGAAAAACCAAGCTTTCTGTCATGCCAGTGACTCGCATGGTTTGTAAGCACCGTCCTACTCACTGCGTGCACTACTCTGTCCCTCCCAGTGCCAAACTGTCACGCTCGCGCCTTGGCTGAATGGCGCGAGCCAGGGGGTTGTGGCCCCACTGTGCCACAAACCAGACTACCCTGGAAGGGGCGTAACTACGGCAGCTTCCTTGGTCTTCACTGGAGCCTCTGATGGTGAGGTCAGGCTTGTGCGGCAGGTAGCTGCCGGGTGCCACTCCAGGGTGGTGTCTGGCTGTGGCTGCTGATCCTACTCGGGAACAAGACACCTTGACAGAGGCTATAGACAGGCAGGCAGGTGGATACGACAGGCATGGCTGAGACACAGGGCAGGCGGGCACGGCTTGGAGACACCAGACAGGCGGGCACAGCTTGGAGACACCAGACAGGCGGGCACGGCTTGGAGACACCGGACAGGCGGGCACGGCTTGGAGACACAGGACAGATTGGCGTGGTATGAAAAGGAGCAGGTAGGGACCTGTTCACACAGCAGGTGTAGGTAGACAGAGCCGCAGGAGTGCGGAGCAGGCAGAGCCGCAGGAGTGCGGAGCGGGCAGAGCCGCAGGAGTGCGGAGCGGGCAGAGCCGCAGAAGTGCGGAGCGGGCAGAGCCGCAGGAGTGCGGAGCAGGCAGAGCCGCAGGAGTGCGGAGCAGGCAGAGCCGCAAGAGTGCGGAGCAGGCAGAGCAGCTAGGGAGCTGTGCAGACAGAGCGGCTAGGGAGCCGTGCAGACAGAGCTGCGAGCGTGCAGATGCACAGATAAAGCTGCGAGCGCGCAGATGCACAGATAAAGAGGACACAAGGAAAGACATGGCAGGGAAGGAACCACAAACAAGGAGACTGACAGACAGAGGTAAGACTGAGTTCAGACAGAGGCACAGGGACAAAGACACAAGGACCAGGATATTCAGCCTCCTGGCAGACAGACAGAGTACGGACAAGGTACAGGGAACAAGACTCAAGGGCCAGGATATTCAGCCTCCTGGCAGGCAGACAGGGTACAAAGCAAGACTAGAGTAATCCTCCAGAGAAGGAGACAGACAGAACAGGGCCTGGCTTCCTCAGCAGCGGAATACTAACTGAGTATAGACATTGCTCAGGCAATGTTTCAGTGGGAGTGGCGAAACTAAATAGTCAAGGGCTCCAGGTGGTTGGTCAGGGACAGATTACCCAGGTACACCCAGACTGCATAAGAACCAGAGAGTTCAGGCGCCGCCCCCCTATACACACAGTCAGGAAACATGGAGAGCAAGCAGGAAAACAAGAGGCATAGCACATGGAGCTCAGGGCTGGCAACAGACAGATTTCACAGCATGGTTTGAAGGAGAAAGTAAGTTGGTGCGCGGGGGATGGGAGGCCATGCCGTGATGCCAGCAGGGTTGTTAAAGTACCCCCCCCTTTACGGCCCCTCTTCCTCAAGCCTGCCAGAATGACCTGAAGAAGGAGTATGGGACCATACACAGTCCAGGTTGACACGACATCCTTAACGTAGGGTGGAATATGTGTGCCATCAGGAATCCCAGAGTGCCAAGCTTCTTGGTGCCCGATGGAGTCAGCTTCCAACACCGAGGGTATAAGGACTTGGATCTCTTCCTCCAGAGTGGAAGAAAGCCGGGACCTGGAAGCCTCAGACTTGACCCCTACATCAGCCGGTCAGCTGGAAACCGAAGAGACCTTTACCGAGTCCAACTTCAGCCCGATATCCCAAGAAAATTGGACCTCCTCCTCCAGACGGGTAAAAAACAGAGATGCATAGGCCACTGTTCTCACCTCTTCATCCACCTGCCACATGGAAGTTGGAGGCATACATACGGGGAGCCACCTCCACCTGTTACCCAGAACAGACTGGACCACTTCTTTCAAGTAGGCGAACGAGTACTGCTTAATCCTGGGACCTTCACCCAGAGACCATAGAGGAGCCGAGGGCATCCACTCAGGATCAATCTTCCGCCCATTATCCTGGGGAAGACTATCAAGTGTCAGGGATGTTCCTGAGGAATGGTCACTGGTATGGTCACCGGAGGTGTACGGAGAGGGCGCCACTGTTTTCTTTTCTTCAGTGACGTCAGTACACCATGGCTTGATAGCCGGCAGATCAGGTGGAGAAGGAGGCGATACAGAAGACTGACCTTGCAGTAATGGAACTAGACACCTCTGTTGGCTAGGCAGATCCAAATATAGCACCATGCTGGGTCTTTGGACCGGAAGGGGCAATAGAGTGCCCGGCTCAAAACGACCGGTGGGCAAGTTGGTCAGCAGGTGGAAGACAAATGTCTCTGTGTATAATGCTCCGATTAGGAGCTGTAGTTGACCCCTCAATGCTGGACTGTTCACAAGTAGGGCTCGGCCATCACCAAACCCCCTGCATGGATTCTGGAGCGGTGGAGCAGGAACCATGCACAGACTTCGTCTGGCTTGTAGCTTGCATACATCTGCACGGCCGAAACTCCCACAAGGCACCGGAACAGTCACAGACTTTAGTAGCGAGGAGGTACTCTCACCAAGGGCAGTCTCTCCTACTGGCCCAAGGTTCTGGAGCTTTGGCTTCACAGGGCTGAGACCATCAGGATGTTCCTTCTCAGGACTGGCCTCTGGCGACAACCTAGCCAGCCCCTTTTTCTTAGACCTCTTGGATCTTGCATGGGGGGCTGCTTTGGCAGGCTGAGGAACAGATGGGTCATGGACGGTCACAGACGGAGAAGATGAATTGGCCACAGGTCTCTTTCGTCCGATCCGTTCCTGGAAGCTAGGAGGGGAAGACTTTTCAGGAGACACTGTACTAGGCTTGTCAAAGGCTTTGCAGAAGGCCACCAGGAAGGCCGGTAAGCTCGAGGTGATGGGATCCCCTGCTTCCCAAAGGGGGTTGAGCCACTGCAACGCATCTCCTGTTAGGTAGGACATTAGTAATCCTACCTTTACCCGATCGCTGGCGAAGTAGGGAGCATGCCATTGAAAATAGCGTAGGCACTGCTCCATAAAGGCACGACACTGCTTGGGGTCCCCATCATATCTTGGCGGGTCCGAGGGAGGTTCAACTTTAGGTATGCCAGCCTCTAGTTGAGCAAACAGTCTATTGGAGACCACAATGGTGGGTGGAGCAGTGAAGGATTGGGCTTCAGACCGGGTAAATTTATTTGGTTGCCCATACTGGCAAAAAAGTTCATCTTGCTCCGAGGGCGAAAGGACATGGGACTCAGCGGGGACCATGGCCTGAGCAAACTGTCACGCTCGCGCCTTGGCTGAATGGCGTGAGCCGGGGGGTTGTGGCCCCACTGTGCCACAAACCAGACTACCCTGGAAGGGGCGTAACTACGGCAGCTTCCTTGGTCTTCACTGGAGCCTCTGATGGTGAGATCAGGCTTGTGCGGCAGGTAGCTGCCGGGTGCCACTCCAGGGTGGTGTCTGGCTGTGGCTGCTGATCCCACTCGGGAACAAGACACCTTGACAGAGGCTATAGACAGGCAGGCAGGTGGATACGACAGGCACGGCTGAGACACAGGGCAGGCGGGCACGGCTTGGAGACACCGGACAGGCGGGCACGGCTTGGAGACACCGGACAGGCGGGCACGGCTTGGAGACACCGGACAGGCGGGCACGGCTTGGAGACACCGGACAGGCGGGCACGGCTTGGAGACACCGGACAGGCGGGCACGGCTTGGAGACACAGGACAGGCGGGCACGGCTTGGAGACACAGGACAGATTGGCGTGGTATGAAAAGGAGCAGGTAGGGACCTGTTCACACAGCAGGTGTAGGTAGACAGAGCCGCAGGAGTGCGGAGCGGGCAGAGCCGCAGGAGTGCGGAGCAGGCAGAGCCGCAGAAGTGCGGAGAAGGCAGAGCCGCAGGAGTGCGGAGCAGGCAGAGCCGCAGGAGTGCGGAGGAGGCAGAGCCGCAAGAGTGCGGAGCAGGCAGAGCAGCTAGGGAGCTGTGCAGACAGAGCGGCTAGGGAGCCGTGCAGACAGAGCTGCGAGCGTGCAGATGCACAGATAAAGCTGCGAGCGTGCAGATGCACAGATAAAGAGGACACAAGGAAAGACACGGCAGGGAAGGAACCACAAACAAGGAGACTGACAGACAGAGGTAAGACTGAGTTCAGACAGAGGCACAGGGACAAAGACACAAGGACCAGGATATTCAGCCTCCTGGCAGGCAGACAGAGTACGGACAAGGTACAGGGAACAAGACTCAAGGGCCAGGATATTCAGCCTCCTGGCAGGCAGACAGGGTACAAAGCAAGACTAGAGTAATCCTCCAGAGAAGGAGACAGACAGAACAGGGCCTGGCTTTCTCAGCAGCGGAATACTAACTGAGTATAGACATTGCTCAGGCAATGTTTCAGTGGGAGTGGCGAAACTAAATAGTCAAGGGCTCCAGGTGGTTGGTCAGGGACAGATTACCCAGGTGCACCCAGACTGCATAAGAACCAGAGAGTTCAGGCGCCGCCCCCCTATACACACAGTCAGGAAACATGGAGAGCAAGCAGGAAAACAAGAGGCATAGCACATGGAGCTCAGGGCTGGCAACAGACAGATTTCACAGCATGGTTTGAAGGAGAAAGTAAGTTGGTGCGCGGGGGATGGGAGGCCATGCCGTGATGCCAGCAGGGTTGTTACACAAACCATCTCACTGAGCTGCCTCGTGCACCACTTCCACCACTTCCACCGTCTCCTGTTGCTGGAGAGTCTCCACCATGTTATAGGGAGGAGCAACCAGACTCCTCAAGAATTCAAACCACTGTGTCCTGCAGAATTTTGCTTCCCCAGCCTATCCCATGCTAGCAATGGATATATTAGTCAGTTCCTACCTCCACACCTTGCCTGAGATTAGGTCCTAGTTACAGTGCATTACTAGTTCCCTGTCAAAGTGCTTTATTGTTTAGACTCTCCTGTTACTGACCCGGCTTGTTTATTCTTTTTGTTTGATCTCTCCGCTCCTGACCCGGCTTCGTATTTTGAACCTGTGCTGCTTGTCCTGACCTTGGAATTTCTAACCATGTCTTTAACATCGGCCTCTGTGCCACGTATTGTACCTTTGACCCATTCATAAGTTCCTGCAGGTCCGGGGACTGCCCTGGACTAGCACGTGCTGACTACACTAATGGTCCGAAGTTATCCTCACAGTGAGAAGCTCTAGCGCAGACCAGGTAGTCACTTAGTTACGCCCCTCCAGGTTAAGTCCGGCCAATAGTGCAGTGGGTCCACACCCATGGACATCACTCTTTCAAACCAGATGTGAATTAGACTGGAAAGTGGAAATGCATTGAGGGTATCAATATGTTCCCAGCTTCAAATCTTGATTTCTGAGTATTGATACATTACTACAAGACATTTATCGTTTTTTGGTGTCCTAGGACCATACAGTTAATTTCATTAGCAAAATTGTCCAGACAGATGCCCTTTGAAGAGCCTTAACAAATAACTATGGTTGTATTATTGTATACTATATGAAAATGAAAATCAAGATCATGAGAATTAATTTTGGAACTTAACAGGGCAGGTACTATTTGCATGATTGCTTCCCTAAATGTATAGGGGGTGAAGTGCAGAGTTTGTGCTTACACATAAACTGTTACAGACTGGATTACGACACAGTTTACCTTACAAAATCTGAAAGCAAGTATTAATGGCCTTTTAACCTTTAAATAAAATTCCCCTTTCATAGGTTTTAGCCAACAGATATGACAAGTGTTATCACTTAACACGAATTAATACTCAACAGAATCATATTTCGCGATACAGAAGAGGAAGTCAATTTCTGTGAAACACTAATCATGTGGATTCATAAGAAAGTCTGGCAGATGTGGTAAAAAATTCAAGGAAGTCTAAACATTGGTTAAAAATAGTGATTTGTTGTATTGTGACATCAGCATTGTAGGAAAAAAGGAAAAAGCTTGAAAGGGTTGCCTTTTTTATTCCTCTTAGTTATGAAGAATAGAAGGTTTTCTCCATTACTTCTCTTTACCGTTAGCCCCAATGGCTTACAATGAGCCAAGCTTGTCTGAAAAATAATATCATGACAAACCTTGTTCCACATTACACTGATGGCCAACATAAAGTCATAATACAAAAAAGAAGTGACCTTCACTTACCATCAGCAACTTGTCCAACTAGCCCTTGGCCTAAATTGTGAATGAATTCTATTAAGTATCTTGCGGGTTCATTTCCCTTCAACCGGAGGAGATCAAGGAGTCTTCTTGCCTTGATAAACCCAAAACACAATGGTACACATTATAATATAAGAAAGTCAAAATGCCAAACAGTATTGAAATGATGTTTAAAGAAATCTTTCTCCACCTCAAAAGCTAAAAAAGTTGTTTGCTTTTGACAATCTGTTCTTGATAGGGCAGAAAATGAAGCTGATCACAAGGTGTCCTGTGGTGGTGCCTCCATGCGATCAGTTGTGATCTACAGGAGAGACGATCAGCAGGTGATTACTTATTCTGCAGCACCACCACAGGAGAAATGAAGAATTACAACTTTCTAATTCCACCTGGAATTGCCTAAAAAAGCACATTAAATCTCTTCAAAAAACAAACATAATGCACAGCATGGTCAAAACGATATTACCATGCACATGTTCTGTCTTTTGTCACCTCTTTTAACCGTGTCAGGGTTCGGAAACCTTGAAGTGCTTAGAAGTAAAATGTTCATTTTACTCTATATACTTGAAGCTACAGAAAAAAGATGGTGGAGGCTGAGCAACCTAAAAAACAACTCAAAGGACGCTGGCAAATTTGCAGGAAAACCAATGCCAGCATTTTCCTAAAGCATACTTTGTTGTAAGGATTTACGTAATCATTAAATAATTTATCAATATATTATTTCACAGGTACATTTGCATTTATGAAGTCACCTTCTGGGATGTGGAATATATAGGCAGCTGTATATGCTCAATTTCCATCTGTGTGACATAGCAATGCGCCAAAAGTTGTTGCAAAAGTGAATTTATATAGTTATGGATTAATCTGATAATTCTTGGTCGATTCCTTTGTAGATACTGAGAAGCTTTAGAGAGGTCCTCAGGAGGCTGCAGAACGAGGTGGTCTTCCGAAGGACAATTCTCAACTTTATGTAAAACATCCAAAAACTGTTTACAAGCGATTTCGCCTTTGCAGGTGACAGCGTCCAGGAGGCTCCTAACCAGAGCAGACTGTGGTTGAGTGACAAGACTCAGTTCTTCATAGTCTTCCCAATTAAGGACATTTTGAGAAAGAAGATGGTCAAGCACAAATTCATATTTCTCCACTGACTCTCCAGCCAATGTAGACACCAAGTGACCTCTGTTAGTCTGGACAGTCTGCAGTGAGCTCATCCCACATTCTGATTATGGAGGAGTATTCTATGTCCAGTATAGAAGAGATAGACTCCTAAAAAGACACAAAAACAGGCATAAAAGTCTTCTGTTAACAACGATCATGAGTTATTGTGTCAGGTATGTAAAGCTTGGCGGAAATAATCCTTACCCTTTGTACTGCGGTGACCCAGCTTTCCAGTTTGTCTCATTTATTTGTTGTAATGTTTTTCTTTTTACTTGTGCAATCTATTTCTTTGCCCAAATTACCTTACCTTTTTTTATTCTTTGACTTCAATAGGTAACAATGCCAGATAAGAGATTTTCTTCCTACAGTCCATTGAAAAGTTTATATACAAAGCAGGTTTGGACAAAGTCTTTCGCTAATAGTATCCCTCGACCTGCCCCCACTCCCACTCTGTCACCATGTAGAACGTTTCATACCAACGTTTTCTTTAAAGCTATACTGGTTCAACTGGTTCTCTCATCTTCTATCCCTTCCAGCTCATTCCTGGCATCTTTAGCAGAAATCTGATAAGAACCGTGCCATTTATAACTCTCTTATGCCTTTTTTTGGTACATGACTGTCATCTAAAAGTTGAACTTTAACTCTATGTTTTTGTTTCCAGCTGTATATTATGCTACTCCTGTATGACATATGCAGTTATTATATTGATCTTCTTATGATTGCCCTGTCACCTGTGATTTATAAACCATATCTGTGACCACCGTGCACATTACACAGCCATAGACTGCAGTACGGCAGTGCTACATTACAACATAATGAACGTGAATGTGAACTTATTGTCACTCTCAAGTTGCAATGTAACTTTTTCATACTGTGATGTGCAGAATGGTCAAAGTCACCATGAAACCCTTACCTTGCTACGCAGTGTTTCAAAGCCAGAAGTGTCATTATTCCTTGGTGGTCGGGTTATAATTACTACATGTGTCAGTGCTGTCACGATTCCTCCTATCAGTGTGTCTGGACGCAGTGAATGATAGTTCTTCCATCCAAACTAGGACAGGGGTGAACTGTCATTATGGTGATTGACAGCTCTGCCATCCAATCAGATACTGGGGCGGGCGGAGCTGTCACTGTCTGGAGTGACAGTTTATCTGTCCAATCAGGACTAGGATGTTCCAGGGCTTTATGTGTGTCTCTTGTAATTATCTGGCTTTTAAACCAGCTATCTGGCTTTGATGCCAATTGTATCTTTGCTCATGAGGTGTGTGCTTGCTTTGTGCTGCATGTTTGATATTCTGATATTTACGGCTCAACCAACCCTTTGCCTAGCCTTTTTGTCATGATCCGCTACCTTCTTGGAATTCTGACCTCGGTCTGTTTCCTGACTATGCCTTGGTCTCACTTCTATGTCTATGATGCACCCTCTTGGCTTTTGACGTTAGACTTCTTGATTACCCATCCTTACGGCTTGACCGCAAGTAGTGCCTAGCATCAGAAGTACCAATAGATGGCGAGAGATATGTACAAACAAAATGAAAATGCAGCATGCTACACCATTGTATATTTCTCTAGATGTAAGTGTCCACTTACACTTACATGCTCCTCTACTAGAAGTGATCCATCCAGCTGCCAAAGCAAAAGCCATAGAAGAAAACTCTGATACAGTGGCCCCGATCCATCATTGCTTTTGTGCTTTTTTTCTGGAGTAAAATAGTTCTAAAGATACATTGACACTACCGTGTTTTTGGTCCGAGTGCTGTCCACTGCAAAAACTGGCATCGCACGGACCAATGTTATTCAATTGAACTGTTCAGATGACAGTTTACTTATACAGGCTGAAGGCTCTAGCCTCTTTCGTATTTAAGATATGATTCGCCCATTTAAGTCTATGTGTGGAACCCAGGAGTCCTTTTGCCAAGTGGCAATGCCTCCCTCACAGGGAGTAATGTAATACCTGGAAGCAAGAAGGGGTTCCCTTATGAGCTGTCAGTAGGAGAGAAGTCGAGCAGAACCTGGGGAGTGGAGCTGTGATTAAACTCGCCCCAGAGCTGAGCGCTAGGAACTGGATACCGGAGTATGTGGTTGTGCGGTTACTGAAGTCCCGGCAGCTAAATCCGGAGGGCAGGGGACTGCAGGTCTCCTGGTCCAATCTAATACCCGGTGGCACAGCAGCATATCAGAGCTTGGAGCCGACACAAATGAGAGGCACCTGTGATAGACTCGAGCTGCCTGCCATGCGGGCAATGGTTTGCTTTTAAAAACAGAGAGAAACAGTTAGCAGCATGAGGGTGAGCTGTTAGGCAGTGAGGAAAAAGAGAGGACAGTGCAGAAGGAAGGGCTCCGTACCTCCCTGGCCAAGTGTATCCAAAATTGTTTCCAAACTGCTGGCTCTCCATCACGATCTGTTACCAGTGCCCCGGTCTGTACTATCAACCATCAACTAAAGTAAAAGAAAACTTCAATCCTTGTGTCTTCCAGTGATCTCTTGAGCCTGAGTCCTGCACCACAAAGTACACGAAGCCTGACATAAACAGAACCAGTAGCACTGGGGCCCAGGCCAGCTCCACCTGTGGGGAGCAGAACAATTCCAGCTGCATCAACATCAGCCCCAGCGGTCTCCTTTAGCAGCGCCGGCCATCTGTTGCCGAATACCACAGGTGGAGTCACGTTAAATCCCATATACATATTCCCCATTTTACCGCACAGCCAGGGCCACGGAGTCAGGTCACGGCCCTGTGGCTTCCCTAAAGAACTGTCTGACCCGGTTCTGAGTACCCCTCAGCCCTGGTGAGCTGTCATATGGGTGCGCAAAAAGAAAACAATGAGATCTCATATGGATCACCTATATAACATCCGATTTCTATGAATACATTGTAATGATTAGCATAGGAAACTTTATTTGGTATTGTAAGTTTTATTCACCATTAAATTATAAAAAAGGATGTTATACGGATGTAAACAAAAGAACACATACAGATGACAATACAGATATAAAGATCACTGCGTATATGCGGCTGCTAGGATTCAGTGTGCTTTTTGCTCTGCTTCTTAGATTGTAGTGTGGGGTGGGAAAATGTATGAGAGCTGGACCCCTGTAGTCTTCCCACCAGGTACCCTAACAGCTCGGTGTTACATTGATTTGGTGGTGCAACCAGTGGCACAGCATTTTCTCCAAAGTGTCCCAAGAGTCTGTGAAACAATCTGTGACGCTGAGTCACTTCTCATGGACAAGCCATGAGTCAGGGTAGTCAAGAAGTCAGAGGTAAAGATCCAATAGAGTACGTCATAAACAGAGAGAAGAGACAAAGGCATAGTTAGATCACAGTCCAGAGTCAGAATTACAAGGTCAGCGTGCGTCAAGGAAAAGGGGTAATTCAAATGGATAGTCAATAGGCAAATGCAGGGTCCGGCAACGGAAGATCAGACTATCTGAATTCGGAGCACAAAGCACACTCCACACTGATCTGAAAGCTAAGACTGACAAATATCTGGGACTTATAGCTCAGTTAAGTAGCAGGTTAATCACTTGGAACAGAGAACTTCCAGTCTCACATTGGATGGCTGAGCTGTCAATCAAAATACCGACAGCTCAGCATGTACCTGTACTAGATTGGATGGCAGAGCTGTCAGTCACTGCATCCAACAAACACTGAGAGGAGGAATTGTGACAGAGCCATTTTAAAACATGATATCGGCAGACTGCATGTTGCTTGTGGGTCACCCTCCCAGGGCCGTGGGGTACTCGGTACCGGACTGGTATCAGTGGGATGTGTCACAGCAGCAGTGACCTGGACCGTGGCCCTGGGAGCCCAAGCACTGGGGGAATGGTGAATGGTAGAATGTAGTTAGATGGAATAGTTTGTGACGCCTCCTGTGGTGTTCGGCAAGTGAGATGTTAGGCCGACGCTGCTTTCAGATCCTCTGGGGCTGGTGATGGGTTGCAGCCAAGATGGTGAAGCTCCCCACAGGTGGAGCTGTAGCCCCAGGGCAGTGTGGATGTAGAGGAAGAGGAGAGGCGCAGGCGGTGTAGAAGCTGGTACCCAGATGTAGCGGTGCTGGGTGTGTTGGCGCAAGAATCAATGGAGGACACCAGGGCTTGTAGTTCCAAAGCTTTACTCACAGTCTGTAGTACACACAGGTGCCTGCCTCCGTGCCATGTCCTCCAGGTCAGGGGCTCAGCCAACCTCCAGGAAAGATGGAATGCTCCCTTCCCACGCTCCGCCAACATGTGCATTTCTGAACGTCTCCTCTTATAGCGCCTTTTAGTGTGAAGATCTCCTAGTACTGAGTTACACTGGAGTTCCTCCTATCAGATGTTCCCAAGAACTCTACTTGTACGGCAGACAGCTGTAGCCTGCTTCGGGGACTCCTCACTCCTGAGTCCCAGCTCTCTATCTGTGTTGCTGTTGTGCCCCCAAGTCTTAGATGGGAGTAGTACATTTACAGCCCACTACTCCACCGGTGTCTGCTGCAGAACCATTAGTGTCCATACAACCTCGGGGACCGGGCCCCGGCCTTACGCTTAGAACTTCTAGGCAGGGTTCTTCCTCTAACCCACGTCCTCTGTGTTCCCTTATTCTCCTACGTTCCGTACTTGTCTTTCTTTCCTATGGAAGCTCAGGCTTCAGTTCAATGTCTTTCTCCTTCTTTCCTTTCCCGTGCCAGCAGACCCGGGTTACTCAGGTCTGCTGCAGCACTCCTTCCTCCATCCCACTCTCAGGGATCTTCTTTCCGCACTCCTCTCTGAGTGACTTCCTCCCTCAGACTCACCGACTGACTGACCTAAAATCCTAAACCTTCCCACTCTTTTATGTATTCTCAACTCCACCCACCTCCCAGCACGTTTCGTGTTCCAAGCAGGGAGCCACCAAAGGTGCTCTGCTACACTCTAAGCAAAGAGCCGCAATGTGGCTTTGCTGAATTACCCTGTTGTGTGGGGTGCGAGTGTTGGAGCGTGGTCAGGAGTTCCCACCTTACCTAGATGGTGGGGCACCACACCTTAGGAGAAGGTGCAGTACCTCTGTGGCGACTGAGCCTCAGGGGCACCACATACCCCCCGTTAAACACAGCACGTCCGCGAACTGCAAGGCAAACAAAGTTGACAACACAGGAACATACAAATTTTTTGCAATGCTGAAAAAGCATTTCTTATACTAAACTTCCCAATGCGGGAGGTACTCATTCTTGAATGTTGCAAACAAGTCTTAATTAACTATCTAAAGCCTTAATTCAAAAGTGCAATTCTTAGTAAATTCAAAGTGCTATTATCTATTACTCACTATTACGTCAGTATTCTTCATCAACACATTTCTTCATCATCTTTCCTTTTTCACACTTTCTACTTTTCTATATACTTGGTTCACCATCTACACTTTCCAAGTCCTCATGCTTTATTCAAATCTCTCATCTCTTTATTAAAACATTCCTACATCTTATATAACAGTTATCATAAGACACATCATCAAATACTTCACATTAAAACTTTCAATAATTCTTGAAAATGCGGGACACTGCTCCCAGCCGGGATCTCTTGCAGTGTCCTTTGATTGGAGTCACGCTCCACATGAGGTAGACTTTATCTTCACAAAGTGTCTATGTAAAACCAAGAGAGGGCACCTAAAGAGGTGCAACTATTTACAAACACAGTTCTGGATCACTCAGGGTTCATGATCTCTAAAGTATAGTTCAAATGGAAAAGGCTGCCAATAAAACAGAGCAACACTGGAAAAATAAACTAGGACAGGATAACCAAAAATAGGAAACTGGTGCAAAAATAGAAAACAATGGCACAACTGTGCAAATACCCTCCTGGGCAATGAGATTTGTTAAGTAATGGTTTTTATTCCCTCCTGGGATTCTGGAAGCTGATGATTGGGAACTGCTACCAGATGAAATACTTTGGGTGTCTTCATCCTGCTGCTGATTGCTTGCCAAGCGCATGTATGGTTGTGGCAGCTGGTGTGATTGCCGCCCAGGGCCTTGAAGCTGTGGCAAAGGGAACCCATGATGCATATCAATGCCCACCAGCTGCTCTCCATTGGCGGGTGGTTCCGTCGCCCTGGTGCGGGGCCCGACACCAGGGGAAGCCATAGCCTGTTTGCGCTGATAAGCGGCTACGCAGGGTTTTTGCAGCCAAGGGATCCCGAGGTCACTATCCCAAAGTGACCTAGATTCCTCCAATCCCTGAAGATGCCGAATCGTGCGCGCCTGTTCCAGCCGTACCCTCTTCAGTAGGGACCTCCTCCACCTCCCCATCTCTGACAGTCTAGTGCCCCCAGCCGACTCTTCCAACTGCCCCATTTCAGGTTCCCGCAAGCCAGCCTCGGACAACGTGAATTCAGGGGGTAACCCATTAGTAGGGCCAGGGTATATACCTGGTGCCTCCTGGCGGCGTGGGTTCTGCTCCGGTGCAGGCATGGTGGCAGTGGACGCTGCTCGGTGCGTCACCGGGAACGGCGGAGGAGCTAAGGGCGGCTCCGGGTCCGCGGGGTCTCTGTAGGGACCTTCGCAGCCACGTCAGGTCCGGACGGGGGCTTCTCTTCCTCCGCTTCAGCTCCCGGGGCCTCATACAATTCTTCCTGTTGCGGCAGCGAGGGGGCTCTGGATGCTGCCGGTGGTGTGATGGCGACGGCAGGCTCCGCGGAATCTGCCTGGGGAAGTTCCGATGCAGCAGCGGCAGTTACCGCAGGTGTAGGCCCCTCCCAGGCGTGCTGCCAGTTCAGCCTCCACAAGGCCTCCTGCATCAGTCGCAAACATTGGGTCAGCCGGGCAATCTCCTCCTCCAGCTGCCGGCGGTTCATCTCAGATACTGGGTTGGAGCCTTCAGCCATGGCACCAGGGAGATTCAGCATAACCTCCCTGCGCTCCGCAGGCCTCCTCCCGTCTTCTTCCAAAATGGAGCTCTGGCGTTCTTCTTCCTGCCTCAGCCCCTTTCCCGCCACTGGCTTCTGCCCCTCCTTCCTGGGGCGGCGTCTTCTTCCAGCGCCTCCATACCAAGCCAGTATACAAACCCCTCGGGGGGTGGGCCATGTTGCTGTCACATAGTAATTCAGGCAGGGGAGGCCCAAGACTGTTCACGGTCTTTTCCTAGGACCTCACATATCGTCACGCCCTTCTACTCCGTGCCAGCGGCCATTTTTAATGTTCATTTTACAGTATATTAAATTGGGTCTTCTGCACATTCTCAAAAGTTTTAAGTCCAACAGATCTTAGGCACACAGAACCCGATGGCATCGGGTCTCGTCATCCTGTTCGATGGCATCGGGTCTCGTCATCCTGTTCGTGATGCCAGGTTGGGTCGCCCTCCCAGGGCCGTGGGGTACTCTGGGCGCCCAAGCACTGGGGGAATGGTGAATGGTGGAATGTAGTTAGATGGAATAGTTCATGACGCCACCTGTTGTGATCGGCAAGTGAGATGTTAGGCCGACGCTGCTTGCAGATCCCCTGGGGCTGGTGATGGGTTGCAGCCAAGATGGTGAAGCTCCCCACAGGTGGAACTGTAGCCCCAGGGCAGTATGGATGTAGAGGAAGAGGAGAGGCGCAGGCGGTGTAGAAGCTGGTACCCAGATGTAGCGGTGCTGGGTGTGTTGGCGCAAGAATCAATGGAGGACACCAGGGCTTGTAGTTCCAAAAGCTTTACTCACAGTCTGTAGTACACACAGATGCCTGCCTCCGTGCCATGTCCTCCGGGTCAGGGGCTCAGCCAACCTCCAGGAAAGATGGAATGCTCCCTTCCCACGCTCCTCCAACATGTGCCTTTCTGAACGTCTCCTCTTATAGCGCCTTTTAGTGTGAAGATCTCCTAGTACTGAGTTACATTGGAGTTCCTCCCATCAGATGTTCCCAAGAACTCTACTTGTACGGCAGACAGCTGTAGCCTGCTTCGGGGACTCCTCACTCCTGAGTCCCGGCTCTCTATCTGTGTTGCTGTTGTGCCCCCAAGTCTTAGATGGGAGTAGTACATTTACAGCCCACTACTCCACCGGTGTCTGCTGCAGAACCATTAGTGTCCATACAACCTTCGGGGACCGGGCCCCGGCCTTGCTCTTAGAACTTCTCGGCAGGGTTCTTCCTCTAACCCACGTCCTCTGTGTTCCCTTATTCTCCTACGTTCCGTACTTGTCTTTCTTTCCTATGGAAGCTCAGGCTTCAGTTCAATGTCTTTCTCCTTCTTTCCTTTCCCGTGCCAGCAGACCCGGGTCACTCAGGTCTGCTGCAGCACTCCTTCCTCCATCCCACTCTCAGGGATCTTTTTTCCTCACTCCTCTCTGAGTGACTTCCTCCCTCAGACTCACCGACTGACTGACCTAAAATCCTAAAATCCTAAACCTTCCCACTCTTTTATGTATTCTCAACTCCACCCACCTCCCAGCACGTTTCGTGTTCCAAGCAGGGAGCCACCAAAGGTGCTCTGCTACACTCTAAGCAAAGAGCCACAATGTGGGTTTACTGAACTACCCTGTTGTGTGGGGTGCGAGTGTTGGAGCGTGGTCAAAAGTTCCCACCTTACCTGGATGGTGGGGCACCACACCTTAGGAGAAGGTGCAGTACCTCTGTGGCGACTGAGCCTCAGGGGCGCCACACTTGTGTTGCTGTGAGCAGCCTATGTGGCCTAAATGTGTTAGCATTTTCTGCAGCATCTTCAGACTTGCCTCCCATCAATTACATATATTACATTTATTATTGTAATTACATACTCTATAATGCAGATATGATATAGCAACAACAAAAATGGAGATGTACCCTGCTCTGATACAAGTGACATTTCAGCCCAACAGGCAGAATACCACAAATTCCTGGTATCTCTACACGTTTGCTGTAACGGCAGCTATCACACACATTACAGTGTAGATGATCTGATCTTACAGCGATATAATACATTTCACATACCAGCACACGTCCAGAAGGCTCCAACTTTCTCTCTAAAGATGCTGATCGGCTACTGTGTGACTTTCCATCTGAGTGTAAATGAAGCGAATAGTTAGCAGGACGGAGTGGTAACGTGTCTAGCCCCTCCTAGGTCTTATACACGCTTCCTTTGTTACGTACTTCTACATACTTTACCTCTCATACTCTGCTGAATCACCTCCTCGCTGTGATTACTACAGTTGGTTTCATTTGTTGTTTAGGAAAAACCTTTTTGTTCCCCAAATTCTTACATAGATTTAAAATAACAAGCTGAGCTGTTACTCACCTCCCCAGCCCCAGCAACGCTGAACTCAGCAGATAAGCAGCGTGTAAACTTGTAAGCAGGTTGCGGGATGCAGTGACAGACAGAAGGCAGAGCAAAGGTTAACAAATTTAACAGTTTTAATTTAACATGGGTTAACTCCTCGCAGGGAGATAAATGGTTAAAAGAGTATTAAACAGTTCAATGGCAAGCAATAGGCAAAGTCAATGAGCAATAAACAAGAGGCAGTTCTTTAAATCACTCATGTGTCAGAGGCTTCCCAGTCCACAACTGAAGCTTTGAAGGCAGTGGCGCCAACAACGGCTGGTGCGGTGCTGTTCCAGTGGGGTCCTGCAAACAACGGTCCGTCTTCTGGCAGGAGCGGTCGGTCTCCGGCACCTTCCACTGAGCCCCTAGTCCATAAGTTGGTGCGGCAAAAGCAAATAGAGTCACAGCACTGACAGAGTCTAATGTTGACTGGCAAGTGTCAACTGGCAAGGTAGGCCGCAAATGTCTGTCCAGTACTCGGCTTTCTCTATGTGGCACGTGCGCTATACTCACAGTCACGGAGCGCACGTGTCTCTCTCTGAGCAGCTGCCGTTACCTGAATGGCTCCACTGCACGGCTCTGCTCGGTTTGTGCTGCTCTGCGTGTCCACAGATACCAGTAAACCTCTCATGTAGTAAGTCTCTCACACAGCTGTCCCAGATCTGTGCTCTGCGGCCGGGAGCTTTTCCCAACCAACTCTCACCCGGAGTACTCTGACCAACACGGGTGCTGCTGCACATCTTTCAGCCTTGGGGAACACACCTCAGGATCCTGCACCCAGCCCCCGCGCCTCCACGCGAGCACCGCGCTCTGCACAGCCGGGCACACGGCGCTCCGCACACACACTGTCTCACCGGAGTGCCCGTTGAAGTTCTGCTAGCTATGGTGTTCCAGAGCCTGACTGGCATGAGATTTCTGGCGCAGTGCACAATTCGTCAGACCCTCCAGATTCACAGATTTGCACTACTACATAAATCAGGAGCACTTGATTCCAGCATGCCATCGGCAGTAGAAAATTTACAGCAATTATGCTATGTGGGTATATAACTGTGTCTGCTGATTGGTTGGTAAAAATGAAAGTAGTAGCAAAACCACAATTGATATGCAATGTGTGCATGGGGTTTTGGGGCTCAAGGACTTGGCAAATGAACTGGTAAGGTAGCACGTAGAGTTCGGTAATACACACGCCGCATATTTTGTGGCTCCATAAATAAAGCTTTTAGAGGCAGATATTTGCACATTCTGGCATCCAGCACAATAGGTGTCCTGCGTATCTAGTCACTTAAGGGTATCTGCACACAGAGTGTTTCGCGTTTTTCTAGGCGGTCAAAAATACAGAGCTTTCTAGTGGAAAACACTTCTGATACTCTCTTTCCTTGGAGATTTTTTGGAGGATTTTCACATTTCCTGGAGGGCTTTTGAAGTGTTTTTCAAGCAATTTCGAAGATTTTTTTTTCAGTTTTGTGATTGGACAGGACCTAGTTTGGAGCATTTTGTCCTGCAAGAGGCACTTCAAAAGAAGTTTCATGCACTTTCTTTTTTCCCCATCAGATGTTTTTAAAACCTAAAGTGCATAAAGACAAACTCTCAAAAGACTGAATATATGGCCGCACTGTATATATGACCATCGAGATTTTTTAAAATAGAAATGAGTAGGAAAAGTGGAACATTTTTGAAGAATTTTTCCAGCGTGTTTTAGAGTTGACCTACTTGATAAGACTCCTAAAAAATACTCTGTGTGCACCTAGTCTTAGCCTTCGCTTCAGTTCTTCTGTTTGCTATGTCAAATACTCCCATTGTGTTGGATCGTTTCCGACATGTTTATTTATTGCTTAACCCTTATGGAGAAGTAAAAGAGCATTAAAGAGCTTAACGAGATGATCTACAGTATACTGCAATGACTTATAACAACCATCTATGGCAATAATTCAGCCATCCACATAATAGAAGTATAGTTTTTTGACAACCTGTATCTGCGCTGGATTCTTGTTTTCCGCTCAAGGACCATTCTATCGAACATTTAGGTTTGTCACATTGTTAATGCCACATGTATCAGAATTTCAGTATATAGATTGCAGTGAAGATGTTCTGCAGGAGCCATAAAAAATACTAATTGATTATTTTATGCCCTGTACATGTTTGTGTTCTTCATTTCTTTTGTACAATGATGATGGCCATGCTGGACCTACAGTAAGTGATGATTGACGCTAATATGGGCAGTGGCGTAGCTTCAAATGCAACATGCCACGTGGCGCAATGATAGTATCTGGCATCTGACCACGTCTCCCGACATTGGCTGTACATGGCGTAAGATAGGGCGATTTGTATGGAGCGGGCTCATCTACTGTGCCTGCCCCAAATCTAATGCGTACAATCTGATTTATACAGCAGAAACTTGCCAGTAAGGCCGGGATCACACATGCGAGGAATACGACCAAGTCTGGTATATTAATATCCGGCACTGCCGCCAGCACCCGGATTGGAGCGTGCCGCTGTATAGAAATACATGCAGCCGCACTCTCCGCTCCTGAGTGCCGGCGGCAGTGCTGGATATTAATATGCGAGACTCGGCCATATTCCTTGCATGTGTGATCCCGGCCTTACAGTTGCAATTGGCGCTAATGCTGGTCGCATTGGTTTAACCCATTTCATGCCACAGTGTACATTGACATCTAAGGGGTTTAACAGGGAGCCACCACATTGGACTAAACAACACATTCAGGGGAACTCAATGCTTTGATTGATGGAAAGTGAGAGGCCAAATTTGGATCTTGCCTTTCTTTTTCCAGTGGCTCAGTGGTTAGCATTGCAGCCTTGCAGCGCTGGGGTACTGGGTTCATGTCCCACCAAAGACAACATCTGGAAGGAGTTTGTATGTTCTCCACTTATTTTTGTGGGTTTCCTCGGGGTACTCCGGTTTCCTCCTAAACTCCGAAGGCATACTGGTAGGGGATCTAGATTGTGAGCCCCAATGGGGACAGTGATGTCAATGTATGTAAAGTGCTGTGGAATATGATGGCGCTATATAAGCAAGGCATAATAAAATAAATACACGACACTGTCTGGGGGCAATAATGGGGTAATGGGGTCCATCTATTTTTTGCTATGTTGATTGCCATTTTACTGGAAAAATATTGCAGATGAAGGCTCTGAATGCTTCAAATGATCCTTACATATACTGCTGCAGTTTCCTATAATTGTTGCATTTCACAGCTTTACACAATGGAAATTTTGAAGTTTTACACAATGGCTTGTGGCAGCTGGCAGGCAGCACTTGTACGAGGCGTAGCTGCTGGGTGTAAACACCCACCCAGGCGAAACAAAAGGGAACAACCACTATCACTTCCTTCTTTGTAGAGTTTAAGTCTGCAGCCAAAATACTCTCTGGCCTCTTCCCTCCCGGAGGTGACACGCCGAGCAATGTGACATCGGAGAGTTGGTGATCACGTAGGAATATTTCTGTGCATTTTACGTAACGAAAGGTATGTGCAATAATAACTGTAACTGTATATGTCCCAGTAATCTGTGTCGTAATCTGGTGAGCGGAGAACTATATTACCAGTACTATGGATTTGTGAGGCTTACTGCCTGTTTCACTGGTGGACCCAGAGCAAGAGCAGTAAATGGGTGCACTGTGCAGTACAAAGGCTCATCATAATGCACAATTCCCCATCTTTGGAGGTGGTAGTGGCCCCCTTACCTCTTGGTCTGCTTAATAGCTTTCAAATCATGGATGGAACAGCAAATACCATATATTGTGGCTGCCCACATTTTTGGGGGTCCAGTATTGTCTGATACTATTTTAACAACCACAATTAAATGATAACGCCTTGTAAGTTACAAGTTGGATCTCGATTTTGTGACCCTCTTGCAAATAAAGCTTTACAACTTTTTTATTTTTATTGGACTGGATCTTGATTCTGTGACCTTCTTGCAAATAAAGCTTTACAACTTTTTTATTTTTATTGGACTGGATCTTGATTCTGTGACCTTCTTGCAAATAAAGCTTTACAACTTTTTTATTTTTATTTTTATTGGACTGGATCTTGATTCTGTGACCTTCTTGCAAATAAAGCTTTACAACTTTTTTATTTTTATTTTTATTGGACTGGATCTTGATTCTGTGACATTCTTGCAAATAAAGCTTTACAACTTTTTTATTTTTATTTTTATTGGACTGGATCTCGATTCTGTGACCCTCTTGCAAATAAAGCTTTACAACTTTTTTTTATTTTTATTGGAACTTAGTATTCAGATACAAAAGGGACAGACGCCTTAATGGATAATGACAATCCCTTCTTTAGTGGGGTAACACCAGCCATTTATTTTTAGGGGGAGGAGAGACAGAAAACTATTCTGGCACACCTCAGGTCACTGTCTATGGACATTGACGTCCATCGGCCACTGATAATGAGAGAGAAGTAATATGGTACAAATGAATATAATATATTGTTATATTACTCCGTATACATATATATATATATATATATATATATATTAGTCAGTACTCTATATCTGTGTCGTTATATTGTGATTTTGGGTTTTTTTTTGCAATATTTGGGCAAATTCTAGTGAGATTTATGCATTAACTGTTTATTTTACAAAAAAAAATAAATTATTTAGTTTGAAAATACTCTGATACTATTGTAAAATGGCACAATGTGACTACATCAGGTCACAGGTTAAGTTCCCACTGAGTTTGCGGTGCTGAGCAAAAAACGCAGCATCTTACAGTTTCCAGCAAAGTGGATGGGATTTATAGAAATCTAGTGCCCGTTGTGCTTTTTTTTTTTTTTTTGCATGTTCTATATCTGCATCAAATCAGTTTCTCTTGTGGGTGCGCTGAGTTTTATGTGTGGATTTTCCCCATTGACTTGCATTAGATGCAAAAAATCCGCAGGTAAAAAATGGATATACATTTTTCGTGCGTTACTGCTGCAGACACGTAGCGAGAAAAGATGTAATCTGCACATAAAGTTTTGTCAAATGCCAAAAAGTATCAAAAACGAAAAAACTTTATTTACGACATAACGCACCAAAAAGAGACAAAAAAATAGGGAGTATTTGGAGAGGATAAGGAGATAGAACACTTGTTGCCGCATCCCCCCCACACGCGTCCTTCAAAGTGCCCTTTGCATTGTTGGCAACATTCTGTTGATGAGAATCTGTCACATTGTTTTTGCTACCGCAAGATGATGCAGGGGCAGAGAGCCTGATTCCAGCAATGTATAACTTACTGGGCTAATTGCTGTAGTTTTTTTTTTAAATTTCTGTTGCAGATCTAGCAGTTCTCTGAATGCTGAGCTGTGTATAACCCCGCCCACACCACTGATTGGCCGCTTTCTGTTTGTACTATGCATAGGCGGAAAGTAGCCAATCAGTGATGGAGCGGGGTTATACAGACCTCATGAGTATGGAGGATTACCTTGCAGTAGGTTTACTAGTCCTCTAGTGATAATCTTGTGTTGTTATAACAGTGATTTTATCAAAACTTAACAAAGTAGCCCAGAAAATGACACATTCATCACATGGACCACCATATTCTTTAGCTCCGTATAACCCCGCCCCCACCACTGATTAGCAGCTTTCTGCCTATGCACATTGTACACAGAAAGCTGCCAATCAGTGGTGTGGGCAGGGTAATATAGACTTCAGCATTCAAAGAACACAGTGATTGTATCAAAACAACAGCAAGCAGCGCAGAAAGTGAAACATCACTGGAATCAGGGTCTCTACCTCTACATTTTCCTGCTCTCAGATGGGATAGCAAAAACCTGTTGACAGATTCTCTTTACGGTCCCAGAATTTTACTTGAGTTTGTCAGTATATTATACTGAGAGAGAGCTGGGGGATGAGTATGTCAATAAAACTCCTGAGGAAGCAACAGAGGTGGCAAAACCAGTGATAAAGGTTATAGATCATAAATCTCACACAGTAAACACTTGGTTCTTCTACTTTCCTTTAACTGATTGATGATTCAGGACCTTTAACATACAATCTAATAGTGAGCAGGGTTGAAAATACACAGAATTTGACGACCCTGCTCACAGGCGGACACGTATCCACCTGCCATTCTTGCAGCACTGGGATCGTTCCACGTCCCAGACATTAGACAACATTACTGGTATTACAACCCAGGAGTTTGCTTTCTGATGGATATGGTCACATAATATTAGCCATTCCATATTTAAAGTTATTCTGTCTTACTTAGTTAAGGAAAATATGAATGAACGATCCCAGGAAAATGTTGGAACATGTGGTCTATCAACCTTACCAGAAGAACATTCCGAGGAGGAAGCAAGTGTAACAGATAAGACGAGGAGACCACAAAGTGGAAGCCATTCCGATATGAGGGATTCATACAGGGACAACATGAATGATGAAAGCTCCCGGGAGGATATCCATGTAATAAGTGACTCTCCGACCTTACCAGAACAAGCTGAATGTTCTCAGACAGAAAGAAATGGAGCAGATATGGACAATCCACAAAGTGACAACCCCTCAGGTGAATGATTTCATCTAGCAACCTTCTCCGTTATGATAATACTGTTTTTATTCTACAGTTGGTTCATTTAGTATTCTCTAATATTTTTGATGATCAAAAATTGTCAAAATTTGTAAAAATTACAGTGCATTCCAGTTACAGCCCCCCCCAAAAAAATAGGAACCTTCATTCTTTACTCCCGGAATATAAAAATCTGGTCTGGTAATGTAATAGACCAATATTGGGCAGTCAGGGTATACTCATTACTCATACAGAGATCTTTTTCATGTAAAAAGACCATATAAACAGTCTTCTATTGTTTTACAGCATCCTAGTGTTCCTTCACTGTTTTGAAATGCAGAGGTTCTACCTGAAAAACACAGTCCAAAGCCACAAGGATTAACCCCATTAAGTGGGATCACTTTCAGATTTTTGCCACAGCTGATTTTTCCAGTGTAAAAAACACTCCATGAGATCATTTCTTTAACAGTAAAATTATTGAAACTCTTTCTTAAAGCAGATATCCAGGACTTTAGAAAGGCATGTAGTTTAGGGCATGTAGTTGCTAACAGAGGCAATTACCTGTCTGTTGTACCCAGTGCCGGTCATTGACTGCTTGTCACGGGGTGACTCGACCCAACAGATGGTCGGTCAGCTATCGGCACAACACACACAACGGAGTTGGAAAAAGGGAGAGGAAGGCCCTACCAATAGGGAATGACAGATGGTCACCACCTGACCTCCAACCTGAGCCTGTCCCTGCACTCACCTAATGCCCTATGCGGGTCCTTCCCCCCACCGCCATCAGGATACCTTGTCCCTCACTGTCACTTAAACTGCCCTGGCTAGTGCAGTGGCTGGCGTAGGGTGATAACCCAGTCACTACATAATAATACACACAAGGGGGCAGTGACAAACGCCAAAGGGACAAGGTAAAAAAAACACTACACTTAGCTTGTGTATACCACTGCTAAGCTCCACACCGCTGATAACAATAACAACTGGACGCCAAACACCAGATGTGGCTGACACCAGAGAGCTACTCTTGCTAGGCTGGAAACAAAATAGGAGAGAGGAGGGGGCGCTCCTGGTGTGATACCCGGTGGTCAAAGAGAGTAGGTTAGGAACAAAGTACACTAACCTACGGTGGTTATGCTGCCGGCATAACCTCGTTTGCAGAGCCTGCAGTGCTTATCGTGCACCATTCGTCATCCTGGCTTCCAGGTTCCAAGGTTAGCTGGTCACAACGGGCGTCATCTGATGCTGATGTCACCACAGGTCCTCTGTCTTTCAGGTCTTGCAGGATGGTTGGAAGCCTGCTGGGTCCGTGCTGCACCAAGCCGCTCACCCAGAAGGTGAAAAGCTTTGTGAGGACATAATGACCAAGTAAAGAAGTTTCTTTTCCATCCAAAACAAGTGTCTGTCTTGGTCTGAGCGCCCTAATCAGCCGTACTTCTCTACTCTTGCTAGGCTGGTCTCCAGAAAGGAACTGTATCACCAACAGTCAGCTGATGCATCAGGTGACCTTTTAAAGGATGGTAGGATGGTGAGAGTGGTCACCACCTGCATCAGCTGACCCAGCAGCACTGCAGTAATACCAGATTGCCAGCGGGGGAAAAACTGACATTAACCCTCTGATGGTCCAAAAGGAAAAATGTTTTAAACTGAGAGGAATCAAGAGCTGCCACAAATCCAAGCATGGATCGCGACACCTCTCCTGCCAGGGATTCAGCTACTCCCTGTCAACAGAGCAGTGGTTTCTCTTCCTGTTGACAGGGCGGGACTACTGCTGTCATGCTGATAGATAGCCTGCTTCCACTGCCTAAATGGGGGAAGCAGCTGTCAATCAGCATGACAACTGTGATCCTATCCTGTCAACAGGAAGAGAATCAACTACTCTGTTAACAGGGAGTAGCTGAATTTCTGGCAGGAGTGGTCAACGACCAGTGGGGAATACAACAGACAGGTAATTGCCTCTGTTAGCAACTACATACCCTTTTTTATGTCCCGGATATTCCCTTTAACTTTATGTTCACCACATGCCCAGAACAGGTTTTTATTTTCTTGAAGTAAACTGAAAATTTCTACAAGCAACAAATTTTAAAAAGTTTGTGTAACTGAAAATTGTATACTGCTAGTTTATAGAAAAAAACAGAATTACTCTTACAATAGAGTGTCCTATTCCACCAATTCGAAGAATGTTAGTAATCTATATATTGTGACAACTCTAGAGAGCAATAAGACCTCCTCCAGGAGTCTGAGGTTCATCAAATTGCTAAATATAATCTGCAAGAACAGTTCTCAATATATATGTCTGGTCTACCAGCATTTAGCTTTAATTATATCATCAGTACGGTATGAAGGTTTTAACCAATTCAGGCTGACAAATATATTTAGTAGATAAATACATCTGCCATATACTGAGAAATATACCCACCTGAAGCGTCAAAGCTTCAGTTCTTCTAGGTACACTTACACACAGTTTTTGAAGAAACACGGCAGGGAGTTTTCTCTAAATATCCTGAAGAACTGACCACAGATCATCTGTGAATGTCACTTGCGCAAATCCTTCTGTGTCTTCATGTAATCCCGACAGACTCGTTGATGTTGAGATCAGGGCTCTGTTGAGGCCATATCATCACTTCCAGGATTCTTTGTTCTTCTTTACACTGTTACTAATTATTAATTACATTTGCTGTATGGGTTAATTTGGGTCATATTTCTGTTGCAGAATAAATTTGTAGCCATTCATGTGCCTCCATGATGGTATTGTATGATAAATAAGCAACATCTCGTATTGCTCAGCATTGAGGGAACCAAGAAATGGGCAAAGTTAAGGACAAAGGATTGATGGGTAGATGAAAGAAACATCATGCTAACTTCCCTTTGAAATCGAAAGATGTCCAGCAGTGCCATCAGCTCACAACTGGCTGAAACCAGTGCCTCCATTCAGATGCCTCCATGATGGTATTGTATGATAAATAAGCAACTTCTTGTATTCCTCAGCATTGAGGGAACCAAGAAATGGGCAAAGTTGAGGACCAAGGATTGATCGGTAGATGAAAGACACATCATGCTTACTTCCCATTGAAATTGAAAGTTGTCCAGCAGTGCCATCATCTCAAAACTGGCAGCGACCAGTGGGACCTAGCCACACCCAAATATTGTTCAGAGATACCTGGTCTGAAGTGGTCTTCATGGAAAAATTATTGCCCAAAAAAATCTTCAACATCGAAACAAGGCCAAATCACTCAACTATGCACAAAAACATTGGAACAAGGGAGTAGAAAAGGGTCAGCAGGTGCTGATGAGTCAAAAAATTTGAAATATTTGGCTATAACAAAAGGAAGTTTGTTTGCCAAAGGGCTAGAGAGCAGCAAAATATTGAGGAGTGTCCGCAGACAACAATGAAGAGCGATGGAGGCCTCCTGCAAGTTTGGGGCTGCGTTTTGAGTTTTGGTGAGGAGTAATGTTGTCCTCAATACTGAGAAATACAGGCAGATACATTTCCATCATGAAATATCATTAAGGAGGCATCTGATTGGCTCCAAATTTATTCTGCAGCGGGACAAGGACCCTGAACATACAGCCAATGTCATATGACATTGCAAATGAGTTTGTCAGGTAACTCTCCCCCCCAAGAAAAAATAGCCAGACTATAATAAAAAACTACTACAGACAACTATATGAAATCTACATGATGAGTATACTTATCAAGTAGAATATAATCTTTATTGGATCAACACAAAAAGGGTTAAAAACACACGACTAAAATACGACAATGTAACACAGGACTAAACATCTGACTGCCCAGAACAATACCCACTATATAGGAATGACATGAAGTGTCCAATAATCCTACCACATGGGGAGTAACCAAGTTAATACCAAAAATTGATAGAAGTGCATAATCTTCAATTTCATGTACAGGGTGGGCCATTTATATGGATAACCTGGGTGGGCCATGTATATGGATACACCTAAATAAAATGGGAATGGTTGGTGATATCAACTTCCTGTTTGTGACACATTACTATATGGGAAGGGGGGAACTTTACAAGATGGGTGGTGACCATGGCGGCCATTTTGAAGTCAACCATTTTGGATGCAACTTTATAAATGGCCCACCCATGTGTATCCATAAAAATGGCCCACCTTGTAGAATTGCCCAACAACACAAGTTGCCTACCCATAATTCTCCAGGCTTAGTGTAGAAACCGAACAAATAGAGACAATGTAACCTAGCAAGATATCTGGATTAAATTACCCTATTTTATTTTTTAATCACTAGGTAACAGATCTACATGTCACCATCACCTTATGACTACAAGAGAACTTCAGCTTTACTGGAAGGAAGAGAAATCCAAAGGAAAACCAGTTAAACTCCTTTTTCGGATCCAGTCCACCCGCATAGATGAGGATTTTCTCTCCAAATTTGTGGTAAGGCAATCTATTGTGATAATTGTGTGATATCCAGGCTGTTTCAGGTGGAAGGCTCTTAACACAAAGGGAATGTGTGATCAGAAAATGAACTTTCGTTTATATTACGTTTTTGCATTATGTGTATTTAAAAAAAAAAAGTTGGACAATGTTTTTTTTTTCACATCACTATTTTTATAAGAAAAACAAAACTAAATTGTAATCTTGCAATTTTCACACTCGACACTGAGACTTTTTAGACTCCTACTTCCTGTCCTTCCTTGAGGAGTCTTCAGCAGGCTCCTTATCATCAGAGGCAGGATTTCAATGACAGGCGACACGCCTATACACAGGTGATCCACTAATCACAGTAGATGTCATAGCTCCAATGCCCCCGTTCCCTTCACAACCACCTCTGCACACATTCATTAGATGCTTCAATACAAAATAGAGAGCTAGAGTCTGTACATTGTGACTAATATACTGTACACAATGTAAGTGTAGATTTCTTGAAAAACAGGAGGTATCAGTCTAAAAAAAGACACAATGACAAGTAAGAAAATTGCAAGATTTCAATTTTTTTTTTTAATAATGACTGTGATAAGGAAAAAATATTGACAAAATAGTAACATAACATAGTAACATAGTTTTGAAGGCTGAAGGAAGACCTTATGTCCATCTAGTTCAGCCTATTTTTAGTGCAGCTGTTCTGCATTGTTGATTCTGGGGAAGGCAAAAAACCCACAGAGTAGAGACCAATTTTCTCCATAGGGAAAAAATTCCTTCCCCTAAGCTGGGTCAACCATCTACCCATAATATTCTGTTATTCGTAACCTTATATACACATATATATATATATAATGGGACTACTACTCAGGAGCATCGTGAGGCAACACAGAAAGCATTTCCATTTAAATGTCCATGCTGGTTTATTGGTGCGTCATAAACCAGCCACCAGCAAAGGAAAAGCAAACAGCATTTCAGTGCAGGCCAAACGAAATAAATAGTCCTTGCCTCTTTAGAGCCAGTCCTGGTCACACAGGCTGGATGGCATCCAGTATAACAGCTCAGCCTGAAGATAACACACCGAAAGCCTTGTTCCTCCATACACACAGACCGAGTGTCAAACAATAGACCCCATTTTAACATCTGAGCCACACGCAGAAGTGGGGTATGTGGGCAGCCAGACCCACCCATCTCTCAGGCTGCCCTTAAAACCTGGCCCAGATGCACCCAACAACCCTTGTAGTACTATGTGCACTAGAGCAATTGTCCAGGTTCACATCACAGATGACAAACACCTCTGTGATACATACCTCCCATTAACTATATATAGAGTAGCGACCTTACGATATATAGTTAATATTAACATAATAAACCTGATTTAAATGTTTGGTCTGATTCTGATAACACAATCTCTCTAAATGGTATGTACTTGTATAAATATGCCATATTTTTATATGACGTCCTTGCCCCTGTTACTTCTTACAATCACATCACTGCAATGTCTAACCAGAGATAAAAATACAGAGAAATATCAAATTAACACCTGATCTGTCTCCTGATGTTGCACGCGATGTTGGATGGCAATCTGAAGGTTAGTTCATTGTTGCCTGCTGTTTTGACAGACTCCTTCAAAATGAATAATGATAGCAATTGTCACTTGCTTATATAAGAGCCCCTGTAAGTAGAAAGTACAATGGACAACTTCTTTTTATAGCCACGACTTAGAGCTCCGAACTGTATTTCCACCTTTTTTTATTGACAACCTACTCGATCACGCAGTTCTTCATGACAATGAAACAGGAGATGAGTGTAGGAGAGATTTTTAGCAAGTTGAGACCAGTTTTAACCCCTTATCAAAAAGAGTGTTTATTCGCTAAATGCGTCATTTACCATTATTTATCACGTTTTTTAACTTTTTTGTTTTATTATTTTAATTCTATTAAGGGTGATGTGTACAATTTTTTGTAATTTACCCTTATAGCTCTTTAGGTTGGTTTTGGACTTTAACGACAAATATTTTTGTCAAGTCATTCAAATTTTATCCAATTGCTTTTATTTTGCAATTTTCCATTGAAACTGAGTAATTCATAGGATCCCTAATCACACAGATGAACAGGGGCATTAGTCACTGACAGAGCTGACCTAGGTCTGCTAAGCTTTGGGTGGAGACCCAATGACCATATGATTCATTAATTCACTACATAGAGTTCAATGAGCACAAAGTAGGTTGGAAAAGAAAAGGCAGACGCGTCTCTAAAAGGCTTCTGTCTGTTCCTCAGGATCCATGCTAGATTGCAGGATCATTAATCCATAATACTGATTTGCTGATGTTTTGTTTCTTAGATTTGCCCTTTTTATTGCTATATTCCATATATTTTTTTACAGATGTACCAGATAGTAATAATCAAAACCGGAAGTTTTGATGGAAAGAAAGTCTTCATCGAGAGAAGGTATTCTGACTTCGAACGTTTTCACCGGAATTTGCTAAAAGACTTTAAGGAGGAAATGGAGGATGTAGTGTTTCCTAAGAAACTCCTGATGGGAAATCTAACTGAAGAGATGATCAGGAAGAGGATGATGGCCCTTCAAGACTATCTTGGAGAAATATATCCCATAAGATGTGTAAGAAAGTCACAGAAATTTATTACATTTTTCATTGAGCCGGAGCTGGAAGAAGGATACTGCTGCATACGAGGAGGACAGTACGGTGCAGCTATGAGGATCTTTCAGCAAGTTATCTATCTTCAAGAAAAGTTGGTAGAACATTGCCCTACATTGATGGTGCCATCTTTGTGTGCACTAGTTATATGCCACAGAGATATGAATGAATCAGAAATGGCTTATGAGGTTGGCATGAAAGCGGTGGAACTTCTAGAGAAGCACACAACACACAGATACTATGTGCCGTTACTAGACGCGTTGGTTTCTTTGTCCTTCAAAACAGGCAAGGAATACATGACTTTACGGGAAAAGTTGCAGATAAATGAGATGAAGGTGAGAAGAACTTTTGACTATGAAATCCCTACGCTAAAGGAACTTGTGGTACAAGAGTATGTGAAGCATTAGGTCAATCATTCAAATTCCATGAAATTGATTAACATCTCTTCTGGCTTTTAAAAAAAAAAACAAATAAAAAAAAGTCTGACAGCTTACAGTTTTTACCCTGACCGTTGAGCTTCATGACAGACTGACACCTGCTGTTCCATAGAGATCAATGATCAGCGGTCTCTTCATTAGTGGAGATAGTTCATCCCCTTTGGGCCTCGTTCACATGATATTTTGGGCTCTATTAAAGTAAAGTTTATTGGAATTTGTGATGGATGCCACTTTTAGGCATAGTTATAAGTGGTAGCCACAGTGCAGTGATGGATCCATCATGTAACTATGGTCTATTGGGATCTGCTAAAGTGTTTGTGTCATACTCTGTGACAGAGACAGATGTGAGCACAGCCTTATTACTATCACATCTAATGCTCCTTTTCTCTCCATGATGAATAATTATACGATTCTTTTACCGTCTTGTCACCTACATATGAACCTTTTCCGTCTTTCCTGAATCCTTGCAACTGAGAGTCCAAAAATTTTGAGTTAGAGAGGATCTGTCAGCAGATCAAAAAGTATCCAGTGTCTGCCCTATATGTCATCCTGCTGTTCCCCTGAACATATGGTTCCAGAGATATGGGTGTCTTCGATTGGTTTCAAATGTTATGGACTTTATGAAATGGGCGTGGCTCACAGGGTAATTATGCAGACCAGCCTGAAGACACACCCAGGAGAACCCTGTGAGCCACGCCCCCTTGTAAAGACAATAACAATTAACACTAAGTAAAAATGCCCATATCTCTGGTACCATACGGGGATTTATAAATAGAATAACCCTAAATACTCAGGGGAGCAGGGGAAATAAGATAAGAGCAATAACTTGACACTTTGGATCTGGTAATGTAGTACAAAAACTTGGCACTCAAAAAGAAAAATTGGTTTGACAGTTCCTTTATTGTGAAAGGCATCCAGTTGAGTACATTCCTTTAAACGTTTTCAGTCATACAATTGACCTTCATCAGAAACAGAATTTTTTTCACAGTTGGTTTTAACTGAGAGGAGCTGTAATGGAAAATTCTGTATATTATTATTAAAGAACCGCTGTCGTGAGTAGGCACTATTCAGTACTGGGTATATTCGTTAATAATGTGGAGAAACAGACATCTGAGAGGCAGCAGCTACTGAGGATGAAAGGACACCATTCATGTAGGAAATCACAAGATCCACGGGATTGACACCTTAAGTTTATGCAGGGACCGGTATAACCAATAAATGGTATGGGTGTCCAGAAATTTGCACTGTAATATATTCAGGAAACTATCCTGTATTGTTTGTGACAGGCATGAATGTCCACAGGTGGGTGCTGTGATTTTCCAAATGGTCTGTCCTGGCGGCGAGACACGTGTGTCACAGGGAGGGTGAACGCGCTGTTTAGGAAGAGCACCGAAGGTGCAGAGGAATAGCGCTTGGCCTGTGGAAGGACGCTTGTGCTGCTGGTGTGAGAGATGCTGGACATGACCTCTGAGGGAGACCCAGCTTTCTCACACTGGGCTGTTATGAATGAGTCACCGCAGGAGGTAAAAACAGAAATACTAGCTAAGTCCAGAAAACCAGAGAAGTTGGCAGCTATCGGATTGCAGACCCATGAACCTAACAACAACAACTAGCAGTAGCCGTGGGGGGTTCCTACGGTGCCCTAGACCCCTCGATCACAGCAGGAGAACTACATAGCCTAAAGACAGAAAGGGAAATCTAAACTGCCCTAGAGCAGACCCCAAAGCAATTGGCAGCCCCCAACATATAATGACGGTGAAGCAAGATGAAAAAACACTCACACAGATAGAAAGATAGGCTGAGCAAATGATGGGGCCCAAGCTAACTAAATAGGACAGAATAGAAAAGCTGCTGTCTGCAATCCGCCAAAACCCTCTCAAAAACAAGAGCCAACAGACTGATAGGGAAAAAGGCCCTGAAGACGCTAGGCTTCAAAAAGACTATATCAGTACTCAGGTATTATCTGAAGACAGAGCAAAAAGGAATTCAGCTCACCCAGCAGGGAAAAGCAGAAATCCAGAAAAACAAGGCAAAACAAAACCAAAACACAAATGCAAAAAGTAGAGCAGAAAACTTAGCTTTTGAGGAGCAGGAATCAGACTGGTCTCCAAGAATCCCTCAGAGTAATCACCCGCAAGGTAGAAGGGCGTTGGCTGCCTTATATCCAGTCAGCAATCCCAGTCACCCAGTCATCATCATTCTGCTCAGGTGCTTTGTAATCAGCCTCACTACCTTCCTTCACCAGAAGAGGGAGTTCATCAGACCTCAATGGTGAAGGGGAAAATGAACTCACAACACTGGGCCCTACATTATGCTGCAAAATTTGTTGGTAGTCTTCAGACTTCATAATGCCATGCACACGGTCAAGCAGTCCAGTGCCAGAGGCAGCAAAGCAACCCCAAACCATCAGGGAACCTCCGCCATGTTTGACTGTAGGGACCGTGTTCTTTTCTTTGAATGCCTCTTTTTTTCTCCTGTAAACTCTATGTTGATGCCTTTGCCCAAAAAGCTCTACTTTTGTCTCATCTGACCAGAGAACATTCTTCCAAAACGTTTTAGGCTTTTTCAGGTAAGTTTTGGCAAACTCCAGCCTGACTTTTTTATGTCTCGGGGTAAGAAGTGGGGTCTTCCTGGGTCTCCTACCATACAGTCCCTTTTCATTCAGATGCCGACGGATAGTACGGGTTGACACTGTTGTACCCTTGGACTGCAGGGCAGCTTAAACTTGTTTGGATGTTAGTCGAGGTTCTTTATCCACCATCCGCACAATCTTGCGTTGAAATCTCTTGTCAATTTTTATTTTCCGTCCACATCTAGGGAGGTTAGCCACAGTGCCATGGGCTTTAAACTTCTTGATGCCACTGCGCACGGTAGACACAGGAACATTCAGGTCTTTAGAGATGGACTTGTAGCCTTGAGATTGCTCATGCTTCCTCACAATTTGGTTTCTCAAGTCCTCAGACAGTTCTTTGGTCTTCTTTCTTTTCTCCATGCTCAATGTGGTACACACAAGGACACAGGACAGAGCTTGAGTCAACTTTAATCCATGTCAACTGGCTGCAAGTGTGATTTAGTTATTGCCAACACCTGTTAGGTGCCACAGGTAAATTACAGGTGCTGTTAATTATACAAATTAGAGAAGCATCACATGATTTTTTGAACAGTGCCAATACTTTTGTCCACCCTCTTTTTTATGTTTGGTGTGGAATTATATCCAATTTGGCTTTAGGATAATTCTTTTTGTGTTTTTTCATTTAAGACAAATTAAATGAAGATAATAATACCAAAGAATTTGTGTTTGCAATCATTTTCAGGAAGAAACTGAGTATTATCTGACAGAATTGCAGGGGTCAATACTTTTGGCCACAACTGTACATATACACACACACAGACACCACCTCTCTCCTCTCATCTGTCTGCAGCATTGCCCGCGCTTCCTTGCTCTGACACAGCAGCGGCCGCTGAATGATGACGTCATTCAGCAGCGCTCCTCTGTGTCAGACAGGAAGCGCAGGCGGCAGGCAGGAAGCAGGACGGGTCCTTGCAGCTCGACTCCTGCTATTCTCTCTTGCAGGCAGCGGAGCTGCTTGGATCGCTCCCTGCCCACCGCTACACATGAGGGCAATCTGACCAGGGGCCCCCGGAGCCTCGGGCTAGGAGAAAGTGGCCAGATTGCCCTCATCATTAGCCGCCTTGAAGGGCCCCCTGGAGGCTCTGGGCCCCGGTGCCGTGCACCGGTTGAACGGGCAGTATGCCTAATTCTTCAAAAGGAAGATAGATTAGTGCGGAATGTGGGGAGAAGAGTACTGAGGACAAGGGTGAGAGCAGAGCCTTCCTTAAGTTAAAGCGCATGGTTCGGAGTCCGGTATCTGAAGTTGTATGGATGCTGATGGTCCTGCAGCAGAAACCGGAGGAATAGAAGTTGTCACCACTTTATTCCCACCTAAGACTCGGGGGCACAATAGCAATGTGTGTGAGCCGGGACCTGATAGTAGGAAGTCCCCAAAGCAGGCTACAGCTGTCTGCCATACAAGTGGAGTTCCAAGTAACATCTGGAAGGAGGAATTTGAGTTTCATTCACAACTACAAGTACTTCAGTCTAGGCGCTAGTGAGGAGACGTTCAGGAAAGGCATATGTTGGAGGAGTGCAGGAAAGGTGTACTCTATCTTGCCTGGGAATTGGCTGAGCCCCTGACCTGAAGGACACGGCACCGAAGTGGGCATCTGTATGCGCAACAGACAGGAAAAAGTTTTTGTCATGATCCCAGTGCAGGTTTTTGAGCTGCACACCGGGGGTTAATGTCTGGAGCTCTGTGCAGGTTTTGACCTGCACACTTGGGGTTAATGATTGTGGCCTCTTTCTGGTTCTGGGAGAGCTTCATAAACCCCTGGGTAGCTTCAATCCCTGCCAGTTATACTTTTGCCTTTGGCCTAGTGTGTTGACCCCCGTGTGCCTGTTTGTTGCTATAGCTTGTTTATATGGTTCTGACCCGATTCTGTTTCCCGTTGTGAGTTTGCCTGTTGTTTTTGTACTGCGTTATTATCTGTGTATGACTCATTGCCTGTGACCTGACTACTCTCTGCTCGCCCCTCTTGTACCTTGCAACTATCTGTGTATGACTCATTGCCTGTGACCTGACTACTCTCTGCTCGCCCCTCTGGTACCTTGCAGCTATCTCTGTGTGTGACTCATTGGCTACGTCCTGACTATTCTCACTGTCTATGCCCCTTGGTAACTTTGTCTCGCAGTTACTCTGCTAGGAATTGTCTTGCAGCTCCTAGCTCTCTGGAGTTTAAGCCACACCCCCAGCAGTCACGTGCTTCAGGTCCTGCTGTTCTGAAGTACGCATCTATTCGGTTGCTGCCCGCTCCACAGGTAGCTTTGAGCACTGTTCGCTTTACTCAGGACACGCGCACTGGCTCAGTGAGCAAGTTCAGTGCGGTGTCTCTGACAGTTTTTGGATCACTCCAAGTTCATGATCACAGAGTTCTTCATTTTCAATAAAACTGCTGCCAAACAGGGCAAAAACTGAGAACCAATAAACAATGAGGGCACAACGGTACCCATACCCTCCTGGGTAACAGTTCAGTTCAGTCCTCCTGATTAGCATTGCCTTAAGCATCAGGTTTTTGTCGCTTGCATGGTGAAATGCGGGGATGACTAATCTCAGGGTAGGGGAAATCCGTGCTGCAAGGTAACACCCATCAGCAGTTCAGGTTCAACTACCAAGGGTTGGGTAGCTTGTTCCTGCACTTTAGGGATGCATTGTACTGTAGTTGTAGATAATGCAGTAGGTATCGACATTACAGCTGGCGGTACCGAAGGAGTTAACGAACAGGCCGTTGATACTGCGGCCGTACCTGCCAGTGGTGTCATCTTGTTATCAGCTTTCTCCTCCGTGGTAAGCCTAAGATGTCACATTATTAAATGAAGAATAAGGCGCCAATGAAAAACGGGCTGAAAATAATAAATCGTCCCCTGTATTTTCCCTGCCGTTTAGTGTTAATGACATAACTGTTTTTCTCAGTGTCTTGTTCCCTTTAAATCATTTTATTACGAACAATTTCATTCTTTCCATATACCGCTAAATGAAATCTGTGTTAATATTCACATTGCAAAATACAGACACTGCCCACTACGTGATATAATTGCCAAAGAATTGTTTTTTAATTAGTGATGTATTAATTTCCAAGTTATCACTGTATATTTGGCACATACTTAATAGTCCTTTCATTAACTACTTAATTGTCATTAGCTTGGAGGGAGGCTAATTTCCATGATTTAGAAATTAACTCGGCAGCTGAAGGACATGCCAGGCCTCCAAACATGAGCCCTGATACACTGGGTCACTATAAAACTTGGCTTGTGCTTGGGCTACACCTGGAACTTTGCAGAAATGATGAATCACTATGATAAAGTACAGGAGGTTCATGCGCCTAAATACCTTGCACATGTGTAGTAGAAGCCTCGGCCTGATAAGACGCCATTGTCTTAGCATTCATCTACATGGCATTACTTATAAACGTCACGTGTCATAGCAGATACAGGAAGCGTTGTCAATATCGCGTCTTGGCTGGATCCCAGCGTGAAGAAAATGGAAAAAAAGGTAGCAGAGTGAGATTTTGTATACCAGTTATTGCGCGATTTCAAAGCCATATGTGGTAGCATTAATTCCACTCTCTCAATGATTCGGCATTTCACACTGTCGCTCAGTGTGGTAACTCTTTATCCATCAATTGAGATATTCAGGAGTCTAGATTAGTCTACATTAATTTATTTGAAGTGGCGTAGAGTAATTCCCCAATTTTCCTGTTTTTTCTTTTACATATACTTCTACATTTTGCAGACTTGCAGTACCAGTCACAGCTTATAGATAAGAGTAGCGCTGTTTCAGTAAATGTTATCTTACAATGAATGATGTTTATGACTAGAAAAGTGTTAGGTTCTGCAGTATACAACTTTTCTTTCTGTTCATACGTACATACTGTATGATCTTCTATATGAAGTGTTTCTTTGCAGGTTCATCCAATATGGTTACCGGTGAAACAAAAAGCTTCTTCAGTTTTGTCAAATCAGTGAGTGTCAACAATTACAGATTACTTGTATCTAAGCTATTTCATGTAGGATTCCTAGAATGGATATAGCATGCAGAATACAAGCATAAAATAGGATTATGTAGGGAACCACCTCCCATTCTACGTTTAGACATCAGGAAGCAACAATCACTGTTCATTGTAGCATCAAAAAGTTCTACTTGACCTCCGGGATCGGAGATATTTCCGATTCAGGCCATTGCAGTGGAATGTCGGCTGTACATACTGCCATAAAAATGCGATCCACTGGAAGTACCGTCCGTGCAGTTATGTCCATATCTGGAAAGGTTTTACGTTAACCTTCGAAAGGTTCTCAAACAGGCACCACCACAAATGATGACAGATGTCCAGTTGACCAATTGGTTACGGTTTAACTGCGTAGGGCCCCAATAAAATCTACAACAAAAGAGCAATGAAAATTGCGCACTGCCGCACCTGGCTATTCTAGAAGAGGAACTGCTAAAGAGAAAATTTAAAGTAGGCATCATCCTAGGGATCAGTACCAAAAGTTGGGGTTCCACTAAGTAGACATTGATGGACTCTATCCATAACCCACATGTAAGGCCATATCTTAGAGAGTGGCAAAGTAGAGTCTGGCCATGGAAGCCCTATTAAGAGCTGCCAGGTTTCCAGGTACAGTTCACCCTTACAACAAGACGTCTTATGTTTTCAACACACAGAGCAACCCTTAAACCATAATTCGGGTGTGCAGAAGGAATAATAATTTGTTAAACTTCAATTTGTCTTTTATCTAGCTGATTAGTTTACTCACTTCGTTTCTACGTGTCTGCCACCCTTCGATTTGTCTCACAGTGGCTGTACACTTGCCATATGCACAGCATCACACATACTAGGCTCAGAGAGGTGCTGAAATACTCCTCCAAGTTTGACACCTTGAGCTATTACATTAGCAGCAAATAGGCTGGACTGGCACCAATGCACTCTTAATAAAATGTTTTGGTACGCTCAGCATGCCAAAGCGTTACTGACTGCCACTAAAAAACCAACAAGCAATCTATCACACATGGGAGCAGCCATAGCTGACCATAGGTTATGTTGGTAGTGCAGGTCAGTTCCGTGGTGAGACTTTGCTAGAAGGGTTTTCGTGTACTATTTCCTTGAGGGGTTCTTGAAATGATTTGAAACTAGCTTTAAATTGGTCATTTTTCCATAGAATAGAGTGGTGGTCAAGCATGTGCTCCGACGCTTCATTCATCGTCTATAGGACAGCGGGATATCTTTGGGGGTCCTAGCAGTCAGGCACCTAGCAATCAGCAAAATACCACCTATTCTACTAATAGGTGATAAGTAACACTTATTTTTTTAGAGGACAGTATAATCATACCGACCACTAGATGGTGACAAACTATAAGGCATTACTAAAGGAAACGCGTTCTGAGAGCAATGTATACCAAAGACTAGTGCAAAAAACGTAAAAATAGTACCAAAGAGTCCTCTAGTTACTTTCCCGTGTGAAATCCTTTCCCAGATTACTGTAACCAGACTTAAACTCTTTTAAGGGTTTTGCATGAAGTTGTCATATAAAATATTGAAGTCAATGTGTGAAATTAGTAAATGTTACAGTCACAGCTGCTAGTACAAAAGCTATGGAGAACTTGCATTGAGAGACCATATATATGTATATGCCATTGATTTGATTATTATTTTCATTGTCCAGAGTCGTCTCCTTTAACCACTTCCCGAAATTGTAATTTTGCAATTTTGTGCATTTGTTTTTTCTTCTCGTTCTTCTAAGAGTTATACATTTTTTCTTTCTCAGTTCATATAGCCATATGAGGGCTTGTTTTTTTTGTAGGATGAGTTGTACTTCAGAATGACACCATTCATTTTATCACGTGGCGCTCAGGAAAACGGGAGAAAAATTCCAAGCGCTGCGGAGATGCGAAAATAGCACAATCCCACAATTGTATTTTGGGTTTTGTTTTTACAGCGTTCATCATAAAATTAAAATACTGGCAATATCATTATACACGTCTTACTTTAACCCTTTTGTGACATCCGCCATATATATATACGGCACATGTCAGAAGCGGGTGCATGGAGAGGGCTCACGCAGCAAGCCCGCCCCATACCCGGCAGGTGATGGCTGCATATTAATCAGAACCTGCCCCTAACAATCGCGGGTGGAGCAGTGCTGCACCAGCAATTGTTAACTTGTTAAATACCACTGTCAGTCTTGTGCGCGTGTGTCATTAACTCCACCCATTGATGTGACATGATGGGTTGTCATGACAGCCAGGGGTCAGCTGATGATCCCCCCGTGCCTGACATTATGGAGCTGTTTTGAAACCCTGCACGTGCCGAAGCTTGAAAGGAGACCCTGATTTCTGCAACACAGCGGTGCTGAGGCATCGCTACATATTGCACAAGCAAGAGGAAAATCCCATCTTCAAGTCCCCTTCAAAATTAACATTTAACTTTTTTGCAAAAAATTTACTTCAGAACCAATTTTTTTATTTTCACAAGTTTTAAAAAAGAAAATGAACCACAAACTTTGTTGTGCAATTTCTCCTGAATACGCCGATACCCCATATGTGGGGGTAAACCACTTTTTGGGTGCACGGCAGAGCTCGCAAGGGAAGGAGCACCGTTTGACTTTTTCAATGCAGAATTGGCTGGAATTGAGATCGGATGCCATGTTGCGTTCGGAGAGCCCCTGATGTGCCTAAACAGTGGAAAACCCCAACAAGTGACCCAATTTTGGAAACTAGACCCCTTAAGGAACTTATTTAGATGTGTGGTGAGCACTTTCAACCTCCAAGTGCTTCACAGAAGTTTGTAACGTAGAGCCGTGAAAATAAAAAATTATTTTTATTTCCACAAAAATGATCTTTTCGCCCCCAAATTTTTATTTTTACAAGGGTCACAGGAGAAATTAGACCCCCATAGTTGTTGTGCAATTTCTCCTGAATATGCCGATACCCCTTATGTGGGGGTAAACCACTTTTTGGGCGCACGGCAGAGCTCAGAAGGGAAGGAGCTCCGTTTGACTTTTTCAATGCAGAATTGGCTGGAATTGAGATTGGACGCCATGTCGCATTTGGAAAGGGAAGGATGTACCCAAACAGTGGAAACCCCCCACAAGTAACACCATTTTGGAAACTATACCCCTTAAGGAACTTATCTAGATGTGTGGTGAGCACTTTGAACCCCCAATTGCTTCACAGAAGTTTATAACGCAGAGCAGTGAAAATAAAAAATATTTTTTTTCCTCAAAAATGATATTTAGCCCGCTATTTTTAATTTTCCCAAGGGTAAATTGGTCCAACCAAAGCTGTTGTGCAATTTGTCCTGAGTACACCGATAGCCTATATGTGGGGGAACCACTGTTTGGGTGCATGGGAGAGCTCGGAAGGGAAGGAGCACCATATTGGAATGCAGACTTTGATGGAATGTTCTGCTGGCGTCATGTTGCGTTTGCAGAGCCCCTGATGTGCCTAAACAGTAGAAACTCCCCACAAGTGACCCCATTTTGGAAAATAGACCCCCCAAAGGAGCTTATCTAGATATGTGGGGAGCACTTTGAACCCCCAAGCGCTTCACAGAAGTTTATAAATGCAGAGCCGTAAAAATAAAAAAAATTTTTTTTTCCTCAAAAATGATTTTTTAGCCCGCTATTTTTTATTCTCCCAAGGGTAACAGGAGAAATTGGACCTCAAAAGTTGTTGTGCAATTTGTCCTGAGTACGCTGATACTCCATATGTGGGGGGGAACCACTGTTTTGGCGCATGGGAGAGCTCGGAAGGGAGGGAGCACCATTTTGGAATGCAGACTTTGATAGAATGTTCTGCGGGTGTCATGTTGCGTTTGCAGAGCTCCTGATGTGCCTAAACAGTAGAAACCCCCACAAGTGACCCCATTTTGGAAACTAGACCCCCCAAGGAGCTTATCTAGATGTGTGGTGAGTAGTGTTGAGCGATACCATTCGATACCCAAAAATATCGTATCGGATGGTATCGCCCGATACGAAAAAAATATCGGGTATCGCCGATTCCGATACCGGAAGTCCCATTCAAGTCAATGGGACTTCCGGTATCGGAATTAAAAAAGCCCTTTATTTCCTTGTTGGCTAATTCTACATAATTGAAAACAAATAAGAATCATGTAGAATGTATTGTGGGAGGTGGAGGAGACATTAAAAGCATAGTGGTTTATTCAAATCACATGGCATAGCATTAATTCCAATTTTTTTTTTCAGTACGTTCGGAGTTAAGAAGATATTGACTATGTTAACTTTTTTATATTTTGTCAGATATGTATGTTTCACAACTTCCATGCTCTTCACTTTCTTTTGTACTTCTCCCACACTTTCTCCTTCATGATCCACAGCAGTAGCATTTTTTTCATCAACTTTTTCTTCACCTTATTCATCTTCTTCTTCTTCATCTTCTTCCCATTAATTTTTTTTTCCATTCTTCATATTCTTCTTATTCAGCTATTATCAATTTTAATATGCTATTTCTTCATCTTCTTCCTATTCTTCTTTGTCTTCATTTTCTTATGGTGACAGGCATTCCTGTAGTACTTATCTATAAAAGTTATAAGATTACACCTTACGTTCTGCCTGTCACTAAAGATTTACAACAGAATTTGTCCGCGTTCAGTTTGGCCTGCAGCAGCAGGCATTTTCCAGGGGCACCATGAGGAGGAACGGACTCACCCCCATTTACTGCTTAGTCATCTTCTGCTTATAATTTTGATTTCTTCTATGCTGATTTTTAGTCTTATGCTTAATGTTCTTCTGCTTTCTGTTCTTCTGCTTTTGCTTCTTCTGCTTCTTGTTCTTCTGTCTTTTGTTCTGTATCTTGGTGGTTGTCTTCATGTTCTTTGTCCTCTTGGTCTTATTATTTAGGGTCATATTTCTGGTCTTCTTTGGTGTGGTCTTCAGGGTCGTCGTCATCAGGGTCGTCGTCATGGAGATCAATAAGGATTACCAAAGACAATTTCAAAAAGCTTGATCTTGGAAATGTAGCAGAAGGTACAAGAAGGCTGAGAAACTGGCGAGAACCAGCCGACAGTGCTGGCACCCGGATAGGTAGCAGAAGGAACAAGAGCCAATGTCACTACCGAGGACCAACTGACGGTGCTGGACCACGGTTACTAAGCAGAAGGTACCTGTGCTAAAAAGCACTACCAAGGACCAGCTGACGGTGCTGGACCTCGGATACCGAGATGGAGGCACCTAGGCCAAAGGCTGTGGCGAGAACCAGCAGACAGTGCTGGCACCCAGATGGGTAGCAGAAGGAACAAGAGCCAATGGCACTTCTGAGGACCAACTGACGGTGCTGGACCACGGTTACTAAGCAGAAGGTATCTGTGCTAAAAAGCACTACCAAGGACCAGCTGACGGTGCTGGACCTCGGATACCGAGATGGAGGCACCTAGGCCAAAGGCTGTGGCGAGAACCAGCAGACAGTGCTGGCACCCGGATGGGTAGCAGAAGGATCAAGAGCCAATGGCACTACCGAGGACCAACTGACGGTGCTGGACCACGGTTACTAAGCAGAAGGTACCTGTGCTAAAAAGCACTACCAAGGACCAGCTGACGGTGCTGGACTTCGGATACCGAGATGGACACATAGGACTCACCTAAACTGCAGGCACCGTAGAGTTGGCTAACCCGGCCGCAAGACGACAGGACAACGGATTGGTGGCATAGTGACCTTGACACTACCCGGAAACAGCAGGCATGCTGGAACCAGGCTGGGCAACAGGGAGTACCCGAGCCAAAGACACTGCCGAGAACCAGCTGACGGTGCTGGAACCCAGATGGGTAGCAAAAGCTACAAGAGCCAATGGCACTACCGTGGAACAGCTGACGGTGCTGGACCACGGTTACTAGCCAGGAGGTACCTGTGCTAGAAAGCACTACCAAGGACCAGCTGACGGTGCTGGACCTCAGATACCGAGATGGAGGCACCTAGGCCAAAGGCTCTGGCGAGAACCAGCAGACAGTGCTGGAACCCGGGTGGGTAGCAGAAGGTACCCATTCAAAGCAAAGTAGCCAGGCCGCAAGCCGGCCGCAGTTACCGAAACCCACAGTCCTACAGGGGGTCCATGTCCCATTGGCACTACGGATCCAGCCTTCAGTGCCAGTTCCCGCAGCCTACATAGGAGTCACCTAAACTGCAGGCACCGTAGAGTTGGCTAACCCGGCCACAAGACGACAGGACAACGGATTGGTGGCATAGTGACCTTGACACTACCCGGAAACAGCAGGCGTGCTGGAACCAGGCTGGGCAACAGGGAGTACCCGTGCCAAAGACACTGCCGAGAACCAGCTGACGGTGCTGGAACCCAGATGGGTAGCAAAAGCTACAAGAGCCAATGGCACTACCGAGGAACAGCTGACGGTGCTGGACCATGGTTACTAGGCAGGAGGTACCTGTGCTAGAAAGCACTACCAAGGACCAGCTGACGGTGCTGGACCTCGGATACCGAGATGGAGGCACCTAGGCCAAAGGCTCTGGCGAGAACCAGCAGACAGTGCTGGAACCCGGGTGGGTAGCAGAAGGTACCCATTCAAAGCAAAGTAGCCAGGCCGCAAGCCGCCCGCAGTTACCGAAACCCACAGTCCTACAGGGGGTCCATGTCCCATTGGCACTACGGATCCAGCCTTCAGTGCTAGTTCCCGCAGCCCACATAGGAGTCACCTAAACTGCAGGCACCGTAGAGTCGGCTAACCCGGCCGCAAGACGACAGGACAACGGATTGGTGGCATAGTGACCTTGACACTACCCGGAAACAGCAGGCGTACTGGAACCAGGCTGGGCAACAGGGAGTACCCGTGCCAAAGACACTGCCGAGAACCAGCTGACGGTGCTGGAACCCAGATGGGTAGCAAAAGCTACAAGAGCCAATGGCACTACCGAGGAACAGCTGACGGTGCTGGACCACGGTTACTAGGCAGGAGGTACCTGTGCTAGAAAGCACTACCAAGGACCAGCTGACGGTGCTGGACCTCGGATACCGAGATGGAGGCACCTAGGCCAAAGGCTCTGGTGAGAACCAGCAGACAGTGCTGGAACCCGGGTGGGTAGCAGAAGGTACCCATTCAAAGCAAAGTAGCCAGGCCGCAAGCCGGCCGCAGTTACCGAAACCCACAGTCCTACAGGGGGTCCATGTCCCATTGGCACTATGGATCCAGCCTTCAGTGCCAGTTCCCGCAGCCCACATAGGAGTCACCTAAACTGCAGGCACCGTAGAGTCGGCTAACCCGGCCGCAAGACGACAGGACAACGGATTGGTGGCATAGTGACCTTGACACTACCCGGAAACAGCAGGCATGCTGGAACCAGGCTGGGCAACAGGGAGTACCCGAGCCAAAGACACTGCCGAGAACCAGCTGACGGTGCTGGAACCCAGATGGGTAGCAAAAGCTACAGGAGCCAATGGCACTACCGAGGAACAGCTGACGGTGCTGGACCACGGTTACTAGGCAGGAGGTACCTGTGCTAGAAAGCACTACCAAGGACCAGCTGACGGTGCTGGACCTCGGATACCGAGATGGAGGCACCTAGGCCAAAGGCTCTGGCGAGAACCAGCAGACAGTGCTGGAACCCGGGTGGGTAGCAGAAGGTACCCATTCAAAGCAAAGTAGCCAGGCCGCAAGCCGGCCGCAGTTACCGAAACCCACAGTCCTACAGGGGGTCCATGTCCCATTGGCACTACGGATCCAGCCTTCAGTGCTAGTTCCCGCAGCCCACATAGGAGTCACCTAAACTGCAGGCACCGTAGAGTCGGCTAACCCGGCCGCAAGACGACAGGACAACGGATTGGTGGCATAGTGACCTTGACACTACCCGGAAACAGCAGGCGTGCTGGAACCAGGCTGGGCAACAGGGAGTACCCGTGCCAAAGACACTGCCGAGAACCAGCTGACGGTGCTGGAACCCAGATGGGTAGCAAAAGCTACAAGAGCCAATGGCACTACCGAGGAACAGCTGACGGTGTTGGACCACGGTTACTAGGCAGGAGGTACCTGTGCTAGAAAGCACTACCAAGGACCAGCTGACGGTGCTGGACCTCAGATACCGAGATGGAGGCACCTAGGCCAAAGGCTCTGGCGAGAACCAGCAGACAGTGCTGGAACCCGGGTGGGTAGCAGAAGGTACCCATTCAAAGCAAAGTAGCCAGGCCGCAAGCCGGCCGCAGTTACCGAAACCCACAGTCCTACAGGGGGTCCATGTCCCATTGGCACTATGGATCCAGCCTTCAGTGCCAGTTCCCGCAGCCCACATAGGAGTCACCTAAACTGCAGGCACCGTAGAGTCGGCTAACCCGGCCGCAAGACGACAGGACAACGGATTGGTGGCATAGTGACCTTGACACTACCCGGAAACAGCAGGCGTGCTGGAACCAGGCTGGGCAACAGGGAGTCCCCGTGCCAAAGACACTGCCGAGCACCAACTGGCGTTGTTGGAGCCCAGGGAGAACCAGGGTGCAGGCCGAGGCCTACTTGGTGGCAGTTTTAGATTGTTTGTAGGCTACAACAGACTGTCAACGTGCTCCAATTAGGCATCTGTCTCCACTCTGTTTCCAGGATTTCAAGTGACCACCAACTCCGCCAGTTTATGCGTACAGTAGCCGTCTGCCCAATCCACACGTGTTCCTGTGTTACTGGTGTTCTGTAATGTCAGCAGATCCCCTGATGTTTGTCTGCCAATGTCTCCTGCTCTGTCCACTTTCCCACCACTTGCAGTGGGAAGGTGGACAGTGCAGGAGACAGTGCCGGACACACATTGGGGGATCAGCTCACGTTACAGAACACCAGTAACACAGGAACACGTGTGGAATGCGTGGACGGCAACTGTGAGCAGGAACTGGCAGTGTTGGAGGTCAGGGGAAATACTAGAGACAGAGTGGAGACAGAGGCCAAATCAGAGAATGTTTAAATCTGAAGTAGTTACAATTTGGAGGCAGCAGCAGTTTGCCCTCCACACAGCAGGGGATCAGCTGACGTTACCGAACCCCACTTTCACATGAACGAGTGTGTTTTTCTGTGTGGACAGCACTTCCGAGCACCAACTAGCGTTGTTGGAACCCAGGGACAATCATGGTGCAGGCCGAGGCCTACTAGGAGCCAGGTGTAAAGCTGAGGTATTTTGACTTTGGAGGGAGCAGGACACTTTGCCCTCCACACAGCAGGGGATCAGCCGACGTTACCGACCCCCACTTTCACATGAACGAGTGTGTTTTTCTGTGTGGACAGCACTTCCGAGCACCAACTAGCGTTGTTGGAACCCAGGGACAATCATGGTGCAGGCCGAGGCCTACTAGGAGCCAGGTGTAAAGCTGAGGTATTTTGACTTTGGAGGGAGCAGGACACTTTGCCCTCCACACAGCAGGGGATCAGCTGACGTTACCGAACCCCACTTTCACATGAACGAGTGTGTTTTTCTGTGTGGACAGCACTTCCGAGCAACAACTGACGATGTTGGAGCCCAGGGATAGTCATTTTGTAGGCTGAGGCCTACTTGGAGGCAGTTTAAGATAAGACTTTGTTTGAATTTGGAGGCAGCAGCAGTTTGCCCTCCACACAGCAGGGGATCAGCTGACATTACTGACCCCCACTTTCACATGAACGAGTGTGTTTTTCTGTGTGGACAGCACTTCCGAGCACCAACTAGCGTTGTTGGAGCTCAGGGAGAACCAGGGTGCAGGCCGAGGCCTACTTGGTGGCAGTTTAAGATTGTTTGTAGGCTACAACAGACTGTCAATGTGCTCCAATTAGGCATCTGTCTCCACTCTGTTTCCAGGATTTCACGTGACCACCAACACCTCCAGTTTATGCGTACAGCAGCCGTCTGCCCAATCCACACGTGTTCCTGTGTTACTGGGATTCTGTAATGTCAGCAGATCCCCTGATGTGTGTCTGCCACTGTCTCCTGCTCTGTCCACATTCCCACCGCTTGCAGTGGGAAGGTGGACAGCGCAGGAGACAGTGGCGGACACATATTGGGGGATCTGCTGACGTTACAGAACCCCAGTAACACAGGAACACGTGTGGAATGCGTGGACGGCAACTGTGAGCAGGAACTGGCGGTGTTGGAGGTCAGGGGAAATACTAGAGACAGAGTGGAGACAGAGGCCAAATCAGAGAATGTTTAAATCTGAAGTAGTTACAATTTGGAGGCAGCAGCAGTTTGCCCTCCACACAGCAGGGGATCAGCTGACGTTACCAAACCCCACTTTCACATGAACGAGTGTGTTTTTCTGTGTGGACAGCACTTCCGAGCACCAACTGGCGTTGTTGGAGCCCAGGGACAATCATGGTGCAGGCCGAGGCCTACTAGGAGCCAGGTGTAAAGCTGAGGTATTTTGACTTTGGAGGGAGCAGGACACTTTGCCCTCCACACAGCAGGGGATCAGCCGACGTTACCGAACCCCACTTTCACATGAACGAGTATGTTTTTCTGTGTGGACAGCACTTCCGAGCACCAACTAGCGTTGTTGGAACCCAGGGACAATCATGGTGCAGGCCGAGGCCTACTAGGAGCCAGGTGTAAAGCTGAGGTATTTTGACTTTGGAGGGAGCAGGACACTTTGCCCTCCACACAGCAGGGGATCAGCTGACGTTACCGAACCCCACTTTCACATGAACGAGTGTATTTTTCTGTGTGGACAGCACTTCCGAGCAACAACTGACGATGTTGGAGCCCAGGGATAGTCATTTTGTAGGCTGAGGCCTACTTGGAGGCAGTTTAAGATAAGACGTTGTTTGAAATTGGAGGCAGCAGCAGTTTGCCCTCCACACAGCAGGCGATCAGCTGACATTACTGACCCCCACTTTCACATGAACGAGTGTGTTTTTCTGTGTGGACAGCACTTCCGAGCACCAACTAGCGTTGTTGGAGCCCAGGGAGAACCAGGGTGCAGGCCGAGGCCTACTTGGCGGCAGTTTTAGATTGTTTGTAGGCTACAACAGACTGTCAACGTGCTCCAATTAGGCATCTGTCTCCACTCTGTTTCCAGGATTTCACGTGACCACCAACACCGCCAGTTTATGCGTACAGCAGCCGTCTGCCCAGTCCACACGTGTTCCTGTGTTACTGGGATTCTGTAATGTCAGCAGATCCCCTGATGTGTGTCTGTCACTGTCTCCTGCTCTGTCCACATTCCCACCGCTTGCAGTGGGAAGGTGGACAGCGCAGGAGACAGTGGCGGACACATATTGGGGGATCTGCTGATGTTACAGAACCCCAGTAACACAGGAACACGTGTGGAATGCGTGGATGGCAACTGTGAGCAGGAACTGGCGGTGTTGGAGGTCAGGGGAAATACTAGAGACAGAGTGGAGACAGAGGCCAAATCAGAGAATGTTTAAATCTGAAGTAGTTACAATTTGGAGGCAGCAGCAGTTTGCCCTCCACACAGCAGGGGATCAGCTGACGTTACCGAACCCCACTTTCACATGAACGAGTGTGTTTTTCTGTGTGGACAGCACTTCCGAGCACCAACTGGCGGTGTCGGAGCCCAGGGAAATCAGGTAGTAGGCCGAGGCCTACTTGGAGCCAGGTGTAAATCTGAGGTTGTTTGACTGTGGAGGGAGCAGGACACTTTGCCATACACACAGCAGGGGATCAGCTGACGTTACCGAACCCCACTTACACATGAGCGAGTGTTTTGTCTGTGCAGACAGCACTTCTGAGCACCAACTGGCGGTGTCGGAGCCCAGGGAAAATCAGGTAGTAGGCCGAGGCCTACTTGGTGGCAGTTTGCAATTGTTTCTAGACTACTACTAACTGTCAACGTACTCCAATTAGTCCTCTGTCTTCACTCTGTTTCGAGTATTTCCTCTGGCTTCCAACCACGCCAGTTGCTGCTCTGAAATGCCGTCTGCACAACCCACACTTGTTCCTGTGTTACTGGGGTTCTGTAACAGCAGCTTCTCCCTAGAGGTGAGTCAGGCAATGTCTCCTGCTCTGTCCACATTTCCACTACAAGTAGTGGGAATGTAGACAAAGCAGGAGACATTGCCGTGCTCAACTCTGGAGATGAGCAGATGTTTCAGGACCCAGGTACCACAGGAACAAGTGTGGATTGTGCAGACGGCACTTGAGAGCAGAAACAGGCGGTGTTGTAGGCCGGAGGAAATACTCAAAACAGAGTGGAGACAGAGGACAAATCAGAGAACATATTAAATCAGAGGTAGTCAGAAGTTGTAGGCAGCAGGACACTTTGCCGTACACACAGCAGGGGATCAGCTGACGTTACCGAACCCCACTTACAAATGAGCGAGTGTTTTGTCTGTGCGGACAGCACTTCTGAGCACCAACTGGTGGTGTCGGAGCCCAGGGAAAATCTGGTTGTAGGCCGAGGCCTACTTGGTGGCAGTTTGCGATTGTTTCTAGACTACTACTAACTGTCAACGTACTCCAATTAGGCCTCTGTCTTCACTCTGTTTCGAGTATTTCCTCTGGCTTCCAACCACGCCAGTTGCTGCTCTGAAATGCCATCTGCACAACCCACACTTGTTCTTGTGTTACTGGGGTTCTGTAACAGCAGCTTCTCCCTAGAGGTGAGTCAGGCAATGTCTCCTGCTCTGTCTACATTTCCACTACAAGTAGTGGGAATGTAGACAAAGCAGGAGACATTGCCGTGCTCAACTCTGGAGATGAGCAGATGTTACAGGACCCAGGTACCACAGGAACAAGTGTGGATTGTGCAGACGGCACTTGAGAGCAGAAACAGGCGGTGTTGTAGGCCGGAGGAAATACTCAAAACAGAGTGGAGACAGAGGGCAAATCAGAGAACATATTAAATCAGAGGTAGTCTGAAGTTGTAGGCAGCAGGAGAGTTTGCCGTACACACAGCAGGGGATCAGCTGACGTTACCGAACCCCACTTACACATGAGCGAGTGTTTTGTCTGTGCGGACAGCACTTCTGAGCACCAACTGGAGGTGTCGGAGCCCAGGGAAAATCAGGTAGTAGGCCGAGGCCTACTTGGAGCCAGGTGTAAATCTGAGGTTGTTTGACTGTGGAGGGAGCAGGACACTTTGCCATACACACAGCAGGGGATCAGCTGACGTTACCGAACCCCACTTACACATGAGCGAGTGTTTTGTCTGTGCGGACAGCACTTCTGAGCACCAACTGGTGGTGTCGGAGCCCAGGGAAAATCAGGTAGTAGGCCAAGGCCTACTTGGTGGCAGTTTGCGATTGTTTCTAGACTACTACTAACTGTCAACGTACTCCAATTAGTCCTCTGTCTTCACTCTGTTTCGAGTATTTCCTCTGGCTTCCAACCATGCCAGTTGCTGCTCTGAAATGCCGTCTGCACAACCCACACTTGTTCTTGTGTTACTGGGGTTCTGTAACAGCAGCTTCTCCCTAGAGGTGAGTCAGGCAATGTCTCCTGCTCTGTCCACATTTCCACTACAAGTAGTGGGAATGTAGACAAAGCAGGAGACATTGCCGTGCTCAACTCTGGAGATGAGCAGATGTTTCAGGACCCAGGTACCACAGGAACAAGTGTGGATTGTGCAGACGGCACTTGAGAGCAGAAACAGGCGGTGTTGTAGGCCGGAGGAAATACTCAAAACAGAGTGGAGACAGAGGGCAAATCAGAGAACATATTAAATCAGAGGTAGTCAGAAGTTGTAGGCAGCAGGAGAGTTTGCCGTACACACAGCAGGGGATCAGCTGACGTTACCGAACCCCACTTACACATGAGCGAGTGTTTTGTCTGTGCGGACAGCACTTCTGAGCACCAACTGGCGGTGTCGGAGCCCAGGGAAAATCAGGTAGTAGGCCGAGGCCTACTTGGAGCCAGGTGTAAATCTGAGGTTGTTTGACTGTGGATGGAGCAGGACACTTTGCCATACACACAGCAGGGGATCAGCTGACGTTACCGAACCCCACTTACACATGAGCGAGTGTTTTGTCTGTGTGGACAGCACTTCTGAGCAACAACAGGCATTGCTGTAGCCCAGGAAATAAAGTTCAGGTCATAGAAACATGAACACAACAGGAGACCTGGATCCTGTTGCCAGCCAATTATTATTCTGGAAGAGGACTGGCAAATTCAGGTGAGATCCAGGCCTTGTTCATTTTCACAAAAGTAAGCCGGTCAACATTATCGGCGGATAGTCGCGTGCGACGGTCTGTTACCACACCACCTGCAGCACTAAAGACACGTTCCGATAATACACTGGCAGCAGGGCAAGCCAGCACCTCCAATGCATACTGGCTAAGCTCTGGCCATGTATCCAGCTTAGAGACCCAATACTTGAACGGGGAAGAGCCGTCTGGGAGAACACTTAGGCCTCTTTCACACATCAGGTTTTCGCCGTCAGGCGCGATCCGGCGCTTTTGACAGAAACTGGATCCGGCGAAATGCAATGCCGGATCCGGTTTCCCCCCCATTGACTTGCATTTGCGCCGGATCGCGCCGGATGGCCATGCGTTTCATCCGGTTTTCGCCGGATCCGGCAATGTGTCGCGATCCGGCGTCTGGAAAAAACGGCTACTGTAACGTTTTTTGTCTCCGGCGAAAAAGCCGGACACGCCGGATCCGGCGCGTCCGGCTTTTTCACACAATGAAAGCCTATGAGCGCCGCAATGCGCCGGATCCGGCGAAAGCCAGATCCGGCGGCCGGATCCGGTTTTTTGGTCTGAGCATGCTCAGTAGCTCTGCCCACAGGAGATATATAAAAGCAAGACAATGGGACCCTCAGCCACACCCAACATGCCACCCAAGCCAAGAACCAGGAGCAGGAGAAGGCAGCAGACATCTGCAGCAGCAGCACCATCAGCATCACCCCAAATGGAGCAGCAAATGGAACATGCTGAGGAGGGGAGTCCAGCAGCAGATGAGAGACGGTAATTATCAAATCCCCCATTCCTCCAAACTAGGGCCATGGAATATCAAGATATTCATTGGCCCTTTGTTTCTCTTTATTCAACAGCCGCCAAAGAGATGCAGCAGCAGCAGAAATGGCATCACTGGCAGCAGCAACAGCAGCAGCAATACCCACAGCCATGGAGTCTGGCCATCAACAGGACAGCACATCTTCTTCTGGGAGCCCTCCCTCGCATCGTCAGCGTTTGACGGTAAGTTTTTTTTTCCAAAATCCATCATCTCTGTAATATATGTCTATTCATTGCCTTTTATTTCAAAACAGGAATCACAAGATGAAGAGGAGCTCCCAGAAGAAGAAGGAAGGGGTGGACAGACACCTGGAGTGGGCTCACAATTGGTAAGTTTTTTGCATTAAACGCAGAAACACAACATCACACTACACACAACACATAGAAAACAATGTTCTGCAGACCACACACAGCAAACAAATGCCTACATCCAAAGACATAACATTTTTTGTTTTTTTCTCTAGTCTTCCCAATCTGGTGCTCAGCCAAGAGGTCCTCGCAGTGCCTCCCAGGGTCGTCGGCGACAGCAACGCGGCGGTCACCAGCGTGTAAGTATAAATATTTTTGCTTTGTTTTTTTGCACTTTTTATTTCATTTCTTTTGTGGAGGCTAATTATGTTATTTTTGTCTTTTTCTTTAACAGCCTTCACAGCGTGCTCCCGACTCTGACGGTGAGGATGGAGGGATTGATGTGGAGCGCCTCATCGATCTCGTCAGAGAAAGGGAGCCGCTCTGGAATATGTATGAATATGTTCGGGCCCAGATTAAAGAGCGTAAGTATATACAGTACCGGTTGCTTGATGTAAACCAGTGTTTCCCGAACTCCAGTCCTCGTGGTCCCCACGGATCATGTGTTCAGGATTTCTATTTACTATGGAAATCCTGAAAACATGACCCCTGGGGACCATGAGGACTGGAGTTTGTGAAACACTGATGTTGTATACTAACCACTCCTTTCTCATTTCAGGGAACAGAATTGTGAATCGGTGGCGGTCTGTGAGGGATCGTTTCAAGAAGGAGTTCAATAAAGAGATGCGGGCCCCGAGTGGATCTGGAGGACGCAGAAGCAAGTACAAGTACGCACAAGCCCTGTCGTTCCTCCGGGAAACAATGCTCACCAGAAGGTAAATATTACACACCACATGTGAAAAAAAATGTTAGATGTAACTTTTTTTTTTCAGCCAGGGCCATACCATGTCAGTATTTTAATTGTTTTTTTTTTCTCTTTATTCCACAGCACGGTGAGCAGCACTCGGGAGCCTGCACGATTGGACCCTTCTGAGGCGATCCCTGAGGAGACCGGCACCGAGGGACACTTCGACCGCCCCGGTACATCTGCACCTTCCCAGCCTTCCCACACATTCGACCCATCTGTCCCATCCACCAGCACAGGAGCATCGTGGCCGCCTACATTACATGAAGCTGCTGGTGAGGAGATCGCTTTCCCTTTACCCCACCCTTCTGCCCCTGCCACCTCTAGTACACCTGCGGGTACTGGGCGGCAGCGGCAGAGGGGTCAGGAAAAGAGTTATGCGCAAGAGTTCTTGCATCTGAATGCATCTTTCCAGAACTGTCTAAAAGTCTTGTCAGAGCAAATCTCTGCAGGCTTTCAGCAGATCAACTCCAGCATTCTGGAGGTGAAGACACTTCTGCAAACCATGCATTCAGAAGCAAGATCTTCGCCAAACCACACCTTTTTCAGGTCTGTTGTGGAGCGCATGGCAACACTATCTCCTACCCAGCAGATGCATGTAATGCATTCGTGCCACGGTGCTCTACAGCAGGTTACCTCCCAACCTCCACCTCCCACCACTGTAGTTCCTCCACCTGCACCCCCTCCAGCCACTTTCCATCCTCCCCCTCCTATTACATCTGCACCCCCTCCAGCCACTTTCCATCCTCCCCCTCCTATTACATCTGCACCCCCTCCAGCCACTTTTCATCCTCCCCCTCCTATTACATACCAGCAACCTCACCAGTACCAGCAACCTCCCCAGTACCAGACATCTCCCCACTTCCAGCAACCTGCCCCGTACCAAACTCCTTCCCCGTACCAAACTCCTTCCCCATACAACTTTCCATCAACATCATCTGCTCCTACAGTCCCTGCCCAACCCTCCACTCCACCGCCCACCACCTCTTCTGTCTCCCACATGTCCACCCATTCTGTAGTTTTTTCCACACCTTCACCTCTAACTGTTCCTTCCCCACCACGATCCCAGTCCTCTCTCCACACACCCAGTGTCGAAGTGTCCTGCAGCCCCTCCAGCAGTATTTCCACCCCACACTACACAGATTTGTAATGTGTGTTTTTTAATAAAAATGCCCATTGGGTTTAAAACCTTTATTAAAAAAGTTTTTTGCACTTTAAAAACATTTTACAAAAAAAAAAAAATTTTAAATAAAAGTTAAATTATCGTTTCACAATGGTTGTCTGTCTTTTCTTTCTGCGGCGAACTATGTTTAAAAAAAAGGTTAAATACAGGGTATTTCAAAGGTAAAAAGGTATTCAAAACCAGGTATATAACTGTGGGTAAATTTTAGCTTTTTGCCACAGTTGTGTTCCTGGTTGTGTTTGAAGCAAAGTATTTCACCTAAAAAGTTGTGTTTATTGTTGGTGATTTCCTAACAATGTACACAACTTTTGTTAAAAGGTGAAATACTTTGCATAAAACACAACCTGGTACACACCTGTGGCCTAAAGCTAAAAATAGTAAGACCATGACAAGATAGCCAACTTTGGTTGGCAAAGGTATATACTGTTGGTCCAGAAGGTACACAAGTTTGGTTAGGGCACAAATCTTTCACACTCTGTCATCCTGCCAGTGTACTCTGCCTTGAGGGTCAATTTTAAAAACCGGATCCGGCGTAATCCGTCGAAAAACGGATAGAAAAACGGATGAACCGGATGAGACGGATCCGGTTTTGTCTGTCAAGAACAAGACGGATCCGGCAGAAAACCGTATCCGGCACATCAGGTTTTACAAAACATTTGTCGGATCCGGCATTCCGGCACGACGCCGGATCGCGCCTGACGCCGAAAACCTGATGTGTGAAAGTAGCCTAACAGGGCACGACAAGTAGTCTGTCACCATCTGACGGAAACGTTGCCTCCTGCTGACTGGAGCCGTCTGTGATGGTGTAGCCGTTTGTGGCGGTCCCACAAAACTTTTCCACATTTGGGCCATACTGGCCTTGCCTTGTCCTGCGGCACTGCCTCTACTACCTCTTTGTGCAGAGCTTCCTCCACTGCCTCTACCCACATGGCTGCTTTGAAAAGCACTACCAGCAACACTTGTGGGGGGAATGGAGAACATGATGGCCTGCACAAGTGTTTCTTGGTACTCCCGCATTTTTCGCTCCCGGTTCAACTGTGGTATGAGGCTTTGTAAGTTGTTCCGGTAGCGAGGATCTAGGAGGGTGTACACCCAATAATCAGCCGTGTGGAGAATGTTGGCGATGCGGCGGTCATTTAACAAGCACTGCAGCATGAAATCAACCATGTGCTGCAGACTGCCAACTGGACCGGAAACGCTGTCCCCAGCTTGAGGCAGCATCTCTGCCTGCTCAGCATCACCCCACCCTCGCTGTACACACTGACTACTAGAGCCTTGTGTACCTCCCTCCTCTGGAGAGATGTGTTCCTCCTCCTCCATTGACTCCTCGTCATCCTCCTCACTAAGTGTCCCCTGCCTGGGCCTTTGTGTGGAAGCACGTTGCGCAGACTTGCCAGAAGCAGATGGCATTTCTGACTGCTCATCCTCGACCTCTTCAAAAACCTCCTCACTTAGTGCTTGTAAGGTTTTTTGAAGCAGACAGATGAGGGGGACAGTCATGCTGATTAGTGCATCATCTGCACTGGCCATCCGCATGGAGTCATCGAAGGCACGCAAAACTTGGCAGATGTCCCTCATAGTGGCCCACTCAGTGGTGGTGAAGTGTGTCCGGCGCACAGTGCGACTTGTTTGTGCCTGATGCAGCTGGTACTCCATTACTGCTGCCTGCTGCTCACACAACCGCTCCAACATATGTAACGTTGAATTCCACCTGGTGGGGAGGTCACATATGATGCAATGTTCTGGCAGGCGGAATCGGCGTTGCAGAGATGCAATGCGCGATCTTGCCATGCTGGAACGCCGCAAGTGAGCACACTCTAGGCGAACCTTGTGCAGCAGTGCATCAAGATACGGATAGTCCCTCAGAAAGCTCTGCACGACCAAATTGAGCATGTGTGCCAGACATGGTGAGTGAGGTTGCCTAGGCCCAGAGCTGCCACTAGATTTCGGCCATTGTCACTCACTACCAAACCTGGCTGGAGATTCGCTGGCACAAACCACACATCGCTCTCCTGCTTGATGGCATTCCAGAGCTCCTGTGCTGTGTGGCTCCGATTCCCCAAAGAAATTAATTTAAGGACGGCCTGTTGACGTTTGGCCACACCTGTGCTCATATCTGGCCTAACAGGCTCACGCAGTGCTGATTCCGAGGAACTAGAGTAGGAGGAGGACTCAATATGTACAGACTGCATTCCTGCAATCCTTGGAGTTGGCAGAATACATACAGAGCCACTCTCCAGATCTGTACCCGGCTCCACAACATTGACCCAATGGGCAGTGAGGGAAAGGTATCGTCCCTGTCCATGGCTACTGGTCCACGCATCGGTGGTCAGGTGGACCTTGCTACTGACGGCATTTAGTAGCGCATTTTTAATTTTTCCCTCCACATGCTTTTGCAGGGCAGGGACAGCTTGCCTGCTGAAATAAAAGCGGCTGGGCACATTGTATTGTGGAACTGCCAATGACATAAAGTTCTGGAAGGTGTCAGTCTCCACCAGCCTGAATGACAGCATCTCAAGGGCCAGTAGTTTGGCAATGCCGGCATTCAGAGCCAGTGCTCGGGGATGGTTTGCCGAGTATGGCCGCTTTTTCTCCCTTGCCTGTGCTACCGATTGCTGGTGAGTGGCCTGGGAGTGTGCTGATGACTGCGAACGTGGTTCAGTGGGTGGAATTTCACTGGGTCTCTGGACAACAGTGGCAGTGGTTCTTCCATGGCGTTCCAGTGAGGAAGCCGAACCAGCTGTGTGTGAGCTGGAGGAAGAGGCCCCAACACGAGCTGAAGAGGTGGTAGGTGCTGCTGAAGGTTGGCCTACATCTTCAGTGTGTCTGTGTAACTCCACCTCGTGCTTGGTACGCACTTGTTTCCACATATTTGTGGTATTGAGGTTGGTCACATTTTTCCCTCGTTTCACTTTCTGATGACACAGCTTGCATTTGACAAAGCAAATGTCATCTGCAACTGTGTCAAAAAAAGACCACGCACTGCAAGTCCTGGGAGCGCCCGTTTTGTGTTTTGGAAGAGGATTGCTCCTCACGGGTGCCAAAGTGGAGGCTACAGGCAACCAAGTCTGCCCCCGCCCTCTCCCTCCTCTTTTGGCCGTTCGGGGAATCTCTTCCTCAGAGCTGCTCCCACCACCTTCCTGTGGCTGACGCCATGATGGGTCAAGGACCTCATCATCTCCACTCCCCTCTTCAAGCACCGGCTGGTCCTGGGTTGTCTCGCCAGCACCGTACGCACCAGAAATTGGCAACTGAGTCTCATCATCATCAGATGAGCACTGAGGTGTGCTGACAATAGGCACTGGCCCACCCGCCTCTTCAGATTCAGAGGGACAAAGCAGTTGCGCATCACTGCATACTCCCTCTTCTTCATGCTCTAGAATGCTGCTTGGCTGACCACCTCTTTCCAAGCCAACAGATTCTGAGAACAGAAGTAAAGATTGAGATGGCTCCTGTCCAGGGCTCTCAGACTGCCTGGGCAATTTGGCAGGTGGTGAAGAGACAGATGGTTGCTCTTCAGTGCTCTGGCCTTGGGAGGATGCGGAAGTCATTGAAGTGGATGCGTTAGCTGCCATCCATCCGACAACGGCTTCAATTTGTTCGTCACGCAGCAGTGGGGTACGGCGAGGTCCTACAAAGCTGCGCATGAAGGACTGTTGCCTGGTAAAAGTGGGGGATGCCGGGTCACTGGTGGCCGCAGCAGACACCGAATCCCCACGTCCTCTCCCTGCTGAATCCCCCCGTCCTCTCCCTGCTGAAACTCCACGGCCACGACCACGTGCCTTACTCCCTGCCTTCTTCATCTTGGTAGACTGTAGATAGGCAGAAAAGTAAAAAAGGGGTGGCTTAGTGTTCTTATTCCTGAACACCTGCTAACCAGTATAAGAAACACTAATTTGGCTAAGAGTGTGTGTACTACACTTTAATATGATCTAATGTGGCCTAGACAACTGTAAAGTGGAGTGTTTGGTGAACTTTATTTCCTTTTTTTGGGGGGGGGAAAGGAAAGGATGTGACCAAAGTTTGAAAGCTATCACAAACTTTTTGGAGCGATTACAATGCAGGAAGCTAACCTACAATGCAATTGATGAGGCTCCAAAAAATAGGGTGATACTAGCCTGGCTGGCCCTGAAGGGCAAAAGCCAGCAAAAAGGCTGCTCTATCTAATCCTATATAGTGTTTGCAACCAACCAATGACAATGGAAGCACACTAATATAGGAGCAAAAATCTGGCTAAATTAGCTGCAAAAAAGGACTATGTATGAGGCAGTGACTAGAGTTGAGCGACTTTTGGTTTTTTAGGGTCGCGTTTCGTTTCGTGAAACCCGACTTTTCCAAAAGTCGGGTCGAGCAAGATCGTCCGATTATAGGGAAAAGTCGGGGTCGTCCCGAAACACGAAACCCAATGTAAGTCAATGGGGAATAAAAGTCGGCAGTGAGAGGAGGACAGGAAACACACCAACAGTGCCCATTTGAATGCCAAAAGCATCAATTCTTCTTACTTAAGCTTGTCAACCTTAATTAACTTCATAATACAAGTTACGCACTGAAAAATGGGGGTTATTTGGCTACAGACTGTGGGGGGGGAGGGCTGGCTCCAGGTTTTCATGTGCCCTGGGCGAAAGAGCGCCCCTTTAACACATACCACAACTCATCATGCTCCGATACGGCAGAGAAATAGCGGTATAGTACAATGAAAAATACCTCACTTTTTACATCTCATGACGAGGCCCATCTATTTCTCCATACAGAATCATTGGTCCCATATAATGTTTGCAACAGTATATGATGAGCTCCACATAATGCTACAGTATATGTTGGTCCCCATGGATGAAGCTCCACTGTCTTATGGGCCCAAATAATGCTCCAAACATAATGGGCCCCATTTCTAATGCTCTAGTGTATAATGGGCCCTGTAAATGCTGCTCCAGTGTCTGATGTCCACCTTTGGAATGTTCCAGTGTATGGTGGGCCCCATCTATCATTCTCCAGAGTATAGTGCTCCCCAAAAATTGCTGTCCCAACATTGAAAACAATCAAATAAGTCTCCTCGCTAGGGAATCCCTGTACTTGTCTGGACTCCTCGTCGTCCCCATCTTCCATCTCACTGCACAGTATTTCAACTTTGCAAGTGCTGTGATCCTGGGCAAGCAGGGGGGGCCCACTCGTTGGCGACGGCACTGGCACAGGGCCCCTGATAGTACGGTGGTGTGTCTGATGGCGGGTGGGCCGAACCTGCACTTTCATCTGCAGCTTCCTCTTTGTCACCGTGTAAGATGGAACTGTATATGGGAAGGGTAACCTGAGTTTCATCAGGGTCAGATTCAGGTCGTGTAGCGTGCGAGGGGAATGTAGTGGTCTGGGTCAATGTACCAGCAGATTCATCGAGCAGTGGCTGGGCATCAGTGCACTTGTGTCGCCCCCAGGAGTACGGTCGCCACAGTGGCATTACCTTCTTCCTAGGGAGTGTGATGTCATGCTTGGGAGCAACGAAGGATCTCTCTAGCAGGTTAACTGATTGGGCGGCGTTATTCCCACGAGTCATGACCCTCCAAACAGCGTTCATGAAGGCAAAGTGTTTGTTTTACGTGGGCAGTATGGTTGCAAAGCTGAACCTTAAAGGAATGTCCAGAAGGGCACCACCAGGAGTGGAGCCTACGGTTAAATTCGACTCCACCTGGGAAACCTCAACCATGCCAGCTACAGAACAGATGCACACATTGCAAGCTTAATTCAGTTAACGAACGAGACTCCGTCATGCCCCGCGGTCCGAGTCCGGCTTACTAGAGGGACACGTGAGGCTCTGGCACATGAGATTGGCCAATAACTGGTGTGTCATGCCCTTACATGTCCGTGGCTGCATGTGCGCTACACTGAAAAGGCCAGCGTTTGTCGCTTACAGGTGCAGATAACCCGCTGAACAACGTTAGTGATGGGGATCACTGATTACAATTATTACCCGCGAACAATGATTTCCCAGTAAGTGCAGGTCAACCGCAGTTCCGGAATTAGGCCTAACCGTCATTCCTGAAAAAATGAAAAACTTACGTGTGCAAACCACAGGTGCTGTAGCTTGCTTAACAGCTCGCCAGCCGTTCTCACGCCCAGTATGGATTACACGTGATTGCACAAAGGTTAGAAAGGGTACCGTATCCCCGGATAACATGTATGGATAGCGTACACATTCAAAATATATGTCTCAGGAGGCAGGCTCAGACGGTGTTAGGCCCAGTATGGATTGCACGTGATTGCACAAAGGTTAGAAAGGGTACCGTATCCCCGGATAACATGTATGGATAGCGTACACATTCAAAATATATGTCTCAGGAGGCAGGCTCAGACGGTGTTAGGCCCAGTATGGATTGCATGTGATTGCACAAAGGTTAGAAAGGGTACCGTATCCACAGATAACATGTATGGATAGCGTACACATTCAAAATATATGTCTCAGGAGGCAGGCTCAGACGGTGTTAGGCCCAGTATGGATTGCACGTGATTGCACAAAGGTTAGAAAGGGTACCGTATCCCCAGATAACATGTATGGATAGCGTACACATTCAAAATATATGTCTCAGGAGGTAGGCTCAGACGGTGTTACGCCCAGTATGGATTGCACGTGATTGCACAAAGGTTAGAAAGGGTACCGTATCCCCAGATAACATGTATGGATAGCGTACACATTAAAAATATATGTCTCAGGAGGCAGGCTCAGACGGTGTTAGGCCCAGTATGGATTGCACGTGATTGCACAAAGGTTAGAAAGGGTACCGTTTCCCCGGATAACATGTATGGATAGCGTACACATTCAAAATATATGTCTATACATCAGGAGGCAGGCTCAGACGGTGTCAGGCACAGTATGGATTTGACGGCCCAGATTACACAGCGGAGGAGCAGGGAGAGGTAAAGATTGCAAATGCTGGGGCCCTGCCCAAGCAAGGTGGGCCCACTCGTGGGCGTCGGTACTGGCACTGGGCCCCTCATAGTACAGCGGTGTGTCTGACGGCGGGTGTGCACCACCACCGTCAGAGACACTTGATTGCACTATGAGGGACCCTGTGCCAGTGCCCGCGCCCAAGAGTCGGCCTACCCACCTGTCCAGGGCAACGGCACTCGCACGGTGTCATGCGCTAGGTGGTGACCCCCGCCATGGGGGGGGAGGCAGCACAGTTAGGGAGTTTTAGAAAGTGGCATATGTTGATGTTGGACATTCAGCTGATGCAAAAGGCGAAATAGGTGAAGTACCAGGAAGAGGTGGACCAAAGCAAGCCATTTTTCTGTCACCCTATGTGTCATCAGGGGAAGGTGGGACAAAATCCTTGGAAACCCATGCGTGGTTCATTTTAATGAAGGTTAGATCATCCACATTTTGGGTTGACAGACGGGTCCTTTTTTCTGTCAGGATTGATCCAGCTGCACTGAAGACTCTTTCCGATAGCACACTTGCAGCTGGGCAAGCGAGCTCCTGTAAGGCATATTGGGCCAATTCAGGCCAGGTGTCCAGTTTAGCGGCCCAATAGTCAAAGGGGAATGACCTGTGTGGGAGAACATCGATATGGGAGGAAAAGTAGTTTGTAACCATAGTTGACAACTGCTGTCTCCTGTCACTTTCCATCGATGCAGTATTACCAGTTGTGTGAGCGGTATTTGAAAAATCAGTCCACAACATTGTCATGAAACCCCTGCCTCCAACGCCACTTCTGCTGTGTGCACCACGAACACCTCTGCCAAGCTGCCCCCGGCCCGTACGGCTCGTGTGAGAACCATCACCGCTGCTGTGTGCTGGGAATGCCTCAAGCAACCGATTTACCAGAGTTGCTTGTTTATTAGCCAATATTAGGTCAAGGTTCTCCTGTGGCATGATGTTTTGTAATTTGCCTTTATAGCGTGGATCCAGGATGCTGGCCAACCAGTAGTCGTCATCGTTCATCATTTTGGCAATGCGGGGGTCCCTTTTTAGGATCCGCAAGGCATAATCTGACATGTGGGCCAATGTTCCCGGTGTCAATGATGCACTGCGAGTGCTGGGTGGAGGAGCACTTTCTGGCAAATCCACATCCCTCCAGTCACGCACAAACCCTGTACCAGACCTTGCCACGCCAACATTTTCACTTGCCCCACGAGATGCATCCTCCTCCCCTAAGTAATCATCCCCATCATCATCCTCCTCCTCCTCTTCTTCCTCCACCTCGTCCAGGAGAGGTCCCTGAGCAGACAATGGCTGAATGTCATCAAGGATTCCCTCCTCCTCTTCCTCCTCATCAACATTGGCTGCAGACGCCTGCTCCTTAAGGTGCGTCAAAGTTTGCATGAGCAGACGCATAAGTGGGATGCTCATGCTTAGGATGGCGTCGTCTGCGCTTACCAGCCGTGTGCATTCCTCAAAACACTGAAGGACTTTACAAAGGTCTTTCAGCTTCGACCACTGCACACCTGTCAACTCCATGTCTGCTCTCAAAGTGCCTGGCCGTGTATCCTCCCACAAATGCATTATGGCCTGCCTCTGCTCGCACAGCCGCTCCACCATGTGCAGGGTGGAGTTCCACCTTGTTGCAATGTCGATAATGAGGCGGTGGTTGGGAAGGTGGAGCAATCGCTGCAGCTTCTGCATACGAACGGAGTGTACAGGCGACCGGCGGATGTGCGCGCACAGTCTTCGCACCTTCTGGAGCAGGGCTGTTAACTCCGGATAATTTTTGAGGAAGCACTGCACCACCAGGTTCAAGGTGTGAGCCAAGCAAGGTATGTGGCTGAGTTTTGAAAGGGCTACGGCTGCCACAAAATTACGGCCGTTATCACTAACTACCTTGCCTGCCTCAAGATGTACACTGCCCAGCCATGACTCAGTTTGTCGCTTCAAGTACTCGGCCAGCACCTCGGCGGTGTGTCTGTCGCCCAAACACATCATCTGCAACACAGCCTGCTGACGCTTTCCACTAGCTGCTCGATAGGGGGACACATCGTGTGCAACAGTGGCAGCTGCAGATGGAGTGCTTGTACGACTGCGCTCTGTCGACGAGCTTTCGCTTCTGGAGGAGGAGGAGGAGGAGGAGGGTCGAACGCCTACAGCCAACTGTTTCCTATACCGTGGGCTAGGCAGCACTGTCCCACCACCGCTGTCCCCTGTGGACCCTGCATCCACCACATTAACCCAGTGCGCAGTGATGGACACGTAACGGCCCTGGCCATGCCGACTGGACCATGCATCAGTTGTGAGGTGCACCTTTCCGCTCACTGACTGCTTGAGTGCATGGACAATGCGGTCTTTCACATGATGGTGGAGGGCTGGGATGGCTTTGCGAGAGAAGAAGTGGCGACTGGGTAGGTCATAGCGTGGTACTGCATAGGCCATGAGTTCGCGGAAAGCTGTGCTTTCCACCAACCGAAAGGGCATCATCTCAAACGAGATTAGTTTGGCAATGTGGGCGTTCAAACCCAGTGTACGCGGATGAGAGACTGAGTACTTTCTTGACCTACTCATAGTGTCTGGGAGGGTGAGCTGGACTTGAGAGCTGCATATGGTGGAAGTAGCGGTGGACAGGGCGGACTGAGAGAGGGTTGATGATGGTGATGGAGTTGGTGTTCTTTCTGATGGCCTAGAATCAGTCTTTCGTTGATATAACAGTGGGATTCCCTGACTGCTGTGGTCTTGCAACGACACCTCAACATTTGCTGCTGTGCTAACCGGTGGGCTTACAGTGGGGGAAACAATGTAGCGTTGCTGACTACCTTCGTTGTGATCAGTTGCACATGTGGCACTTGAGGTTTGGTGTTGTGTCCACGCTTGCAAGTGCATGCTGGTTAAATGTCTAAGCATGCAACTGGTATTCAAATTTTTCAGATTTTTCCCTCGGCTAAAGGTCTTTGCGCACTTCTTACAGATAACCTTGGCCTGATCATGAGGATTTTGGTCAAAAAAGTGCCACACTGCACTCTTCCTACTTTGGCAGACATTTTGCGGCCTAGCACGCTGTGATCTTTTGACCCTCTGGACAAGCTGTCCAGCAACTCTTTTGATGTTTGGAACCTGTCTTTGGAGTGCTCCGGGCCTGCCAGATAACAGCTGTTGCGATGTCGATGTCTGCTGTGGATGCTCCTCATCTGAGCTATTGGAAGCAGCACCCTCTTCCCCCAATGGATGCCAATCTGGGTCAACAACTGGGTCATCCATCACCTCCTCTTCTATGTCATGTGCACCTTCCTCTGTGTCACTGTGTATGGTGGTATAGTGTGCGGGAAGGGGCACCTGAGTCTCATCAGGGTCAGAATCTGGCTCTGTACACTGCGAGGACAATGTAGTGCTCTGAGTGAATGTACCAGCAGAATCATCCATCAGCGGCTGTGCATCAGTGCACTCCATGTCAGATTCATCTTGGCCTGGGTAATTCACCATTTCACTTGATAATCCAGGCATGGTATGTGAAAACAGCTCCATGGAGTAATCAGTAGTATGGCCTGCGTCATCCTTCAATCTTGGTTGGGGTGAAGGACACAAGGAAAGGTGTGGTTCATGAACATGAGCCTCCAATGACGACTCAGTGCTTTTACTTTTTACAACTGAAGAAGAGGAGGCGATAGAGCTGGAGGCTGAGTCAGCAATGTAAGACAAAACTTTTTCCTGATGCTCTGGCTTTAAAAGCGGTTTGCCAACTCCTAGAAAACTAAGCTTTCGAGGCCTTATGTAGCCAGACGATGACGCAGGGTCAGCACTTCCTGCATTCGGTCCTATTTTGCTCTTGCCACTACCATCAGATCCACCACCAACACCATCATTACCAGCTGCCAACCCCCGCCCAATTCCACGGCCTCTTCCACCAGCCTTCCTCATTTTTGGTAGAAATGTAGACAAAATCCAACAAACTATATAGTAATGTAAAACAAGGTACAAGGTGTCTATAGGACAGGGGAGATTTTGAATTTCTGCAGACACTTGTGGACACTGGACACTTTTGGATTGTGTGAGGCCCACTGATATCTGAGCGCTATGTGACAGGCTCGATGGCACAGCTGTGACCAAAGTGACTAGAGGATAAGGGAGATTTTGAATCTCTGCACACACTTTTGGACACTTTTGGATTGTGTGAGGCCCACTGATATCTGAGCGCTATGTGACAGGCTCGATGGCACAGCTGTGACCAAAGTGACTAGAGGATAAGGGAGATTTTGAATCTCTGCACACACTTTTGGACACTGGATGGACACTTTTGGATTGTGTGAGGCCCACTGATATCTGAGCGCTATGTGACAGGCTCGATGGCACAGCTGTGACCAAAGTGACTAGAGGATAAGGGAGATTTTGAATCTCTGCACACACTTTTGGACACTGGATGGACACTTTTGGATTGTGTGAGGCCCACTGATATCTGAGCGCTATGTGACAGGCTCGATGGCACAGCTGTGACCAAAGTGACTAGAGGATAAGGGAGATTTTGAATCTCTGCACACACTTTTGGACACTGGATGGACACTTTTGGATTGTGTGAGGCCCACTGATATCTGAGCGCTATGTGACAGGCTCGATGGCACAGCTGTGACCAAAGTGACTAGAGGATAAGGGAGATTTTGAATCTCTGCACACACTTTTGGACACTGGATACTTTTGGATTGTGTGAGGCCCACTGATATCTGAGCGCTATGTGACAGGCTCGATGGCACAGCTGTGACCAAAGTGACTAGAGGATAAGGGAGATTTTGAATCTCTGCACACACTTTTGGACACTGGATGGACACTTTTGGATTGTGTGAGGCCCACTGATATCTGAGCGCTATGTGACAGGCTCAATGGCACAGCTGTGACCAAAGTGACTAGAGGATAAGGGAGATTTTGAATCTCTGCACACACTTTTGGACACTGGATGGACACTTTTGGATTGTGTGAGGCCCACTGATATCTGAGCGCTATGTGACAGGCTCGATGGCACAGCTGTGACCAAAGTGACTAGAGGATAAGGGAGATTTTGAATCTCTGCACACACTTTTGGACACTGGATGGACACTTTTGGATTGTGTGAGGCCCACTGATATCTGAGCGCTATGTGACAGGCTCGATGGCACAGCTGTGACCAAAGTGACTAGAGGATAAGGGAGATTTTGAATCTCTGCACACACTTTTGGACACTGGACACTTTTGGATTATGTGAGGCCCACTGATATCTGAGCGCTATGTGACAGGCTCCATGGCACAGCTGTGACCAAAGTGACTAGAGGATAAGGGAGATTTTGAATCTCTGCACACACTTTTGGACACTGGATGGACACTTTTGGATTGTGTGAAGCCCACTGATATCTGAGCGCTATGTGACAGGCTCGATGGCACAGCTGTGACCAAAGTGACTAGAGGATAAGGGAGATTTTGAATCTCTGCACACACTTTTGGACACTGGATGGACACTTTTGGATTGTGTGAGGCCCACTGATATCTGAGCGCTATGTGACAGGCTCGATGGCACAGCTGTGACCAAAGTGACTAGAGGATAAGGGAGATTTTGAATCTCTGCACACACTTTTGGACACTGGATGGACACTTTTGGATTGTGTGAAGCCCACTGATATCTGAGCGCTATGTGACAGGCTCGATGGCACAGCTGTGACCAAAGTGACTAGAGGATAAGGGAGATTTTGAATCTCTGCACACACTTTTGGACACTGGACACTTTTGGATTGTGTGAGGCCCACTTATATCTGAGCGCTATGTGACAGACTCGATGGCACAGCTGTGACCAAAGTGACTAGAGGAGAAGGGAGATTTTGAATCTCTGCACACACTTTTGGACACTGGATGGACACTTTTGGATTGTGTGAGGCCCACTGATATCTGAGCGCTATGTGACAGGCTCGATGGCACAGCTGTGACCAAAGTGACTAGAGGATAAGGGAGATTTTGAATCTCTGCACACACTTTTGGACACTGGATGGACACTTTTGGATTGTGTGAGGCCCACTGATATCTGAGCGCTATGTGACAGGCTCGATGGCACAGCTGTGACCAAAGTGACTAGAGGATAAGGGAGATTTTGAATCTCTGCACACACTTTTGGACACTGGATGGACACTTTTGGATTGTGTGAGGCCCACTGATATCTGAGCGCTATGTGACAGGCTCGATGGCACAGCTGTGACCAAAGTGACTAGAGGATAAGGGAGATTTTGAATCTCTGCACACACTTTTGGACACTGGACACTTTTGGATTATGTGAGGCCCACTGATATCTGAGCGCTATGTGACAGGCTCCATGGCACAGCTGTGACCAAAGTGACTAGAGGATAAGGGAGATTTTGAATCTCTGCACACACTTTTGGACACTGGATGGACACTTTTGGATTGTGTGAAGCCCACTGATATCTGAGCGCTATGTGACAGGCTCGATGGCACAGCTGTGACCAAAGTGACTAGAGGATAAGGGAGATTTTGAATCTCTGCACACACTTTTGGACACTGGATGGACACTTTTGGATTGTGTGAGGCCCACTGATATCTGAGCGCTATGTGACAGGCTCGATGGCACAGCTGTGACCAAAGTGACTAGAGGATAAGGGAGATTTTGAATCTCTGCACACACTTTTGGACACTGGATGGACACTTTTGGATTGTGTGAAGCCCACTGATATCTGAGCGCTATGTGACAGGCTCGATGGCACAGCTGTGACCAAAGTGACTAGAGGATAAGGGAGATTTTGAATCTCTGCACACACTTTTGGACACTGGACACTTTTGGATTGTGTGAGGCCCACTTATATCTGAGCGCTATGTGACAGACTCGATGGCACAGCTGTGACCAAAGTGACTAGAGGAGAAGGGAGATTTTGAATCTCTGCACACACTTTTGGACACTGGATGGACACTTTTGGATTGTGTGAGGCCCACTGATATCTGAGCGCTATGTGACAGGCTCGATGGCACAGCTGTGACCAAAGTGACTAGAGGATAAGGGAGATTTTGAATCTCTGCACACACTTTTGGACACTGGATGGACACTTTTGGATTGTGTGAGGCCCACTGATATCTGAGCGCTATGTGACAGGCTCGATGGCACAGCTGTGACCAAAGTGACTAGAGGATAAGGGAGATTTTGAATCTCTGCACACACTTTTGGACACTGGACACTTTTGGATTGTGTGAGGCCCACTGATATCTGAGCGCTATGTGACAGGCTCGATGGCACAGCTGTGACCAAAGTGACTAGAGGATAAGGGAGATTTTGAATCTCTGCACAGACTTTTGGACACTGGACACTTTTGGATTGTGTGAGGCCCAATGAATATCTGAGCGCTATGTGACAGGCTCGATGGCACAGCTGTGACAAAAGTGACTAGAGGATAAGGGAGATTGGATTGCTTTTAAAAAAGCAGTTTGCGGAGCAGTGGGTAAACAGCAATGCAGGAATGTTAGGAAGCCTTAGAAGGCAGCCCAACAACCAACACCACTGATACACCACTATATAGCCTCCCCTTGCACTGCACACACAGTGACTGGTGTGTTGTCCAGGCCAAATTGCTAGCAGCAGAAGCAGTTTTTTTTTCTTCTCAGCAGGACAAAAAAAAAAATTGGGATTGCTTTTAAAAAAGCAGTTTGCGGAGCAGTGGGTAAACAGCAATGCAGGAATGTCAGGAAGCCTTAGAAGGCAGCCCAACAACCAACACCACTGATACACCACTATATAGCCTCCCCTTGCACTGCACACACAGTGACTGGTGTGTTGTGCAGGCCAAATTGCTAGCAGCAGAAGCAGTTTTTTTTTCTTCTCAGCAGGACAAAAAAAAAAAAATTGGGATTGCTTTTAAAAAGCATTTTGGGGAGCAGTGGGTAAACAGCAAAGCAGGAATGTCAGGAAGCCTTAGAAGGCAGCCCAACAACCAACACCACTGATACACCACTATATAGCCTCCCCTTGCACTGCACACACAGTGACTGGTGTGTTGTGCAGGCCAAATTGCTAGCAGCAGAAGCAGTTTTTTTTTCTTCTCAGCAGGACAAAAAAAAAAATTGGGATTGCTTTTAAAAAAGCAGTTTGCGGAGCAGTGGGTAAACAGCAATGCAGGAATGTCAGGAAGCCTTAGAAGGCAGCCCAACAACCAACACCACTGATACACCACTATATAGCCTCCCCTTACACTGCACACACAGTGACTGGTGTGTTGTGCAGGCCAAATCGCTAGCAGCAGAAGCAGTTTTTTTGTCTTCTTCCCTGCCTAACGCTCTCCCTACAGAATCAGCAGCAACCTCTCCCTATACTAAGATCGGCAGAAGTAAGATGGCGGTCGGCGTGCACGCCCTTTTATACCCCCTGTGACGCCCACCAAAGCAAGCCAATCACTTGCATGCCCTTCTGAAAGATGGTGGTGACCCGTGCCTATGTCATCACGTTGCCCACAGTGTCCGTGGATCCTGATTGGCTGAAAAAGAGCGCAAAACAAACTTTTGAAACGCGACTTTGGCGCGTAAGTCGCCGACCTCGTGGCCGACCTCATCCTAGGGTCGGGTTTCGTTTCATGAAACCCGACTTTGCCAAAAGTCGGCGACTTTTGAATTTTTTCGACCCGTTTCGCTCAACTCTAGCAGTGACGCATGCTGAGCGGACTACAGCTAGCGGTGGCTGTAGAACACACTGCAACGTGAGCTGCACTCACACACACAGAGAGACCTATCAGACAGCCAAAAACAGTGCAGAGAAATGGGCTATCGCACTGAAAGGCTGCTGAAAGGCTCCGCTGTCCACTCCTTTAGTGTTTGCAACCAACGTATATGGATACATATGGAAGCACACTATACAGGAGAAAAAAAAAGCAGCAATAAAAGAAAAATGTGTATGAGGCAGAGACACACACTGGGCGGCCTACAAGCAGACGTGCCTGCAGGACACACTACACAGCGTGGGTCTGCACTCACACAGCCCTTGCAGACAGCTGTGAAAACAGCGCTGCTAGGGAAAAGCAAGCTACAGTGGTGGTTTATGTAGCCTGGGTTAAGCACTATATGTTTTGTGGAATCGCTATTTCTAACTGTCCCTCACAGTCTTTAACAGCAGCCTGTCCCTAACTGAATTCACAGCAGAGTGACCAGAAATGGCGGCTGCAGCGCTTTTTATAGTGCATCATGACATCATTTCAGCAGCCAATCACAGCCATGCCAGTAGTTAACATGCCTACATGCCTAACAGGATGTGCCCACACTTCTGAGGATCCCCATTGGCTGAATCAAATCGAGCGGGCTCCTAGCATTATGGGAACTTCCGATTCCGGTATTTGATATGAAAAAAGTATCTGAACTAAGTATCGGAATTCCGATACAGCTAAAATCGGCCGATACCCGATACTTGCGGTATCGGAATGCTCAACACTAGTGGTGAGCACTTTGAACCCCCAAGTGCTTCACAGAAGTTTATAAACGCAGAGCCGTGAAAATAAAAATCATTTTTTCCCTCAAAAATGATTTTTTTTTTTAGCCCGCTATTTTTTATTTTCCCAAGGGTAACAGGAGAAATTGGACCTCAAAAGTTGTTGTGCAATTTGCTCTGACTACGCTGATACCCCATATGTGGGGGGAACCACTGTTTGGGCGCATGGGAGAGCTCGGAAGGGAAGGAGCGCCATTTTGGAATGCAGACTTTGATGGAATGTTCTGTGGGCGTCATGTTGCGTTTGCAGAGCCCCTGATGTGCCTAAACAGTAGAAACCCCCCACAAGTGACCCCATTTTGGAAACTAGACCCCCAAAGGAGCTTATCTAGATGTGTGATGAGCACTTTGAACCCCCGAATGCTTTCACAGAAGTTTATAACTCAGAGCCATGAAAATAAAAAATCTTTTTTTCCCACAAAAGTGAGTTTTTAGCCCCCAATTTTTTTATTTTCCCAAGGGTAACAGGAGAAATTAGATCCCCAAAGTTGGTAAATAGTGGAAACCCCTCAATTCGTGCTCCAACCCTAACCCCAACACACCCCAAACCCTAATCCCAACCCTAACCCTAATCCTAACTCTAATTCCAACCCTAACCCTAATTCTAACCCTAATTCTGACCCTAACCCTAATTCCAACCCTAATCCTAATTCCAACCCTAACCCTAATTCAAACCCTACCCCTAATTCTAACCCTAACCCTACCCTAACCCTGATTCTAACCCTAACCCTAATTCTAACCCTAACCCTAATATTAACCCTAACCCTAGCCCTAATGGAAAAATGAAAATTATTATAATTTCTTTATTTCATTACATGTCCCTAACTAAGGGGGTGATAAACGTGGGGGGTTATTTACTTTTTTTTATTTTGATCACTGTGATAGGATTTATCAGTGTTCAAAATGAATAAATCAAATCTGCCGGCGCCCACCGGAGGAGGCAGGAGGGCCCGGGGACCACAAGGACCACCTGGAGGTACCGGGGGGGGATCGGGGACCCTATTTCTCTCTCCTCTGATGTGCGATCACATCAGAGGAGAGAGACATTAAATGCAAAATCGCTGCTTTTTTTGCGATCGCCATTATAGGTTTAATTACGACGATCGCAAAAGCGGGGTCGGTAAATACCGACCTGAATCATGTTCTCTGGGGTCTCGGCTACCCCCGGCAGCCGAGGCCCAGGAGAAAATCCGACGCTGGGGGGCACTATTTACTTTTTCCACAGCACCGTGAATTACCAGCGCTGTGGTTTAAGTACCCTTAGCGACCGCCGTTAAAAGGCGTATCGGCGGTCATTAAGGGGTTAAAAACATTGCCTTGCCTCCAAAAAAAATAAGCTATCACACAGCTCCAGCGGGAGAAAAATAAAAATGTTACGAGGCTCAGAAAAAGGTGACACGACCCCTAATTTTTTTTTGCAAACTTCTGATTTTTTTCACCACTAAAATAATATAAAAACTATTCCTGTTTGGTATCGCTGTAATTGTATTGATGAGGAGAATTATATTGCATCGTCATTTTTATCACAAAATGTACACCATAAAAAACAATTCCCCAAAAACAATACTAGAATTGTGTGTGGGGGGGGGGTTTCACAATTGCACCGCACTTGGATTTTTTTCCCATTTTCCCGTACACAATGTAGTAAAATGGATAAAATAAAATAAATGGAGTCATTCAAACAACCTGTCCCAACAAAAATAAAAAGCCTCATACAGTGGGTGCAGAAAGTATTCAGACCCCCTTTAAATTTTTCACGCTTTCATTGCATCTATTTGGTAAATTCAAAAAAGTTCAATTTTTTCTCATTAATGCACCACATCTTAAAAAACAGAAATGTAGAAATTTTTGCAAATTTATTAAAAAAGAAAAACTGAACATGAGGTTTCATTTTTTTTTATCAATGTAGGAAGATGAATTGTTGGTAAGAGACCCAATCCCTGAAACGATGGGTCTACCAAGGAGATTATTTAGACTTTTATGATTTTTCGGTAGGTGGTAATAGAAAGGAATAATGGTGAATCTATGAGTTATGGATTTGTTTTCTTTTTTTTATTTAATATATTATCTATGACAGCTTTCTCAATTAGAACATTATATTGTGGCATAATGGATGGATAAGGATTGGTATGGATCTCCCTGTAGTAGTCAAGATCCAGGGGCATAAATACTGAGGTCGCAGGGGTCGCAGCTGCAACGGGGCCCCGGAGTGATTAAGGGCCTGCCCAGTCCTGGGCTTCCATCAGGTCCTGCGCCCCCTCCTCCAGCATGGACTCGGTCATTCCTCCCCCTGAGCTCTGCACTCCACCCCCCAGTGTCTCAGGTGATGGAGGATGAGACCTGCTGGCTGCTGCCATCACTCTCAGCCACCGGTCACATGGAGCTCCGTGACTACAGAGTGCAGGGGGAAGGCGCGGATTCAGGAGCGCATGATGGCTGTTCAGTGCACACAGGACCTGTGATGAGGTCAAAGGAGGGGAGGAGTCAGGAATCACATGATCAGGGGCCTCCATACCTACAGGACTCTGCTGTGCTGGTTGTCATGGTGCTGGATGGGGTAAGTTTATCAGTGGGGTCAGTAGGGGTTTACAGGATGAATGTAGCAGAGCCGTGTGTGTATGAGGTGTACAGAGCGGAGCTGTGGGTGTATGAGGTGTACAGCATGGAGCCGTGTGTGTACGAGGTGTACAGAGCAGAGCTGTGTGTGTACGAGGTGTACTGAGCGGAGCCGTGTGTACGGAGCGGAGCCGCATGTGTACGAGGTGTACGGAGGGGAGCCGCGTGTGTACGAGGTGTACGGAGCAGAGCCACGTGTGTACGAGGTGTACAGAGCGGGGCCGCGTGTGTACGAGGTGTACGGAGCGGAGATGTGCGTGTATGTTGGCATTGGGGGGGCGGGCCTATTTGAAAGTTCGCATCGGGGCCCATAACTTTGTAGTTATGCCATTCTCAGGATCGGATAAGGTGCTTTCAGCTTCTTTGATATAGTCTGTATGATTTTAAATTATGGTACTATCCCTCCACTACAGACTACAGACTTGTGCCCCAAGCCTGCACAACAGCTTTAACAGTCTAACATGCTTCCATGGCCTGCACAGTCTATGGACATGTCTCACATCGAGCAAATCTGGGACGACAGGAGCTGCCAGCAGCCGATCTTCATGATTTGCCCAAGTGCATCCAGTGGTAGAACCTTCCTTAGATGACCTCATTAATAGCAGCCAAGGCTATTGGCATTTGTGCATGTGGGGCTGATACTCCAAGTTGAAGAAATAGAGAGGGTTAGTAAATGTAGTTTCCTTCTTTACATTATTTAGATATTATTAACATGTCACCATACTGTGATTTCCATAACTTCATGACCTTTCCATCTTGGTGTTGCAATTTCAATGTTTAAGGATTGTATATATAGTGTAGAGGTGTGCGTCTGCGAGGTCCACACGATATATACAGCATCATACTATATACACAGGTGCACACTATACTATATTATGCCGTATACATTACATGGGATGACCTGCCATATGCATCACTTAGGAAACACTGACACTGTACAGTATATACATCATATAGGCTACACAGACTCTTCTGGCTATATGTATCATATAGTGGCATATCGACTGATGACTGTACATATCTTATAATGGACACACACTGCTGACCTTATATATCACATTGGGGACCCTGTTGGCTGTAGATAGTAGATACACAGCACTTTACACACAGATCCACGCTATATACATATAGTATCTACAGACATACGGGTCAGGGAATTACCGTAGTCTTCTTTTGTGATTTTAAGGTGGTGCCGTACTTCCTTCTGGTTTAAACAGGTGACATTTAATGGAGAATTTCTGGTTAACATCATTTTTGAGTTCCTTACTGTTTATGTAGTTGAATATTTTTGGATTATTTTTACTTTCTTTGGCAATGAGTCTCTCTGACTCAGTCTTTGCTGCCTTATTTCCTTTTTACACAATTGTTTTTTCTATAATTATTTCTTCCTCCTTTTTCATTTTCTCATCTCCTCCCTCTTGTATTATTTCCTTGTCTCCTCCCTTTTGTATTATTTCCTTGTCTCCTCCCTCTTGTATTATTTCCTTTTCACTCGCCTCTTGCTTTAATTCTCTAAACGCTTTCTTTTTGTCATTTATTGTGCACCTTACAGCTCTTTTTACCCATAGCGGTTTCCACCTTTTTATAGCTTGTTTATTTTCATGGCCAAAAATGTCGGCACCCATGAAATTGTTCCGGAAAATTATTTTTTTTCTCCCATAAAATAATTGCAATTACAAATGTTTTGCTATACAGATGTTTATTTCCATTCGATGCAGTGGAACAGCAAAAAAAGGGAAAAATATGTAAATTGGACATAATTTCACCCCAAAATGGGCCAGACAAAGTTCTTGGCACCCTCAACTTAGAGCAAAACCACAAAAAGAGGACTTAGAAATCCTGTAAAAATCTATAAAAAAAACACTAGAAAAAAAGGCAGAGATTCTTACATGCCCAGGCCTCAAAACAAATGCACTATCAGGGTGCAGTGGACCCAATTAAAGATGGCGGCAACACAGGTGCAGCAATAGCGGTGGAACAACCACTCACAACCTACCAATCCATGGAGGGGGTGATCGTTTGGTATATTAGTGCACAAAAAATAATCTGTATATGGCGCTGTTCACATACGGGTGATGCAGAGCATCTGGCTTGCAGCCTATTAGTTATGCCCATACTATTAGATCAGGCAGGCTGCCCAGTGCTAACCAAAATGCATCCTGTGTGAACAGAGGCCACAGTTTACAGAGCCATCTGGACCCAACTGCACCCTGAAAGATAAATAAAGTGCAAAAACACATATCAATATATGTGAGGTATTAGTTGCTATAATGGCCAAAATATGGAAGCTCGCAACTCACGTCATGGGTCCTCATGCTTGCGAGTCCTATTTCAACAGCAAAACTATAAAAAGAGGACTTAGAAATCCTCCAAAAATCTATAAAAAACACCAGAAAAAAGGCAGAGATGCTTACCTGCCCAGGCCTCCAAACAAATACACTATCAGGGTGCAGTGGACCCAATTAAAGAGGGTGGCAACACAGGTGCAGCAATACTGATGTAACAATCGCTCTCAACCTACCAATACATGGAGGGGGTGATTGTTTGGCATATTAGTGCACAAAAAATTATGTGTATGCACTATCAGGGTGCAGTGCACTTTATTTATCTTTCACCCATATGTGAACAGCGCAGAATACAGATTATTTTTTGTGCACTAATATACCAAACAATCACACCCTTGATTGGTATTGGTAGGTTGAGAGCAATTGTTCCATCGGTATTGTTGCACCTGTGTTGCCACCATCTTTAATTGGGTCCACTGCACCCTCAACTCAATATTTGGTTGCACTCCCTTTGGAATACATAACTGCAATCAATCGCTTCCTATAACCATCAACAACCTTCTTACATCTCTTAACTGGAATTTTGGACTACTTTTCTACAAACTGCTCAGGGTTCCTCATATTTGAAGTGTGCCTTCTCCCAATATCAATTTTAAGATATCTCCACAGGTGTTCAATGGGATTTAGATCTGGATTCATTGCTGCCACCTCAGAACTCTAAAGCGCTTTGTTTCCATCCATTTCTGGGTGCTTCATGAAGTATGTTTGGGGTCACTGTCCTGCTGGAAGACTCATGACCTAAGATGCAAACCCAGCTTTCTGACACTGGGCACTATATTACGACCCAAAATTTAGATATAAACACAATTATTTTTACGGTCATTCCAAAACAGACTGTAGCCTTGTAAATTACCATACCGGTCATAGCTCTTGCCCAGCCACGTCTCTATTATCCCCACCATATCATAATTTTCTTTTAATAATACTCTAATTTCTCTGTCTTATAAAGGAGGCTTCTGGCAGTGGTATTTGCAAAAGATGTCCAGATTTTTTTTCCCCACACATTGTAAATTATATATACAGTGAAGGAAATAAGTATTTGATCCCTTGCTGATCTTGTAAGTTTGCCCACTGACAAAGACATGAACAGTCTATAATTATAAGGGTAGGTTAATTCTAACATTGCAAGATAGAATATTAAAAATAAAATCCAGAAAATCACATTGTATAAATTTATTTGCATTTTGCAGTGAGAAATGAATAAGTATTTGATCCCTCTGGCAAACAAGACATAATATTTGGTGGCAAAACCCTTGTTGACAAGCACAGCAGTCAGAAATTTTTGCAGTTGATGATGAGGTTTACGCACATGTCAGGAGGGATTTTGGTCCACTCCTCTTTGCAGATCATCTCTAAATCATTAAGATTTTGAGGCTGTCGCTTGGCAACTTGGAGCTTCACCTCCCTCCATAAGTTTTCTATGGGATTAAGGTCTGCAGACTGGCTAGGCAACTCCATGACCTTAATGTGCTTCTTTTTTAGCCACTCCTTTGTTGCCTTGGCTGTATGTATTGGGTTATTGCCTTGCTGGAAGACCCAGCCACGACCCATTTTTAATGTCCTGGTGGAGGGAAGGAGGTTGTCACTCAGGATTTTATGATACATGGCTCCATCCATTCTCCCATTGATGCAGTGAAGTAGTCCTGTGTGTGGTGCCCCTGAGGCTCAGTCGCCACAGAGGTACTGCACCTTCTCCTAAGGTGTAGTGCCCCACTGCCTAGGTAAGTTGGGAGCTCCTTTCCACATTTCAACACTCGCACCCCACACAAGGGATAGTTCCGCAGGACCACATTGCGGCTCCATGCTTAGAGGGTAGCAGAGCACATTTCGTGGGTCCTTGCTTCGTAACACGAGATGTGCTGGGAGGTAGATGGAGTTGAGAAATATAAAAGGTTGGGAAAGTATAGGATTACAAGTCAGTCTGGTCAGTCAGATGGAGAGTCTGGGAGAGGAAGCCACTCGGGAGGAGTGGGGATCCCTGGAAGGAGGGATGGAGGAAGGAGTGCTGCAGCTGCCTCAGTGACCTGAGCCAGCTGGCACGGGAAAGGAACAGAAGGAGAAAGACGTAGAACTGCAACCTAAGCTTCCATAAGAGAGAGAAGGAACAGTGCGGAACGAAGGAGTAGGAGAACAGAGAGGAGACGTGGGTTGGAAGAGAAACCCTGCCTATAGGTTCTCAGCGCAAGGCCGGGACCCGGTCCCCGAGGTTGTATGGACACTTATGGTTCTGCAGCAGACACCGGTGGAGTAGTTGGCTGTAAATGCACTACTCCCATCTAAGACTTGGGGCACAACAGCAACTGAATAGAGAGCCAGGACTCTGGAGAAAGGAGTCCCCGATAGAGGCTACAGCTGTCTGCCATACGAGTAGAGTTGTTAGGAACATCTGACAGGAGGAACTTCAGAGTACCACGGTACTGGAGCTCTTTACACTAAAAGGCGCAATAGAGGAGTCGTTCAGGAAAGGTACATGTTGGCGGAGTGTTGGAGAGGAGAACCCTGACTTGCCCGGGAGGTTGATTGAGTCTCTGCCCCAGAGGACACGGCACGAAGGCAGGCACCAGTGTGTACCACGAACTGAGAGTAAAGCTTTGGAACTGCAAGCCCTGGTGTCTTCCATTCATTTGTGCACTAACACTGTCAGCACCGCTACATCTGGGTACCAACATTCCTCACACCGCCTGCGCCTATTCTCATCTATTGCAATTACACTGCCCTGGGGTTACAGCTTCACCTGTGGGGAGCTACACCATCTATGCTGCAACACACCATCAGCCCCAGAGGATCTGCACGCAGCGTTGGCTTAACATCTTGCTTGCCAAACACCACAGGTGGCGTCACAAACTATTCCATTCCATTAACCACAAACCACCATTGATTTGGGCGCCCAGGGCCACGGACCGGGTCATTGCTGCTGTGACACCTTTCCCCCTGACACCGGCCCGGTACCGAGTACCCCACGGCCCTGGGAGGGCGATCCAATTTTGGTATCACGAACAGGATGACGAGACCCGATGCCATCGGGTTCTGTGCGCCTGAAATTTGTGAGACTTTATACTTTTGAAAATGTGCAGAAGACCTGAATTGATGGACTGCAAAATGGACATTTGAAATGCCCGCTGGCGCGGAGAAGAAGGGCGTGAAGAGATGGGAGGTCCTAGGAAAAGACCGCGAAGAGTATTGGGCTTTCCCTGCCTGAATTACTATGTGACAGCGACATGGCCCACCCCCGAGAGGTTCATATACTGACTTGGTATGGAGGCGCTGGATGAAGACGCCGCCCCCGGGAGGAAGGGCCGAAGAAGCCAGTGGTGGGAAAGGGGCCGAGGCAGGAAGGAGAATGCCAGAACGCCATTTTGGATAGTGAGGGAAGGAGGCCTGCGGAGCGCGGGGAAACGGATCTCCCTGGCGCCATGGCTGACGGCTGCAACCCGATCTCCGGAATGACCTGCCAGCAGCTAGAAGACGAAATTGCTGAACTGACCACCCGTCTGCAGCTGAGGCAGGAGGCCTTAGAGCAGCTGAGATGGCAGCAGGCCCAGGAGGAGCCTATGCCTGTGGTACCTGCACTACCGGTACCTATTGCCGCTGCACTGGACTGTCCTCCGGCAGCGCTGATTTTCACCTCCACGCTGTCCGTGCAGCTGAGTGTACCGGAGGACCCGAGAGCTGAGACCATGCTTCCGCCCTGACCTGTTGCGGCTGCGCAGGTCCTGACCGAAACCCCCGCGGACCCAGAGCTGCCATCGGCCTCACCACCACCGACGCCCGGACCCACCATTCCGGTGGATATCCCTGCAGCTGCCCACCGTCACGAGCAGAGACCGCACTGCCAGGAGGCCTCAGGTACGTCAGATGTTCCTCCACCTGGGAAGGCCCTGGGGTGCACCATGGCTGCAGCGGCTGGCCAGGTCGTGCTAGACCTGGTCTGGGACCGGGACTGTCCCCAGGGGGAAACATCGGAACCCTTGACGGTGGCGCCACGGTGTAAGACAAGCCTGGAGCATTCCCGGGAAGAGCGGGAGGAAGAAGAGAACTTGGCAGAATGTCGGGCCACTATCCGGCAGCTGGCAGCTGAATACCGGGAGAGGGAGCAGCGCCGGCTAGCGATACTGGGCCCAGATCTGGACCGCAAGGAGAGGGCCCGTCCTGGTCATTACGGCCCCCGGGATGCAGCTGGATGGGGCAAGTGCTGAATGTGAACAAGGAGAGGGGTTTTGGATTTATTGCGGACCCCAAGAGAATCAGTGACTTGTTCTTTAACAGGAGGGATGTCGAGTCACATCTGAGGAAGGGACATCCTGACAGAGACCTGCGGCCTGGGGAGTATGTGACATTCACCCGGCATGAGGGGCTGAGGGGGTGGTATGCCCTGAATGTACGCCGTATTCCAGGAGAGCTTATTGAGAGGTACAAGCCAAAGTGACCTGTTGCTGCCCCTCCACCCACCGTTGCCACCCAGACTGCTCAGGTACCTGCTCCCAGGAACCAGACTGCTCTTGCATTAGCTCCAGTCCAGCAGCCCAAACCAAAGATCCCTGGCTTGACACCTTGGGAAGAAGAGTACTTAAAGATTGTCAACGATTACCTTGAATCTGGTAGCAGTTCCAGTTCAGCTTCCAGAACCCAGGAGGGGACCAGCATTAAGAAATTTACAGTAACTCTCGTTACCCAGGAGGGTTTATTTGCACCAGTTGTGCCTTTTGCTGTTTGTTCTATTGTTCATCATGTTTTTGTTTTTGCTGATAGCACTTTTGTTGCCTAGTTTTTGATTGGCAGCGTTGTTTTCTGATTGGAACTGAGGAGATCATGGACGCTGAAAGATCCGAAACTGTGTTTGTAAATAGTTTGTACCTCTTTAGGTGCTCTCTCTTGGTTTTACATATATAAAAGACACTTTGCGAAGATGATGTTTTATATAAGGACACTTTGCGAAGATAATGAATCATAGAATCATAGAATCATAGAATCGCAGAGTTGGAAGGGACCTCCTGGGCCATCTGGTCCAAAACCCTGCTCAAAGCAGGATTCGCTAAATCATCCCAGTCAGATGTCTGTTCAGCCTCTGTTTGAAGACATCCATTGAAGGAGAACTCACCACTTCTCGTGGCAGCTTGTTCCATTCATTGATCACTCTAACTGTCAAAAAGTTTTTTCTAATATTTAATCTGTGTCTCCTCCCATTCAGTTTCATCCCATTGCTTCTAGTCTTTCCTTGTGCAAATGAGAATAAAGTTGATCCTTCTACAATGTGACAGCCCTTTAGATATTTGTAGACAGCTATTAAGTCTCCTCTCAGTCTTCTCTTTTGCAAACTAAACATTCCCAAATCCTGCAACCTTTCCTCATAAGACAGGGTTTGCAGACCGGTCACCATTCTGGTCGCTCTTTTCTGAACTTGCTCCAGTTTGTTGATGTCTTTTTTAAAATGTGGTGCCCAAAACTGGACACAATATTCCAGATGAGGTCTGACCAAAGAGGAGTAGAGGGAAATAATGACTTCACGTGATCTAGACTGTATGCTTCTGTTAATACATCCTAGAATTGCATTTGCCTTTTTTTGCTGCTGCATCACACTGTTGACTCATATTCAGTCTGTGATCTATTAGTATACCCAAGTCTTTTTCACATGTGCTGTTGCTTAGCCCTATTCCTCCCATTCTGTATATGCTTTTTTCATTTTTATTGCCCAGATGTAGTACTTTGCATTTTTCCCTGTTAAAAACCATTCTGTTAGTTGCTGCCCACTTCTCCAGTTTATTTATATCTTTTTGAATCCTCTCTCTCTCTCTTCTCTAGTGTTAGCTATCCCTCCTAGCTTTGTGTCATCAGCAAATTTAATCAGTTTACCCTCAATTCCTTCATCTAAATCGTTGATAAAGATGTTGAACAATACAGGGCCCGGGACAGAGCCCTGTGGTACCCCACTTGAGACATTCTTCCAGCTGGATGTGCAGCCATTTACGACCACTCTTTGGGTCCGATCACTAAGCCAGTTATGAATCCACCTAACAGTTGCCTTGTCCATTCCATACTTAGTCATTTTTTCAATAAGGATTGTATGAGATACTTTGTCAAATGCTTTGCTGAAGTCAAGATATACTATATCTACAGCATTTCCCTGATCCACCCAATCAGTTATTCCGTCATAGAAGGAAATTAAGTTAGTCTGACATGACTTATTAGTTACAAACCCATGCTGACTCTGTTTAATCACTTCATTCTTATCCAGGTACTGACATACATGTTGTTTAATAATTTGCTCAAAGATCTTTCCTGGTATAGAAGTCAGACTCACCGGCCTATAGTTGCCTGGGTCCACCTTCTTCCCCTTTTTGAAGATAGGAACATTTGCTCTTCTCCAGTCTTCTGGGACTTCTCCTGTTCTCCAAGAATTTTCAAAGATTATGGAGAGGGGTTCAAAAATTTCTTCTGCTATCTCCTTCAGTACTCTGGGGTGTAATTCATCTGGACCTGGAGACTTGAATTCATTTAGGTTAGCTAAGTGTTTCCTCACTATATTTCTGTTTATAGATATCCTGGATTCTTCTATTCCCTTAATAGGACAGTGAAGAACAGTTGATGTTACGTTTCCTTTCTGAGGCTGGTTTCACATTAGCGCTTTTTAAGCGCATGCACGGCCGGGGGTAGCTCCGCCCCCGAGCCGGCTCTCTGCCCGGCGTGCCCGCCCCTTGCTTGTAGCGCCACCTCCTAGCGCACAGCGGCGCCTGCGATCGGCGCACCCTATCTTTAGCATAGGGTGCGCAGATCGTGCGCAGGCCGTGCGCTAGTTGCGCTTTGACCTGCGCTGCGCACTTTTGACGGTGCGCCGTGCGCGCCAAAATCCGAAAAGTTTGATTTTGGCGCGCACGGCGCACCGTCAAAAGTGCGCAGCGCAGGTCAAAGCGCAACTAGCGCACGGCCTGCGCACGATCTGCGCACCCTATGCTAAAGATAGGGTGCGCCGATCGCAGGCGCCGCTGTGCGCTAGGAGGCGGCGCTACAAGCAAGGGGCGGGCACGCCGGGCAGAGAGCCGGCTCGGGGGCGGAGCTACCCCCGGCCGTGCGTGCGCTTAAAAAGCGCTAATGTGAAACCAGCCTGAGAGAAAACAGATGCAAAATAGGAATTTAAAAGTTCGGCCTTCTCAACATCCTGTCTTACCATTTCATCATTTTCATCCTGTAAAAATCCTATAGCATCTTTGACTTTTCTTTTACTTTTGACATATCCCCAAAATCCTTTATTATTGCTTTTGACATCTGTTGCAAGCCTCAATTCATTGTCAGCTTTAGATAATCTGATTTGTGCCCTGCAGGTTCTGCAGACAGCATTATATTCTTCTTTAGATATGCCTCCCTCTTTCCATTTTATAAACATTTTTTTCTTCCTTTTTAGCATGTGCTTAAGTTCTGTGTTCATCCATCCTGGCTTCCTTAAATGCTTCCTATTCTTCCCTCTTTTCGGAATTGTTAACAATTGTACTTTGAGAATTTCATTTTTCAAGATTTCCCATCCTTCCTGGACATTTTTGTCTTTAAGGATATCCAGCCATTGGATCCCTCCAATTCTCTTTCTGAATCCCTTAAAATCTGCCTTTCTGAAATCTAACCTTGACGTCTGAGTCTTCACAGGTCTTCCTCCTCTAGTTATCCAAAATTCCAAAATAGCATGGTCGCTACCTCCTAGGGTCCCAGCCACTTTTACCTCCTCAACCATTTCCTCCCTGTTTATAAGGATTAGATCCAAGGTAGCAGTTCCCCTTGTTTTCTCCCCTACCTTTTGGAAGATAAAGTTGTCAGCAAGAGAGGATAAGAATTTCCTTGACCTGTTAGTTTTGCCTGAGAAAGATTCCCAACAAATGTCTGGATAGTTGAAATCTCCCATGACAACTATGTCATATTTTTTGGAGAACTTGGCCATTTGATGCATAAAGAGTTCATCCATATCTTCAGCTTGCACAGGCGGCCTCTAGTAAATGCCTACAATGGTGTCCTTTCCATTGTTCTGTCCTTGTATTCTTACCCAAACAGTTTCCACAGAACTCCCAGTCTCTGAAGCTTCAATCTCTGTGCAGATATACGCGTTTCTAACATACAATGCGACACCTCCTCCTCGTTTATCAAGTCTGTTTCTTGCAAATAAGTTGTATCCTTCTAGTCTTGTATTCCAATCATGTGTATTGTCCCACCAAGTTTCAGTGATTCCAATTACATCATATTTCTTTTCCTTTGTTAGTAGTTCCAATTCTCCTTGTTTGTTGCCCATGCTTTGTGCATTAGTATAGAAATATTTTAGTTTGTGATTGGTTTCTCTTTCTCCAATATTTGTATTAATTAGATTCTTTTGTCTTTGTTCTTCCTTTCCACTTCTAATAGCAGAGTACTCAATAGCATTTGTCAGGTGTTTGGCTTTTTCTGGTCTTTTGCTTCCCTTCCCATGTTGTTCTAGTTTAAAGCTCTCCTTACAAGTGTAGCAAGGCGACTTCCAAATACATGTTTTCCAGTCTTCGTAAGGTGCACCCCATCTCTAGCATCTCTATTGTTTTGCATGGACACTTTTCGAAGATGATATCTACCTCAAAGGACGCTGCAAGAAATCCCATCTGGGAGCGGTGTCCAGAACTTGCAAGAATAATTGTTGAATGTTTTACTGTATGTGAATAAAGAATTGAAAGTGACAGGTGATGGACCAGGTACTTGCGGTCAGCGTCTTGCGTCTAGTGAAAGAGAGGAAAATGAGAGAAAAATGTGTTACAGAGAATAGCACTTTGAATTGAGAATTGCACTTAGAATTAAAAATTTTAGATAGAATTTAAGATAGGAAGATTAGTATAAGAAAAGTTTGTTATGCATTACAAAATTTTTGTATGTTTCTTTGCTGTCTACTTTGTTACCTTGCAGCCCGCGGACGTGCTGTGTTTAACGGGGGGTATGTGGCGCCCCTGAGGCTCGGTCGTCACAGAGGTACTGCACCTTCTCCTAAGGTGTAGTGCCCCACTGCCTAGGTAAGTTTGGAGCTCCTTTCCACACTCCAACACTTGCACCCCACACACGGGATAGTTCAGCAGGACCACATTGCGGCTCCAAGCTGAGAAGGTAGCAGAGCACCTTTCGTGGGTCATTGCCTCGTAACACGAGATGTGCTGGGAGGTGGGTGGAGTTGAGAAATATAAAAGGTTGGGAAAGGATAGGATTACAAGTCAGTCTGGTCAGTCAGACAGAGAGTCTGGGAGAGGAAGCCACTCGTGAGGAGTGAGGATCCCTGGAAGGAGGGATGGAGGAAGGAGTGCTGCAGCTGCCTCAGTGACCTGAGCCAGCTGGCACGGAAAAGGAACAGCAGGAGAAAGATGTAGAACTGCGACCTAAGCTTCCATAAGAGAGAGAAGGAACAATGCGGAACGAAGGAGTAGGAGAACAGAGAGGAGACGTGGGTTGGAAGAGGAACCCTGCCTATAGGTTCTCAGCGCAAGGCCGGGGCCCAGTCCCCGAGGTTGTATGGACACTTATGGTTCTGCAGCAGACACCGGTGGTGTAGTTGGCTGTAAATGCACTACTCCCATCTAAGACTTGGGGAACAACAGCAACTGAATAGAATGCCAGGACTCTGGAGAAAGGAGTCCCCGATAGAGGCTACAGCTGTCTGCCATACGAGTAGAGTTACCCAAGAAGAAAAAGCAGTCAAAAATCCATAAAACATAATTTTATTAAATAATGTAAAATATTATATAAGGACATACGGTGTGTGGTAGGGAAAACAGGAATAAAGAGCATAATGGTCAACAAAGGAGACCAGCCACACTGCAAGCATCGCTCCAAGAATAAGCTTATTAAATTGAACAAAATAGCAAACGTCAGACAGGGAAAGAATGGCACATGTTGTTATGGCAAGGAGTGTATTGAAACATCACCATGCAGCCAAAGGATGGTATCCTATAACATGGCACACTACCCTGCCCATCAAAGACACATGACAACCATAACTGATGCTATGTAAAGCATCAGAAACAAGAGCAGAAGTAACTAGTTATACCTGGAAGCAGTGGTGGCAGTGGGGTCGGTCCAATCCCCGACGCGCGTTTCGGAGCCAAGAGACTCCTTCCTCAGGGGGCGTTTAAACGCCCCCTGAGGAAGGAGTCTCTTGGCTCCGAAACGCGCGTCGGGGATTGGACCGACCCCACTGCCACCACTGCTTCCAGGTATAACTAGTTACTTCTGCTCTTGTTTCTGATGCTTTACATAGCATCAGTTATGGTTGTCATGTGTCTTTGATGGGCAGGGTAGTGTGCCATGTTATAGGATACCATCCTTTGGCTGCATGGTGATGTTTCAATACACTCCTTGCCATAACAACATGTGCCATTCTTTCCCTGTCTGACGTTTGCTATTTTGTTCAATTTAATAAGCTTATTCTTGGAGCGATGCTTGCAGTGTGGCTGGTCTCCTTTGTTGACCATTATGCTCTTTATTCCTGTTTTCCCTACCACACACCGTATGTCCTTATATAATATTTTACATTATTTAATAAAATTATGTTTTATGGATTTTTGACTGCTTTTTCTTCTTGGGTAGCTTCTATTGAATGTGCAGTGTCCTCTTTATTGGATAGTTTTAATATGTGGATCATGATATATAATATATATTATTGATCACAATGTACGGCCGTTTAGTTTTACACTTTCCGGCCTCCACAGTACTATGTCTTCTCCCTACTCATTGCATACGAGTAGAGTTGTTAGGAACATCTGACAGGAGGAACTTCAGAGTACCACGGTACTGGAGCTCTTCACACTAAAAGGTGCAATAGAGGAGTCGTTCAGGAAAGGCACATGTTGGCGGAGTGTTAGAGAGGAGAACCCTGACTTGCCCGGGAGGTTGATTGAGTCTCTGCCCCGGAGGACATGGCACGGAGGCAGGCACCAGTGTGTACCACGAACTGTGAGTAAAGCTTTGGAACTGCAAGCCCTGGTGTTTTCCATTCATTTGCGCGCTAACACCGTCAGCACCGCTACATCTGGGTACCAACATTCCTCAAACCGCCTGCGCCTATTCTCATCTATTGCAATTACACTGCCCTGGGGTTACAGCTTCACCTGTGGGGAGCTACACCATCTATGCTGCAACACACTATCAGCCCCAGAGGATCTGCATGCAGCGTTGGCTTAACATCTTGCTTGCCAAACACCACAGGTGGCATCACGAACTATTCCATTCCATTAACTACAAACCACCATTGATTTGGGCGCCCAGGGCCACGGACCGGGTCATCGCTGCTGTGACACCTTTCCCCCTGACACCGGCCCGGTACCGAGTACCCCACAGCCCTGGGAGGGCGACCCATG